>NC_046320.1:54519723-55119723 GCF_009819535.1 Lacerta agilis
AAACAAATGTTTCACATGAGATGGATTGTTGAGATTTCTTGTGACTTGGCTGAGGACAAAGGATACTGGGATAAATGGAACTTCCATACTGTTACTATTTTGGATGGGATTGAATCACATCCTTGAATATCCTGGCTGTTGGTCCAAGTTTATGCAGTAAGGAAGGTGATGGAGAAATGCAATAGAGACTGCAGATTAACACTTGCTTGATGCAATGTTAATCTCTCCACAAATAAATCAGGCTGAATGCTCATAAAACAGTTTGTCCAGATTAAGGTGGTTGGGAGCCTTGGTGCAATACCCCTTAAGCCCCCTTCTTCCCAAAAAAGCAATGCATGAATTAAGGTACCACCCCCCAAAAAAGTATTGTAGTATCTCATAGTCCTTAACTCTTTCTTTGTGTTAGAGCACGGCAGGCGTTTTGGGCAGCACACACAATCTTGCGCCGCAAAAGTGTGCATTGAAAACGACTATATTAGTGAAAACAACATAAAAGAAACGCATTCTATTATTATATTATATTGCTTGCAAAAATGTGCCGATATTTGACCCAAGCAACGTGTCCCATGTGTTTGTTTCAAGATGGTCAAGGGTGGTGGGGGCATGTGGCTCACACAATGCCTCTCTACAACCCCCACCCTTCACAGACTTATTTCCTTGAGTGCAATCTAAATGTACGGTGCAACTGAGGACTCTTAACCTACTTCCTTCAAAGTTGTGAAATTGCAGGTACAATCAAACTGAACGTAGAGGAGTGGCCACATTTCTTGGCGTTTAACTGGTGAAGGGTTACGTTTAGTTAAAAGATAAGCCAAATAATTGCAGCAGAACCTTTGTACTTCTAGGAGGACAGACTAGAAGTTCTGAAACGACACAGAGGAAGCAGATACGGTAGATTACGAATTTCAACATCATGAGCACTGCAGGGAAAGTAAGTAGAAGATTTCTTTTAAAGTTGCTTTTTCAGTCCCAAAATGCATAAATACCTATTCATTTATTTATTTTAAAAAAGGCTTATTGTACTATAAGCAGGAGCAATACATTCCTTGAGGTTAATCCAAAAAGTTCTTGGAAGTTTCATCCTAGAGGCTCCTGAAAGTTTCTTCTATTTTCCTCCTCCTTGAATACCATGCATTAATACCAAACCAGTGCAATTTAAACTTTCTGTCAACTGGGGAGGGAGAAACATCCAGCAAGCTGAAAACTAGCTCAGTGTTCACCAGGGCTTCAGTCCTAAACCACTTAACCAGGGAGTAAGCCCTGATGAAGATTGTAAAAAGGTGTCTAATTGTAAGCCACCCTGAGGAATTTGGCTATAGGCAGGGCTTTTTTTCAGCTGGAACTCACCAGAACTCAATTCCGGCACTTCTCAGATGGGTGCCATTGCCATTATAAGAGAACAAAGGAGGCATTCATGGTGAGTTCCGGCACCTCTTTTTCTAGAAAATTAGCCCTGGTATTGGGGTGCATATTAAATATTAAACATGCACAGGATTGCAATGTTAGCTGTGTGGAAAAATAGGATATGATCTTCTATTATTTCACAGGACATTGAAATCAGAGCTGTCACTGTAAACTGTTTTGAGGTTTTGTAAAATCAAGTGGTATATACATTTTACTGGGGGTGGGGGTTGTCCAGGATAGGAATGCACAGTTACATACAGAAATACTGTTATGATATTCTATAATCTCAGGTCATTAAGTGCAAAGCTGCGGTTGTCTGGGAAGTCAAAAAACCATTTAGTATTGTGGAAATAGAAGTTGCCCCACCTAAGGCACATGAAGTTCGTATTAAGGTAAGAGAGACAAACCAAATATGGCATTTCTGCAGATTGTTAGTATCTGTACTAGGGATGGAGAAATTCTGTTCAGTTTGCACTTAAAGATAAATCTACCTAATTTATGCTTTCTAGAACAATATGAGAATGGGGAAGGGCTGCAGCTTGTGGAGGAGCAGCTGTTTTGCTTGCAAAAGGTCTGAGGATGAATCCCTGGTATCTCCAGGCATGTGTGGGAGAGTCCCTAGTCTGACTCTCTGGAGAGCTGCTTTCATTCAATGTGGAAATTGCTGAGCTAGATTGACCAATGGTGTAATAATAATAATAATAATAATAATAATAATAATAATAATAATAATAATACTTGTACCCCACCCACCTGATTGGGTTGTCCCAGCCACTCTGGGTGGCTTGCAAAAGAATGTTAAAAACAACAAAAACCTAACACTTTGAATTGTGTTTGGAAACACATGGGGAGTCATTGTAGATCTTTAAAGACCAGTGTCATACAGTCCTGGCGGCCGCTCCCAGTCATCAGTCTGGAAACTGCATTCTGGGTTAATTCTTGTTATAATTGTAGTATAAAGCAGATTCCTGTGTTCCTATGAGAACCAAAACACACCCATTTTTCGAAATCCACATTTCTCCAACATTTGCAATGACAAGTAATGTGTAAAAATTCATATAGTGTTGTAAAATGTGCACAAAGGTGCCCGTATTAATGAATATAATATACAAATATGCTTGATATTAGACAACGTTGCTTTGCACTGTTGTATATTAGGCAAAATTGCATGCAAACACGTTTATATCAGGAGAAATTTGCACTGAAATGCCGGTGAATTTTGACGAGTACTTTAAAATGAAAAATATGCAAACTGATGTGGAAATGTGGGGGTGTTTCGAACCCCTTGCAATCCTTGCAAGTTGCTGCAGCAGAGGGATTGTGAGCAATATCATTAGAGGGGTGTTTCTAGGACCAAGGTGAAACTCAAAAGCTCCCTTGTTATTTTCGCTATTGGATGATAGGTGTCAATTAAAGACTTCCTTTTTCAAAAAACAAACAAACACCCAAACCTGTTAAGTGGAGGTCTTTAACCCAGACGGAATTACTGTATTTTTCCGTGTATAAGACTATATTTTCCCTCAATTTTTTTAAGTTTAAAATTGGGGGTCATCTTATACACAGAATGTTGCAATTAATTGTTTCTTAATTTGGGGCTCAAAAAATAGGGGTCGTCTTATACATGGGGGCATCATACACGTAAAAATACGGTAGATGTGAAATCATTTTCACACATGAAATTATTTTTAATTGCTTTTAAATATTTGTATATGTTGATCTGTTTGTACTTGTTTCAATTATTTATGTGATATCATTTTGAGATATCTTATGGGAAGCAATTCATGAAGTGAATTTTTAAAAATAATATAAAATAAAAATCTTTCTCCTTTAAACCAGATTTTGGCATCTGGAGTCTGTCGCTCCGATGACCATGCGCTGAATGGGGCATTGCAGGTAAAATTCCCCATTATTCTTGGTCACGAGGCAGCGGGTGTTGTGGAGAGCGTTGGAGAAGGGGTTACCTGTGTGAAACCAGGTAAGGTAAAGCAGAGTACAACCAGAAAATATAAACCCACAGCTTTGGTCAACAAGGATCAAACGAAGGTAGGAGAGCCAACCAACTGGAGGAAGAATGACCGAGAAAGTGTTTTCTTTAGGGAAGGGCAGTCAGCTCTGGGCCAGTGACTAGATTTTTAATGTAAATGCCAGAATTTGGAATCAATTGCTAGACATTTCTGAATAGGAGTCAGCAAGATTATTTTTTACTTAACTGGTGGGTATTACTTCTACTACTACTACTACTACTAACTACTACTATCACTTACCAGGGTGGGTCACAACTACTTAAACTTGCAAAATTAATTTAAAACAAACTGCAGTCAAGAGAATAGGGTAGGCCCTATTCTCAGGTGCCAAAGACTCCCCACTTCACAGCTAGCTGCACAAGAGTCTGCAACGTTCATGACATACCCTCCAACATTGCTCAGATGAAAATAGGGACATTTCTCACTTGCCCCCTCAAACTGACCCTCCTCAACCCCTCCCCCCAATTATGAACTGTCCCCGGCCTCCAACAAAGCATTTCCTATCAAAGGAAGTGTAAGTGCAATCACCACTGCACCAATGCCACACTGTACAAATGCCCTCCACCATCTTGGGTAAACCCGTTAATCCTGATCTGATTTGATTCTTTGGTAGATTTGCAAAAAGAAAAACAGACCGCAATAAATAAATTTTAGAAATGGGAAAGACTAGAAACAGACACACAAAGCATTAAAAAAAGAAAGAAAATCCAGATTACTTGCACTCCACTTTAGTTGGCTGTCTTGGTAGCCAGTCAGAGAGGGTTCCCAGCACTCTGGTGGAATTCCTAGGCACTTCATCACCAGACTCTGGTCTAGATCAGCTGTCCCATCACACTGTCCATTAACCATGCTTGCTAGGGTTGATGGGAGTTGTAGTCTGGCAACATCTGAAGGACTGAAAGCTCTCCATGCCTGTGGTATGTACTAGCTTGTCCGAATATTTTAAGCAGGTTAATGATGGTATTTTCATCATTCCCAGGAGACAAAGTCATCCCATTCTTTGCCCCACAGTGTGGAGAATGCAGCGCATGCAAACATCCCAGAGGCAATCTGTGCAAAATGTGCGAGTGAGTGGAACTTGTTATTTGCAACAGTATTAGAAAGACCAGCAGTGCATATGTTTGATTTAAAAAAACAACCCCAAAGCATGATTTTCCTTTCTTCATCTTTTAGCCTTGGCGGCTCTGGATTAATGCTCGATGGCACCAGCAGGTTCACTTACAAAGGCCAGCAGATCCACACCTTTGCCAGAACTAGCACCTTCTCAGAATACACTGTGGTGCATGAGTCTTCGGTGGTCAAAATTGATGCTGCAGCGCCTCCAGAAAAAGTGTGTCTGATTGGCTGTGGGTTTTCTACTGGCTATGGCGCTGCCATCAACAGTGCAAAGGTAAGGATTAAAATATCGGTAATGCTTATATTCAGTGTGCGGAATTTGTGGCAGGTCTAGACAGAAACAGGAGGGCAGGTGGGCTCTGGGGCTCTGGCCCAGAGACAGGTGAAAACACAGTTGTAGTTCTCCAGCATCCCACCTTTCTCTTGGATGCTTTGAACATCAAGGAGCAAGCCCAACCACAACCACTTGCCCAGGGGAAGGACTGAAGGACTGCAGGGGGTTGGATTAGATGGTCTCTTCCAACTCTACAATTCTATGATTTCAGGTGGAGCCTGGTTCAACCTGTGCCGTATTTGGTCTGGGAGGAGTTGGCCTCTCAACTGTCATGGGCTGCAAAGCAGCTGGAGCCACCCGAATCATTGGGGTCGACATCAACAAGGATAAATTTACCAAGGCTAAAGAGATGGGAGCTACAGAGTGTATCAACCCTCTGGATTTCAAGAAGCCCATCAATGAAGTGCTGTTTGACTTGACAGACGGTGAAGGTGTTGACTATTCATTTGAAGTGATTGGGCGCACAGACACCATGGTACATGCATGAAAACAAGATTTTACTGTCATATTTTGAAAGGGGAAGATGGAATTTCCTGCATTCCTGTTCTTCAGTGGTTCCTGTTTTTCACTGGGTTGTGATCCGATAATCTGTTGCAGCAAGGGCTTTGGGGTTCTGAGACAGTAGAACGTTTCAGAGTTTTAAACACCTTCACCCATTGATCAGGTAACTTATGGAATAATGTGAGATGGGACTGTGGCATGAGGGGCTAGTGGAGAGGTGAGAATGATCTTTTTGGGTGATTCTTCTCTCCCACGTAAGCCAACCTACCAGCATCCCTTTGCACATTCTTCAGATGGCCCTAACCATTCCAAAAGGCTTTTCAGGGTGTGCATGTAGCTGGACATGGAAGGAAGGAAAGATGGGGATGTTTTCTTCCATTGCTATTAATATGCTTTGAACAGTAAAATCTTTGAGAGGTCTGACTGTGTCATGGAAGATGATCATGGATGGTATTTCTCCTTGGCTTGATTCAAGAGTCATGCCTTTGGATTTTCCCCAGACTGCTGCCTTGGCTTCCTGCCACATGAATTATGGGATCAGCGTGATTGTCGGAGTGCCCCCTTCAGCTTCTGAAATTACCTTCTCTCCACAACTTATCTTCACGGGGCGCACTTGGAAAGGATCTATATTTGGAGGTATGGGCCTACTAGCTTTCTATCAGGAGGGCACATTTCAAATTCTGAGACAGTGCTGAGGAAGCCAGTCACAAAATAGCTTGGGGTGGCAGCGGGTTGTGCCATAAAACGTCTGTCACGGGGAGCATGGCATAACACAAAATTAGAGAAACACCTTGATTTGTTAATTATTTCCCCACCCCCATGAAATACAATTTAGATTTTTTTAAAAATAATAATAATGCACTTACCATGTGAAAAAGCATTTAAGATCCCATGTAGTTTGACCCCCTGTAGGCTTTCCATGCAAGCTCTTGGCTAATAATTACTTCGTTAGTATCTCCTCTATCTCCCTCCCACCCACAGATCTGTCATAGCATGAAGGCCAATCTCATTGCATAACCCAAGTACAAAGATGGATTCTGGCTATAAATTTGTGGGACTGCCATACATTTAACCAACATTTTACTGCTGCTTTTTTTTACGGCATTTTAATTGGAGTATCATATCTTAACCTTGCACATACTTCTTTTTAGGTTGGAAAAGCAAACATGCTGTCCCCAAGCTGGTTTCAGATTTCATGGGAGGGAAGTTTGCTCTGGATCCACTAATTACCCACACTTTGCCTTTTGATAAAATCAACGAGGGCTTTGAATTGCTGCATTCAGGAAAAAGGTAAGACCTGTCCCCACCACAACCCACAATCGTGTAGTGGAAAAGGCAGGGTGCCTTTCTGAGAGTGATAGCCATAGTCATTAGAAGATTACACAATCTTCCTTTGGAGTGTCTCAAGCTGTGTTGCCCTTGAAGTTCCATTGTCCACAACAGAACTTCCACATCATTGTCTTTAAACTGAAGACAACTGCATAGCTTGGGAGCATACAGAACAACTGCTCTTGGGTGTTATTCGCATGCACCTTCTCCAGAATGACCCTAGGAGCTAAATCTCAGTGGCTGACTCAACTCCTTCCACTCTGATTGGCTCCAATCAGCACAAGGGCAAGAAGACTTACCGGTACTCTCAGTGGCTAAAAAGCTCTCATTTCACGCTGACTGGGGACTCTGGGATGCTGGAGACAGGGACCCTCCTAGGATCCAGCTGCAGTAATAGTAATGGGTCTTCAATACCACAGGATCTCAGATAACTACACCCAAATGGGAGCACATATGGTCTAAAGTGTAACAAAGTGGACTAGGGAGTTGTTTGCATTGCAGACTAAAAATGGATGTATGGCACTTCCAACACAATGTAGCATTGCAGAGTGTTTCTGTACAACATGGGGAGGGGGAATTGTATCCAGTTGGTGGGCCACTTCCCCCAACTGCAGTGCTTTGCTGACCTGTCAATCACATGACAACCTATATTTGGTGACCAGGTTTTCCTTTGTAGTGTGAGCTGGGCTTGCGTACATATCCCCCAACCCCTCTCCAGTTTAACTCAAGACTCATTCACTCCAACACCCAAGGAGGGCTCTTTCATCTCTCCCCCCCCCCACTAAAATCTAGAATTAAAAAGAAGTCTACTCTTTATTCATCTACAAAAAAATGTGGCCAAAAAACAAAAAAAAACCAGAGACATTAGATTCTAGTACTGAAAGTTGCACAAACTATTTATATACAAAGGAACAGAAGACAAAATGGGGAAACGGACACCTCAAAGGATGAAAATGAATAAATAAATGGGAAAATGAAACCCATGTAGAAACAATGCAATATGTATATTCACAAGCAAGACTTGCACCACAACTGTGATCGATCCGTATCCCATTAGGCTGAGCAACTATTTTGAATGGGGCAATGAAATTACATCCATAAACTGTTTACCCTGATGCTTTTGTTAGGGACAAATATGCATTTGTATTCAGCTTCCTGTGGTGGCATAAATGAATAGAATCAACCTCTTGTGCTTTTTCTTGTGCAATTCTTTTTCTTGGAATCAGTTTTATAAGCTTATCACTAGGTTTCTTATTTCCTCTTTTCCACACCCTTTTCTTCTCTTTTTCTTTTATCACTTTATTTCTTTATAAATGAAATCCTTCTAACAAAATGTTAAGTATAAAAAAGGTTTCCTGTTTCTGTACAGGTTCAAAACTCCCTCTCCACACCTCACTATGAAAATTACTCACTGTGTATGCTATATACTCTTCCAATTTCTGTTCCTATGACTGTAAGTTGTGTTAATTGTGTTAATATTGAATTTTAAAACGTCATAACCCACCTGGAATGCAATGGCAAAAGGGTGGGTAACAAACAGAATGAATGGGTGGTGCTTAAAAGATCACCTTCCCTTAATATCAACCGGATCAAACCTTTCCTTTGAAATTTGCACCAAGATCTTAAACCTACTGAAATATTAGCCTATTAACATTAAAAATCTTACAGATATTTATCACCCTTCCATTTAAAACTGTTTCTCAATGTTTCAGTATTCGCAGTGTCCTGGTATTCTAAACTCCATGGTGATGAGAAAGAATACAAGACAATGACCTTTGCAGGATCAGATTGCCACATTGCCTAGTAGGACATATGTGAAAATGTGAAAATGAATGGACTCTGCAATGTCATCACTGGCAATGCTCATTTATCAACATGTAGGTCTCTCCCAAGACCGTCACGTTTTTCCTCCAAATGCAATAGAAGAAAATTACCATAAACACAATCTTACATTGTGATTCAAACTATCAATATCCTGTATAATGAAGCAACAACACAAATAATTATTATCATGTATTTCAAAGGTAAGAGAGTAGTTTAGGCAGCTGTGTTGGAATTCTGTGTTTGCAGAAAGTATCAGCTGTTGCTGGACGAGCACCCAGTTCTAGCATTACTAAATATTGGGCAACCTGGGGGCCCTCAGTTGCTTCATTGGAAACTGGTAGCCCTCAGCAGCCTGAATGGAAGTGGAAAATTACTGGAAGATGGGGGGCTTTTCAGTGAAAGGCTGGCTTGATAAAATACGGGTTATAGCATCCTTGTAGCAATAGGTGTGTCAAAACAGAGTCACTAAAGGTGATATATTTAATGGAGTAGGATAGCCCTTTCCTTCATATGCAAATAGAGATGTACACTTCATTCATTAACACAAATTACATTAGGGAAGATGGAACGCTATTTGAGAAATACATACGTGGAGATCTCCTGAAAATAGTGCATGAACACACTCTTTGGACCAAATACTTTTATTTCTGTACGATGAATAGCAAATGTGTGCTTTGTATGTCCTGTTTTCTGGTTTCATGCTTTACTTGGTGGAAATGTCAACTTATGAGCAGACGAACAACCCTTTTTCATATGATTATTAAAAATAGAAATCAAAGCAAAATATTAAAACCTTGATACAGGAAAACAGCTTTTGTGTGAAGAGACTCACTTCCTAAATCAGGAACTAGATGTAGATGATGCAGAGACATTTGTATTGTTCGAGGTATTCAGTGCGCCCTCCAACCCATTTACACTGTACGATATGATTATGGGGTGCCTTTTTGTCCCTACTGCACTGCAGATAAGGAATTGGACTCCCAGCCATTGACACAGGATGTGCCCATTCTGCTTTTTATAACTGTGCTATTATTATTAATTATTATTATTATTATTATAAATGTGTGAGAGAGTAAGAGAGACAGAGAGAGACAGAGAGCACCCAGCTGTACAATAATAATTCAAAAGACCTTTAGAACAGAACAAAGAGATGACAGCTGTACTTGCAAATTGAATCTAAATTAGCACCAGCATGCAAAAAAAAAAAAAAAAAAAAAAAACCATGGTGCTGGAGAGAGAGCTTGCAAATCACATTTTCTTGCTTAAGGGCATAAATGTTTAACAGGAGCTGGATTGTTGAGTGACTAGGTTGAGCCAAAAGGTCTTCAGGACAAAGGATAGTGGGGGAAAAGGCACTTCCATACTGTTACTACTTTTGGATGGGATAGAATCACATCCTGGAATATCCTTGCTGTTGGTCCAACTTTTTGCAGTAAGGAAGGTGATGGAGAAATGCAATAGAGACTGCAGGTTAACATTTGCTTGATGCAATGTTATCTAATCTCTCCACAAACAAATCAGGCTGAATGCTCATTAAACAGTTTGTCCAGATTAAGGTGGTTGGGAGTCTTGGTGCAATACCCCCCAAGCCCCCTTCCTCCCAAAAAAGCAATGCATGAATTAAGGTACCACCACCCCCAAAAAAGTATTGTAGTATCTCATAGTCCATAACTCTTTCTTTGTGTTTTGCAGGCGTTTTGGGCAGCGCACACAATCTTGCGCCCCAGATGTGTGCATTGAAAACGACTATATTAGTGAAAACAACATGTAGAAATGCATTGTATTATTATATTATATTGCTTGCAAAAATGTGCATTACTCAAAACTGCAAACAAAAAAGTGAGACTAGCAGATAATCCAAACTACAAAGAATATAGCTGCCATTGTGGTACAAAGGAAACACTATCCTTTCCAGATTTGTCAATGGGATGACGGAGGTTTCCTTCCACAGCCATTCCTGTTAGTGAAACACACACACACACACACACACACACACACACACACACACACACTACAACATGCCAGGCTTCATTGGTGTCCTCTTGCAAGAGATACTGGGTGTGTTAGCACCTGACCACAGTTTTTAATACCAGAAGTCTAGTGACCGTTCACTGTAGGATTTCCATTGCTTAGCTATCGCTACTCCATCTGCTACCAATAGCTGGTGTCGAATCAGCTCTGGGAAGTACAAAGACTCCAACAAAGCAGCCAAAGATGTAAGAAAGCTGCAATTTCTACCCAAACTTGTATTCATTATAATCTGCTACAGCTTGGTTTTCCCAAAATACTGCATGATTTGTGTCACAGTTGGAAATTTTTACAACAATAGTTTAAAACACACAAAAAGTTAACCTACTAAAGGTGGTTAAAATCCACATCAACATTTCTAAGCATCTGGGTAGGCTTGTTTAAACAAGAATGTTTTCAGCAGTCACAGAAAATAATACTTGATATCAATGCCATCATAAAATGCCATCATTCAACGCCCACACCCAATTCTTTCTTTCATCTGACAGGTTTTACATAGACAAGATGGTGCTTTGGGGCCCTTCTGAATCCACAATCCTATTTTAAGTTGTGCCATTTACAAACCATGAAATGAAGAAAGATACTTGGATACTTTTTGCCATGTGTGCGTAATCGTGGAAAATATTCCTAAGGTTGAGCCCACTTCTACCCCTAAAACGCCACAGGTGAAGTTTCTTTCCAGGCAGCACCACTTCACTGGTTGCAGGTTGCGGCTTGCTTGGATCTTCCTCCACACAAAATATTCCCATCACTTGGAAAACCGGCATGTCAGGGACAAGGATAGGCTGGAAAAGCCGTTCCCCTGACATTAAAGGGCACAGACCTTATTTGGATCATATGCAATGACCAGGGTTCCCTTAAATCCCTGTACAGTGGTACCTCAGGTTACAGATGCTTCAGGTTACAGAGGCTTCAGGTTACAGACTCTGCTAACCCAAAAAATAAGAACTTTGCTTCAGGATGAGAACAAAAATCGCGTGGAGGCGGTGGTACCCACTAATGGCTATTTGCTAGTTGGAAGTTCTTTTTAAAAATCATTTTTATTAGATTTTCCAATTCAACAACCAAACAAAATCAATTTAAAATATTCCAAATTACATTCCAAATTATTTATACATATATCAAATATTTCTGCCAAATTATTAATTTTAATTTTTAGGACTTCCCATGCTTCAAACGTAAGGAGTTTCTAATCATCCATTTTCCATTGCCTTCCATTTCTTTCCGATGTTTTCACAGCCTCTGAAGTATTCCAACAAGCGAGATAACAAATCAAATGATGTTTCTGTGTGAATTTAAGTCCATCTCCATAAAATCGCATTGCCCTTTGTCTCACTGGTATTCTTATGAAATCCAAAAGTCTGATCACAGGCGGCCACCGTCTTCACTCAGTCCCGTTGAAATCCAAACATAGTCTTTATAGCTTTTCTCACCCGGCTGCTTTACACTTGAATATTTTCAGGAGAGGTTTGCCAATCTTACTGAGCGTTCGTAAATTATGAATTATTTTTAAGGCTTGCCTCTCCCTATGGTTCAGTGTTACGCAGCCCAGATTTTATCTTCCAACATGGCGAATTTCCCAATCTGCATCATTCCTCATGGAGCCAAAGATTTTATGGGAAACCACCCAAAATTGTCTAAAGATGAATCAACCAGTGGCCAGGAGGTTCTGTCTATGCTAAAATCAACCAAGAACAAACTTAGTTGGTCTCTAAGGGGCTACTGGAAGGATTTTTTTGTTTGTTTGTTTCCAATAAATCAAAGATATAATTCCTTATCAAATAGGGACAGCGCTATAGTATGTTATTTTAATTTCCACACAGTTTATAATTATGGAGCCAAATTGTGTTTGCAAATATCAAACTTCCAGTCTTTCAAATCTCGCTTGTTATAAATAATGAAAACGGCTCTTCTAGGGGGATTTTGCCCCTTGATATAGTGTAATAAAGCAAAGTACAATAACAGAGTCAGAGGCTTCCCCCCCCCTTCTGTCCCATACCGATGAGATGTTAGAATCTTCTTCCTTTTGTGCTGGCCCCAGGGGTCTGTCCGTGAAGCGAGGTCCAAGTCCAGTCCTGGGTCTAGGGGTCCAAAGGAGGTCAGTCCGGCGGGGAGCGAGGCAGGGAGCAGGTCGAGGTCCAAGGCAGGTTCAGGCACAAGGTTGCAGGTTGAGCACACGCTAGCAACTACCGTAAGTTGCTCACGCAACTTGGGCTGGGGCTGGCTGGCTTTTATCTGGCCCTATGCTTAGGGCGGCCCTGATCCTCAGGAGACTCGCCTCTCCTCCGGGCTTGGAGGAGAGCACTCCTCCTGAAAGCACTTAGCTCTCTTCGCCTCTCTGTCCTGAGCCTCTGCAGCTCAGGAGAGGCTGGTGGGTTACTGGACCCAGGGGCCGCCTCAGTTTCCTCTGAAGAGGCTGGGAGTGGAGCACCTGCAGGCAATGGGTCCTCCCTCCCATCAGGAGCCAGAGCAGACTCTGCTGATGTCTGCACCTGGGGATCCAGCACAGGTGGGGATCCTTCAGGCTCAAGCCCTGGCACTGGCTCAGCTGGTTCTGGAGGTGGGGAATCCTGTGCAGGCTGGGATCCCTCAGGTTCAGCATCTGAGTCTGACTCCCAGGCCATCACACCTTTTAATCTTCTTAGCTTCTCAGTGGCTGAGTTATTTAGCGAAATACTTTCCCTCCTTTCTGTTTGAAGCATGCCCAAGACTTATCTCTAATTTTCATTTCTTAAGTGTTAATTCCTTCCTCGGAATTCGGAGAAGGTTTGATGGGCATCTGCAGGTGAGGAAGTTCTTCCCATACCCCCTGGGAAGAATTTGGGAGGCTGATTACTCCCGTCTCAGCCTCTAATTACCCCGTGAGGGTCGGAGCGATGTTATAAGTCAGCCATTTTCCCGAAGCGCACAACCGGAAGCCCGCTGGTTGAAACTTCTTGAACAGCATTAGTGGTGGGATATTCCAGCTGCTGCAAAAACTAACAAGGCTAGAAAAAAGGTGAACCACGCAGTGAGGCACAAAGTAGATGCTATGGGTGGAAGGGTGATTTAGCACCTGAACATCACATTTGTTTTTTGTTTTTTAATAAATCATTTTTATTAAATTTTCCACTTTAACAATCCAATCCAATCACATTAAATATTCCAAATTATACATAAAAATATCAAAACAAAATCGAAAATTCTTTCTAGTAGCACCTTAGAGACCAACTGAGTTTGTTCCTGGTATGAGCTTTCGTGTGCATGCACACTTCTTCAGATACGTATCTGAAGAAGTGTGCATGCACACGAAAGCTCATACCAGGAACAAACTCAGTTGGTCTCTAAGGTGCTACTAGAAAGAATTTTCGATTTTGTTTTGACTATGGCAGACCAACACGGCTACCCACCTGTAACTATAAAAATATCAAATAATCCAAATATTCTGCCAAATTTTAATTATTATTATTATTGCTTCCCATGCTTCAAATGTGAAGAGCTCTGATCAGCTCAGATTCATTTGCATTCAATAGTCTCCGATGATCCCCTTAATTCCTTCTGATATTATCCCATTCTTTCTTCTTTTTTCACAGCCTCTGAGTTATTCAGACAAGCGAGATAAAACAAACAAAGATTTATTGCTGTGTGGGTTTGATGTCAATGGCTCTCCCATAAATTGCAGTGCATCCTCGCACATCAATGCTTGTATCAAATCTAAAAGTCCTTGCAGCTGGCCATTGCTGTCTCACACAGCTCTAATAAAATCCAAACTAAACAACAGTACAGTAATTCTTTCAGACCGATTACTTAACCTCAGCGTTTCCGGGGGGGGGGGGGGAATTACGCAGTCAAACTGGACATACACATAGTACAGTCATAATAATAAGGCGCCCCCCATGGCTTACAGTTTCGCAGCTCTGTCTCAATCCTCAAGATGGCGGATTCCTAATTGTAGCTGCGTCATCCTCACAAAGTAAAAAACGTCCAGGAAAATGTCCAAAATCCAATTAGTAAGATATTCAACGGCTAACGATGCACTGCCTCTGCCCCAATATTAACATTTTGGAGAACCTTTTATCCTCTTCCAAGCAATCCAAACATCCAATGCCTTATTATATATATTTTCACTTCCACACAGTTCAAAATTCTGAAGCCAAATTATGTCCATGAATATAAAACTTTCAAGTCTCACTTGTTATAAGTAATGAAAACGGTCCTTCTTGGAGGGATGTAATGTAATGAAGTAAAATATGATAGCAAAGAAGGCTCTCACACACTGTCCTGTTCCCACATACCAATTAGATGGTTAAAGCTTCTTCTTCTCGATCTTCTATAGCATCTTAGAGGCTGGATTATTTAGCAAATATTTCCTCCCTTAGAGGCTGGATTATTTAGCAAATATTTCCTCCCTTCATGTTTGAAGCATGTCCAATTCCTATATTCAATCCTTCATCTTAGGAAATGGAGATTAGGGCGCTCGCGAGTGACAGTGTCCAGGACAGCCAAGATTCACTCGGGGGTTAGCACCCAGTGCCCCCAGCCCCAAGGTCAGAGCCATGTTAAAAGGCAACCGCGGATGAGGCAGTGTCTTCCCATAGCCCTGGGAAGACCGGAAGGCTGATTACTCCCATCTCAGCGCCTAATTACCGCATGAGAACTGGAGCGATGGAATTTGTCAGCCATCATCCCTGGCGCCCCATCCAGAAGCCACTTGAACATCACATTTGATAAGGAGCCATGATGGGGTGCATCTATCTGAATCTGGCAATAATGCATGGGTCACGGACATCTCAGAGGGCTTGGTTGCATATGTAATGGTTTGGTGGCAAACCCTATTGGCTTGGGTGACAGTTAAGGCATTGGGTAAACCTTAGTTATTGGTGGAGGGGAGGTTGTACCCTCTGCTTGCCTCTAAAGTGCAAAGGGATATTCCATTAAAGCAGTGTTTCCCAAACTTGAGTCTCCAGCTGTTGTTGGACTACATCTCCCACCATCCCTAGCTAGCAGGACTAGTGGTCAGGGATGATGGGAATTGTAGTCCCAAAACAGCAACGGGTCCCGTGTGTTTGTTTCAAGGTGGTCAAGGGTGGTGGGGGCATGTGGCTCACACAATGCCTCTCTACAACCCCCACCCTTCACAGACTTATTTCCTTGAGTGCAATCTAAATGTACGGTGCAACTGAGGACTCTTAACCTACTTCCTTCAAAGTTGTGAAATTGCAGGTGGATTCAAACTGAACATAGAGGAGTGGCCACATTTCTTGGCATTGAACTGGGAAAGGGTTACGTTTAGTTGAAAAATAAGCCAAATATTTGCAGCAGAACCTTTGTACTTCTAGGAGGACAGACTAGAAGTTCTGAAACGACACAGAGGAAGCAGATACGGTAGATTGCGAAGTTCAACATCATGAGCACTGCAGGGAAAGTAAGTAGATTATTTCTTTTAAAGTTGCTTTTTCAGCCCAAAAATGCATAAATACCTTTAAAAAAAAAAGGCTTATTGTACTATAAGCAGGAGCAATGCATTCCTTGAGGTTCATCCAAGAAGTTCTTGGAAGTTTCATCCTAGAGGTTCCTGAAAGTTTCTTCTATTTTCCTCCTCCTTGAATACCATGCATTAATACCAAACCAGTGCATTTTAAACTTTCTGTCAACTGGGGAGGGAGAAACATCCAGCAAGTTGAAAACTAGCTCTGTGTTCATCAGGGCTTCAGTCCTAAACAACTTAACCAGGGAGTAAGCCCTGCTGAAGACTGTAAAAAGATGTCTAATTGTAAGCCACCCTGAGGAATTTGCCTATAGGCAGGGCTTTTTTTCAGCTGGAACTCACCTGAACTCAATTCCGGCACTTCTCAGATGGGTGCCATTGCCATTATAAGAGAACAAAGGAGGCATTCATGGTGAGTTCCGGCACCTCTTTTTCTAGAAAATTAGCCCTGGTATTGGGGTGCATATTGAATATTAAACATGCACAGGATTGCAATGTTAGCTGTGTGGGGAAAAATAGTATATGATCTTCTACTATTTCACAGGACATTGAAATCAGAGCTGTCACTGTAAACTTTTTTGAGATTTTGTAGAATCAAGTGGTATATACATTTTATTGGGGGTGGGGGTTGTCCTGGATAGGATTGTACAGTTACATACAGAAATATTGTTATGATATTCTATTATGTCAGGTCATTAAGTGCAAAGCTGCCGTTGTCTGGGAAGTCAAGAAACCATTTAGTATTGTGGAAATAGAAGTTGCCCCACCTAAGGCACATGAAGTTCGTATTAAGGTAAGAGAGACAAACCAAAAATGGCATTTCTGCAGATTGTTAGTATCTGCACTAGGGATGGAGAAATTCTGTTCAGTTTGCACTTAAAGATATGTCTACCTAATGTATGCTTTCTAGAACAATATGAGAATGGGGAAGGGCTGCAGCTTGTGGAGGAGCAGCTGTTTTGCTTGCAAAAGGTCTGAGGATGAATCCCTGGTATCTCCAGGCATGTGTGGGAGAGTCCCTAGCCTGACTCTCTGGAGAGCTGCTTTCAGTCAATGTGGAAATTACTGAGCAAGATGGACCAATGGTCTGACTCAGTGTAATAATACAGTCATACCTCTGGTTACGTCTGCTGTGGGTTGCGTTTTGGCGGGTTGCGAATTGGCAAACTTCCAAGTTTCACCGCGCACAAACACGCAGAAGCGTATCTGACTGGGCTGCTCCAACCACTATGGGTGGTTTCCAACAGAATATTAAAAACACAACAACAAAAACCTAACACTTTGAATTGTGTTTGGAAACACATGGGGAGTCATTGTAGATCTTTAAAGACCAATGTCTTTTTAATTGATTTTAACAATTTTAAGCATATTACATAATCAGTTGAATTTTCCATTCCCCCCTCTCACTGGGGGAAGCAATTATCCATACCCCTCTCTCACAGGAACTAATATTATACATTTCAAATTTAACATATTTAACATACAAATAATCATTGCTTATATCTGGCCCTTTTCCATAGGCCAGACATTATTCCTTTCCTCAATTTCATTGCATATTGACTTCCTCTGATCCCCCCACTGTTGAGTTCACTATCTTTCCTCTTTACCAGTTTTCCCATCATGTTGTTGTTCAGTCGTTCAGTCGTGTCCGACTCTTCGTGACCCCATGGACCAGAGTACGCCATCATAGTCGAATCTAATTTTGCTTAATCTCAATATATTTTCTCATCATCTTTTTAAAAATAATCATATAATAACACACATAACTCCTAATATTTAATCTCAAACCTCAGCTCCTACTTGCTTCTGAAACTTCCTTTAACCCTTATCAAATTTTCCCCTATTTATCCTAATTTTAACCCCTTAATTCTTCATTTTTCTACACCCTTCCCTCCCTCCGGTCTCAAAATTTTGGCTATTTATTCTTAACCTCTTCTCATTACATCAACATCCAAATCCGTAAGTCTAAACCATATAAACAAGAGAGATAATAAAAACGTGTCCCTTTTAACCCACACCCACCCTCTCAAAGGCGTGAGCCCAAAAGTCATTTCCTTTTCTCTTCTGTTTTCTTCTTATTTTTTGCAAAGTGAACTTCCAAATGTCCTTCTCATAACAAATTGCAGACCACACTGGCTGCACCTCTTTTTTTCCTTTTGCAAAATCGAATTCCCATTATCAGTTCCAACGTCCCTATCTTCCTCTGTCCAAAAGTCACTAGCTGGGTTTTTTTCTTCTATTTTTTCTTCTCCAATAACTCCTTGGTCTGGTGTTGTCACCTCCATACTTTCAATATTTTTATCCAAACCTAACTTCTGCAAAGTTAGATTTGAAGCTCTCACAGCTTGATCCATCAGTTCCATATTCTGTAGCAACTGTTGTAGAAACTCCAAAGTCTTTTCCTGGAACTCCGCAGAATACTTTCGCTTTGTCATTTTCAAGGTCAAAAAACAACTTTATAGTCTAAACAGAACTGTTATATTGTGCTGCTCTTGCAGCCATTTTGCCTTTGTTTCTTGCCAAATCTTTCAAGACCTCTGGAAGAAAACGGGTAAAACCTTTTCCACATCAAGATTCAGTCCAAATAAATTCCAAATCATTCCCCTCTTTATTGGGGAAACAGTTTCAGAAGTTTCCAAACCTTTAACTTTTTGACAAGCGCCTCAGATACAAAGTTACACTGTTCCTTCTCTCTCAACTGTCAGGGACCGACCTCCGTTATTTTAAGTCCCTTCCCTTGCCGAATTCTTTTAAAGCCTTTTTAATAAGTTTTTACTCACAAAGTCCAAATGCAGTCCAAATTTAGGAGAAATTGAGCGATCTCTCTGTCAGCAGTCGCTACTTCTCGCTGCGAGGGTAGTGTTAAATCTACAGCACCCCCGCCTTCTACCCCGCTCGCTCTCAGCAGCCCTTACTGGGGCTTACTGGGGAGCAGGGGAGGCTCTCTGGGTGTCTGCCAGATCCCATGTCTCCAGGACGCTTTTCCTGGAGTTTTTCTGGGGGGTCACAGCGCAATTGCGACTCCACCTTCCCCCACAGCGATAGAGAAACCTCGGAGCCGAAGTTTCTCCCGACTGATCAGAATGGCGCCCAACCGGAAGTCCCTTTAAAGACCAGTGTCATACAGTCCTGGCGGCCACTCCCAGTCACCAGTCTGGAAGCTGCATTCTGGATTAATTCTTGTTATAATTGTAGTATAAGGTAGATTCCTGTGTTCCTATGAGAACCAAAACACACCCTTTCTTTGAAATTCACACTTCTCCAACTTTTGCAATGTTAAGTAATCAGTGTAAAAATTCATATAGTGGTGTAAAATGTGCACAAAGGTGCCATATTAATGAATATTGTCAGGATACCCCAGGGGGTTGCTCACAAGTAATGACAGAGTCCTCTTACTCTAAAGACTACTTTATTGTGCATACTTATTTACAGTGCACAGCTAGCTAAAAACATGACTGCTCAGTCACTTGCAGAATCTGGAAGTGCTCCTCTCCGGTTTCCCGCCCAGCACCAAAGCTTCGGCACCCTGAAACGATGTCTTCTGGGTCTCCCAGCTCCCCAACGCTGCGTCTGTGCCAGAAGCTGTAACTCTCCCTCAGATCATGTCTGGCTGGTGGTGCTGGGTCTCTCCCTCACATCCCTGACTGTCTGCTCCTCCTTCTCTTCCATGGGAGAGAGCTCTGGAGACAGGCTGTGAGATGAGTCAGATGACAGCAGTGGCTGGGGATCCCTGTACCTGAGCAAGACCTGCTCTCGAGGAAGTTCCCTGCCCTGATCCTCCCCCCTCAGAGGAGTACTCCCGCCCTGCGAGGAGTACTCCCACCCTGGCTCTCCTCATGAGTAGGACCTCTGCCTGGTCTCCTAACGAAGAGAAGGCAAATCTCTGACAAATATAACAGACAAATATGCTTGATATTAGACAACGTTGCTTAGCTGTTGTATATTAGGCAAAATTGCATGCAAAAACGTTTATATCAGGATAAATTTGCACTGAAATGCTGATGAATTTTCACGAGTACTTTAAAATAAAGATCTGCAAACTGATGTGGAAATGTGGGGGTGTTTCGAACCCCTTGGAAGCCTTGCAAGTTGCTGCAGGAGAGGGATTGTGAGCAATATCATGAGGGGGTGTTTCTAGGACCAAACACCAAAACCTGTTAAGTGGAGGTCTTTAACTCAGCCTGAATTACCGTATTTTTCCATGTATAAGACTATATTTTGCCCCAGATTTTTAAAGTTTAAAATTGGGGGTTGTCTTATACACAGAATGTTGCAATTAATTATTTCCTAATTTGGAGCTCAAAAAATAGGGGGACTCTTATACACGGAAAATGTGGTAGATGTGAAATGATTTCCACACATGAAATTATTTTTAATTGCTTTTAAATATTTGTATATGTTGATATGTTTGTAATTGTTTCTATTATTTATGTTTTCACTGTGATATCATCTTGAGATATCTTATGGGAAGCAATTCATGAAATGAATTTTTTAAAAAAGATAAAATAAAAAAGTTTCTCCTTTAAACCAGATTTTGGCGTCTGGAGTCTGTCGCACCGATGACCATGTGCTGAATGGGGAAATGCAGGCTAAATTCCCCATTATTCTTGGTCACGAGGCAGCTGGTGTTGTGGAGAGCGTTGGGGAAGGGGTTACCTGTGTGAAACCAGGTAAGGTAAAGCAGGGTGCAACCAGAAAATATGAACACACAGCTTTGGTCAACAAGGTTCTAACGAAAGTAGGAGAGCCAACCAACTGGAGGAAGAATGACCGAGAAAGTGTTTTCTTTAGGGAAGGGTGGTCAGCTCTGGGCCAGTGACTAGATCGTTAATCTAAATGCCAGAATTTGGAATCAATTGCTATACATTTCTGAATAGGAGTCAGCAACATTATTTTCTACGTAACTGGTCCCATCATTACTTAACTGGTCCATTAACTTAACTGGTCCATTAACCATGCTTGCTAGGGCTTATTGGAGTTGTAGTCTGGCAACATTTGAAAGACTAAAAGCTCTCCATGCCTGCGGTATGTACTAACTTATCCAAATATTTTAAGCAGGCTAATGATGGTATTTTCATCATTCCCAGGAGACAAAGTTATCCCATTTGGTATCCCACAGTGTGGAGAATGCAGCGCATGCAAACATCCCAGAGGCAATCTGTGCAAAATGTGCGAGTGAGTTGAACTTGTTATTTGCAACAGTATTAGAAAGACCAGCAGTGCATTTTGTTGTTGTTCAGTCGTTCAGTCGTGTCCGACTCTTCGTGACCCCATGGACCAGAGCACGCCAGGCACGCCTATCCTTCACTGCTTCCCGCAGTTTGGCCAAACTCATGTTAGTAGCTTCGAGAATACTGTCCAACCATCTCATCCTTTGTCGTCCCCTTCTCCTTGTGCCCTCCATCTTTCCCAACATCAGGGTCTTTTCCAGGGAGTCTTCTCTTCTCATGAGGTGGCCAAAGTACTGGAGCCTCAACTTCAGGATCTGTCCTTCTAGTGAGCACTCAGGGCCGATTTCCTTGAGAATGGATAGGTTTGATCTTCTTGCAGTCCATGGGACTCTCAAGAGTCTCCTCCAGCACCATAATTCAAAAGCATCAATTCTTCGGCGATCAGCCTTCTTGATGGTCCAGCAGTGCATATGTTTGATTTAAAAAAAACAACAACCCCAAAGCATGATTTTCCTTTCTTCATCTTTTAGCCTTGGCGGCTCTGGATTAATGCTCGATGGCACCAGCAGGTTCACTTACAAAGGCCAGCAGATCCACACCTTTTCCAGAACTAGCACCTTCTCAGAATACACCGTGGTGCATGAGTCTTCGGTGGTCAAAATTGATGCTGCAGCGCCTCCAGAAAAAGTGTGTCTGATTGGCTGTGGGTTTTCTACTGGCTATGGCGCTGCCATCAACAGTGCAAAGGTAAGGATTAAAATATCGGTAATGCTTATATTCAGTGTGCGGAATTTGTGGCAGGTCTAGACAGAAACAGGACAGGTGGGCTCTGGCCCAGAGACAGGTGAAAGCACAGTTGTATTTCTCCAGCATCCCACCTCTCTCTTGGATGCTTTGAACATCAAGGAGCAAGCCCATCCACAACCACTTGCCCAGGGGAAGCACCCTTGCCATCATATACTGAAGGACTGCAGGGGGTTGGATTACCGGTAGATGGTCTCTTCCAACTCTATGATTCTATGATTTCAGGTGGAGCCTGGTTCAACCTGTGCCGTATTTGGTCTGGGAGGAGTTGGCCTCTCAACTGTCATGGGCTGCAAAGCAGCTGGAGCCACCCGAATCATTGGGGTCGACATCAACAAGGATAAATTTCCCAAGGCTAAAGAGATGGGAGCTACAGAGTGTGTCAACCCTCTGGATTTCAAGAAGCCCATCAATGAAGTGCTGTTTGACTTGACAGACGGTGAAGGTGTTGACTATTCATTTGAAGTGATTGGGCGCACAGACACCATGGTACATGCATGAAGACAAGATTTTACTGTCATATTTTGAAAGGGGAAGATGGAATTTCCTGCATTCCTGTTCTTCAGTGGTTCCTATTTTTCACTGGGTTGTGATCCAATAATCTGTTGCAGCAAGGGCTTTGGGGTTCTGAGACAGTAGAACGTTTCAGAGTTTTAAACACCTTCACCCATTGATCAGGTAACTTATGGAATAATGTGAGATGGGACTGTGGCATAAGTGGCTAGTGGAGAGGCGAGAATGGTCCTTTTGGGTGATTCTTCTCCCCCATGTAAGCCTACCTCCCAGCATCCCTTCCCACATTCTTCAGATGGCCCTAACCATCCAAAAAGGCTTTTCAGGGTGTGCATGTAGCTGGACATGGAAGGAAGAAAAGATGGGGATGTTTTCTTCCATTGCTATTAATATGCTTTGAACAGTAAAATCTTTGAGAGGTCTGACTGTGTCATGGAAGATGACCATGGATGGTATTTCTCCTTGGCTTGATTCAAGAGTCATACCTTTGGATTTTCCCCAGACTGCTGCCTTGGCTTCCTGCCACATGAATTATGGTACCAGCGTGGTTGTCGGAGTGCCCCCTTCAGCTTCTGAAATTACCTTCTCTCCACAACTTATCTTCACGGGGCGCACTTGGAAAGGATCTATATTTGGAGGTATGGGCCTACTAGCTTTCTATCAGGAGGGCACATTTCAAATTCTGAGAGAGTGCTGAGGAAGCCAGTCACAAAATAGCTTGGGGTGGCAGCGGGTAGTGCCAAAAAATGTCTGTCATGGAGCATAGCATGGCATTACACAAAATTAGAGAAACACCTTGATTTGTTAATTATTTCCCCACCCCCAGCAAATACAATTTAGCTTTTTTTAAAAAAAAAAATAGTGCAGTTACCATGTGAAAAAGCATTTAAGATGTCATGTAGTTTGGCCCCCTGTAGGCTTTCCATGCAAGCTCTTGGCTAAAAATTACTGTGTTACTATCTCCTCTGTCTCCCTCCCACCCACAGATCTGTCATGGCATCAAGGCCAATCTCATTGCATAACCCAAGTACTGGTACAAAGATGGATTCAGGCTATAAATTTGTGGGATTGAACCAACATTTTACTGCTGCTTTTTTTTTACGGCATTGTAATTGGAATATCATATCTTAACTGTGCACATACTTCTTTTTAGGTTGGAAAAGCAAAGATGCTGTCCCCAAGCTGGTTTCAGATTTCATGGCAGGGAAGTTTGCTCTGAATCCACTAATTACTCACACTTTGCCTTTTGATAAAATCAACGAGGGCTTTGAATTGCTGCGCTCAGGAAAAAGGTAAGACCTTTCCCCACCCACACCCCACAATAGTGTAGTGGAAAAGGCAGGGTGCCTTTCTGAGAGTCATAACCGTAGTCATTAGAAGATTACACAATCTTCCTTTGGAGTACCTCAAGTTGTGTTGCCCTTGAAGTTCCATTGTCCACAACAGAACTTCCACATCATTGTCTTGAAACTGAAGACAACTGCTTAGCTTGGGAGCATACAGAACAACTGCTCTTGGGTGTTATTCACATGCACCTTCTACAGAATGACCATATGAGCTAAATCTCAGTGGCTGACTCAACTCCTTCCACTCAGACCTGTCAATCACATGACATGCTATATTGGGTGACCAGGTTTTCCTTTGTAGTGTGAGCTGGGCTTGCGTACATATCCCCCAACCCCTCTCCAGTTTAACTCAAGACTCATTCACTCCAACACCCAAGGAGGGCTCTTTCATCTCTCCCCCCTCTACTAAAACCTAGATTTAAACGAAGTCTACTCTTTATTCATCTACAAAAAAAGTGGCCAATAAACCCCAGAGATTAGCTTGATCATGGTTAGTTTCTAGTACTGAAAGTTGCACGAACTATTTATGTACAAAGAAACAGAAGACAAAATGAGGAAACGGACACCTCAAAGAATGAAAATGAGTAATTAAACTGGACAATGAAACCCATGTAGAAACAATGCAATATGGATGTTCACAATCAAGACGTGTCCCACAACTGTGGTCGGTCGGCATCCCATTAGGCTGAGCAACTATTGATTTATAAACTGAAATTGATACTATTTTGAATGGGGCAATGAAATTACATTCATTTGTTAGGAACAAATATGTATTGTTTTCAGCTTCCTGTGGATGAATAGAAACGACTTGCGCTTTTTCTTGTGCAATTCTTTTTCTTGGAATCAGTTTTATAAGCTTATCACTAGGTTTCTTGTTTCCTCTTTTCCACACCCTTTTCTTTTCTTTTTCTTTTATCACTTTATTTCTTTATAAATGAAATCCTCCTAACAAAATGTTTCCTGTTTCTGTACAGGTTCAAATCTCCCTCTCCACACCTCACTATGAAAATTACTCACTGTGTATGCGTTATACTCTTCCTATTTCTGTTCCTCTGACTGTAAGTTGTGTTAATTGTGTTAATATAGAATTTTAAAACGTCATAACCCACCTGGAATGTGATGGCAAAGGGTGGGTAACAAACAGAATGAATGGATGGTGCTTAAAAGATCACCTTCCCTTAATATCAACCAGATCAAGGCTTCATTGAAATTTGCAGCAAGATCTTAAACCTACTGAAATATTAGCATATTAACATTAAAAATCTTACAGATATTATCACCCTTCCATTTAAAACTGTTTCTCAATGTTTCAGTATTCGCAGTGTCCTGGTATTTTAAAGTCCATGGTGATGAGGAAGAATACAAGACCTTTGCAGGCTCAGATTGCCACATTGCCTAGCAGGACATATGTGAAAATGACTGGACTCTGCAATGTCGTCACTGGCAATGCTCATTTATCAACATGTGGATCTCTCCCAAGACCGTCATGTTTTTCCTCCAAATGCAACAGAAGAAAATTACCATAAACACAATCTTACGTTGTGATTCAAACTATCAATATCCTGTATAATGAAGCAACAACACAAATAATTATTATCATGTATTTCAAAGGTAAGAGAGTGGGTAGTTTAGGCAACTGTCTTATATATATTTAGGAGAAAGTCACACTTAACCCAGTGGAATATACATACAGGCTGTAAATCAGGAGCTTGAAATCTCTCTACAGAGATTCCTAAGCATTGGTGGGCTGTTGTTGTTGTTGATGTTGTTGTTCAGTCGTTCAGTCGTGTCCGACTCTTCGTGACCCCATGGACCAGAGCACGCCAGGCACGCCTATCCTTCACTGCCTCTCGCAGTTTGGCCAAACTCATGTTAGTAGCTTCGAGAACACTGTCCAACCATCTCATCCTCTGTCGTCCCCTTCTCCTTGTGCCCTCCATCTTTCCCAACATCAGGGTCTTTTCTAGGGAGTCTTCTATTCTCATGAGGTGGCCAAAGTACTGGAGCCTCAACTTCAGGATCTGTCCTTCTAGTGAGCACTCAGGGCTGATTTCATTGAGAATGGATAGGTTTGATCTTCTTGCAGTCCATGGGACTCTCAAGAGTCTCCTCCAGCACCATAATTCAAAAGCATCAATTCTTCGGCGATCAGCCTTCTTTATGGTCCAGCTCTCACTTCCGTACATTACTACATTAAGCATTGGTGGGTACAAAACTACAAGTAGTCTATCTATCAGTGGCAAAGCTAAATAGCCACTGGCTAAATGCCGGCCTTAATCATTGATTTTACTTGAATGTCAATATGCTTTAGAAATCAGTCAAGGGCAATGGGTTTAATATTTGGCTGAAATATAAGACTTTTTTAGGTATTCAGGATTTTTCCAATATGCTGTAATGGCGGCGATAATTTTAATAGCACAGAAATGGAAACAAGAATGATCACCGACAAAGGAAGAATGGATAATAAAGTTAATGGAGTATTCAGAACTTGACAAGTTGACAGGAAGATTCCGAGAACAGCGGGACCAGAAATTCATCAAAGATTGGACTAAGTTTGCAGATTATCTGAAAGACAATTGCAGACAATTGAATACGTTGGTAGGACTGCAGGAAGTTTTGTAAGCTAAATCTCAAAATCACGTTTAGTGAAAAATTTAGATATTATAATTTAAGCAGTGGTTAAGTAGTGAAGATATGGAAATAAGTAATGAATGTAAGAAAATCATAAGGAAGGTTTGATGGAAGTCAGGGCATTAAAAAGCCAATGTGTATAAGATGAGAAGAGAAATGGTATTGGAAATTATTATTGTATTGTATTGTATTGTAAAATGAATAAAAATGATTTGGCAAAAAAATAAAAAAATAAAACCTTGATCCAGGAAAACAGCTTTTGTGTGAAAAGACTCACTTCCTAATTCAGGAACTAGATGCAGATGATGCAGAGACATTTGTATTGTTTGAGGTGTTCAGTGCGCACACGGTACAATGTGGTTATGGGGTGCCTTTTTGTCCCTACTGCACTGCAGATAAGGAATTGGACTCCCAGCCATTGACACAGGATGTGTCCATGCTGCTTTTTATAACTGTGCTATTATTATTATTTTAAAAAAAATGAGTGTGAGAGAGTGAGAGAGACAGGAGACAGAGACCACGCAGCTGTAAACTAGTAATTCAAAAGACCTTTAGAACAGAACAAAGAGATGACAGCTGTACTTGTATTTGAATCTAATTTAGCACTAGCATGCAAGAAAAGAAAAAAAACAACCCAAGAAAAAATGGCGTGGGGGGTGGGCAATGATGACTGAGTCTTGTAAATCACATTTTCTTGTTTAAGGGCAGAAATGTTTAACAGGAGGTGGATTGTTGAGATTTCTTGTGACTAGGGTGAGCAAAAGGTTCTTTAGGACAAAGGATAGTGGGATAAAAGGCACTTCCATACTGTTACTACTTTTGGATCGGATTGAATCACACGCTAGAATATCCTGGCTGTGGATCCAACTTTTTGCAGTAAGGAAGGTGATGGAGAAATGCAATAGAGACTGCAGGTTAACACTTGCTTGGTGCAATGTTATCTAATCTCTCCACAAACAAATCAGGCTGAATGCTCATTAAACAGTTTGTCCAGATTAAGGTGGTTGGGAGCCTTGGTGCAATACCCCTCAAGCCCCCTTCCTCCCAAAAAAGCAATGCATGAATTAAGGTACCACAAAAAAAGGTATTGTAGTATCTCATAGTCCTTAACTCTTTCTTTGTGTTAGAACACGGCAGGCCTTTTGGGCAGCGCACACAATCTTGCGCCCCAGATGTGTGCATTGAAAACGACTATATTAGTGAAAACAACATGTAGAAATGCA
This sequence comes from Lacerta agilis, assembly GCF_009819535.1. Lineage (NCBI taxonomy): Eukaryota > Metazoa > Chordata > Lepidosauria > Squamata > Lacertidae > Lacerta > Lacerta agilis. The sequence goes on from NC_046320.1 coordinate 54,547,439, forward strand.
TTGTATTATTATATTATATTGCTTGCAAAAAAATGTGCATTACTCAAAACTGCAAACAAAAAAGTGAGACTAGCAGATAATCCAAACTACAAAGAATATAGCTGCCATTGTGGTACAAAGGAAACACCATCCTTTCCAGATTTGTCAATGGGATGACGGAGGTTTCCTTCCACAGCCATTCCTGTTAGTGAAACACACACACACACACACACAATACAACATGCCAGGCTTCATTGGTGTCCTCTTGCAAGAGATACTGGGTGTGTTAGCACCTGACCACAGTTTTTAATACCAGAAGTCTAGTGACCGTTCACTGTAGGATTTCCATTGCTTAGCTATCGCTATTCCATCTGCTACCAATAGCTGGTGTCGAATCAGCTCTGGGAAGTACAAAGACTCCAACAAAGCAGCCAAAGATGTAAGAAAGCTGCAGTTTCTACCCAAACTTGTATTCATTATAATCTGCTACAGCTTGGTTTTCCCCAAATACTGCATGATTTGTGCCACTGTTGGCTATTTAATGTGATTTTTGTAATTGACATAATGTTTAACTTGTGCAGTTATCCCACCATTTCAGTTGTAAGGAAATAGCAAAACAATATTTTAAAAGAGTCATTAATTACATCTCTGTTGTGGGGGTTTGAAAACAACAAGGGTTGACTGAATACCGATCACATCTGTTGGATTGGTACTGACCATATTCACCAGATTGATTTCTGTTCTGGACCTGGGACAAAAATGCAAACAGTTGCAATTTCCGATTCTGTTTCTGACAGAATTATCTTAAGCATATCCGGTGCCGTGGTGCAAAGATTGCTCTCCTCCCACCAGCCATATAGTTGGCAGGGTGCAGCTTCCATCCTAAGCCTCTGCGGGGATCGCTCTCCTCCAGCGGAGGCTTGGGAAGGAAGCTGCATGCCTGCCAGCCATATGGTTGATGTGGCACAGCTGGTGGGCTTGCAGGGAAAGGGGAGGCCGCCGGCAAAGCCGCACAGCTACCCTAATCGCTGGGGTGCCCTCAGAGGCGTAGGAAGGTCAGGTGGTACCCAGTGCAGAATTTTTTTTGTCACCCCCGGTACTTTTTTTTACAGAGGGTACCCCAAAATTGTTGAGATTTTTTAAGAGATGGTTGCACAGGGATCACCATAGTTGATCATAGTTGAATCTGCCCACCGGGGTGCAAGCACTGATTTCTCTGGCAGATCAGCCTTTTTAATGCAATTAAGCCCTGGAACAATTCTAGTCATGCACCCTTGCTTGCTTGCAGATGCTTTGCAAGAAGGGGGGAGCCTAGCTTGTTCAAACACCCATGTCTACAGAGTGGTCAGTGCAATATTAATGCTGAAACACAAACCCCACAGCAGCCATCACTGGAGGAAACTGTTCTAAAATTAAGGGGGGAGATTCTAATATTCTAATATTTGGAAGGAAAATGGAGTGATGGAATCTTCCCCACTCCCCCCCCCCCAAAATGACAAAAGGCTCAAGAAAAAATTGACAAAAATTGAAAGTTGAGTCTAGGCTTAAGCTGAGTGCACACCATACATTTAAAGCACCTGGAAAGAGCATCACCTAGGAAGCTGTAGTTTGTTAAGGGTGCTGGGAGTTATAATCTTTTCAAGAATTTTTTTTTAAACTTTTTTTGTTAAGCACCTTTCATCATCCTCAAGCACCAGCACCATCCAATAGTCATTTTAACCACCAATCAGAAAGAAGTCACTCCAAAGCAGTGTTGTGGTGCAGAGACAGAAAGACAATTCTTTGGGGGCAACCAGATTTTTATGTGTCAAACAAAGCACCATGCATTGCCCTAAAAGTCCAGGGAATATTAGATGCTTCTGAACGTCCTTTCCATTGGACATGCGTTTTGGGGCTGTCCTACATACTTCCTTTCCCACCATGAGACTCATGAGTCAAGCAAACCCCGGGGACTAGGAACCTGAACACCCAGCAACCTTTAATAAAAAAATATGTTTAAATAAATAACAACAGGGAGGCTTGTACTATCAGCTGCATTAAAAAAAGCGGGAGGGGAGAGATAATAGACACACACACACAAAAACCCCCACACCTTGCAAAGTGGCACCATTTGATATTTGCAGGAATCCTTTCACCAGCCCAGACTTGCTATTCCGAAAGAGAACTTGCCCCCATCAAGAAGCAGGGATCCCCAAGCATGGCACCAAGCAGGTTAAGAGCTCTTACAAAAGAGGAGCTCTTAACAAAATCCGCTTTGGAGAGGGAAGTTTTGAGCTGCAAACTTTTCCCAGAGGAATGCAGGTTGCCTTGGAGCAGCAAGGGGGATTGCTAGAGTGTCTCCGTGGAGGAAGTGTTTGAAGGGAATCATTGAAGTGACAGAGGGATCTTGCTTGGGGCCAGAGGCGGAGCAACTCCTGCATGCAAATGAGGTACCGCAGAGCATTATGGGGGAGCACTAAACGGGCGAAGCAGGGCACTCAGATAGATCGGGACTCCCTCAGGTTGGGCTGGTGGATGATGCCCGACTGCAGGCAAGCAAAGGGAAGCAGGGGTAGGGCCCTTGGGCAGCACTGTCTGTGCTCGCTGTGACTTGAAGGGGTGTGGGCAGATGGTAGCCCAGGTCCAGCAGGACTGAGTAAGGCAAGAAGAACTAATGCTTTAGCAGGGCTGTGGTGAGTCCCAAGCCTACAGCCACTGGCTTTGCTGCAGCTTTGCTTAGGACTTCAGGTGGAGGTGCCAAATGTTACCCCCTTCAAGATGGCACCTTGGCGCCCCTGAGAGGGCAGCACCCTGGTGTGATGCACCAGTAAGCCCAATAGGAAAGACGCCTCTGCCTACCAGGTTTTCATGCTTTACTCTGCCATTGGTGTCGAAATCTCAATAAACACTCCATTCTGGAAGTTTTCAACAATGGGATACAACCATCAAATATGATAGTAAGAATCTTAATCCAGTTGAGGCTGGTCACTTAAGGTGATTAGGGTTACTCAGAGTAGTGTTTTTCAACCACTGTTCCGCGGCACACTAGTGTTGCCTGGTGTGCCGTGGGAAAAATTGTGTTTATTTGATTCCTATTCAAGAGAATTACTTTATATATAGTCAATATAGGCACAGAGTTAATTTTTTTAACATTTTCTAATGGTGGTGTGCCTCGTGATTTTTTTCATAAAACAAGTGTGCCCTTGCCCAAAAAAGGTTGAAAAACACTGACTCAGAGTATGACTTAGTTAGATACAGCATGATTTCTTGCACGGTTTTTGTGATACGAGCTAACATAAAAGTTTGAAACACAGCTCTTCTGAGCTGTCTTTCTCTGAAAGCAGCTTTTTCTGAATCTTTGCTGCAGTCTGCAGTTAATATTGCAAAATTACTAATATCATTTCCATTAAATTTATATACTACTTGAAAACAAATTTATACATTACTAGATAAAATGAAACAAAACCTCAAAGATTTAAAAAAAATGTGAGAAATTTTTACAACAATAGTTTAAAACATGCAAAAAGTTAACCTACTAAAGGTGGTTAAAATCCACATCAACTTTCTAAGCAACTATAAAAAATACCTTAAAAAACAACAACTTTCTAAGCATCTGGGTAGGCTTGTTTAAACAAGAATGTTTTCAGCAGGCACAGAAAATAATACTTGATATCAATGCCATCATAAAATGCCATCATTCAACGCCCACACCCAATTCTCTCTTTCATCTGACAGGTTTTACATAGACAAGATGGTGCTTTGGGGTCCTTCTGAATCCACAATCCTATTTTAAGTTGTGCCATTTACAACCCATGAAATGAAGAAAGGTACTTGGATACTTTTTGCTATGTATGGATAATCGTGGAAATGATTCCTAAGGTTGAGCCCACTTCTACCCTTAAAATGCCACAGGTGAAGTTTCTTTCCAGGCAGCACCACTTCACACATTGCAGGTTGCGGCTTGCTTGAATCTTCCTCTGAACAAGATATTTCCCTGCACTAGGAAAACCAGCATGTCAGGGACAAGGATAGGCTGGAAAAGCCGTTCTCCCAACACAAAAGGGCACAGACCTTATTTGGGTCATATGCAATGACCAGGGTTCCCTTAAATCCCTGTACAGTGGTACCTCGGGTTACAGATGCTTCAGGTTACAGACAATGTCTCTGCTAAACAGCATTAGTGGTGGGATATTCCAGCTGCTGCAAAAATTGACAAGGCTAGAAAAAAGGTGAACCCCGCAGTGGTGCGCAAAGTAGAGGCTATGGGTGGAAGGGTGATTTAGCACCTGAACACATTTGATAAGGAGCCACGATGGGGTGCATCTATCTGAATCTGGCAAGAATGCATGGCTCACTGACATCTCAGAAGACTTGAAGGCTTGGTTGCAGATGTAATGGTTTGGTGGCAAACCCTATTGGCTTGGGTGGCAGTTAAGGCATTGGGTAAACCTTAGTTATTGGTGGAGGGGAGGTTGTACCCTCTGCTTGCCTCTCAAGTGCAAAGGGATATTCCGTTAAAGCAGTGTTTCCCAAACTTGAGTCTCCAGCTATTGTTAGACTACTACTCCCACCATCCCTAGCTAGCAGGACTAGTGGTCAGGGATGATGGGAATTGTAGTCCCAAAACAGTTAGACCCAGGCGCGGAGCAAGGTGGGAGCATTGGGGGTGGTACGCCCCGGGTGACAACCTGGAGGGGGGTAACACTTGGCGCCCTTTCCCCCCATGACTCCCAAGCTGAGCCCCGCCACCCGGTAAAAAAGCCTCGCTCGGCATCTCGCACATGCGCAGTCCGTCCGTGCTGCTGCTCCCGCGGCAACTCATAAGGCTGCCGCGCGCGAGCAGCAGCACAGATGGGGTCCCGCAGCCTTCCGTGCTGCTGATCGCGCGCGGCAGCCTTACGAGTTGCCGCTTGTAAGGTTCCGCGGGAGCAGCAGCACAGACGGACTGTGCATGTGCGGCATCCTGCACATGTGCTCTTCGTCTGACACATGTGTCGTGATGTCATGACGCATGACACATGAGCAACACCCTGCCTCGGGGGGTGCCCCCGCGTTTGCCGCTCTGGGCAGCAAAGCGGCTCCGTTCGCCAGTGGCTAGACCCCAATTTGGGAAACCCTGCAAAGGGATCTGGAAGGAGTGATTTCTGTTCTGAAGCCCAGGCAAGGGCAAAGGCCAAAGTACTGCTCAAGGCAGCAACCATGCAGGGGGTTGGTACTTGATGTGTGTCATTAGGGGCCTCTTTGCTTTGAGTTGACCCCACAGATATACAGGCAGGCTGGCACTTAAAATGGTTTCCCCAATGCCTGGCCATACCCTTCCTCTGTAATCATAAAGTTGTGCCAATATTTGACCCAAGCAATGTGTCCTATGTGTTTGTTTCAAGATGGTCAAGGGTGGTGGGGGCATGTGGCTCACACAATGCCTCTCTACAATCCCCACCCTTCACAGACTTATTTCCTTGAGTGCAATCTAAATGTACGGTGCAACTGAGGACTCTTAACCTACTTCCTTCAAAGTTGTGAAATTGCAGGTACAATCAAACTGAACGTAGAGGAGTGGCCACATTTCTTGGCATTGAACTGGGGAAGGGTTACGTTTAGTTGAAAAATAAGCCAAATATTTGCAGCAGAACCTTTGTACTTCTAGGAGGACAGACTAGAAGTTCTGAAACGACACAGAGGAAGCAGATACGGTAGATTGCGAAGTTCAACATCATGAGCACTGCAGGGAAAGTAAGTCGATTATTTCTTTTAAAGTTGCTTTTTCAGTCCCAAAATGCATAAAGACCTATTCATTTATTTATTTTTTTAAAAGGCTTATTGTACTATAAGCAGGAGCAATACATTCCTTGAGGTTAATCCAAAAAGTTCTTGGAAGTTTCATCCTAGAGGTTCCTGAAAGTTTCTTCTATTTTCCTCCTCCTTGAATACCATGCATTAATACCAAACCAGTGCATTTTAAACTTTCTGTCAACTGGGGAGGGAGAAACATCCAGCAAGTTGAAAACTAGCTCTGTGTTCATCAGGGCTTCAATCCTAAACTTCTTACCCAGGGAGTAAGCCCTGATGAAGATTGTAAAAAGATGTCTAATTGTAAGCCACCCTGAGGAATTTGGCTATAGGCAGGGCTTTTTTTCCAGCTGGAACTCACCTGAACTCAATTCCGGCACTTTTCAGATGGGTGCCATTGCCATTATAAGAGAACAAAGGAGGCATTCATGGTGAGTTCCGGCACCTCTTTTTCTAGAAAAATAGCCCTGGTATTGGGGCACATATTGAATATTAAACATGCACAGGATTGCAATGTTAGCTGTGTGGGGGGAAATAGTATATGATCTTCTACTATTTCACAGGACATTGAAATCAGAGCTGTCACTGTAAACTGTTTTCAGGTTTTGTAGAATCAAGTGGTAGCCTATATACATTTTATTGGGGGTGGGGGTTGTCCAGGATAGGATTGTACAGTTACATACAGAAATACTGTTATGATATTCTATTATCTCAGGTCATTAAGTGCAAAGCTGCCGTTGTCTGGGAAGTCAAAAAACCATTTAGTATTGTGGAAATAGAAGTTGCCCCACCTAAGGCACATGAAGTTCGTATTAAGGTAAGAGAGACAAACCAAAAATGGCATTTCTGTAGGTTGTTAGGGATGGAGAAATTCAATTCAGTTTGCACTTAAAGATAAATCTACCTAATTTATGCTTTCTCAAACAATATGAGAATGGGGAAGGGCTGCAGCTCATGGAGGAGCAGCTGTTTTGCTTGCAAAAGGTCTGAGGATAAATCCAAATTCATTAACCTTTATTAGGCATAACATACAAGAAGATTTCAGAACAGACATTGTGTATAAAATATATAAGATATAAACTCAACAAAGTAAGGCTGGTATTAATTAAATCTTTAGCACTAAAATTCACTACTAATCCATAAAAAAATATCTTCAAACTTCTCAAAACAGACCTTAGTTAAAACATCAGTTGGTAAAAATGATATAACAATATATCAGTTCCACATTACTATTTAACTAAGATCCCCTAATCCTCTTTGTGATGGCTTAATCTTTCTGCATGGACTGAGCTTAAAAATTCGGCCACTATTGACGTGATTTTATCATTACTGTCCGATATTAGTATTTGAATAGTTGGAAATGTAGAGGTAGGCCTGTCCCTTTGTAAAGCATTTAATAATTGACTTCTAGCATCAGTGCCAAAATTACAAGAGAAGAATATATGGTCCAATGCATCAAGTTCGTTCTTACTGCATTTACAAAAACATTCAGATTTTGGGAGAGCTAAGATTTTGGGAGAGCTAAGTAAATCTAGCCAACATAGACAATCTACAGGATTCGTTGTTCTTAAGATTTGTAATATATCCCTTTTGGAAATCTCTGCACAAAGGGAGATTTAAAAAGAGGGGGGAGCAAGTGCTGTACTTAGCGACATCAAGAATAGAGAGGACACTATTTTATAAAACCTTCTTCCTAATAATTGTCCAAATATATTTAGGGTCAGAATTTTCGAGGCCAATTAAAAGGTAAACCCTATGGAACTCAACAAATCACAGACAAACTGTAAATTACATTGTTACTTAAAAGATCATAAAGGAGAGAGGTAGCAGATAGGGCTCTGTAATGAAGGAAGATCCAATATTTCAAGGTTCTCAACAATGCTCTTACTGATAAGGGAAGTATTCCCAACTCACAACACATTGATTCTTATTCACAAGTCCTAGTAATGACCTGAGAAGGGATGCATGAAATTCATCTAACCTCTTAAGATCACCTAAAATCCACACTGGGCTACCATATAAAAGTTGAGCACAAAGTTTCATATCAATCACTTGCAATACAGCCAGGATATATCTATTTCCTACGGGAGAGAAGAAATAAGATTTGATATGATAAGCTGTCACTTTAGCTTTAGCTATTGCAGCACAAATATGTATATTCCAGTTCATGTTGTTTTTAAATACAATCCCCAAATAATTGAAGTGCTTGAATGAGATATCCATTGATTATCCAGTTTTTTTTAGTTCCCCCTCTTAGTAAATTGCATGATTTTTGTCTTATCATAATTAATTTTGAGATTATTGAGAGAACAGAAATTTGAGAAACTCTTAAGTAATTTTTTTAAGACCAGGAGAGGGAGAGTGAAATAATCACTGCGTCGTTTGCATGGAGTAATATGAAAACTGGAAGATTATTTAAATAAGGAATGTGAGTGGTTACATTTTGAAGATAAGATGGAAGGTCGGATAAAAAAAGATTGAATAGGGTGGGAGCCAGGAATCCCTGGTATCTCCAGGCAGGTGTGGGGGAGTCCCTAGTCTGACTCTCTGGAGGGCTTCTTTCAGTCAATGTGAAAAATGCTGAGCTAGATGGACCAATATGCTGAGCTAGATGGACTCAGTATAACAATGAAAATGATAATGATAATGATGGTGGTGGTGGTGAAATAATAACAATAACAATAATAATAATACTTGTACCCCACCCAACTGATTGGGTTACCCCAGCCACTCTGGGTGGTTTGCAACCAAAACACACCCATTTTTCAAAATTCTCCAACATTTGCAATGCCAAGTAATAAGAGTAAAAATTCATATAGTGGTGTAAAATGTGCACAAAGATGCCCGTATTAATAAATATAATATACAAATATGCTTGATATTAGACAACGTTGCTTTGCACTGTTGTATATTAGGCAAAATTGCATGCAAACATGTTTATATCAGGAGAAATTTGCACTGAAATGCTGATGAATTTTCACGAGTACTTTAAAATAAAAATCTGCAAACTGATGTGGAAATGTGGGGGTGTTTCGAACCCCTTGGAAGCCTTGCAAGTTGCTGCAGGAGAGGGATTGTGAGCAATATCATGAGAGGGGTGTTTCTAGGACCAATGTGAAACTCCCTGATTATTTTTGCTATTGGATGATGGGTGTCAACTAAAGACCTTCCATTAAAAAAAAAAAAACCCTGTTAAGTGGAGATCTTTAACTCTGTCTGAATTACTTATTTTTCTGTGTATAAGACTATATCCCCCCTCCCCCGATTTTTTAAGTTTAAAATTGGGGGTCGTCTTATAGACAGAACGTTGCAATTAATTATTTCTTAATTTGGGGCTCAAAAAATAGGGGTCGTCTTATACATGGGGGCATCTTATACACGGAAAAATACGGTAGATGTGAAATCATTTCCACACATGAAATTATTTTTATTTTTATTTTTTTATTTTTTATTATTTTTTATGAACTTTATTTAGATTTAACAATTTCACAACAAATTTAAAAACCTTTCATAGGTACAAATACAAAGGAATGACAACAACCACAAAAGATAGAAAACAAAACAAAAAAAAATAGAAACCACAAAAAGTTGAAAAGGAGAAAAGAAAAAAAAATAAAGAAAAAAGAGAAGGGAAAAAGGGGTAAGACTAAGTGTATAGTCACGTAAGTAGCTTCTACCAATGCAAGAGAGACACAAGCAGAGGAAACAAAAAACAATAGTTAATTCTAATTACACATTATTCAACTTTTTTCCTTTCTTTCTTTCCTTTCTTCACAAATTTCTTTCACTCTAAACTTAACCAGATTGTCGATTTTGATCCTTGTTTTTTAAGGTATTCGTTCAAACATTCCCACTCATTTTTAACTAAACTTCTAGGTTTACCTCTTACTGTATCTGTTAATTTTGCCAGTTCTAAATATTCACATACTTTACAGAGCCATTCTTCCCGGGAGGGTACAAGTTTCTCTTTCCAATATCTTGCCAGCACTGTTCTTGCCGCGGCCGTGGCGTATAAATAGACAGTGGTTTTATCCTTCGGTATCTCCTCATTTAATATCCCTAGTAAATATGCTTCAGGGGTCTTATTAATATTGATCTTAAATATTTTTTTCAATTCTTCATGCACCATGTTCCAGTATTTTACAATTTCTGGGCATACCCACCACATATGATAGAAGGATCCTTTTTCTTTTTGACATTTCCAACATTTGTTTTGATTGTTTTTGTTTATTTTAGCTAACCTTTCTGGAGATAGGTACCATCTATGGTGCATTTTCATTAGATTTTCTTTGATTAAATAACATGCTGTAAAGTTGATCGTTTTAGCCCATACTTTTTCCCATTTCGCATATTCTATTTCATGTCCTAGATCTTGTTCCCATCTCTTTATAGCTTTACTTTTTTCTTCATTCCTTGCATAACCTCCTGTTCCCAATTTGTATATTTTAGAAATATTTCTATGGTTGCTAAATAATATTTCTTTCTCCCAGATCGATGCTTCTTCTTCAAAACCCTTCATTTTTTTATCTTTATCAAGATAAATTATTTTTAATTGCTTTAAATATTTGTATATGTTGATCTATTTGTAATTGTTTTATTATTTATGTTTTACTATGATATCATTTTGAGATATTTTATGGGAAGCAATTCATGAAATGATTTTTTTTTAATAATATAAAATAAAATAAAAACTTTCTCCTTTAAACCAGATTTTGGCATCTGGAGTCTGTCGCTCCGATGACCATGTGCTGAATGGGGCAATGGAGGTAAAATTCCCCATTATTCTTGGTCACGAGGCAGCTGGTGTTGTGGAGAGCGTTGGAGAAGGGGTTACCTGTGTGAAACCAGGTAAGGTAAAGCAGAGTGCCACCAGAAAGTTTTGGTCAACAAGGATCAAACGAAACTAGGAGAGCCAATCAACTGGAGGAAGAATGACTGAGAAAGTGTTTTCTTTAGGGAAGGGCGGTCAGCTCTGGGCCAGTGACCAGTTGTTTAATGTAAATGCCAGAATTTGGAATCAATTGCTAGACATTTCTGAATAGGAGTCAGCAACATTACAGTATTTTTTTTACTTAACTGGTGATATTATTACTACTACTACTACTACTACTACTACCACCACTTGCCAGAGTGGGTCACAACTACTTAAACTTGCAATATTAATTTAAAACAAACTGCAGTCAAGAGAATAGGGTAGGCCCTATTCTCAGGTGCCAAAGACCAGAACTGCTATACAGTACTGCCAAGACCCCAAAATGTTGATGAAAGAGGAACTACCAAAAGGTAGCCCTCCAGATGTTTTGGGACTACAACTCCCATCATCCCTAGCTAACAGGACCAGTGGTCAGGAATGATGGAAATTGTAGTCCCAAAACATCTGGAGGTCTGAGTTTGGGGGTGTCTGCCCAAGAGGGTCTGTAGTGGAAGAGACAATATTTCAGCTATTGGGTGATAAATTTGTTTAGGGAATTAAACACTAAGATGAGCAGGTTGAATTGGGTCTGGAAACAAAGTGGCAACCAGTGGGCATGCATGAACGGTGCAGCCTACACTTGTACATTAAAGAACCCGCTTCTTGAATTCAACCTGTGCTCCCCACTTCACAGCTAGCTGCACAAGAGTCTGCAATGTTCATGACATACCGCCCAACATTGCTCAGATGAAAATAGGGACATTTCTCACTTCCCCTCTCCAACTGACCCTCCTCAACCCCCCCCCAAATTTTGTATTGTCCACTGCCCCAGCAAAGCATTTTCTGAATATTTTAAGCAGGCTAATGATGGTATTTTTATCATTCCCAGGAGACAAAGTCATCCCACTCTTTGCCCCACAGTGTGGAGAATGCAGCGCATGCAAACATCCCAGAGGCAATATGTGCAAAATGTGCGAGTGAGTGGAACTTGTTACTTGCAACAGTATTAGAAAGACCAGCAGTGCATATGTTTGATTTAAAAAAAACACACAATCCATAGCATGATTTCCCTTTCTTCATCTTTTAGCCTTGGCGCCTCTGGATTAATGCCCGATGGCACCAGCAGGTTCACTTACATAGGCCAGCCGATCCACACCTTTGCCAGCACTAGCACCTTCACAGAATACACTGTGGTGCATGAGTCTTCGGTGGTCAAAATTGATGCTGCAGCGCCTCCAGAAAAAGTGTGTCTGATTGGCTGTGGGTTTTCTACTGGCTATGGCGCTGCCATCAACAGTGCAAAGGTAAGGATTAAAATATCGGTAATGCTTATATTCAGTGTGCGGAATTTGTGGCAGGTCTAGACAGAAACAGGAGGACAGGTGGGCTCTGGCCCAGAGACAGGTGAAAGCACAGTTGTAGTTCTCCAGCATCCCACCTTTCTCTTGGATGCTTTGAACATCAAGGAGCAAGCCCATCCACAACCACTTGCCCAGGGGAAGCACCCTTGCCATCATATACTGAAGGACTGCAGGGGGTTGAATTAGATGGTCTCTTCCAACTCTATGATTCTATGATTTCAGGTGGAGCCTGGTTCAACCTGTGCCGTATTTGGTCTGGGAGGAGTTGGCCTCTCAACTGTCATGGGCTGCAAAGCAGCTGGAGCCACCCAAATCATCGGGGTCGACATCAACAAGGATAAATTTCCCAAGGCTAAAGAGATGGGAGCCACGGAGTGTGTCAACCCTCTGGATTACAAGAAGCCCATCAATGAAGTGCTGTTTGACTTGACAGATGGTGAAGGTGTTGACTATTCATTTGAAGTGATTGGGCGCACAGACACCATGGTACATGCATGAAGACAAGATTTTACTGTCATATTTTGAAAGGGGAAGATGGAATTTCCTGCATTCCTGTTCTTCAGTGGTACCTATATTTCACTAGGTTGTGATCTATTAACCTGTTGCAGCAAGTGCCTTGGGGCATAGCTGTCAACTTTCCCTTTTTTGCGGGAAATTCCCTTATTCCAGCGTCGTCTCCCATTGCAAAAAAAGGGAAAGTTGACAGCTATGGCCGTTTCCCAATGCAAAAAAAAGGAAGGTTGAAAGCTCTGCCTTGGGGTTCTGAGACAGTAGAACGTTTCAGAGTTTTAAACATCCTTCACCCATTGATCAGGTAACCTATGGAATAATGTGAGATGGGACTCTGGCATGAGGGGCTAGTGGAGAGGTGAGAATGATCCTTTTGGGTGATTCTTCTCTCCCACATAAGCCTACCACCCAGCATCCCTTCCCACATTCTTCAGAAGGCCCTAACCATCCCCAAAGGCTTTTCATGGTGTGCATGTAGCTGGACATGGGAGGAAGAAAAGATAGGGATGTTTTCTTCCATTGCTATGACAGTGGTACCTCATGTTGCAAACGGGATTCATTCTGGAATGCTGTTCGCAACATGATCAGAATTCAACATGAAGCGCCACGTCTGCACATGTGCACACCGCGATTTGGCGCTTTTGCACATGCACAAAGCGTGATTCGGGACTTCTGCGCATACGCGAATTGCCGAACCCGGATGTAACCCGTTCCGGTACTTCTGGGTTTGGAGCGTTCGTATCTTGTGACGAACACAACCCGCAGTGGCCGTAACATGAGGTATGACTGTAATATGCTTTGAACAGTAAATTTTTTGAGAGGTCTGACTGTGTCATGGAAGGTGATCATGGATGGTATTTCTCCTTGGCTTGATTCAAGAGTCATGCCTTTGGATTTTCCCCAGACTGCTGCCTTGGCTTCCTGCCACATGAATTATGGTACCAGCGTGATTGTCGGATTGCCCCCTTCAACTTCTGAAATTACCTTCTCTCCACAACTTATCTTCACGGGGCGCACTTGGAAAGGATCTATATTTGGAGGTATGGGCCTACTAGCTTTCTATCAGGAGGGCACATTTCAAATTCTGCGAGAGTGCTGAGGAAGCCAGTCACAAAATAGCTTGGGGTGGCAGCGGGTAGTGCCAAAAAATGTCTGTCATGGAGCATAGCATGGCATTACAGAAAATTAGAGAAACACCTTGATTTGTTAATTATTTCCCCACCCCCAGCAAATACAATTTAGCTTTTTAAAAACAATAATAATAATGCACTTACCATGTGAAAAAGCATTTAAGATCTCATGTAGTTTGACCCCCTGTAGGCTTTCCATGCAAGCTCTTGGCTAATAATTACTATGTTAGTATCTCCTCTATCTCCCTCCCACCCACAGATCTGTCATAGCATCAAGGCCAATCTCATTGCATAACCCAAGTACAAAGATGGATTCTGGCTATAAATTTGTGGAACTGCCAGACCTTAAACCAACATTTTACTGCTGCTTTTTTACGGCATTGTAATTGGAATATCATATCTTAACTATGCACTTACTGTTCTCAGGTTGGAAAAGCAAACATGCTGTCCCCAAGCTGGTTTCAGATTTCATGGGAGGGAAGTTTGCTCTGGATCCACTAATTACCCACACTTTGCCTTTTGATAAAATCAACGAGGGCTTTGAATTGCTGCGCTCAGGAAAAAGGTAAGACCTTTCCCCACCCACACCCCACAATAGTGTAGTGGAAAAGGCAGGGTGCCTTTCTGAGAGTCATAGCCATAGTCATTAGAAGATTACACAATCTTCCTTTGGAGTGTCTCAAGCTGTGTTGCCCTTGAAGTTCCATTGTCCACAACAGAACTTCCACATCATTGTCTTGAAACTGAAGACAACTGCTTAGCTTGGGAGCATACAGAACAACTGCTCTTGGGTGTTATTCGCATGCACCTTCTCCATAATGAACCTACGAGCTAAATCTCAGTGGTTGACTCAACTCCTTCCACTCTGATTGGCTCCAATCAGCACAAGGGCAAGAAGACTTATTCTCAGTGGCTAAAAAGCTCTCATTTCGTGCTGACTGGGACTCTGGGGTGCTGGAGACAGGGACCCTCCTAGGATCCAGCTGCAGTAATAGTAATGGGTCTTCAATACCATAGGACCTCAGATCACTACACCCAAATGGGAGCAAATGTGGTATAAAGGGTAACAAGATGGGCTCGGGGGTTGTTTGCGTTGCAGACTAAAAATGCATGTATGGCACTTCCAACACAATGTTGCATTGCCGAGTGTTTCTGTACAACATTGGGGGGGGTGGATCCAGTTTCCTTTGTAGTGTGAGCCGGGCTTGCGTACATATCCCCCAACCCCTCTCCAGTTTAACTCAAGACTCGTTCACTCCAACACCCAAGGAGGTCTCTTTCATCTCCCCCCCTAAAACCTAGATTTAAAACGAAGTCTACATTTATTCATCTACCAAAAAAAAAATGTGGCCAAAAAACCCCAGAGATTAGCTTGATCATGGTTAGATTCTAGTACTGAAAGTTGCATGAAATGTTTATGTACAAAGGCACAGAAGACAAATGGGGAAACGGACACCTCAAAGAATGAAAATGAATAAATAAATGGGAAAATGGAACCCATGTAGAAACAATGCAAATATGGATGTTCACAAGCAAGACTTGCACCACAGCTGTGGTCGATCCGCATCCCATTAGGCTGAGCAACAATTGATTTATAAACTGAAATAGATACTATTTTGTATGGGGCAATGAAATTGCATGCATAATCTGTTTACCTTGGTGCTTCTGTTAGGGACTAATATGCATTTGTATTCAGCTTCCTGTCATGGCATAAATGAATAGAATCAACCTCTTGTGCTTTTTCTTGTGCAATTCTTTTTCTTGGAATCAGTTTTATAAGCTTATCACTAGGTTATTTGTTTCCTCTTTTCCACAGCCTTTTCTTCTCTTTTTCTTTTATCACTTTATTTCTTTATAAATGAAATCCTTCTAACAAAATGTTAAGTATAAAAAAGGTTTCCTATTTCTGTACAGGTTCAGACTTCCCTCTCCACCCTCACTCTGAAAATTACTCACTGTGTATGCTTTATACTCTTCCTATTTCTGTTCCTCTGGCTGTAAGTTGTGTTAATTGTGTTAATATTGAATTTTAAAACATCATAACCCACCTGGAATGCAATGGCAAAGGGTGGGTAACAAACAGAATGAATGGATGGTGCTTAAAAGATCACCTTCCCTTAATATCAACCGGATCAAGCCTTTCCTTTGAAATTTGCGGCAAAAACCTAAACCTACTGAAATATTAGCCTATTAACATTAAAAATCTTACAGATATTATCACCCTTCCATTTAAAACTGTTTCTTAATGTTTCAGTATTCGCAGTGTCCTGGTATTCTAAAGTCCATGGTGATGAGGAAGAACACAAGACCTTTGCAGGCTCAGATTGCCACATTGCCTAGTAGGACATATGTGAAAATGACTGGACTCTGCAATGCTCATTTATCAACATGTTGGTCTATCCCAAGACCGTCACATTTTGCCTCCAAACGCAACAGAAGAAAATTACCATAAACCCAATCTTACGTTGTGATTCAAACTATCAATATCCTGTATAATGAAGCAACAACACAAATAATTATTATCATGTATTTCAAAGGTGAGAGGGTGGGTAGTTTAGGCAGCTGTCTTATATATATTTGGGAGAAAGCCACACTGAACCCAGTGGAATATACATGCCGTAAATCAGTAGCTTGAAATCTCTTTACAGAAATAAATTTGGTACCGTTTTACATTGTTAATAAATATAGGACATGGAGGTTTCTCGGTGATGCACAGATGATAACAATTTCCTGAGAACTCCTTAAGGAAAATTGCTGTGATTTTTGTATGTTTTGATATGAAATTCTGGCGATGGCAAAGTAGTTCAAGTTTTTGCTGCTTAAATTCCAGAGTGTGTGTGGTTGGTGCCTTATATTGCAAGGAGTGGTAAACTGTATGGATTATTTCATAAACACCTAATAAAAATAGTTATGAATTCCAGTGGACTTCTATCACTAATATTTTTGTTTCTCCGGGCACCTTTCATAGAATCATAGAGTTGGAAGGGACACTGAATATCATCTTTGTATATTTAAATGAAAGTATAAACAATAAGAAATAACTGAGATAATCCTAAAACCTATCAAAAGGTTTTTTTTAAAAAAAAAACTTTAGTGAGGCCTATCATTCATTCATTCATTCATTTATTCATTCATGAGACGTGCTTCATTGGTTAGGAAATGTAACTCTTTCAAACCCTATTGAATAGGGTCTCTTCAGACACCCACCCAAATGTGTAAGGGCATAACTTCTATACCCTGGCATTCTGAAAGGAGAGTAAGCACATTCAGCTAAATACCCTTCGCATCTTCCCCACAGGTTCTGGAGTCTCATATTGTCAGGATTGCTGATCATAGGGTGGTTTCTAAGGGTATTTAGCTGAATGTCCTTAGAATCTTCTTTCAGACCTTCATAGGCAAACTCCGGCCCTCCATATGTTTGGGACTACAACTCCCATCATCCCTGACCACTGGTCCTGTTAGCTAGGGATGATGGGAATTGTAGTCCCGAACATCTGGAGGGCCGGAGTTTGCCTATGCCTGTTCATGATGAACACACAAAGGTCCAGAGTGAAGCAGGCAGGGCCAGGCACGGCTGGGGGTATTGGGGGTGTGTGCCCCTGTGTTGTTTTTTATCCTGGGTGAGGCCCTGGCTTGGAAATGGAGTCTAGCTTGTATTTTTCCAGTGGCCTGACATCTTCTCTTCAATAATCCCAATATTATCTAAATTCTACCATTTAGTAATTGCTAACATTCACTAACTCTAGCCATTATAAGTGCTCTTGCACCCCCCCCCCAACTCTATTACCCCAGACTTGCAATATGCATTCTTGCAAACATTGGTAGGTTGTAGAGCTTGTCACAAAATTTGGGTAAGTGTGAATTTCAAAATATATCAGATTGATACACTTGTATTTAAATATGAACTGAAATTTCTCCCCAGGCCCTTGTCAAGAATGATAGGAGCTGTGTTCCCACAATATCTGAGGGGTCATTTGTTCCCCATATCTGGCTTAAGGAACAGTTCACATGAAGAGTTTGACTTAACCTTCCTATAGTTATTACTCCTCTTTCTGAGTTTGTACTAAGCCTCACCCTGTAGTCATATTTGTTCTTGCCAGGATCCATGCAAACAGCCTTGCTTTGTTTGCATTAATATTTGCTCTTTTGAGGCGGTTCAACCTCCGAACTAACAAGAAAAATACAATACCGTTTTGCAATGTCGATGTTATCATTCCGGCTTGTCTGTTCACAATGTATAGTATTTCTTATTGGCACCCAAACCGAAAGAATATATGCAGCTCCTTCTCTCAAGGCGAAAGTAATCAAGATACTCAACCCCATAATAATTTGTGACCCAAATGATGTGTTTTTCTTTCTTTTTCTGAGGAAAAATATGTTTCTTCTGGAGAACCATCTTTCTCCTCACAGTGCCCTCCACCCTAAAAAGGAGCAAGAGAACTCAGGGGTTGATCAGAAACATATGTTTCTCTCTCTGTGTGTGTTGTATTTTAAGCAGTCTGAGAATTTGCAAAAATTGTGTAATACTCTAAGGGCCAAACTTGGCACTAAATCATACTCTATAAAGAACTGGATTTTTTTTCTCTTCAAGTTGCTCTTCTGGGGATACCCATCTGGATTGGAACCCTAATATGTGGTCAAAGGGGCATTAACCTTTTGCTCTCTACTATGGCTCCAATTCATATCCATTTGCATACAAATACGATCCCATTCCCTGGTGTCTTGCAGCTGTGAGTGAGTTTTCCTATAGATGGATCAAGATGGAGTCACCAAATATACTTGGCATTACCACTCATTTCCTAGGGCTGATTATCAGCATCGATTTGTTTGTCCCATGAATGAAATCCCTCTAGTCACCCTAGTGCAACAAATCAACTTTATTTTATTTTTAAATGGCCTTTTTTGCAATTAGGAAAGTGATGGGGAAATGCACTGACCCAATAATCCCCCCCACCTCGTGCATGCAAACAAGTATCACTGAGCCAACTAAAGACCATGCCTTGCCCACCAAACCTCTCTCATTGCCAAGGAAAAATAATAAATAGAACGAGAACCTACCCAAGTGACGCGGCCACCTCTTGCTACACCTTGTCAAAAAATGTTCGCCTCCTGTGCATTCATTTCTATATGGATGGTTATAGATTGCTTTGAAAAGGGATTAGACAAATTTATGGAAGATTTAGACTCAGTGGCTACTTGTCAGAATGGCTACATGGTAAATTCAGGATCAGAGGAAGCAGGCTTCTGAACTCCCATCACTGGGGAACAACCAAGGCAGAGGTCTATTGCCCTAATGTGTTGCTGCTGGGATTCCTATAAGCATCTGGGATGCTTTGGGATAGAGGATATCAGGCTAGGCATGTATTTGGTGTGATCTGCTCTTCTTATGCTACCAGAGTTTATGCATAGTTTGCATTCACACAACCCAAGTAGCTAATTTGCACCCCACTGCTGCAGTTGTCATGGGGCTGAGGCTTTGGGGCTAATTTCCACCCTGACTCCCTACTCCCCAAGTTTTCAATGTGGATCTAGATCCCAGGCTGCATTTGTTCTTGTTCCCATCCCATGCAACGTCAAACAAGAGTACACTCTTTCACACAAAGGTTTGTGGGTATGTAAAGACAGCTTATACTTGTTTTCAGTGTAGCATGTGAACAAAACCATCATCAAATTTTATTCACCACAAAACAGTGTCATATTGCATATACTACCTTTAGTCAAAACAAAATAAAAAATAAAAATAATTTCCTTCCAGTAGCACCTTTGTTGTTGTTCAGTCGTTCAGTCGTGTCCGACTCTTCGTGACCCCATGGACCAGAGCACGCCAGGCACGCCTATCCTTCACTGCCTCTCGCAGTTTGGCCAAACTCATGTTAGTAGCTTCGAGAACACTGTCCAACCATCTCATCCTCTGTCGTCCCCTTCTCCTTGTGCCCTCCATCTTTCCCAACATCAGGGTCTTTTCTAGGGAGTCTTCTCTTCTCATGAGGTGGCCAAAGTACTGGAGCCTCAACTTCAGGATCTGAAGCACCTTAGAGACCAACTAAGTTTGTTCTTGGTATGAGCTTTCAGGTGCATGCACACGAAAGCTCATACCAAGAACAAACTTAGTTGGTCTCTAAGGTGCTACTGGAAGGATTTTTTATTTTTTATTTTACTATGGCAGACCAACACGGCTACCTACCTGTATCTGATACTACCTTTAAACATCGTTTCTTTTTATAACT
Source organism: Lacerta agilis (assembly GCF_009819535.1). NCBI lineage: Eukaryota > Metazoa > Chordata > Lepidosauria > Squamata > Lacertidae > Lacerta > Lacerta agilis. The sequence continues at coordinate 54,567,327 of NC_046320.1, forward strand.
CCTTTAGCACCTATCGTTGGAACTCAGGATGAAACAGATAATATATGAAGCATGCAAACACAGAGGGATCTTTCCCAATAAAATAATAAAACCCTGCAGGGGTTACAGGCTTCCTCAACCTCAGCCCTCCAGATGTTTTTGGCCTACAAGTAACATGATCCCTAGCTAGCAGGACCAGTGGTCAAGTGGTCAGGGATGATGGGAATTGTAGTCTTAAAACATCTGGAGGGCCAGGGTGAGGAAGCCTGGGTTAAAATAACACGTGTCTGGCAAAACAAAGATCAGCAGTGCAAACCTGCGCAAATATTCGTCCTCACCTTCTGCCTGTTACCTCTCACCATTGGCACGCATCTTCTCATATAAGCTTCCCTATTTGTCCACAAATTCTAGTGCAATGATGAGAGAGGAAGAAAAACCTTTTCTCTACCCACTCTTTCTGTGCCAAGCATCATTTTACAAACTTCTATCATGCCACATCTTACTTGTCTTTTCTCTAAAAGAAAAACCCCCAAAGCTTTCCTCATTGAGGAATCGCTCCATCCCGTTTTAATCTGCAAAGCTTATTCATGCCTTATCCACCTTCCACGTTATAGGGAACAGTAGCAGTACTCAATGCAGCTATTATTAGGGTTACGATGCCCATATTTCACGTTAGGCGGCCAGACCCCCCTCCCATCCATCCAGCTGCGCTTCTTCTCCCACCCCACCCCCCGCCGCCGCTGGCAGCTGTGCGCTCTGGGGAAGTTTGAAGCATTTTAGGAAACGCGCTTGTTCTGCGTCTACTGGCAAAGCAATAGACTACATCCCCCAGAGTCCCTCGCGGTAGGTCTACGGCAGAGAGAGAGGCCAGTTTAAGGGACGTGGCCCCATTCCGTTACGCTTTTGTTCTAAAGGAATCTCAAGTGGAGATCGGGGTTAGTCGTTGTTTCCGCTTTCCAAACTCGAAATCGGAGAAGCTCTGCAAAAGAGGCGAGCAGATTTCCGTGCGCAAAGGAACGCGCAAGCATGGACACTCCTGGGAAAGTAAGAAGACAGCAGTTTCTCTTTCATATAGAAAGGCTGCAAGCCCATCCAAGCCCTATTTGCCTAGGAGTAAGCTCCTCTGAATTCAATAGGTCTTACTTCTGAGTAGACACGGTTCGGATTCATAAAGTTGCAATCCCGCCCTTGCACACCTCTTCAGGCTTAAGTGTCATTAAACTCAGTAGGTTTTACTTCCGAGTAAGCATGCTTCCACTTGCATTTCATGGTTCCTGGTCACGTTAGGGTTTGGAGCTTTGATTGCTCCCCAAGTTCTGGCTGTGGAAGTGGGTGAGAAGGGAAAAGTAGCTGCGTGCAGAATTGCATGATCGCAATTGCGTGATCAAAAAATAATTGCATTTAAACCGCAACCTTTACGTGTCTTACGAAGTTGCATGTGCAAGGATTTAGGCTTCAGTCCTGGACTTCCTAGCTGACAGGTATAAGAAACTTCCCCAGGCTAAAAATGATGCCCTCCAGATATTGCTGTTTTATTTTAGCCGAAAAATGAGGAATAACAGTTAATTAAAAAAAAAACCATGAAAGTGGATTTTGAGATGTTTTCGAACGACAGCTCTCTGTATTGTGGTCCAAATGATCTACAGAACACTGGGATAGAATCATAGAATTGTAAGGGACCATGAGGGTCATCAAGTCCAACCCCCTTCAATATTTTGCCCAACATGGGGCTCAAAACCACAAGCCTGAGATTAAGAGTCTCATGCTCTACCAACTGCACTGTCCTGGTATGGCAAAGGCTGAACTGCCAGTCAATGCAGTACAGGGCAGCCAACATGGTGACCTCCAGATATTGTACCACATCTCCTATCATCCTTAACCATTGCCCCTGTTGGCTGGGACTGGTGAGAATTGGAGTACGGCAAAAAATGGAGAGCATCGTCCCCTGGTGTAGCAGATGATAGTGAGCAAGATGGAGCAAGAGTCTGTCTCAGTAAAGTACTCCTGGTTGTATTTCTTGTGGCAAAGAAATGCATCTTCCCCCCCCCCTCCCCTGAGGGCTCTCAATGAGAAAATGCAAGAAAGAGTATTACGACTCCCAGATGTTGCTAAACTACAACTCCCAGCTTCTGTTCTAGGCCTATATTGAGATACCAGGTTACACCCTGGAGGTGGACATTATACTTTTACATTCCCCACTGGAGTAGAAGAGGAACTCACTGCAGCAGCTTCCCTCTGCTTTTCCTTTCACAAAGTCCCATCTGCTGCAACAAACAAGATTCCAGTTAGGCTACAACACACAACTATACACTTTCATCTGATCCTATCTCCTTTTTGTCCTGCCCTGGGATTGCATTGAGCATCTCATTGTTCCCTTGTTTTTACAGACTATAAAATGCAAGGCTGCTGTTGCCTGGGCAGTTGGGAAGCCACTCTCTATTGAAGAGGTGGAAGTTGCCCCTCCAAAAGCTCACGAAGTTCGTGTTAAGGTAGATGAATTGTTTGTAGCCCCTTTCCATGCTCCTCTGCTATGTGGATAATTTTTTCCTATCAATGTACGACTTGTGTCTGTTGTTGCTCTGTTTCTCCAGCTGTTTCTGAAATGGTCGTACAGATTTTATTATGCTTGCGAGTCAGCAGTGGTAGTGATGGGTAAGCTAAGGGAAGTTTAAGACTGGTGTGGAGTTTCATTCCAGTTTAATTTGATGCTGCTGGTGGTCATAAATGTGTTTATTTGTTTGATTTGCAAAACACTTCCCCTAAGACATCACCAACTGATTTAACAATAAAGCCATATATCACTGCTTCGATTGCATTGGTTTCAAGCAGTATATAAGTAGGGATAAGAATAAATATAGAAGAACGTCACTTAAAATTCTTGTTGGAAAAGGAAGGTCTACAATAGTCACTGAAAATGCAATAGAGTTGGTGTTTTTCTGATTTATAGAGGGAAGGAGTTCCTAAAGGAAGGTGCCACCACCCTAAAGGCCCGATTCCTGCATTGTATGGAACTCAACTTCTGATGCGATGTTATCACAGAAGGTCCTCTCCTACAGAGCACAGTGATCAGTTGGGTGACCATAGCACTTTCTGTCTTACATGATAACTTTGAAATGATTGCAAGCTGACGCTAAATTTCATAGAATCATAGAATTGTGTGGTTGGAAGATACTCCTAGGTTCATCCATTCCAACACCCTGCAATTCAGGAATGTCATGACAGTTGGCCATCCGATCTCTGCTTTAAAACCTCCAAGGGAGGAGAGTCCACAACCTCCTGAGGGAGTCCATCCCGCTGCTGTTAGAAAGTCCTTCCTGGTGTTCAGTAGGAATTTGATCTGAATTAATTTAGTGCCTTTCACTTCCATTACACTATCCCAAACTCCAACCTTAATATTATGCTGTAAATCACTGCAAATGGAAACCCAAGAAGTCTTTGGAGTAGAGCATCCTTCACCATCCTGATGCTCACCAGGTGTTTCGGTTTACAGCTCCTTTTGGCCCCAGACACCACACATTGAAGGGTACCAGGTTGTCAAAAGCTGGGCTGGAGTAAACAGAATACAGAATGGAGCACAGGGAAAGTCAAAGAAATGCACTTTCTTCTCTTACAGGTAATAGCCACAGGGATATGTGGAACTGACGACCATGTTCTGACAGGCTCTTTCCCTAAAGTCAATTATCCTGTCATTCCTGGGCACGAAGGAGCTGGAATTGTAGAGAGCATAGGTGAAGGAGTGACTTGTGTGAAGCCAGGTACGTAAAAGGATTTTGGATGTATTATCAGTATCTTTCTAAAGCACCACAGCATAATTTGACAATGCACAGTTGTGGTAAAATCTATACTTGCCCAAGTAACTCTTACTGTATTTGAGATTACCCCTGGTGAACCAGCACTAATCTTTGAATGTTTCCACTATGTATGTGCTCTTTCCTCTCTGGATTGTAGGCTCTTTTTAAAAATTACCGTATTTTTCCGTGTATAAGACGTCCCCATGTATAAGACTCCCCATATTTTGGGGGACCCCAAATTAAGAAAAAACCCCTCAGCACTACCCATGTATAAGACGAGCCCTAATTTTAAACCTATTTCTTTGGTTAAAAAACCTAGTCTTATAAATGGAAAAATACGGTAACTTTTTCTGAACAATAACATTGAGTAAAGGGTGTGTGTCAATATGCAGGCAGTGCCAATTTAAAAGGACTGACTTAACGCCCTAGTCCCTATTGCAGCCTTCACAAACCTATTGCCCTCCTCCCAATGTTTTGGACTACAGCTGCCATTGGCCCAAGCCAGCATGGAATGGAAACCACTTTCAATGGAAACCACTTTCTTCTCTTGAGCAAGGCATGCACCTACTGCCCAGCAGCTAATGGGAGGGTGCGAGTGTGCCTTGCTCCAGCAGCTCCCATGAATCTTGGCCACTGACTGTGCTGGCTGGGGCTGATAGGATTTGGAGTCCAATAATGTCGGGAGAGCCATAGGTTCCCCAGTCACGATGTAGAACTTCCTGCTGCAGTCTGAAGTCGTATGCGCAGTAGAAGTTTTGCCACTTTATTCCAAGGAGTAAATAATAGGCTCCTTGTTTACTTTGCTGAAGTGGACAGCAGACTGGAGCATTTGCTGATGAGTGGCTATTCAGTCTTTGTTGTAGCAAAAAAAAAAAAAAAAAGCCTCGCAATGCTATAGTCAAAGTATTTTGATACATAGCTCACTCCCTTCACTGAGCACTGGTTATGAATGCAGAATCCCTTTGTTAGGTTGTTTCTATCGACTATATTTTTATGCCTCTTTTATTTCTAGGAGACAAAGTTATCCCTCTTTGTCTGCCTCAATGCGGAGAATGTGCCTCGTGCTTGAAACCTAACACCAACTGTTGCCTAAAAACCCAGTGAGTTGTTCTGGAAATTCCTCCTATATTTCTGTTTCGGCAATATGCAGCACAGCTTTTTGTTATTGACAAATCCCGATCTCTTTGAAACAGCCTTCTTGAACCACAGAATCTAATGCCAGACAAAACCAGCCGATTCACCTGCCAGGGGAAGTTAGTTCACCACTTCCTTTGGATCAGCACTTTCTCAGAATATACAGTCATGCCTGACTCAACCGTTGTTAAAATTGATGATGATGCCCCTCTGGATAAAGTCTGTCTTTTCGGCTGTGGATTTTCCACCGGCTATGGAGCTGCCCTCAATACAGCTCAGGTGAGGAATCCTGTGCTCTGTTTTTGTTCCTTGGTAGACGCTTTTGGTCTGTGTAATAGACATGAGCTTCTTCCGTTGGAAATATTGCCTACATTACCCTATAACATAACTGAAATTTATCCTGGTCCTCTTTTCTCCATGGCTCTATAGGTCACGCCAGGTTCCTCCTGTGCTGTCTTTGGTTTGGGAGGAGTTGGTCTTTCTGTGGTCATGGGATGCAAAGCAGCTGGAGCTTCGCAGATCATTGGGATCGACATTAACAAAGACAAATTTGTAGCAGCGAAAGAACTGGGAGCCACAGAATGCCTTAACCCTCTGGATTACAAGAAGCCAATTCAGGAAGTGCTGGTTGAAATGACAGGTCATGGTGTTGACTATGCATTTGAGGTTGTTGGGTGTTTGGATACGTTGGTATGTATTGTTTTTAGTCAAAGATTTCTGGCTCCAATCTGCAATTTGATAACCATAGTTTGCCAGTTTGGAAGAAATTTCCAAGTGTGATTGGTGCTCAACAAACCAGGAAAAAGGGAATTGTAGCACACAAAGGGAAGAGGGAGGTGACAAGTCAATTCACAAGCCCAAGAGTTCATAAAGACTTGTGCATGTAGCACTAAACCATGGTTTTATGTTTCATCTTAAGCAGTCCATACTGTTCCCAGGATCCCTGGCGTTCCTAGAAAGTTGATTGATTTGTATTGATGATTTGTAAGATGAAAGAGATGGCTCATAAACACCCATTACTTTACTTTACTTCATTATTCTTCATTACTTCATTATTCTCCATTAACTATTTTGCAGTGCATCATAAAATATCACTGTTCCTTTCCATGACAGCAACCTGTTTAATTTTCCCCCCTACTTCGATTAGACAGCTGCTCTAGCGTCCTGTCACATGGGCTGCGGAGTCTGCGTGATGGTTGGTGTGCCTCCTTTAGGCTCTAGGCTCTCCTTCGATCCTATGCTGCTTTTTACAGGACGCACTTTGAAAGGGAGCTTCATTGGAGGTATGGTGATGCACCATGAATGAGCAAGCCTGTTGATGTATGGACATTTCCCAGTTCCTATGTTTAGTACTGTGAAACCCTGAATAGGTCATAAAGTTGTTTAATAACTGTGAAGAAATGTCTGTGTGCCACTACTAAGAAAGTCCTTTCCCAGGTGACTGATCAATGTGCTTCCACCCAGGGACAGATTGGCAAGAAGGGCCTCTCTAGAAGATCTTTAAAGCGTGAAAGAAGGGGACATTGTAGGTTGGTGGAGCTCACCTGACCTCCAGCTGGTCACATCGCTGCTGCTTACTGGGAGGTTCAGTAGGAGGAATCAGGTCAGCATGATGCATATACACCCGTGGAGCCAATCCAACATTCCCGCTGGTGCATATGCACCATTTTGGCCTTGTCTGTGCACTCCTCCTCCCGGTAAGCAGTGACACAACCAGATGGAGTTCAGGTAAATACTGCTGCCCCACTTGTTTGCAGAGACACACAGAGAACGACACCTGATGGTGATCTCAGGGCATGGATTCGTACATATTAGTAATTTATTTGTACCCTGCCCATCTGACAGCATTGTCACAGCCACTCTGGGAAGCTTCCAGCATATATAAAAACAGAATAAAACATTACACATTTAAAATTTCCATATACAGGCATTCTATACTGCAGTCACAAGCCGTATAGGGTGTTAAAGGTTAAACTCTGCACTTAGAATTGGCCCTGGAAAGGGGCTGAAACGTTGAATTGGTGTAATAAAGAATGCATGTGCATATGTGAATCTCTCCACCTACTACCTTCCCAGGCAGGGAAGGGAGGCTCTTTAACCCTTTCTTTCTCAGCCATTATTCCATTCGGCCCACGCGCCCCTTGCCATTGCTAGCCTGTCCCATCCTAGCTCTGTCCAGATAAGCTGCAGCAATGTTGGTGTTTGGAGGGTACCTCGGTCTCGCTATGCCAGCTACAGCTGTGTATCTGTAAGAATTCCTGGACTGGAAGTGGCAGCTGCAGTATGGGTTGCTGCCAGAACCAAATTTTGTTTGAAAGACTGGTTGTTGCTGCCCTTTATTTTCTTGAAAGAATGAGCAGTTGCAACCCACATGTTTTCTGACTGTCCTCTTGCCCTATCTTTGGCTTTATGAGACCCTGAGAATATCACAAGCCTTGTATTGCTGAGTCGTTTTTATGGCATGAAAACAAATTCTGAGGGATAAACATTGTGTGGGTCGTGGTACTTGGCATGATAACATAAGACGAGCCCAATGGCCCGTCTGTCCAACATTCTGTTCTCACAGTGGCCAACTGAATGCCTGTCAGAAACCTGCAAGTACGGTTTGAATACAAGAGCACTCTTCCTTCCCATGGTTTCCAGCGACTGGTATTCAGAAGTACTGCTGCTTCCAACTGCTGTTTTGTTGCTTCCCCAGGATGGAAGATGAAAGATTCTATCCCTCAGCTGGTATCCAGTTACATGGAGGAGAAGTTTAAGCCAGATATTTTAATAACCCACACCTTGCCATTCAGCAAGATCAGCGAAGGATTCGATTTGCTTCATGCAGGGAAGAGGTGAGATTTGTGACTTATTGGTACTTGCAGAACTTCTTCCTCCTTTTCTTTCTGTTGCAGAATTTTCTTTAAAGCCACTGACATTCTGAGGAACTCGCCTCCTGGAGATTTGTCTGAGAAGAAGGGATTGGAACCAATGACTACTTGGGAATTAGAGTATTTTGATATTTATGGGACAATGTGGCTAAGTCACACCTGGGCATTGCAAGACCTACTTCAATAAAACCCTGATCTCAACCCTCCCAGGTAGACCAGAAACCCTTTGGGGAAGGCTTATACCACTAGAGCTATAGAGCTGGAAGAGGTCTGGGATATGCTCTATTGAGTTAGGTGCATTTTTATAAATCTTTTCCCCCAAGGGTTTGTCTTGCTCTTGTGAATGCAACAACTCTGTGAGATAGACCCAGAAATACTGACCCAAAGTGAACATCATGTCTGAATTGGATTGTGAACCTAGAATGCTTATTATTGTAGTTGTTGTTTAGTCATGTCCGACTCTTTGTGACCCCATGGACCAGAGCACGCCAGGCACTCCTGTCTTCCACTGCCTCCTGCAGTTTGGTCAAACTCATGTTGGTAGCTTCAAGAACACTGTCCAACCATCTCGTCCTCTGTCGTCCCCTTCTCCTTGTGCCCTCCATCTTTCCCAACATCAGGGTCTGTCCCAGAGAGTCTTCTCTTCTCATGAGGTGGCCAAAGTACTGGAGCCTCAGCTTCAGGATCTGTCCTTCCAGTGAGCACTCAGGGCTGATTAACGAGATTAACGAGATGGCCATTTAACGAGATGAGATTTGCCACCTTGCCGAAATGCTGTTGGATACTGAATACTGCTAGAAGCAGACTGCAAGAAAAGCAGTCGTGTTTCTCTCCGGCTCCTCAGTTCCAAGTTGCCAGCAACATCTGTCAGCAGTATGTTGAACAAAAATTTAATGACCACATGAGGTCCAAAAATAAACTCTGCTTCATTGCTTTTTCAGCAAAAGGATTTGCAAAGTTAACACTGCTTTTTCCTCTTTCAGCATTCGCATTGTCTTGGTGTTTTGAGTTGCTGGCTTGCTGAAGCTTCCCAAATGCCTTCAGTCTGGAACATCTCACAAAGAATTCTCTCTCCTCCAAATGTGGTTGCTTTTTAAAAACAAACAAAAACAAATACACTATAAAAATTGCTGCCAAATGACATGAAGTGCGTTTCGTACATTTTATTATGAGGGCAGAAATTGTACAAACAAACATAGCATGGTTCACGACAGTGAGCTGGTTTCACTTCGTTCTGGATGCTTAGGGATCCCAAATCATGCTCTCAAATCTAAATCATACACAGAAAACAAAACATACAATTTCTGAGCACCCAGAGCTGAGTTAAATTACCGGTAGACAACAGAAAGCGGTTATCTAGGGATGGAAAGATCAGTCTAGATCTGTTTCTTAGGGGTTTGTTCATAACTCTCCCTCCTGTTCCTGCATCATTCTGCAGCTTTAAAACAACAACACAAATTCAGCTCATCCTAGGTAGGATTTTAGTTGTCATAAATAAACAGGAAAGACCACAAGTAAACCAGCAAGGCTTCCAGGAGGTACCCTGGAAATTATTTGTTTAATTCTCCCACAGCAGGACAGTACTCCCAGGTCAAAACCCAAAGGTACTGCCCTGAACAGAGAAATCTCCCAAGTCTTTTATACAATTCTTTCAATCAGTAAATAATTAGTAAACATTAGCAAATGTGTCAAAGTCATTAAGAACAGGTGTGTGCATCAATTTTATCTAAATTAATATTAATATACTTTATTGCTGCTCATATTCCTTATCTTATTGATACATTAGCCCCTGCCGGGTCTCTACTGTGTAAAGGGCACAATATTTAATGACTAAATCAACAACTCTTTGCCCACCACAGGACAATGATATACTGCCGAGTTCAGCCAACAATCTCAATTATAAGTAGTGCAAGTGTAAACAGCACCGGACTTCGTCCTGTGCAGGAGGTTTCCACAGTTCATTCTGATTCAATACTATTTAGCTCAGTTGGTTAGAGCATGGAGCTGATAATGCCAATGTTGCAAGTTCGATCCCTGTATGAGACAACTGCATATTCCTGCATTGCAGGGGGTTGGACTAGATTATTTTCCATATGCTATACTGATCTAAGGATTTTGGGGGGATCTTGAGGAGAGCAAGGACAGGGACAAGCACAAGGAGAATCAGGCAAAAGACAAGTATTTGCTTCACATACACTCATAGACTCCTTTTGCAATATAGAACCCTGATGGTTTCTAAACCTGGTAGAGCAGGTTTTCCCATGGCAGAAGTTCAGCCCCCAACATGTGGAGGTCTGCAAGAGTGGTAACTGATGGAAGGTGGTGAGACCAGGGAGTGTACTGCTGCTGCCCTTCCTCACAAGAAGGTAATGGAAAGGTGGTGGAAACATTAACAAAGGCTTTTGTTTGATCTGATCTGAGAGAAATCCACCCACTTCCTTGTTTCTCCCACTTCAAACACTGCTTGAGGACAGCTGATCAAGGAATAAAGATATAGTTCTTGTTCATTTGGGCCACTAGAACTGTCCAAATTGACATCTTGGAATTCTTGAGTGGAAGAGCAAGAAAGATCTATGAGTGATAAACTTCAGAGGAAATTGTGCAGAATAAACAATGAAAAATGTTAACTCAAAGGCAGTTTGAAAGCCAAATTGGAATTGTTTTTCAAAACGGACTTGTTGTTCATTTGCATCATTTGAATGTCTTTTGCTAGTGATAAATGATAGCTCTGCAGAAAATCTGTTGACAGAATGTCTTGGGGGGGGGGGGGTTATCCTTAAGTCCAAATCAGTTCTCTTTTTAAATTTATTTATCTCAAAACATACAAAAAGATAAAAGCAAATAACCGCTTTCCAAAGCATTGGTGAAGTTTGCAGAGCTGACACAGACTTGCAGCACAAAACAGATCAATATAAGCACATCATAAACCATTTTTTAAAAAAAATCTACACCAAGATAAAATCTCCACATTGACATGTGAGTGACAGGAGGGTAGAACACTCCCACAATTTTTTTTATATAAGTGGATTAATTGATACCACATCCAAAGCACTCCGCAGTGGTGGCTGAGCTACTCTGAGAGTACTATAGCCAAACTGCTTGCAAAAGGGGAGTAGAAGATTTCCAAAGCCAAGCCACTGTCATTCTGACAGCCACTAATGGCAACCATACTAATGTGTTGTTTTGACCTTGGGATTTAAGGTTGTTTTCGTAGGCCACAGAGCTAAAGAGCGGCCTAAGACAAGCGTTTGACCAGTGATAGCAGATTGGTTCTTGATACAAAAGCCAACCAGGCTGGTTGAGCCTTACTTCAACATTGACAATGGGACTGAGTTCACCACACCTGAGAGCAGCTAGTTTAAAGATCACAGGGTAGGGCTCAAAACTCTGTCAGCTCCCCATCCCTCAACATCTGCTACCTGAGGCAACTATTACACTCTGCCCTGCCATTCAGCCTAATCTTCCAGTACAAGGTTGTGAAGATAACATGGGAGAGAGGCAATTTACTGCCTGAGTCCCTGGAGGGCAGGTGTGACAAGCATATAATAGCAATTCCAGTGGTTTGGTTATATGGTAAACATCTGTTCTGTAAAATGCAGTGATCTTTGCAATCTGGAAGCCCATATTCTCCCATAGGGCAGAAACCAGATCAAGGCTTATCTTCAAGTTTTTGGCTTCCCTTGTAAAACCACTTGAAATGTGACCCTGAATGGTTTATTAAGCTCTTCAAATAAGCCTCAGGCACCCGCGCTGGGTAGAAGAACACAATAAAGAAAATACACTAGTTTCCTTCTGGTAAATTCCACAACAGGAATCAAAGCTCTGGAGCCTGCTGAAGGCTGGAGAACACACAGAAAACCATAAGGACTCTCTAGGTCTCTCACGTCATTTCTGGCTATGAAATAAATTGTTTAATTATTGCCTGGCGCTGTGCGTATGCGCGACCGCGCTAAAGTGAGGATTTGCCTGTTCTTAAATAACCTGTAATAGCATTTCTCTCCCAGTTTTTTTTACCCTAACGGCTTCTGCACTCCCTCCTTTATGCATTAGTAAAAAGTGTGTGGCCTCTGGCATCTGAGTAAAAAGCACTGTGTGTGATTATGCTCTATTCTAAATAATTTGAGCAAGAGAACATGTACCAGAATGATTTTCACTTGTATGTACAAGTTTTTAGTCAGAATGTCTGCACCTGAACTGACCTTCTTCTTTTTAGATCCAATATTGTCCTAGCTCATAATGATAGTTTACTTTAGATGGCAGCTGCAGGGGGAATTAATTTCAGCTAAATACTTGCCAGGAACGAAAGAACTTTGAATCCCAGCTAGAAATGGACCCTGGCCTATCGATTATACATTATGTGTGTGGTGGAGTAAATAGTTGTTTCTGGATCTCTACATTCTTGCTTTAGGCAAGGAGTGATAAACAAGAAGAGAAGTCCTTTGTAAAGGAGCAAGCTTGTGGCAAAACTGAAAGCCAGATCTGGACACATGGCGACTGCAGGAAAGGTAAGGAAGACTGTTTTTATGGTTCAGTCTATTCTATAAGAATGCTACATTCTAATGTTTGCATTTGCATAGATATTACATTGCTTCAAAGAGGAAAGAACTAAGCATTGCTACATTCCCACTGCCAGAGCAGAGAAACCTCTGAATTTTATTTGTGCAAATTCACTTCACAGCTGCAAAGACCAAGCTGGGGCGAAATTATGTCCTTCCTGTAGATTCAAAACACGAGCCTGCTTGATGTAAGTGAAGGAGACAAAGAGCAGGATGTTAGATTTTCCCAACAATGCTAAAAGTTGACATTGCATTGTGTAGGCGTTAAATAGTAAAGCAAGATGTTCTGGATTTAAAGGTTCCCTGAAGCACAACCAATAGGGGCACATTCCCTCAGGTGTAATCTGTCAGGGGTCACATACTAGCAGCGGGCAGGACCAGAGCCCAAATGCGTCATGACCACCCTTTTCCCCCTTTCTCCTTCTGCAATTCTCCCTCTCCCTCCCTCCCTCTTTTTTCCTCATTCCTGTACACTGATGACAGAGGGACAGTTGGCTCTTGCCAGCAGTCTGAACAGATAACTTGCAGAGCAGTTTTGAAATAAGGCCTAGAGCCCAAGGTTGTGCATTCCTGCTGTTATCTATTGAAGTTCTCACCCTAGGCCACTAGGGGTGTTGTGTATATAGTTTCACTCTGCCTACCGTGGCTACAGTTCTCACTCAGGTCCGCACATGCAAATGAAGGATTGAGATTGCCGCTCATGGATTGGGTAGCTAGAGAGAGAGTCGTTACTGTTGCATGTTACTGAGCACTATATAAGCAGGATGGCTCAGCCCTTCAGTTCAGTTCTGTTCCAGCCTGAGAATAAAGAGAGCTGCTTGGAGAATCACTGTGTTGTCTGCTATGTCCACCCACTATTTAATACCTGCTATACAGGGAACATAGCAATCTCCATGCTGATTGTAGCAACTCTAAGGTTGCAATCTTACTTAAATCATTATGAGGAACACCTTGAAATAAATCTCTGATCTGAGTGGCTTCATTTTCACAGGTGATTAAATGCAAAGCCGCAATCATCTGGGAAGTTGGCCAAATGCCTTCTGTTGAGGAAGTGGAGGTGGCACCGCCAAAAAGCCATGAAATTCGAGTGAAGGTAAAATATCTTATTCCAGTGATGTAACTAAAGCAGCTGCAGTCTGGAATAAGTTGACCCAGCCACAATTTTACCATACTGTATTGTCATTTGATGTCCCCCCCCCCAATGCTTTGATAATGATCCTAACTCATCAACATAGCATGTGTGGCTCCTACTCCATCATGGAACTGTTTACCATTTAATTTTTCATGTCATGTTTATCTTCCACCCTACATCGTGGAACACAAGGCGATGTACACGTGCTTCCCAGGTGGCCTCCCATCCAAGCATTGACCAGACCCAGACCTGCTTAGCTTCTGCAAGGTGGTAGCCTCATGTGCCTCCAGATGAGAATATGTATTTCTGGCTAGTCCTTTGGGTCACAATTAGTTGTGAACTGGATCAAGTGGGTCACATTCTTGCTGAAAATCATCATGTGAGCAGGTCCTCTCTGTGAATACCTGATTGTCTGGAGGCTCTGTTTCCAAACTCTTTCCCTATTGGAAAGATGCAGTTGTATGAATGGGACCAGTTCCTAATGAATATGTGTGCTAGGTTGAAGAAGTGAAAATACTGGAATAGTATCTTGCATTTCCCCTGCAGATAGTGGCCACTGGGATCTGTGCGACAGATTATCATGTAGTGAAAGGCATTTTTCCTAATGTTGACTACCCAGTTATTGCGGGTCACGAAGGAGCTGGCATTGTTGAAAGTATTGGACCAGGAGTCACTTGTGTACAGCCAGGTAAGGATGAGGCAGATCAAAAATTCAGAAGTGCTTGTATATTGGACACCACTAGGATTTGCAAGCATGGTGTAAATAGCTTGACTACACATTGCAGGTGTGGGGGGAAATTGGCTCTCCAGATATTGCTGAACCACAACACTCTCCGCCCCAGCAATCAATGTTAATAGCCAGGGATGATGGGAGTTGTAGGATCACATTATTTACTAGAAATAATCTCTTTCTCCAAGTACCAATCAGAATAGTAAGAAATCACGTACCCCAAAGAACCTTGCCCAGCATCACTTTTGGGTATTGCCACCAACCCTGAGAGTATATTTATCTGTTGCTACACCTCTTCCAATAGCTTCGCAACACACAAAGTAGCCATCTATGCACTGGCTACAAAATAATCAGGAAAAAGGAGATAAAGTCAGTGTAAATAATTGAGGTGATTTGGAGGTTTAATCTGAAATCAAGCTGGATTTGAGTTTGATACTGGTAACACCTCCCTCTTACATCATGGATGTTGGCTTACATTATGCATGTATGTTCTGTATTTCATTAATACTATTTTTACAAGTTTGCTGTGGCTTTTGACTAAAACAACAAACTTATGAATTTAAACATAAACTGTTTTCCTGTCTTTTTGTTTTCCCACAAGGTGACAAAGTCATTCCTCTCTGTGTTCCCCAATGTGGAGAATGCAACTGTTGTTTAAGTCCTAAAGCTAACTGTTGCCTCAAGGCCCAGTAAGTTCACCTGACATCTTCTATTAAAGATCTGTTTCTAGGTGAGATGTAAAATTAGCAGTTAGTCCAATTTATGATACAGACCAGTCTGATTTTTCTCAAACAGCCTCTATAAACCTGTTCAAAACCTGATGCCAGATAAGACCAGCAGGTTCACCTGCAGAGGTAAACAGATCCACCACTTCCAGTGGACAAGCACCTTCTCCGAATACACAGTTGTGCCTGAGGCTTCCATTGCAAAAATCCGCAATGATGCTCCACTGGATAAAATCTCCCTCTTCGGCTGTGGGTTTTCTACTGGCTATGGAGCTGCCATCAATTCTGCCCGAGTGAGTATCAGTTCACATTTCTGCTTCTCAAATAAGTGAAATAAGAGTGTGCATACTCCTTGCTGGAGAAGAGAGGCTTTTTCAGGCATCACTTTTCCTAAAACGATTCTGACATGTAAAGATAGCTGGAGTTACTTGAGTTTCCCTGCTCTTATTATGTCCAGCCTTACAGTGGTAGTTCTAAAAGGAAGCAGCTAGAGGCTGTTGTTTGGGTAGGTCAGTGTGTTTTGATTTCATAGTCCAGGGATACAGAACATGTCACTTCCATGCATTGTTAGACTACAATTCCCATCATTCCTAATGTCTGGGTTGCCTGGGGCTGATGGGTGGTGGAGTGAACACAGGTTCCCAGTCCCTGTCCGAGGCTATTTCTTTTCCCAGGCCTACTTCTGCATTATTTTGTTTCTCCTGCCTTGTGCCACCTGTTGGCCCCTTTTCTTGAACCTATTTTCTCAGTTATTTCTCTCTATTCCTTTTCTCTTCCTGTCTGCCAGTCTTCCTCCTTCCCAGGCCCCCAATCCTGCTACATCCTGGGATAATGCAGTTTATTTCAATTTGCAGGTTGAGCCTGGTTCTACCTGTGCTGTCTTTGGCTTGGGAGGTGTAGGTCTGTCTGTTGTCATAGGCTGCAAAGTCGCTGGAGCATCCAGGATTATTGGGATTGACATCAACAAAGATAAATTTACTAAGGCCAAAGAGTTAGGAGCCACAGAATGTATCTCACCTCAAGATTTCAAGAAGCCCCTGAATGAGGTTCTGGTAGAAATGACAGGCCTTGGCGTGGACTACGCATTTGAAGTGATTGGACGCACGGACACTGTGGTATGTTATTTGTCTTGAGGGTAATCACTTGGGTTGAACTTCCCCATTTTGCAGCTGTCTCCTTATGTAAGCAAAGCAGCTGGCTAGGGCTACGTAAATATTTTAGGTGGGAAGTTAGGAGGACAGATGGATGCTCCATGGTTGGAGACAATATGCTTCTGAATTCCTGTTGCATGAATCCTACAGGAGGAAATAGAACTGATGTACTGTGGTTCTGTTTGTGGGTTTCCCACAGGCATCTGGTTGGCTAATGTGAGAACAATATACTTCACTAGTTGGGCCACTGGCCTGATCTGGAAGGCTGTTATGTTTGTATGCTTTTATGTTCCTTTATCTTTTCCATTTCTGATCTTGTTTTTCTTTGTGTCTCAAACAGGTCACTGCCTTTAAATCATGCCATTTGGGCCATGGCACCTGTGTGATGGTTGGGGTACCTCCTGCAGGATCACAACTCTCCATCGAACCTATTCTGCTCCTCACAGGAAGGAAATTAATAGGAAGTTTGCTTGGAGGTGTGGATTGGTTAAAGTCAGTGATATATGGCTGTTATTGCATTGAATCATAGAACTTCTTCTTCCCTGAAGTTTTCACCCATTGATCCTAGTTTTGCCCAATGCTGTAACAGAGAACCAGTCTCCTCGATCTTCTGCATGACAGCCCTTCAGATATTTGAAGGCTGCTATTCTGTCTTCCCTTAATCATGTATTCTCCAAGCTAAACATATCCAGCTCTTTTCCAAAATTCTCACCATCCTGGTCCCCCTCCTCTGAACATGCTCCATAGAATGGGCTGCAGGAATGCGTGTGTTAGAATTCATAGAAATGGGACATGCAAAAACAAGGATACTCCTTAATGAACACTGGCCATAGAATCATAGAATTGCAGAGTTGGAAGGAACCCCAAGGGTCAACTAATTCAAACCTCTGCAATGCAGGAAACTCAGCTAAACTATCCTTTCAACCTCTGCTTTAAAACCTCTAATGAAAGTTTCCCTCCTTATTGGTGGGCAGCAAAATAATAGGGAATTTTTTGGGAGGATTCAAAATGGGTGCCTAGACCCATTTACGTGGTGACTTGCCAATGCAATGTCTGGCGATAGCCACCTATTGAAATCTGTGCAAGTGAGGAACCCAAATATGATGTTGATGGACAGAGTGGGAAAGTGTTGGTGGACATAATAGGTATGCAGATGAAATTGGGGGGGGCAATATTTATTCATCTTAAAAGCCTTTGCCATCCTGCCTTTCCATCACATTGGCCTCCGATTCTACTAAGCTTTTCTTCTTAAATGATAAAGGAGTTATCTTCATCTTCTAATTATTATTATTTTTATAAAGCTCACACACCCTAATATTTTATATTCTTTGAAAATAATAACCATCAACTTGCTGGCTGATCCAGTGTTCTTTTATTTTTCCTGCCCTAGGTTGGAAGTTAAAAGATGCTCTCCCTAAACTGGTTTCAGATTACATGAACAAGAAATTTAATACAGATTCATTAATAACGCACACATTGCCTTTTGAGAAAATTGCTGAAGGCTTTGAGCTTTTAGTTGCAGGAAAAAGGTATGGGTTCTATGTTTTATTTTTTTACACTTTCCCCCTTCCTTTCTTCCAATCAGTAGCAGATAGAATGGTGGAGTGGCAGCGCTTGGCTGACCTCCCAATAGCTATGGGGTGAGGCGGAGGTTTGAGGAGGCTGGGAGGTCAGTGTGGTGAAAACACCGCAACAGAGCCAATCCATTGTTCCTGCTGGTTCATTTGCATCATGCCAACCTCCCAGCCATATCACTCCTCTTGAACTGGGGTCTCCCTGATCTAAATCCAACACATTCATCTCCATGTCAGTCTTCAAGTCCAAAGAACCTGCAGCATCTAACATGAGAAATAAAAAAAGAGTCAAAGGTGAAAATATTCTTACTCCCTTTTACATGCTTTGGAAATGTCAGAATTGGACTTTGATCCAACCAATCTAAAATGTCCCAGCTGGCAGCATACAGACTTGCAACACATCTATTAAGAGCTGTAAGTAGAGGCAGCCCTATCATTAGGCAGAGTGAGATGGCTGCTTCAAGTGGCAGGTGCCAGGGGATGTGGAGCAATGGGGAGATGCTGGAGGACAGAAATTTTGGTGCTCTGTGAACTGCCCTGTGTCCCTTAGGCTAGCCTGCTTTCCTCAGGCACAATGGTGAATGTCAAAAGAGGATTCAGTGGCAGTCTGGTCAGCCTCTGAACATAGAATTAGAGGGAGGGGATGCCATCTTGCCCTTCTACTGAGACCACCAAATCTCTTGGACTAGCCTTAGCTATAAAAGAACATTACCAACATCTCCTTAACCGCAACTCCTCCATAGCTGCTGAGGTCCTCTCACAAATTCCACAAAAACAAGTTAGAGATGAGCTTGCAATATTTCCAAATCTAGGACAGTGCCACGGGCTTTGAAGACACTCGAACTCAGGACGCAAGGGAGAAACGTACTAAGTAAAGCATGCTTGGCAAATCCACACCGTGATCAACTCCCGCCAGGAAACCAATGTCCCCACTGTGGAAGGACGTGTGGATCCAGAATTGGCCTCCACAGTCACTTACGGACTCATTGTTAAAATCTTGTTTATGGAAGACAATCTTACTTGGCTATGAGTGATCGCCAAAGAAGAAGATAAGGCCTCTAAGCAGAGTCAAGGCTGTTACTATGATTTCTCTTGATGTCTATTGAATGTTGCTAGGGCACTTTCTTATATTTATATTAATGTTTTCTCTTTTCTCTTTCAGTATTCGCTGCATTTTGTTGTTTTAAATTTCCAGAAGCAACTAGCAAGATGGGCCTCAGCTGGACACATAAGCTTTGCATCCCTCCCCAAATTCAACAGAGCTTTTATTGAAATAGTTGAGGGTTTAACAACCAATAAGAGTTGAGAAGCAAATGTAAGGGAAACATTTAACCCTTACATACATTATTGTAACCTGCAAATATAAGGTGGGGGTGCTTTTAAGATGTTGTTAGGACCACCTGGTGAACTTCGGTGACCCTGGAACCCCAGACTTTCCAGTAGTTTGCTAGTTCTTCCAGCTCCATCAGCACAGCACTTATGCAGTAAGCCCCAGGAGTCTGCACACTTCTGCTTTGCTTTCTAGAGTGGGTTTATGGCAAGATTACCATACCCATATTTCCGCAGGCTATTAATATAGTTAGCTAATCTTTTACTCTTTAGTAAAGGTGTGTGTGTATTGTAGAATTTTCTACCTGCTTAGATTGTATCTTTGCTGTCTGCAGCAGCATTCTTATATATTCTATTGCTCCTATTTGATATAATAAAACAAGCTTTCTTTGTTTCCTTGTTTGAGAGCTTCTTTTTAAGAGCCTTGTTAAGCTTAACCTTGTTAAATTTAAGGGTCATAACTCCAGCAAAAGACCCTAAAATTCTTAGCAGTATGTATATGTATATGAATATAAATATAAATGAGTGCTGCTTGGACATATGTGTGCACTGCCCAGGTATACACTTGTAACAGAGCCATTCCAAACGCACCATACATTGAAAACACTATTGCATCACTTTAACAGTCGTGACTTCCCCCTCACAGAGTTATAATTCCAAGTTCCCTTAACAAACTACAGTTCCCAGGAATTTTTATTTTATTTTTTGAGAGAAGCAATGTGCTCTACATGTACTTTAAATTTACAGTGTGCTTCTAACCTTGACCCCTGCATGATCAGTGCCAATGCACTTACAATCTCCCTTCAGATCTTTCCCACAGTGCTGGGAGGTCAGGGTGAATGGGGCTGGACCAATGAGTTCCCTGATTAGGAGGATAACCACAATTACTAAACGAAACCTTCAGATTTAGTGGGAGTATGACCCTAAGAATACTACTATATCACTCCAAATATAGCCCAACCCTGAATGCCCCTAAAATAAGATCTCTTAAAACCAAAACTTCTTTACCTAGAGGTGCATGAATATAGGCCGACTCAGATTTTATACAAGCCAGATTTGCAGGAGTGGGGTGCAGCCTGTTAAGTATAATGGTTTAATTGTAGAGTGAAATGGAAAAGCGGCTCTGTATGTGTTATTGCTAAAGGAAACATTGGGGAAATTCAACTGAAGCTAAGTAGGAGCAGCAAGCAGAGTGCCTAACAGTTGATAATTAACTAGTAATGTATCTCTGTGTCTGTTTGAAGAAAGTTATTTGAGGGGGGGGGAATTGGAACTGTATTTTAGTCTGGTTCCTCAGGAATGTGATTGATACAAGGTTGGGAACCTGACAGAAAGTACCACCTTGTTTAAGAACCAAAGTATTAAGCTGTAACTAAGTTAAGGACCTGAAGTGATGTAACTCAGAATAAGCTAAGCATTTGCCAGAATAACAGACCCAGGGGATCACCACACTTTACTGGTTAGGGAGTCTTGTCTTTCTAAAAGGTCACTCCCCTGACCGAAATGAGACCCAAATAGACTGTATCCTCACAGCTTCTACTTCTCCTGGCTCAAACTCAGCCTCCCATTTAACTGTAGGCATCCTTTGGGGGTCCGGAAGCCAGCTGGCTAGCCCCCAGCTGGATCATGCCCTTCCAGCCGCAACGATCCCCCGATCTCTGGTACAACATACATCAGCAACTCAGACTTCAAAGCCTGAGCACACTATATTTGCAGAGCCAACGGCACAAATAGAATAGGCGTGAGGCTTGTGGAAACATACTAACAAGCTATGGATTTATTACTCATAAATCAGGACAAAGAAAACATGTCGTCTCTCTCTGTCTCCTCTGAGAGAGAGTCTCAAAAGCAAGAGCTATACACAGCGGAAGTTCCCAGCAATCTGTGCTGGTATGTAAACAGACATGTGCCATGTAACAATCTCACACGTTTGCAACTTAAGGTGGAATGGAATTTCCCAACATTAACTCCTGGCTGAATGCTATCCCAAGCCACTAAACAGTGTCTTCCAATCTAAGCTAAGAGACTCCTTCCTCTAGCTGTAGATATTTTCCACAGAGTGGATGTTATACACACAGGTCAGAACCAACTCTCCTCCCAACTTTCTCTTAAACTAGCAGTGACAAATTGAATAAAATATTAGGGGGTCCGATCTGAATCCGAAGAAGCCAACATACATATTTACAACAAGCTTATCACAGGTTCTCATGACTCTAAAGAGAGAAGGAAAAGGTTTCTGCAAAAAAAGGACCTATGGACAGAGTGATGGTCAGGCAGCCCCTGTCTGGCAGGTTCACAATCTCAGTGCAAATATATAGCAGCAGCAGCAGCAGCAACAACAACAACAACAGATGTAAGATTAAAGTGTGGGAAATTTTGGCCATTGCAAGTTCTCCCCACACTCAAAGAACTCAGGTAGACCTCTCCTCAAGTCATCCAATGGTTGGGAATGGTGAAGGTGGCTGTGAAGCTGGTAGTCTTGCCTTTCCCATGCCCTCCCACGGTGCCAGACTTACATAATATACACATCAGAAATGAAGCATAGGTCAGAATGTCCACTTTCCCCGCCCCTCTCTTTAAATGCTGAAAAGGTTCAGCTTTAAGTCTAAATGGCCCCCTCCAGAAAGTGTCACCTGGGACAAACACACTGACTGGCTTCCCTTTGCCTATGGCCCTGGTAAAAAGTGTGTGGTCTCTAGCATCTGAGTGAACACTCTCTGTGTGATTATGCTCTATTTTAAATAAATAATTTGAGCAAGAGAACATGGACCAAAATGATTTTTACTCATATGTACAAGTTCTTAGTCAGAATGTCTGTACCTGAACTGACTTTTTTCCTTTTTAGATCCAATACTGTCCTAACTCTTAATGGTAGTTAACTTTGGATGGCAACTCCAGGGGGAGTTGATAAATATTTGCCAGGAATGAAAGAACTTTGAATCCCAGCTAGAAATGGGCCCTCCCCTTTCCCAGGTGGCCTATCATCGATTATAAATTTTGTGTGTACTGCAGGGAATTGCTGTTTGTGTATCTCCGTGTTCTTGCTTTAGGCAAGAAGTGTTAAGCTGTAAGAGAAGACCTTTGTAAAAGAGTGAGCTTGTGGCAAGACTGAAAGCCAGGATCCAGACACATGGCGACTGCAGGAAAGGTATGGAAAACTGTTCTTATGGCTCAGTCTATCTCAATCTATCTGAACATTGTTGGCATCTATCGAGAGACAATGGAGGGTGAAGTCAAATCTGCTGTGTTAGCAGCACCAAAGGGACCTCCCCGGAGCACAAGCCTGGGCGGTGTGTTTGGAGGTCCTGGGCTGCCCAGATGACAAGACCGCCTCTTGGCCTCGCTGCTGTGGTCTAAAGGAAAGCAGAGCAATATGTTTGGCACCAGCTTGGCTGCAGGAGTAACCAGAAGGTGTACAATACGTCAACCAACCATCTTATGGTCTCCATTCCGTATTTCTGTAGGGTTTGCCTTAGCCTTTTCTTCTCCTGAAGGTATCCCACAAGGCAATGGAGGTTTAGGATCAGAGTTTTCCTTCTCCTAGATGGGCTACCTTCCCAGGTTGATGAGCCCTATCTGCCCCCATCTGTACACTACATGCTAATGTTTGCATTTGCACAGGTACTACATTGCTTCGAAGAGGAAAGAACTAAGCGTTGCTACATTCCCATTGCCTGAGGACAGAAACCACCTCTGAATTTTATTTGTGCAAATTCAAAAGCTGCAAAGACCAATATGTACAAATTTTATCTCCTACTTATACATTCAAAACAAGAGTCTGCTTGATATAAGTGAATGAGACAAACAGCAGGACACTCGATTTTCCCAATAATACTAAAAGCTGACATTGCATTGTGTAGGCGGTTCTGGGTTTGAAGGTTACCTCAGCCATTAGGTTGCATTACACAAGTTATTATTGTGTAAGAGGTTGTGGGTTTGAAGGTTACATCAACCATTAGATTGCATTACACAATTTATTATTGTTGTTTAAATAATTCATTACATACATAGAAATAAATTATTTTTAAAAACCTTACAAACTACTATTGATAACAAACTTGCCATTTTTATAACAATGCATGTTATAATTACAGTGTTCCCAGCAGTGTATATGGTTTGACACAGTCATGCAGACTGTCAGTTTCAAATAATTATATTGACCTGAAGTTGATATTTCATTTACTAACATCAGGAAATTGGCATTAGCTGGTTGAAAGCAGCCCTCGTAGGTCTTTGATGGAGGTCTTTTCTACCTTTAACTGAAGATGAAGAGAACTGAACCTGGAAGCTTTTGTATTAAAAGCTTGTCTTCTGTCACTGAAATACAAGCCCTGCCCAATAATGATCATAATATGGGAAGTGTTTTATTCTATTGCTACTGTTTACTGAACCCCATTAACTGTTACAATATCAAAATGGCATCCTTGTTGGTGTGGGTTGGGCATTACTAAAGTGCTTCTAGGAAGCACTGGTGTGCTGGTCAAGTGACTCTTGCAAGTCATGTGACAGGGTTGGGCAACCTTTGGCTATTGAGGGGCACATTCCCTCAGGTGTAATCTGTCTGGGGTCACATACTAGCAGTGGGCCGGACAGGAGCCAAAAGTGGTCAGAACCAGCTTTTTCCCACTTCTCTTTCTGCCATTCTCCTTCTCCCTCTCCCTCCCTCCCTCTCTTCTTCTCCTTCCTTTGCACTGTTGGAAGAGGGAGAGATTATTCTTGCCAGCGGTCTTAACTGATAGTTTGCAGAGCAATTTTGAAAGGAGGCCTTAGGGGCCAAGGTTGCACACTCCTGCTTTTGGGTGAAAGTGGCAATCTCCATGCTGACTACAGCAACTCTAAGGTTGCAATCTTAATTAAATCATTATAAGGTACACTGTGAAATTCATCTCTGACCTGTTTTGATTGGCTCCATTTCCACAGGTGATCAAATGCAAATGCATAATGTCTTGAGTTTCCTATGACATTATTGCTCCTTTCTCCTTTCTGCTTAGCTGGCCTTATGCTCTGCATATTACTCCAATTCCATTTCTTATTTTCCCTTTTCCTGTAGTTGCCAGCAGCAGTGGAATACAGATGTTTAGTTTGGATTATCCAAACAGAGCCAGAGATTGGAGGCGACAGGATGGGATGCAATTGTTATATTGGAGGGGTTGGGTGCAGAGAGGACAGAGGTGGAGACCGAGGAAATCACTCTCCTTGTTTTCTGATGTGTATGTTTTGTTATCATCTTTTAAAACAGCACACAAAATTTAGGTGGGGGGGAAGTTGACCAGACTGTGTCTCTCCCCCAATCTCACATTTGCATTCAGGAAAAAAGTGAATGTACCATTACTTTTAAAAGGAAAGAAAAACTGTCACACAGATGCTAAAAAGAAGGGTAAAATAGCAGCAGAACCTGCTGTTTGGGCAGTAATAGCACAGGATGAGGGCAACTGATCTCTGCTGGGGCTTAGATTTTAAGTCCTCAGTGGCTTGGGACCTAATATCTGAGGGAAAGCCTTCTCCCATATTGTGCTGCCTTTGAAATTCATCTTTGATCTTGTTTTGATTGACTCCATTTCCACAGGTGATTAAATGCAAAGCCGCAATCATCTGGGAAGCTGGCCAAATGCCTTCTGTGGAGGAGGTGGAGGTGGCACCACCAAGAAGCCATGAAATTCGAGTGAAGGTAAAATATATTATTCCAAAAGGGAAGGTGCTTTCATTCATTGTGAATTACGATTGCAGTGGCTGAGGATCTTGTGCCTAAACTCTGAAACCCTGGATAGGGGAGTCTTGAGTGGTGGGGCAATGGTTCTGGAAGACTTATACTTAAAACTCAAAGGTGGCTCTTTCCCTGCCAGAAGAAGAAAGATTCCACAAAAGTCTCAGCCACATTTCTGCAGAGTTTCAACTATAGTTTTTTGAGGTTGTAGTTGAAATGTACACAGCAATAAGATGAAAGAAAATCCAAAACTTCTGAGCAAGTTCAAAAAACAATAAAAGTGAAATGTTCTCCCTATTACCTTTCGTACAAAGATTATATGTATTTCTGGCTAGTCCTTTGGGTCACAATTATTCAGATATGAACTGGATCAAATGGGGAACATACTTGCTAAAACTCTTGTAGACAACTTCCCTTGTGAGCTGGTCCTCTGTGAATACCGGTACCTGCAGTTGTGTTAATGGGGTATCTGCATGATCATCTGTTCACATGGAGACCCATATTTTTTTTTACATAAACAATAAAATTCAGTGCCAGTTCTTGGTGCAAATGTGTGCTAGGTTGAAGCAGTATAAGTACTGGAATAATATATTCCATTTCCCCTGCAGATAGTGGCCACTGGGATCTGTAGGACGGATTATCAAGTAGTGAAAGGCATTTTTGCTAACATAGACTACCCAGTTATTGTAGGTCATGAAGGAGCTGGAATTGTTGAAAGTATTGGACCAGGAGTCACTTCTGTAAAGCCAGGTAAGGATGAGGCAGATCAGAAAATCAGAAGTGCTTGTGCATTGGTCCCCGCTGGGATTTGGAAGCATGACGTAAATAGCTTCACTACAAATTGCCTTCTAATGCAGCCGTGGGGAAACTTTGGGCCCCCAGATGTTGTTGAACCACAACACTCATCATCCCCAGCAATCAAGGCCAATAGCCAGGGATGGTGGAAGTTGTTCACATTATATACTACAAATAATCTCTTTCTCCAAGTACCCATCAGAAAATAGTGTTACAAATGTTGGGCAAATGCCATCCCCTATTCCTGCTGAGTGACAGCATGATTCCAGGAGGTTCTAGGCCCTCAGCCAGGGTCTGTGTCCCTTTGGAGAATTGAGACATGGCAGAGATTGTTGTAGCTTTAAGAAATATGGTTTATTCACCTATTTACACCTTCAGTCTGCATAGAGGGAGTCCAAATCTTACAGCATAGTCATCCCACAGAAGTGTAGCCCTGGAGGCTTATCTTTCAGCCAGCCTTCAGCCAGCCTGCCCAAGATGGATCCCAGACTTTGTTCACCCTCTTCTTCTTCCCTGCACACCTTGCTAAAAACTCTCTTTTCCTGTCACTTCACACCAAGTTATCCTGGCAACCTTCTGCCTGCCCAGCCCCTCCCCCCATTCCTCCTAGATGGGGCCTTCAACACCTTTTGTCATGTTAATGCCTCTATCCCAGGAGAGACCATGGCTTGGAATGGAATCTTAGCCTGATATTTGTACTGGTCTGCAATCTTTCCTTCAATACTCCAAATAATCAAAATCCTACCATCTATTAATTTCTAGGGTTTAGAGGAGCACCCCCCCCAAAAAAAAATCAATAACAATATGCTTATATATTGCCACACCTCTTGCAATATCACTGTGTTTCTCACAAATGCAAGCAGGTACATCCTGGCAGAAATGGTTCAGTTTCCTTTGAATGACAACCATAGCTTCATAACACACGAAGTAGCCCTCTATATATGCTGACTACAAAATAATTGGAGGAAAAGTGTATAAATCAGTATAAATTGTTGCGGTGATTTGGAGATTTGAAATCAAGCTGGATTTGAGTTTATTAGTGTCTCTGGTAACTTCTCTCTCTTACATCATGGATGTTGGCTTACATTATGCATGTATGTTCTGTATTTCATTAATATTATTGCTACAAGTTTATCATGGCCTTTGAGTAGAACAATAAGCCTATGAACCTGAACTTGAACTTAAACTGTTCTTGTGCTTGTTGTTTTCCCACAAGGTGACAAAGTCATTCCTCTTTGTCTTACCCAGTGTGGAGAATGCAGCTGCTGTTTAAGTCCTAAAACTAACTGTTGCCTCAAGAACCAGTAAGTTTATCTGACATCTTCTATTAAATATTTGTGTTTCTTGGTAATATTGAAAATTAGCATTTAGTCCAATTTATGATACAGACCAGTCTGAATTTCCTCAACAGCCTCTATGAACCTGTTCAAAACCTGATGCCAGATAAGACCAGCAGGTTCACCTGCAGAGGGAAACAGATCCACCACTTCCTATGGACGAGCACATTCTCCGAATACACGGTTGTGCCTGAGGCTTCCATCACAAGAATCCACAATGATGCTCCACTGGATAAAGTCTGCCTCTTTGGTTGTGCATTTTCCACTGGCTATGGAACCGCTGTCAATTACGCCCAGGTGAAAATCAATTCACATTGATTACCTTGTGCTTCTCAAATAAGTGAAACAAGAGTTTGCTTACTCCCTGCTGGAGAATAGTGGCACCTTCAGGTATCACTTTTCCTGTAACAATAGCTGACACTACTTGAGCTTCCCTGCTCTCAATAGGTCCAGCCTCATAACAGTAGCTCTAAAGAGCAGCAGCAAGGGGCTGATGGTTGGGTAAGTCAGTGTGTTTCAACCTCATATGTCACCGATGGGGAACATGTCATATCCAGGCACTGTTAGACTACAGTTCCCATCATTCTGAATGGCTATGTTGCCTGGGGTGATAGGTGTTGCAGTGCAACACAGGTCATCCTTCCCTATGCGAGGCTGTGTTCCTTATCCCAGCCTCCCAACTGCATTCTTTTGTTTCTCTTGTTCGTCCCTTATTCTCTTCAATGATTCCTGCCCAGTTGGTTATTAATTATATTAATTATATTTATATCCCTTCTTTCCACCCACCCCCACAACATTTAGCCTCACAGTATTCCCATGTTGGACTATTACAGTGATTGGCCCAGTGAGTTTCATGGCTGAGTGGGGATCTGAAACGTGATCTTCTAGTCCAACACTGTAACCACTAAACCACAGTGTCTCTCAGTTCTTTCTCTCTATGCCTCTTCACTTCCTGTCTGCCATTATTCTTCCCTCCCAGGTTCCCCAATCCTGCTACATCACTTGTGTCCTGGGAAATCCCTAATGCAGTTTATATCAATTTGCAGGTTGAGCCAGGCTCTACCTGTGCCGTCTTCGGCTTGGGAGGTGTCGGTCTGTCTGTTGTTATAGGCTGCAAAGTCGCTGGAGCATCCAGGATTATTGGGATTGACATCAACAAAGATAAATTTACTAAGGCCAAAGAGTTAGGAGCCACAGAATGCATGGCTCCTCAAGATTTCAAGAAGCCCCTGAATGAGGTTATTGTAGAGATGACAGGTCTTGGTGTGGACTACGCATTTGAAGCGACAGGAAATATTGACACTGTGGTATGTTTTCTGTTTTGATGCTAATCACTTGGGCTCACAATCCCCATTTTTGGCTCTCCTGTTCAGCCCAGGGCTCACAGCTGTGATCTCTCCTTATATAAACAGTGCAGCTGGTTGGGACTATGTAAACGTTTTATGTGGGAAATTCAGAGGACAGAGGGAGGCTTCATGGTTGGAGGAAATATGCTTCTGAATTCTACTTGGTGGAAAATGCAGGAGGAAAGAGGACTGCTGTACTACTCTAGTCCTGTTTGTGGGCTTCCCAAAGGCATCTGGTTGGCCACTGTGTGAATAGTATGCTGGACTAGATGGGATCCTGGCTTTTATGTTCCTTTATCTTTTCCTATCCCATGCTTATTTTTCTTTGTGTCTCAAACAGGTCACTGCCCTTAAATCCTGCCATGTGGGCCATGGCACCTGTGTGCTGGTTGGAGAACCTCCTGCAGGGGCACAGTTCTCAGTCGAACCTATTCTGCTCCTCACGGGAAGGAAACTAACAGGATGTTTGGTTGGAGGTGAGGATTGGTGATATATGGCAGCTCCTGCACCGAATCATAGAATGGGAATTCATTCTGAAGGTCACTGAGTGTAGATCCTGCTCTGTGCAGGACCTGCAGTGCAGGATTCAGCCACAGCATCCCTGACAGATGGCCCTTCAACCTCTACTTAAATACTTCCAGGGATACCCATCATCAGTCCTACATCCTTGTTGAACAGTTCTTGTGGTTAGGATGTTTCTGATGTTTATAGGGACGCGGGTGGCGCTGTGGTCTAAACCACTGAGCCTAGGGCTTGCTGATCAGAAGGTCAGCGGTTCGAATCCTCACGACGGGGTGAGCTCCCGTTGCTCGGTCCCTGTTCCTGCCAACCTAGCAGTTCGAAAGCACGTCAAAGTGCAAATAGATAAATAGGTACTCCTCTGGCGGGAAGGTAAATGGCATTTCCGTGCGCTGCTCTGGTTCACCAGAAGCGGCTTAGTTATGCTGGCCACATGACCCAGAAGCTGTACGCCAGCTCCCTCGGCCAGTAAAGCGAGATGAGCGCCTCAACCTCATAGTCATCCGCGACTGGACCTAACGGTCAGGGGTCCCTTTACCTTTTGCCTGATGTTTATCTGAAATCTGCTTCCCTGCAATTTCCCCCATTGATCCTGGTTATGCCCAATGAAGTAACAGAGAATTGTAGAGTTGGAAGGGACCCCAAGCATCATCTAGTCTAAGGTTACCAGACGTTCCCGTTTCCTGGGGACAGTCCCTGGATTTACAAATCAGTCCCCATAGAAAATCAATTGAAGTTGAAAAGTGTCCCCGGATTCATTGAAAAAAATCTGGTAACCTTAATCTAGTCCAACCCCCTGTATTGCAGGAAACTCAGCTAAAACATCCATCCAACCTCTGCTTAAAAACCTCCAATGAAAATTGCCATCCTTGTTGGTGGGCAGCAAAATAATGTAAGTGAAATCTAGAGGATTCAAAATGGGTGCCTAGACCCATTTACATGGTGACTTGGCAATGCAATGTCTGGAAACAGCCACCTATTGAAATCTGTGGAAGTGAGGAACCCAAATATGAGGTTGATGGACAGTGTGGGAAAGTGTTGGTGGACATAATAGGTATGCAGACTAAATTTGGGGGCAGTCTTTGTTTATTTTAAAAGCATTTGCTATCCTGCCCTTTCCACCCCGTTGGCTTTTGATTCTACTAATCTTACATTGTTAACATAAACAGGAGTTGTCGTCATCTTCTAAAAAGTTTTTTTTTAAAAAAAGGTCACATATTCTAACATTTTATATTCTTTGAAAATAATCATAATCAAGCTTGCTGACTAATCCAATGTTCTTTTATTTCTCCTGCCCTAGGTTGGAAGTTAAAAGATGCTGTCCCTAAACTAGTTTCTGATTACATGAACAAGAAATTTAATATGGATGCATTAATAACTCACACATTGCCTTTTGATAAAATTACCGAAGGCTTTGAGCTTTTACTTGCAGGAAAAAGGTGTGTGTTCAATTTTTTATTTTATTTGTACATTCTTATACTTCCTTTCTTCCAATCAGTAGCAGATAGAATGATAGGGTGGCAACACTTGGCTGACCTCCCAATAGCCACTGGCGGAGGAAGAGATTCTCCAGCAGAGTCATGGTTATTGCTGAGAGCCAGTGTAGTGTAGTAGTTAAGAGCGGTAGGCTCGTAATCTGGTGAACCAGGTTTGTGTCTCCGCTCCTCCACATGCAGCTGCTAGGTGACCTTGGGCTAGTCACACTTCTTTGAAGTCTCTCAGCCCCACTCACCTCACAGAGTGTTTGTTGTGGGGGAGGGAGGGAAAGGAGAATGTTAGCCACTTTGAGACTCCTTTGGGTAGTGATAAAGTGGGATATCAAATCCAAACGACTCCTCCTCTTCCTCCTCTTCCTCCTCCTCCTCCTCCTCCTCCTCTTCTTCTTCTTCTTTGATCTCTCTTGATGTCTAATAAATGTTGCTAGGGTGCTTTCTTGTACTTATATTAATGTTTCGCCTTTTCTCTTTCAGTATTCGCTGCATTTTGTTGTTTTAAACTTCCAGAAGCAACTAGTAAAAGGGGTCTCAGCTGTATACGTACCTTTGCATCCCTCCCCAAATTCAACAGAAATGGTTGAGGGTTAAGTCAGCAATTATACAGTAGGCTAAAGATTTAGGACATAATATATAAATGAATACATGGAGAAAGCTGTGGAAAGTTGACATGAAATTTACTGCTTAATATGCTTTAAAATAGAATTATATGAAAATGATGTATTGATGGTATCTAACACCTAACAAATTGTCTAAAATGTATAAGAAGGTTCCTCAAGTAGATGGATCTTTTTTCATAGGGTGGATTTGTAAGAAAGCGAGGGTATTTTGGGAAATGATATATGCCAAGAGAAAAAAAGATATTTAAAGTGACCATACCAAAAAAAAACAACCCCTGATGCTTTTCTCTTAGGGATTATAGGGACAGAAGTTACAAAAAGATGATTATGCTGTTTATGTATGTAATGACAGCAGCTAGGATTCTTTGTACACAAAAATGGAAGGAAGAAGAGGTTCACACCAAAGAATAATGGATAAGCAATGGACTATGCAGAATCAGCAAAGCGAGCAGCTAAAATAAGAGAATGATTATTGTTTTGTGGAAGAACTGAAGCCTTTTTCGGACTATTTAAAGAAATATCATAGTATGATGAATTTGCGAGCAGGATTTGAACTATGAGCAATAGAAGGAATTAGAGATTATTGTATTATTGTTATTGTATAAGAGCGAGGAGTTAAGGAGTGAAATAAAAAAACACCATGAAAAATGGGATAAGAAGTCAATAATAATTATTTCTTTTGTTTTATGTATTGGAATGCATATGTGAAAATTTTGAAAATTTAATAAAATACAACTGGGGGGGGGGAGCCATACAACAGAAAATACTTTAAAGTCTATCAAGGTGATTATTTTATCTGTGTAGCTGAATTTGTGCAGTTTCATAAATAAAGGCCTGGTTCCTGATTTTATTTTATTTTTTTAAAGTCGTCAAGCAGAGACAAGGCTGTTGCTATGATCTCTCCTGA
Organism: Lacerta agilis; assembly: GCF_009819535.1. Classification (NCBI taxonomy): domain Eukaryota; kingdom Metazoa; phylum Chordata; class Lepidosauria; order Squamata; family Lacertidae; genus Lacerta; species Lacerta agilis. The sequence continues at coordinate 54,599,022 of NC_046320.1, forward strand.
TATCTATTGAATGTTGCTAGGGTGCTTTCTTATATTTACATTAATGTTTTCCCATTTCTTTCTCAGTATTCACCATGTTGTTTTAAACTTTCGGAAGCATCTAGTAAGAGGGGCATCAGCTGAATACAGCTTGCCATCCTGTAAATCATTTGCATCCATTCCAAAATTCAACTGAGCTTTTATTGAAATGGTTGAGCGTTTACAACCAACAAGAGTTGAGAAGCAAATGCAGGGAAAACATTTAACCCTTATATACATTATTGTAACTTGCAAATACAAGGTGCAGCTGCTTTTAAGACGTTTCTAAGACCATCACTTCTTCGCCATTCCAAATGCACCATACATTTAAAACGTTGTGACACCACTTTAACAGTCATAACTTTCCACTCACAACACTAGAATTCCAAGATGTCGTAACAAACTACAGTTCCCTAGATTTCTTGGTAGAAACAATATGCTTTACATATGCTTTTGATATACAGTGTGCATGTGACCTTGACCCCCTGTTGTTCTTACAATGTGACCTTTCAACAAGACATCTCCTTGGCACAAATTCGCTCACCCTCATTGGTCAGGCGGCATTGCAGGGTGGTGCTCATTCCCCACCCCTGCCATGACCCAACAGGGAACATCTGCTCTGGGGGTTTTCCTGACTGCCATGACTTCGAAAAGGGTTCTTGCGCCAGCCAGGAAGTCAGATTGTAGCCTGCCCACAAAATAGCCAAACATGGGCAGGGTACAAGGCTGGCTCCTCCCAAGGGGTGGGCCCGACTGAGCCAGCAGGTTTTGCTCTGGTCCACCCTCCGGGTATAAATTACTGCCAGCCTCCTCCACCTCACACAGTTTCTGGTCAGATCTCCTACCCACACTCCCAATTTGTTATGCTTTATGTGCTGTGCTTGACCTTGTGATGGACTTTGTGTCTGCATCCAGAGGGAGTGAGGAGGCCAGTTGGCTAGCCCCCAGCTGGATCATGCCCTTCCAGCCGAAATGCTGGACGATCCCTGATCTCTGGTGCGACATAAAGCAGTGACTCAGACTTCAAAAGCCTGGGCACACTATATCAGCAGAGCGCACTGTGCAACAGAAGTGGTGAGAGAGGCTTGTGTAAGCATATTTACAAGCAGGTTTATTGAGCATAAATCAAGACAAATAAGACATGTCGTCTCTCCTTTGTCTCCTCAGAGAGAGTCTCAAAAGCAAAAGCTATACACAACGGAAGTTCCCAGAAATCTGTGCTGGTGTGTAAACAGACATGTGACACACAACAGTTCCATGTCTGCAACTTAAGGTGGAATGGAATTTCCCAACACTTTGCTGGTTGCCATATTCAAGGCCGGGCAGGAATTTGTCCATCGGTCTAATTGGCCTTCTCTGATGGTTTAGCCTATCTCATAGCAATTGTCACAACTTTGGCAGCTTAGACCTCTGCTTGCCTCTCCAGAGTTCAGAGGTACCCTGTTTTGGGATTTGGAAGGTGTTGCTTCTGTCCAGGTGCCCAGGCAAGCGCAGGGGCTATATCTACACTAGAAATGTTAGCTGGAGACCAGTCAGAAAAGGGGGAAACTACGCAAGTGGGAGGAAGCATTGCAAATGGGGTGCAAGAACTGCATTCAGTACAGGCATCCCCTCCACTTACATGTGATTCACACAGCCATTGGGGAGAGAGAGAGAGAGAGAGAGAGAGAGAGAGAGAGAGAGAGAGAGAGAGATTCAAACCAGGAAATGGCATGAGAGAGCTGGCGTGAGAAAAAACTGACTAACAGATATTCTTCAAAAACTTGTAATGGAATTTCTCTCTCTCAGTTTTGACCCTAAGGGCTTCTAGTGTCTGAGTAAACGCACTGTGTGTGATTATGCTCTATTTTATATAAATAATTTGAGAAAGAGAACATGGAGCAGAATGATTTTTACTAGTATGTAAAAGTTCTTAGTCAAAAAATCTGTAACTGAGCTGACCTTTTTCTTTTTGGATCCATTATTGTGCTAGCTCTTAATAGTAGTTAACTTTAGATGGCAGCTCCAGGGGGATTTGATTTAAGCTAAATATTTGCCAAGAAGGAAAGAACTTTGAATGCCAGCTGGAAATGGTCCCTCCCCTTTCCCAGATGGCCTATCATAGATAATACATTGTGTGTGTGTGTGTGGTGGCGGCAATAGTACTCTGTGTATATGTTCTTGCATTAGGCAAGGAGTGATAAGCAAGAAGAGAAGTCCTTTGTAAAGGACTAAACTTGTGGGAAGACTGAAAGTCACGATCCGGACACATGGCAACTGCAGGAAAGGTAAGGGAGACTGTTTTTATGGCTCAGTCTATCTAAATCTATCTAAACACAACATGCTAATGTTTGCATTTGCACAGATGTTACACTGCTTTGAAGAGGAAAGAGCTAAGTGTTGCTACATCCCCATTGCCAAAGCAGAGAAACCTCCTCTGATTTTTATTTGTGCAAATTCACTTTGCAGCTGCAAAGACCAAGCTGGAAAAAAACTTATCTCCTAGATTCCAAACATGAGCCTGCTTGATATACGCGAAGGAAACAAAGAGCAGGATGTTATATTTTCCCGACAACGCTAAAAAGCTGACATTGTATTGTGTAGGCATTAAATAATAAAGGAAGAGGTTCTGGGTTTAAAGGTTGCCTCAAGCACAACCAGCAGACTGCCTTACCCAAGTTGTTATTTTTAAATAATCCATTACATACCGTATATAGAGATAAAATATTTTTACAAACCTTACCAACTTATTTTAATAATAAACCTGTCATTTGTAGAACGATGCATGTATATAATTACAGTGTTCCCAGCAGCGTATGTTGTTCAACATTATCTTGCATCTAATTGCACCAGTGCGTAAGAAGACTCCATTTTTCAATTATGCAAATATTCTTGGCCTTTTGCCTCAGAAAGCATACTCAAGTTTGATTTAAAAGTCAGTATTTTTATCTGCCATCTGCAGTGCAAATGAAACTGTAAAGTGTGACGCAAAAGCTTAGAGTTGTACTGTGCCATAGTACAACTTCTTTCCTTCTTGGCAAATATTTAGTTTAAATCAAATCCCCCTGGAGCTGCCATCTGTCTGACTCAGGTGCCCTGTTAAAAGAATTTCTAGTAGGAGAGTAGGAAAGAGCAGAGTCAGCCAGATTTGATACCTGTCGGCAGTATCATAACAAGAGAGACTGCCATACAACTCAGTATAAGGGAGCTCCTTAAATATCTCCATTATGAGCTTTGTAACATTCCTGATTCTAAACGGATGAAGTGTTTTATGCATGTTCATGTGTCTTGGAGATATAAGTGTGCATCATTTCAAAGAAACACAATGTTCTTCATATTAAGGGGGGGAATAAGATATGAACATTTGGACAGCTTTGCATGTTATAACAAGTATGTCAAGAGGAAGAAGTGCAGTGTTGCATCCCCCTCATGGCCCTTCTAGCGCAATTTAAGGGGGAAACAATTTGCAGGAGTGAGATATGACTACTGGTTTTGTATCTGGACCTGATGTCTCTCACCCTTGCAAACTTTAAAACATTATACCAGAAACACATTTATCTTTACTGATCCCTCCCTCCCTCTGTGTATGTGCGTGTGTGTGTGCGCGCATGCGCACACACTATATATCTATATCTATATCTATATCTATATCTATATCTATATCTATATCTATATCTATATCTATCTATAAGGGTAAAGGGACCCCTGACAGTTGAGTCCAGTTGCGAACGACTCTGGGGTTGTGGCGCTCATCTCGCTTTACTGGCCAATGGAGTCGCCGTTTGTCCGCAGGCAGCTTCTGGGTCATGTGGCCAGCATGACTAAGCCACTTCTGGCTAAACCAGAGCAGCGCACGGAAACGCCGTTTACCTTCCCACCGGAGCGGTACCTATTTATCTACTTGCACTTTGACATGCTTTCGAACTGCTAGGTTGGCAGGAGCAGGGACTTTCCCTCTCAACTCATTCCTTTCTTAGATAAGCTCTCTCAGACTGTCCCCCTGCCTAGTGTTACCAAAGAGCACAGACTTGGTGTTGATTTAAGGGTGCCCCATGCCAAGGATAGCCAGGGTGGTGCCCTCCAGTTGTTGCTGGACAAAACCTGGTCAGCTCCTGCCAACATAGCCAGTGGTCAGGGATTAAAGGAATTGTAATTCAACAACATGTGGAGGGCACCACAATGGCAACCACTGCTCCAGCATCCTTAGGTAAGGGTAAAGGTACCCCTGACAGTTGAGTCCAGTTGCGAACGACTCTGGGGTTGTGTCGCTCATCTCGCTTTACTGGCCAATGGAGCCGCCGTTTGTCCGCAGGCAGCTTCTGGGTCATGTGGCCAGCATGACTTAAGCCGCTTCTGGCGAACCAGAGCAGCGCACGGAAACAGCGTTTACCTTCCCACCGGACCGGTACCTATTTATCTACTTGCACTTTGACATGCTTTTGAACTGCTACGGTAGGTTGGCAGGAGTAGGGACCAAGCAACAGGATTCGAACCGCCAACCTTCTGATTGGCAAGCCCTAGAGTCTGTGGTTTAGACCGCACCACCACCCGCATCCCATATCCATCTCTATATCTATATCTATGTATCAAAAGGTTTCACATGTATGGCACAGAACAGCAAGGGACATGTTATATTGGACTAGATGTCAGTAGAGACAAACAAAACTATCTGTTTCTTTTCCCTGTGTTTATATATTTTTTTCAGCTAGAAATTCAGTTCTCCACATTTATGTAGCAATTTGTGATTTAAAAAAAATCCTCATGATAATTTGTCAGTGTTTCAGTGCAATTTTTTCCTTATAAGCAGATCTATGTATGCAGATTTGACTAATCTTTTTGCAAACAATTTCCCCAAATATAGTGAACTATTTTTACACACACACATATATATGAAACAAAATACACTGTAGAAAATTCTTTCCAGTAGCACCTTAGAGACCAACTGAGTTGGTCTCTAAGGTGCTACTGGAAAGAATTTTCTATTTTGTTTCGACTATGGCAGACCAACACGGCTACCCACCTGTAACATATATATGAGAATGACTTTTTATGCACATTCCCTCCTAATAGTTGCATTTTTGTACACATTTTTTCAATTGGAAAACAGCACTGCAAAATGCAAAGAAGCACAAAATTCAAACAGTTGTGATTGGGTTAATGAGTCATAATTAGGTAATTTCTTATAAAAATGGAAACAGGATCAAATTCCTTCCCCATCCCTGGATGTTGGAGGGAACAGTTTCTCCAGCCCAGGCTTCTCCCCTACACACCAGTTTTGAAGGTGCCAAGAATGTTTTGTACAGAGGAAGGGTCAAACAAGCCTCTACCTGCAACCGGTGAAGTGATACTATCTGGAAACAGGGCTACAAATCTCATCTGAGGTGTTGCAGGTTCAACAGTGGGAATAATCCCCATGTTTACTCATACATGGCACAAACTATTCTTCATTTAATGGGGATTAAATGATGCAATTTATGTACTATTAAAATGCCTTCTAAAATGCCTTATAAATAAAAGAACTGGGTGTGGACCTTGACTGTTCTGGTATATTAACTGCATACCACAATAACTATGTAACTGAATGCTGCAACTAGAGATTCAGAAAAGGCTGCTGTTAGAGGTAAACAGCTCAGAAGAGCTGTATTTCGAGGAGAGACTTTTATAGTAGCTTGTAGCGCAACAGTCATGCAAGAATCCACAGTTTTATGCAGTTTTATGCACACAGTTTTATGCAGGGTGGATAAAAAATCAATGATTTCCCCCCAAGAGATAGATAGATAGATAGATAGATAGATAGATAGATAGATAGATAGGATTTTTTTTATTTAAATCAGATTTTAAAATAAAGTTAGTTTCTAAAGATAGTTTTCTATTTAAGTTACATTCTAGCCCAAAGACTATTCATCAGGAAATTAGGATTTCTTTTAAGTTTTTCATGTGTGCTAAAACTCAGTCTTTAAAAAAAAAAATCGTTTAACTACATCAATTAACAAACATGGATACATATGCTATAATGTTATTGTTTTAGTTAAATAAATTGTTTAAATCGTTATTAAGGAAATTATTATTTTTCACCTTCCAATAAAGTACAGCAGAAAAGTTGTCCAAATATAAAGTTAACTTATTAAACCTCACAATAATTTCTAATAGTACAGTATAACCAAATCAGTAATTCTTTATATAACTGTAAAAACTACTCTGAAAATTTATTATTCCAAAAATGAAACCTTCATCTGGTTGTAAAAACTAAGATTATACCAGCAAGTATGAGTCTTTCTGTTAAAAAAGAAAAAGATTTAAATCAATTCTTACTGACTAGTGATTTAAATCAATTTGATTTAAATCAAATCCACCCTGGTTTTATGTATGTGGGATTCTTGACAGTGCAGTCTCCTATAATACCCAAATTCCCATTTTCAGTGTTTCTTTAATATGAACTAAGCCTAAGGGCAGGGATGCAGGTGGCGCTGTAATCTAAACCACAGAGCCTAGGGCTTGCCAATCAGAAGGCCGGCAGTTCGAATCCCCGTGACGGGGTGAGCTCCCGTTGCTCGGTCCCTGTTCCTGCCAACCGAGCAGTTTGAAAGCATGTCAAAGTGCAAGTAGGTAAATAGGTACTACTCCGCAAGGAAGGTAAACAGTGTTTCCATGCGCTGCTCTGGTTCGCCAATAGTGGCTTAGTCATGCTGGCCACATGACCTGGAAGCTGTACGCCGGCTTCCTCGGCCAGTAAAGCAAGATGAGCGCTGCAATCCCAGAGTCGTCTGCAACTGGACCTAATGGTCAGGGGTCCCTTTACCTTTTTAAAGCCTAAGGGCAGGAAACAGAAGGCTCAAAACTGGTGAGGGGAACAGACACACAGCAAAGGGCTTCAGGGCATGGGCGTAGCCAAGGGGGGGGTCAGGGGGCAGCTGCCCCCCCATCAAGTAAATCAATAAAAACACTTAACTGAGGTTCTACCCCCTCGTAACATGAAACCTGCCCTCCCCAACATAAATCCTGGCTATGCCCATGCTTCAGGGTTGTTGTATCAAACTAAGTCGTACCTATATCCCACTGTGGAAAACTTCGAGAACGAAGCACTTGTTCAGATTTCATTAGCAACAACAGGGTGAAGCATGAAAGCAGAATCCAGTAGGGAAGTCGGAGAATTCTCTCTGAAACAGAAGCAGAATTTGCAACTGTTTGCAAGTTTGTGTCAGATCCAGACTGGAAACCAATCCAGTGAATACGATCTGTTCCAATCCAATGAAAACGATCAGTATTCACTCCAGTGCCATTTTTATACAAAAGAGGTACTGAAGCTCACCATGAACTTCTGCCTTGTTCTCTTAAGAGTGGCAATGGCCCCTATCTGAGAGGTGCTGGAGCTGAGCACAGGTGAGCTCCAGCTGTAAAAAGAAGTCCTGATTCAGTTACAATGTTGTTGTTTTTGAATCCCACAACAGATACATAAATTATGTTAAATAGCCAACAGTGACTCAAATAATGTAGTATATGGTAAACTGCACCAAAACGGAAATGGTGGCAAAGACAAGCACTTCTCTTGTGCATATTTCTGGGTACACAACCTAGTTCACAGCAAGGCTGCAGTCCTAAACATACTTACTAGGAGGTAAGTCCCATTGAACACAATGGGACTTACTTATGAGCAAACACACGTAAGATTGAGGCAACAAAAGTTTTGTGCAGAAATTGCAGGGGGTATCTGGCATGTATCTCTGCTTTTTAATTTTCAATGGTTGTAACACACCTGTGACCTGCTAGTGTAGTGCAGGTAATAAAAATTATTATTATTATTATTATTATTATTATTATTATTATTATTATTATCTGAGCATCTTCTATATCTGTTTATTTTGAGTGGCTATTTTGAGATGGAGGGCAGACTGCACTGTATGAAGACAGAATTGCTATACTCAAGTGGATGGGTTGCAGAGTGGTAACTGAGAACATAAGACAAGCCTGCTGGATTATGCCAGTGGCCCTGCTCTCTCGCTGGAATAGATGGACCAATGGTTTAGCATAGTCCAGGCAACCCCTGTACGCACCCCAAGCTGTTAGGGTGAGCCAGGCTGCAAACTGAGCAAATACATAATGTCTTGTTGGAAGAGGGAGAAATTATTCTTGCCAGCGGTCTGAAGTGATAGTTTGTAGAGCAATTTTGAAAGAAGGCCTTGGGGCCAAGGTTGCGCACTCCTGCTGCAGGGTGAAAGTGGCATTCTCCATGCTGACTACAGCAACTCTAAGGTTGCAATCATAATTGAATCTTTATAAGGTACACTGTGAAATTCATCTCTGACCTGTTTTGATTGGCTCCATTTCCACAGGTGATCAAATGCAAATGCATGTCTTTACTTTCCTATGATATTATTGCTCCTTTCTCCTTTCTGCTTAGCTGGCCTTACGCTCTACATATCACTCCAATTCCATTTCTTATTTCCCCTTTTCCTGTAGTTGCCAGCAGCAGTCGAATACAGATGTTTAGCTTGGATTAATTTATCCAAACAGAGCCAGAGATTGGAGGCGGCAGGATGGGATGCAACTGTTATACTGCAGGGGTTGGGAGCAGAGGGGACAGAGGTGGAGACCGAGGAAATCACTCTCTTTGTTTTCTGATGTGTATGTTTTGTTATCATCTTTTAAAACAACACACAGAATGTAGGTGGGGGGGGGGGAGTGGGCCAGTCTGTGTCTCTCCCCCAATATCACATTTGTACAGTAGTACCTCGGGTTGTTTTCGTCCATGGAGTTTTCTTGGCAGGGATACTGGAGTGGATTGCCGGTTCCTCCTCCAGTGTTCTCAAAGCGACTAGCATGAGTTTGGCCAAACTGCGGGAGGCAGTGAAAGATAGGCGTGCCTGGCGTGCTCTTGTCCATGGGGTCACAAAGAGTCGGACACAACTGAATGACTGAACAACAACAACAACAACAACCTCGGGTTACAGAAACTTCAGGTTACAGACTCTGCTAACCCAGAAATAGTACCTCGGGTTAAGAACTTTGCTTCAGGATGAGAACAGAAATCACACGGCAGCGGCAGGACGGCGGGAGGGCCCATTAGCTGAAGTGGTACCTCAGGTTAATAACAGTTTCAGGTTAAGAACGGATCTCCAGAATGAATTAAGTTCTTAACCTGAGGTACCACTGTACTCAGGAAAACAGTGAATGTACCATTACTTTTAAAAGGAAAGAAAAACTGTCACACAGATGCTAAAAAGAAGGGTAAAATGGCAGCAGAACCTGCTGTTTTGGCAGTAATAGCACAGGATGAGGACAACTGATCTCTGCTGGGGCTTAGATTTTAAGTCCTCAGTGGCTTGGGACCTAATATCTGAGGGAATGCCTCCTCCCATATTGTGCTGCCTTTGAAATTCATCTTTAATCTTGTTTCGATTGACTCCATTTCCACAGGTGATTAAATGCAAAGCCGCAATCATCTGGGAAGCTGGCCAAATGCCTTCTGTGGAGGAGGTGGAGGTGGCACCACCAAGAAGCCATGAAATCCGAGTGAAGGTAAAATATATTATTCCAAAAGGGAAGGTGCTTTCATTCATTGTGAATTATTATTGTAGTCGCTGAGGATCTTGTGCCTAAACTCTGAAAACTTGGATAGGGGAGTCTTGAGTGGTGGGGCAATGGTTCTGGAAGACATATACTTAAAACTCAGAAGTTATTCTTTCTACGCCAGTGTCTACTGGCAAGGCAGCTGTCGGCAGAACTGAATGGACACCATGCAAAATAAGGAGGATCCTGAAAAATTCTCAATCAGATTTGTGCAGAATTTCAGCAATAGTTTTGGTGTGGTTGCATTTGAAACTTACACAGCAATAAGAAGCAAGACATATCCAAAAGCTCCAAGCAAGTTCAAACAAGATTAACAGTGAAAGATTCTCCCTGTTATCTTTCATACAAAGATTATCCAGTGATATGACTACAGCCCCTGAATCGTCGTGTAACAGCTGCAGTATGAAATAAGTCAACCCAGGCACAATTTTACCATATTGTAATACCATCTGATGATTTACCTGGTATGCTTTGACCATACTGGGACCTGCTTAGCTTCTTCAAAGTGGTAACCTCATGTGCCTTCAGATCATATCCTCCGAATATGTATTTCTGGCTAGTCCTTTGGGTCACAATTAATAAAATCTGAACGAGATCAAGTGGGTAACATTCTTGCTAAAACTTCCCATGTGAGCTGGTCCTCTCTGTGAATACCTGATTGTTTGGGGGCTCCATTTCCAAACTATTTCTCCATCAGGGGATGCAGTTGTATTAATGGGGTATCTGCATGATCATCTGTTCACCCATGTTTATGACAGAGACAATACAATTCAGCGCCAGTTCCTGATGAAAATGTGTGCTAGGTTGAAGCAATGTAAGTACTGTAATAATATATTCCATTTCTCCTGCAGATAGTGGCCACTGGGATCTGTAGGACAGATGATCATGTACTGAAAGGCATTTTTCCAAACATAGACTACCCAGTTATTGCAGGTCACGAAGGAGCTGGAATAGTTGAAAGTATTGGACCAGGAGTCACTTCTGTAAAGCCAGGTAAGGATGAGGCAGATCAGAAACTCAGAAGCGCTTGTGTATTGGACACCACTACGATTTGCAAGCATGGTGTAAATAGCTTGACTACACATCAGCCCCAGCAATCAAGGCCCAATAGCCAGGGATGATGGGAGCTGTAGGATCACATTATGTACTAGAAATAATCTCTTTCTCCAAGTACCCAACAGAATAGTATGGTACCCCAAGGTTCCTTGCCCAGCATCAGATGACCTTTGGGCATTGCCACTAAACCTGATAGTATGTTTCGCTGTTGATATACCTCTTCCAATAGCTTCATAACAGACAAAGTAGCAATCTAAGCACTGGCTAAATTTTTTTTTAGGAAAAAAGTGTTAGATAAGATCACTATAAAATGTTGTGGTGATTTGGAGGTTCAATCTGAAATCAAGCTTTCCCCCTTTTTTCTGTTTTCCTTTTGGTGCCCTCTACTCTGGGTTGGTGAAGGACCCTATGTGAGAGGCAGCAAGGAAAGAGCTCCCAGGGTGGGAGGCGGGGTGGGTGGGATAAAGGGAAGCTCCCAGCTGAGAGCTGGGAGGGTCCGCCCCTTTTGTGGGAGATAAGGGTTAAGAGCTACCTTTGAGAGATGACTTTGCATTTTCTTTTCTTTCTTTTGTTCTTGTTTTCATTTATTGTATTGTATTATTGGCAGGGGGTTGGACTGGGTGGCCCTTGTGGTCTCTTCCAACTCTATGATTCTATGAAAAAGCTTCAATTAAAAATAATATGTAGGGGGGAATAAGAGATTGCATACCCTAAGGATCCTTGCCCACCATCAGATTTCCTTTGGGCATTGATGCCAATCCTGGAAATACGTTTCTCCTTTTCCAACATTCCTTGTTAATATCACTGTGTTTCTCACTCAAGCAAGCAAGTACACCCTGACAGAAATGCTTTGGCTTTATTGGTTGACAATAAAAGCTTCCTAAAGTGCAAAGGTGCCCTCTATGTACTGGCAACAAATAAATCAGGAAAAGGGGGTTAGATGAAATCACTTTAAATTGTTGAGGCGATTTGGAGGTTTAATCTGAAATCAAGCTGGATTTGAGTTTGTTAGTGTTTCTGGTAACTTCTCTCTCTTACATCATGGATAATGGCTTTCATTATGCATGTATGTTCTGTATTTAATTAATACTATTGTTACAAGTTTGTCATTGCCTTTGAATAGAACAATAAGCCTATGAACTTAAACTTTGTTCTTGTCCTTGTTGTTTTCCCACAAGGTGACAAAGTCATTCCTCTTTGTATTCCCCAGTGTGGAGAGTGTGGCTGCTGTTTAAGTCCTAAAGCCAACTGCTGCCTCAAGTCCCAGTAAGTTCATCTGGCATCTTCTATTAAAGATTTGTTTTTGTTAGTAATATGGATAATTAGCATTTAGTCCAATTTATGATAAAGACCAGTCTGAATCTTCACAAACAGCCTCTGTGAACCTCTTCAAAATTTGATGCCAGATAAGACCAGCAGGTTCACCTGCAAAGGGAAACAGATCCACCACTTCCTATGGACGAGCACATTCTCCGGATACACAGTTATGCCTGAGGTTTCCATTGTAAGAATCGACAATGATGCTCCACTGGATAAAGTCTGCCTCTTTGCCTGTGGGTTTTCTACTGGCTATGGAGCTGCAGTCAATTGTGCCAAGGTAAGAATCAATTCACATTTCTGTTTCTCAAATAAGTGACACAAGAGTTTGCTTACTCCCTGCTGGAGAAGAGACGCACCTTCAGAGATCACTTTTCCAAAAAACAGCTGATGCTACTTGAACTTCCCTGCTCTCACCGGGTCAAGACTCCCAACAGTAGCTCTAAAAGGAAGCAGCAAAAGGTTGTTCTTTGGGTAGGTTTTGATCTTACTTTCCAGGCATTGTTAGTTCGCCAGCTTAACTCCCCAGAAGTCCCCTTTCCAGGGTTTCCCTCAAGCAATCAAAGACTGTACCTGTGGGAACCTAACCTCTTCTCCTCCCTTTTCATGCCTCTTCTGGTTCTGGGAGATAAGTGGGGAGGGAGCTTGTCACAGCAGGAGGGGGAGACACCCATGACTCTTCACCAGGCTGAATCATCTTTGCCTCTTGGCATATCTCCACCCACCTCCCAGCTTCAGCTTCTCCCTCTGATTCTGGACTTATCTGCAACACAAACTTTCCCAGCTCACTAAACCCTGTTACTTCTTCAGCTTCTGACACTGCCTCTTCTCCCTGTGACCACTCCCCAGGCTCTGAACCTTCCTCTCTTTGTGATTTTCCACCTAGTTCTTCCCAACATTCCTCTGCATCCAACCAGTCCACGACATATTTTGTATCCCATCTTTCCTTCCAGGAGCTCAAGGTGGCATATACCCCAACTAGTTTAGGTCCCACAATATTCCCAGTGACTGACCCAAGGTGACCCAGTGAGCTTCATGGCAGAATGGATACCTGAACCCTAATCTTCCAGGTCCTAGTCCAACACTGTAACCACTACACTACAGTGTCTCTCAGTTCTGTCTCTCTATGCCTCTTCTCTTCCTGTCTGCCAGTCTTCCTCCCTCCCAGGTCCCCAATCCTGCTACATCATTTGTGTCCTGGGAAATCCCTAATGCAGTTTTTATCAATTTGCAGGTTGAGCCAGGCTCTACCTGTGCCATCTTTGGCTTGGGAGGTGTTGGTCTGTCTGTTGTCATGGGCTGCAAAGTTGCTGGAGCATCCAGGATTATTGGGATTGACATCAACAAAGATAAATTTACTAAGGCCAAAGAGTTAGGAGCCACAGAATGCATCGCTCCTCAAGATTTCAAGAAGCCCATGAATGAGGTTCTGGTAGAGATGACAGGTCTTGGCGTGGACTACGCATTTGAAGTGATTGGAAGCACAGACATTGCGGTATGTTTTCTGTTTTGATGCTAATCACTTGGGCTCACTTTTTGGTTCTTCTGTTCAGCCTGTGATCTCTCCTTATATAAGCAATGCTTGGGACTATGTAAAAGATTTAGGTGGGGAAATTCTGAGGACAGAGGGAGGCTTCATGGTTGGAGGCAATATGCTTCTGAATTCTACTAACTGGAAAATGCAGGAGGAAAGAGCATTGCTGTACTCTGGTCCTGTTTTGGGGCTTCCTACAGGCATCTGGTTAGCCACTGTGAAAACAGGATGCTGGACTAGTTGGGACACTAGCCTGATCCACCAGGCTATTGTGTTCATATACTTTTATATTGCAATACCATTTCCATTTCTGACCTCGTTTTTCTGTGTGTCCCAAACAGGTCACTGCCCTTAAATCCTGCCATTTGGGCCATGGCACCTGTGTGCTTGTTGGGGCACCTCCTGCAGGATCGCAGCTCTCCATCGACCCTACTCTGCTCCTCACAGGAAAGAAATTAATAGGATGCTTGCTTGGAGGTGTGGATTGGTTAAAGTTGGTGATATATGGCAGCTACTGCATTGATCCATAGAACTGGAATGGACACTGAAGGTCACCAAGTCTAACCCCCTCCTCAGTGCAGGATCTGCAGAGTGGGATACAGCCACATCATCCCAGATAGATGGCCTTTCAGCTTCTGTTCAAATACCTCCAGCCTAGGGAAGCCTATCACCCACTGAGCCAATCTGCTTCCCTACATTAGGTAGTTTCTCCTAATGTTTAGCCGAAATCTCCTTCCCTGAAGCCACAGCAACCCTGATAGATGGCCCTCCAGCCTCTGCTTAAATACCTCCATCCCATTGACCTATGATTCTATTAAGCTTGTTTTCTTAACTTATAAACAGGAGTTATCCTCATCTTCTAAAAAAAAATAATTTATAGCTCACACATCCTGACATTTTCTGTTCTTTAAAAATAATAAGCACCCAGCTTGCGTGCTGATCCAATGCTCTTTTATTTCCTCCACCCCAGGCTGGAAGTTAAAAGATGCTCTCCCTCAACTGGTTTCTGATTACATGAAAAAGAAATTTAATACGGATGCATTAATAAGTCACACGTTGCCCTTTGAGAAAATTGCCGAAGGCTTTGAGCTTTTACATGCAGGAAAAAGGTATGGGTTCTATGTTTTATTTTCTACACCTTTCCCCTTCCTTTCTTCCTATCAGTAGCAGATAGAATGGTGGAGTGGCAGTACTTGGCTGACCTCCCAAAAGCTATGGGGTGAGGCAGAAGTTCGAAGAGGCTGGGCGGTCAGTATGGTGAAAGCACCGCAGCAGGGCCAATCTAGTGTTCCTGCTGGTTCATTTGCATCATGCCCACATCACAGCCATATCACTCCTCTTGAACTGGGGTCTCCATCATCCAAATCCAACACATTCATCTCCATGTCTGTCTTCAAGTCAAAAGAAATTGCCACATCTCACATGAGAGAGGGGGGAAAGAGTGAAAGGTGAAAATGTTCATGTTCCTTTTCACATGCTTTGGAAACGTCAGACTTTGTCTTTCAGCAAAGCAATCTAAAATGCCTCAGATGACAGCATACAGACTGTTAAGAGCTATAAGCAGAGCCAGCCCTGACATTAGTCAGAGTGAGATGGCTGCTTCAGGTGGCAGATGCCAGAAGATGCACAGCACTGGGAAGATGCTGGAGGACAGAAATTTTGGTGCAATGTGAATGGACCTACGTCCATAGCCTGGAATAGCCTGTTGTCCTTAGGCACAATGATGGATGCAGTTGCGTAATCAGTGTCAGAATAGGATTCAGTAGCCAGTCTGGTCAGCTTCTGAACATAGAATGGGAAGGAGGGGCTACCATATTGTCCTTTGACACAGGCCCAAAAATGTCTAGCTATAAAGTATCCAAGCAGAGTCAAGGCTGTTGCTATGATCTCTCCTGATGTCTACTGAATATTGCTAGGGTGCTTTCTCATAGTTATATTAATTTTTTCCCTTTTCTCTTTCAGTATTCGCTGTGTTTTGTTGTTTTAAACTTCCAGAAGCATCTAGCAAGAGGGGCCACAGCTGAATACAACTTGCCATCCTGCAGATCATTTGCATCCCTCCCTCCCCAAATTCAGCTGAGCTTTTATTGAAATGGTTGAGGGTTTACAACCAATACGAGTTGAGAAGCAAATGTAGGGGAAACATGTAATCCTTATATCCGTTATTGTAGCCTGCAAATGCAGGGTGCGGGTACTTTTAAGATGTTGCTAGAGCCCTCTGGTGTCCAACTAGCAACTTTCCCAACCAGTTCACCATCACCTGTTGCAATGAGCCATTGTGAACACACTACACATTTAAAACGCTATCACACCACTTTAACAATCATGACTCACAGAGCTACAATTCCAAGACCCCTTAACAAACTAGAGTTCCCAGGATTTTTTGGAGGGGGGAACAATGTGCTTTGTGTGTGCTTTAAATATACAGTTTGCTTGTGACCTTGACCCTTTCTGCATGATGAGGGTTCCCATTTAAAGCAGCCTATGCACTTATAACACCCTTTAGACCTTTCACTCAGTGCTGGACTAACAAATTTTCTGATGGGCTACAGTGGATAATAACTAAATTAAACCTTCAGATTTAGTAGGGGGGTATATCCCTAAGAATACCACCATATCCCTCCAAATATAACCCACCCCTGAATACAGCCTAGATCAGATCAATACCATAATTGATGAGGAGCCCCAACAGGAGAGGCCCATTGCCTTCATGAGCTGCTTGTGCATCTCCCAGAAGCATCTGGTTAGCTATTGTGTGAAACAGGACATTGGACTAGATGGACCCTCAGTCTGATCCAGCAGGGATCTGAACTTAGAATCTTATGTTCATCATACTTGGACCTTTTGTCCCTGCGACTGGGTCATTCTTACAATGTGACCCTTTGACAAGACATTTCCTTGGCACAATTGACAATGCTTCTTTCTCATCTCAGTAGGACTCATTACATCTGGGGCAGGCTAGGTATGCATGAGTGGTGATAGCACTATTTGCTGACTTGGAGAACAAGAAGAACAACATTGTTCCTTTCCCGAACAGCTGATAGGTACTATCCTTGTTTTTCCAGCAAGGCCTATATGAACACCATCCTGGCTGATCGATTAGACTAGGAACTCTGTAGGCAGCACCCTATCGCATGCTCATTTCCTCAGACATCTTAGGATATATGGATGCCCTGGAGCAGTCTTTTAAAATGTTTCCCAGGAGCTCAACAGAAAGCAAACAAGCAGCAGTAGTTTAGCTATAGAGAGTCCATCGCTTGCAAGCCAAAAGAGTGAGGCCTCTCCATTGGCACTGACTGCAACTTTCTGTGCAGTGGCTCCCACTCTTGAGGAGAAAGGCCAGTTTGTAAATCAAGTAGAGGCTCAAAAGAAACTTCAGAGGAAACTTGCCTGCATGTAAATTCCTTCTTTGCATCACAGGCATGATCTGCTAATTGTATAATGTGCTTTTTCTTTTAGAACTAGTAGTAACAGCAGTAACAGCACTTGCTAGCGAAGAGCGGGGGGGAGGGAGACATGCAGTGCCTTCCAGATGTTGTTGGGTGCCTGTTCCTAGCATGGCGAGGGGTCAAGGATGATGAGAGTCATAGTCCAACAACATCTGGAGAAGATGTGGCTGAAGCTGTCAGTTTGGAAAAAGGGAAAAACTCACAAGAGAAACTCACTCTTAAATTGGGTTCCACACATCTCTGCCACAATTCTATTTTATAAAAAGTACTCTTGAAAATTCATCAGCATTTTAGTGTGTGTTCCTCCTAATATACTCATTTTTGTATATAGTTTTTGACTAATACATGCATTTCTTCAAGTATATTCTCCTAATATATGCATTTTGGTGCACATTGTTTGGTTGGAGAACTACATCACAAAATTCAGAGACATGAGAATTTCAAAGGATAATTGTCTTTTGATTTGTGTGTTCATTCAAAAAGTATGAAGGAATCAGCTTCTCATTGAAATGCAAACCAATTCAGATTTCTTCCCCATCCCTAATCTGGAGGGTATGGCTATTTCCACTATGGAAACTATTTCCTTTTTGTTACTGACTTTACTAACTGGCTTTAATAGCCAATAAAGGACATATATAGCTGAATAAACAGACCTTTACAACCACCCATTTCTGATGTCCCCTTTAGTGGCTTGGGTATATATTTAGCTGTGTAACTTGTTAACAAGCTCAGAGCTGAAACTTGATCTTCACTAACTATAAGCCAGCTGTATGGCTGATTTTTAGTTTACGTCACTGGCCTGTGGATATTATTTACTCTGTAGCTCCTGATATATTCAGCCCTGAAACATAATATTATCCATAGCCAGATATTTTTTTAAATACTCTTTTAAGAGGCAAGTAAAACAGCCACTGTTTGGGTGTTTAAAGCTTTTTAAAGAATATGATCCACTGATTTCAGACATAAAAGCCAACTAATGAATGGAAATGTCTCAGTACTTCAAGCTCCGCAATTGTGAAAATCTCACCGGGTAGTTTAAGTCATCTTTGCATATTTGTTAATGAAGGCCAACTAGCTGTCATGCCATGCCAGCACTAATCATTGGGTGGCTGCCACCATTGAAAGGGGTTTTAAAACCACCAGGATTAAAGGTGATATAGATCCACGAGTGCCTTTTTTAATTTGGGGTGGTGTTCCAACCATCCTGCTTTTAGCTCTTTTCTGTATTACATTTAAAAATAATGTATTTTCAAGAGGGAGGAGGCACTGGTGAATTTCAGAGCTCCCAAGTATTAAGCAAAAGTAAAATTCATTTAAGAAAATGAGAACATACATTCAGACAGGTAGCAGTATGGGAGTGCGGAAACTCCGGTTCGGGGGCCAAATGTGCCCCCACATCTTTATGTGGCCCTGAGGACCCACCTTTAAAAACCACCCTCCTCAGTCACACACCCTCTTCCCAGATGAGTAGCTGGCAGTGAGGTAGGATGGTAGTGGTCACCTGACCTGACAGGGAGGAGAGGTGAAGGGGCAAGGTGGTAGGGAAGTCAGTGTGGTGCAAACACACCAGCAGGAGTGTCAGATTGGCTCCACCAGTGAGCTTGCACTATGCTGCTCTCCCCTCCACCGTACCCCAGTAAGCAGTGACACAGTTGTCTGGAGGTCAGGGGAGCTCTGTTGCCCCACCATGCTGCCTGCTGCTGACACAGGACATACCCCTCACCAGTCCTGCTTTGCATTCTCCTGTTTTCACTAGGCTGTGTCTTTGAATTATGATAATGCCTCTTGCTTGCCTGGATGGGTGGGGCAGCAGAGCTCCTACATGACCTCCAGACAACTGAGTCACTGCTTACTGCGATTTGGTGGTGTGCAACACAGTTGGGGAAGATGGCCAGCCAAACCTTGGAAAAACAGAATCACTGGCTCTGGTGAAGATTTCAGAGGAAGACTGAAAAAAGATGCCCTAGCTATTTCACATAAGCAATGGCTGTTAACCCGAAGGTTGGTGTTTCAAGCCCACTTGGGGAAGGCTGTGGGCAGGATTCCTACATTGCAGGGGGTTAAACTAGATGGCCCTGGGGTCCCTTCCAACTCTACAATTCTATGATTCTAATGCGTAACAGGCGATGCATTCCATTCTTGGTGAACTCTTATCCTTCCTGTCGTTTCTCAAACAATAGAAGTTGAGCCTCTCTTAAACACAGGAACCATGCCTGTTCTTGTTAGCTTTTCTGAGAAAGATCTAATCTTGCCATGTACTCTATGCACTTTGCCACTGCAACAGCTAAATGAGAAAGTTCTTACTTCCTTTCTGTAAGAAATCAGAAAGTTCTTACTTCCCAACACTGCAGTGCGTATGTTTTGAAATTGAAAAACAGCTTAACAGCGGCAGGCAAGAGAGAAAATGGAATTCATTCTTATAGCATTGGGCATTTTTTGTTACTGTGGGCATACTATAAGGGGAAGCTGACAAAAAAAAAACCCCACTATAACACATATGTGCTCAAGGTTAATTGGCAAGCCCACTGGAAATGTTTTATCACCCATCACAGCTATTGTCAACACACAGCCAGCTCTGCCATTTTGTTTGTTGGGTGAGTAAGAGAGGGATGAAGGAACACACTGGGCAAACCTGTTCTCTGCTTGCTTGCTGTGTTATTGGCTACCCTCACCTGCCATCTAGTGTGATGGCAGCATCTGTCACTGAATGGCACCAAGGAAGGGAGGAGGTGGGATGGAGACTACCCCAGCTGACTCTCACCCTCCTGCTAGGCACCTAGCTTCATGGGCACGAATTCCTCATCTTGAGGAAGCAAGTACTGCTGGCTCACTTCATGGGGCATTTTGCTCCTTCTCTTCCTTGCAAATGTAGCATTTTAGGCTCCAGGCCTGGGGTTCTGCCTGCCTCCACAAAACAGTTTTGGGTGCTATGCCATTGCCAACAACACAACTGAGCTCTTGATGTAAGAGGACCCCCTATACCAGGCATGAGGAATATTTTTTCAACCAAAGTGTTGGATTATCTGGATAGAAAGCTCTTGGGGGGCTCATTCCAGCAGTGGGTGGAGCCAAACCCAAACTAAGATGGGGCTAAACACACCCTTAACACATACTCTTCATATACACCCTTAAAACCAGGAGTCCTCAAACTTTTTAAACAGGGGGCCAGTTCACTATCCGTCAGACACTGTTGGGAGCCAAATGTCTGCCGCAAACCCAGGAGTGTGTGTTTTAGTTTGCAAACATTCTTTGGAACCCGAATGTCCGACATGACTTCTGTGGCTTCTGATTAGCTGCAGGAATCGGATGCCGTGCCTTGGCTTCCGAATGTTTTGGAAGTTGAACGGACTTCCGGAATTGATTCAGTTCAACCTCCAAGGTACCACTGTATTGTAAAGTGAGAGTCACGCACCTAGAAAGTTAAAGGCAGTCTCTGCTGCTTTCCTGTTCTTGTGTCAGCTAATATGCTGCCCATATCAAATGAGCATTTATTCCACATATTTGGAATGTAATAATGCAGGATATTCTTAATATCCTTTAGGACAGAGGCTTTATCATATTTGTGACCTAGAGTACATAGTAACATTTAAGCAATCTACTGTGCTGCTTTATGCTACATTAGCCAGGGACATTTTGATAATTCCTCTGCAAATCCATCCCCTGGCTCTTTGTTTCACTACAGAAGAAAAAAGGGAGAGCAAAACACATGCTACAGTTTGTCTACAAAGCTATTGCAAAAGCAATGAGATCATTGTATATTTTAACAGTAAGAGTAAACTTGCTTAATCCTTTACAATGAGTCAGTTCAAAGCTGACGTGACCAAGTGGGAAGTGCTTCTTCTGTGTGGTCTAATCCACTCCTGCAATATATCTAACTACAAACTATATATCTAACTACGAACTGTATAGCTAGGTGGGGTGATTTTGCTTTCTGCACCATCACTGACCTTCCGTGGGGGCCAAACTACATGGTTGGTGATTGGTATCCACTGGAACTGATAGGACAGAAGGCAGAGAGACCAACAGCAGGAGGCACTGGACCCAACTCCAGATGGCTGTGGGTGTTTTGACACCCACAATAATAAATTTGTGGGGGCTGGGCACCCACAATCTTTGGTGTGAGGTGACAACTACGACAGGTGGTACCAGAGCCAATGACATGTTTAGCAATTATAGGAACATAGGAAGCTGCCTTAGAGAGTCAGAGCATTGGTTCACCTTGCTCAGTATCATTTACACTGCTTGGCAGCGGCTCTACAGGATTACGGACAGGGTTCTCTCCTGGCCCTGCCTTGATATACCAGGGATTGAAAGTGGGGCTTTCTGTTCGCAAAGGTGGAATTACGCATAAAAGGGGAAAGTATGCATAAAAGTGATTACACTGGTGAAAACAACATACAAAATTGCATTGCTTTAGGGCAGGCATAGGCAACCTTCGGCCCTCCAGATGTTTTGGCCTACAACTCCTATGATCCCTAGCTAACAGGACCAGTGGTCAGGGATGATGGGAATTGTAGTCTAAAACATCTGGAGGGCCGAAGGTTGCCTATGCCTGCTTTAGGGAGAGCACGAATGAAACGCACATATTCACATAAACAAAACGCAAAAATGCATGGGATTAGGGGCAGTAGCTTGCAAAAATGTTTATATTACAAGAAATGTACACTAAAATACTGATGAGGGCTTTTTAAAAATGCAAAACATGGAAATTTAGCAAAAATCTGAAACTGGAAACATGAGAAATTCAAGAAACCAAAATTGGCAGATTTATACATCCCTCAAGCTGGGGTGCCAACTTGAATAAAATATTGGGGGAGGAGGTAAGCCCTGCCCCACGAAATCAATCACATAACACGGCGCATGCATACTATTTGAATGGAAATGCTCACCAACTTTGGTGGAGGCAGGCCCCCTCTTTTATTGTGGTATTATCCCTGAGATTTCTCACCACTTGAAGAAGTGAGGAGCAGGAAACAGTACTAGTGGTCAGAGCAGTTGGTATGACTGCAAAGGGTGTGCAAATACTTTTCCCCTGATTTCCTAGGAAAGAGCACAAATCCTGGTGGTGAAATGGATGTCAGGCAGTGATCAGGACAACAAATAGCATACAACATATTAGCAACAAGAACCCTGTCACATTTTGCAAATAATTCCATTCATTCGCCACACACATTTAGTGTGAATATGTCTCTCCTCAAAGTGGTCATAAACTTGTATGTAAAGCTGTCATAACTGGGGGGAAATTCCTGAGGGAAATTATCAACAAGCCATTTTTGGCTTTATAGCAGACCATAAACACCAAAAGTCTTGTTTTCCCAGCTGTCATCTGGGTCTGCTGGAACAAGTTGAGATGTTGCTGGGCTGCAGATACCTCTTTCCCATGAAATGTTTGGTCACTACAGATTAGAGAAGGAACTCTAGAATCAATACAATAGTACGGAAACATAAACCATTGTTAACGCTAAAGTGTTTCACAGTTGTACAGAAAGACAGGTGCGATGCTGGCCTCCTTTGAGAAAACTAAAAGCTAAGTGAATAGTGATGGTACCTAAAGATAAAACTGAGTTTATTTTGTAACCTTTGCGATAATGTTTCTACTTCCCACAATGACTACAGGGATATCTCCAAGAAGTCCACACGCAAAGCATGAGCAAGTCAGATAAAAAGGTCATGTTCAGTGAGGAACATACTATGGAAACCAATTCAAGCCCATAAACATATCCCACATAATTACTTTGATCCCAAGGTCATAAATGGAACATAACATAATATAATATAAAGCAACATGAAAATCAATGTTAGTTGAAACAGATAAGGTGGGCAGTGAGAGGCTTATCAGGGACAGTACACAGCACAGAACACAAAGAATGTGCTTCAGTGGTTAGATGCTAAAGGAAATGAATTAGTGGTAAAGCAAAGGACTTATGAGCGGCAAGATAAAAATATTAAATTGATGTCTGATTACCCCAACAAGATGCTACATTGCACTGAATCTCAGCCAAAGTGACAATGTATGTGATTCTTTAGTCGTAAACGAGAATTCATAAGAAATTAATCACATTTTCAGATCTGCTAGAGGCCTTCTCCAACAACAGGCATGAACTAGAACCTTTAGTTTGCAAAATATTTTTATTTAAATCAATATTATCGTATATATTCTGAGGAATCCTGCCAGAAAGTAAAAAGTAGGAAAATAAACATTTGAGCAGATGGCTCATTCAAAACCATGTTGACCAGTGATAAGCCGGCCTTTGCAACAAATATTTATTGAAGCAGAATATTATTATTTTTGTTTTAGTGCTTAAGTGTTGCAATATTATTTGTTCTTAAGTGCTTAAGTGTTGCAATATTATTTGTTCTTACATATCTTCTTGCAATATCATATGTTCTTACACTTCCAGAAGGGCAGACCCAGGTAAAGAAACTATTTTTCCATTTTGTTTGGGGATATATTTGCAAATACCATAGATGTTTCAGTGTATCTGAAGAAGTGTGCATGCACACAGAAGCTCATACCAAGAACAAACTTACCGGTAGTTGGTCTCTAAGGTGCTACTGGAAGGAATTTTTTTATTTTTTATTTTGTTTTGACCATAGATGTTGGAACTGAGATTTTGGCCACCGCCCTCTTGCAAGGAAAAAAAAAACCAATATTGCCTGGCCCATGTTTCCCATTGGTGTGCAAAGTGGTTGTGGAAACAAGGGGTACGTGTACCCCTAAACATTTTGTGAATCTTTGTACTTTTGCCCATTTAGTTGTCCATTTAATTATTTTTCCCGATTTGAACTATAAAATGGTGATTTTCTTGAGTCAAAATGAGAGTATCCCCCAATTTATTTATTTTTAGAAAAAAAGCACTAGGTATTATTATTATTATTATTAATTGAATTTATATACCGCCCTATACCTGGAAGACTCAGGGTGGTCTGTTTCTATGGTCCTATACCCTCCTAAGTTGTTCAGAACCTCTAAAGGCCTAGATGAGTGAGAATTACCAATGAGATCAGCTTATTATTGCTGCAGCCAAGGTGGTGCTCTTGCAGTGTAGCACTTAAGCCCTATCTATGTGCTATGCTTTGAGCAGGAAATTTAAAACATAAGTAGGAGGTGTCAGCTATGCGTGTAAGCCCCGCCCCCAGTGTCCCCACTCACAACAGCCCCTTCCACTCCACCTCCACCAACCTTTCCCCATTGAGTGGGAAGCCAGGAAGTAGAATAGTAAGTGCATTAAATGTAGCATATGCTGGATTTGGAAAGCTGGCAGTGACTGTAAGGAATGACACCAAGTCCACTTCAGCTTGTCTGGGGCCAGTCTTCCTTGAGCATTACACCCCACCTGACTTTACAGGGAGTTTGCAAGCAGATCAGTGTCGGCTCCTGAATTACATGCTAAACTTGGGGGGGGGGGAGTCTCCCACCCCCACCCCACTGCTGGAGGGAATGGAGAACCTATGACCCTCCAGATGCTGTTAGACTTCAACTCCGATCATTCCTTGACAGGATGCGTGGCAAGTGGTAAGGGAGCTATATTTCAACATCTGGAGCTCCACAAGTTCCCCATCCCTGTTTTCAAATATGCGCTTGGTTACCTAAGTAACAGTACAATCCTATGATACTATGAATGAGGTCAGTGGGACTTACTCCCATGTAAGCATGCATCAAATTGTAGACAAAAACCATTTGGCTTAAAATGAACTCCATGGGGCCAATTAATCATGTCATTCTACCCCTTGCAAACTTTGGAGTCAAGAATTTAGTGTGATCACTCTTTCTTGGCTGCTATTTTGGAAGCAGAAAAACTATTCAATTAAAACAGATGTGTAAGAGGATTTTTTAAGAACAATTTGTTTTACATTTTTTTCTGGTTAAAACTCAGATATAGGCTACTTCTTTCTTAATACTGCTGTGCTTAACATTGCTGTGAGTAAGCAAGAAACTTAATCTTAAAAGGCAAAATCAGTGATGATCAGCTGATCTAACTGATGAATATGTTCTCCAAGTCAGTCTCAAATAGGCTTGCTACTCAGGTAAGTAGTTCTGAGTGCATTACAATTATAAGCAAAGGGTAGCAGTGAGGTTCATATTACGGTGACTTTATTTTTAGCACAGTTCTCACACACCCCACTCTCACTTCCAGAGTAAAGAGCTGGTATCATTGTCACCATTAATTTTGCTTAAAGCCTCTAGAGTTGTTTGCACTGACACGCTACTGAACATTATATATTTGCATGTGCTGAAAGTCTACGTATAAGAGGAAAAGAATGTTGGCTGCATGGATACAAATAAAATATAAAGTAATAATTGCGGAAACGGGTTGAGGACAGAGAAGTTAAAAACAACAACACCTCCCCTGGTAGGAAGGAAGAGGGAGCAGGTGGTAAGGGTAAAGTGAGGGAGTGGCAGAAGAGGAATTCCAGCTGATATTTAGGCCACATATCTTTCCTCCAAAGACACAGATTCTACAACCTGCTTCCTTCACAGAGCCACTGACCCCAAAGGATCTCAGCTGAATTCTTCTTGAGCTCCCCAGGAACAAAGTATGAGCACTGCTGGCAAAGTAAGAAACTGGGGTGCACACTGGCAGCCATGCTGGTTCATGCTGTCTTCCCCTTTTAGTACTGTCTTCCCCCTCTAGTGCTGGACAGGGTGGTTATGGGACCCTCCAGATAACTTGTTCATTGAGAATTCACTCTGATTTGCTTGCACAAAGCTTCTGCAAATGTTAGATTACATCCAGTCTTTATTATGATTCATTCCGATTTGTTTGCATGGAAATTATATGGCAACAGTGGAAGATTTAGGGGAGCACAACTGGCTTGGTTGTACTGGGCATGAAGCCTCGGGAGTGCCTCAGGGGACAACGCAACTATTATTTAGAATGGAGCGTGAGAGGACTGGGTTGCCAGATTTTGATGTCACACAGGGCACCACTGAAATTTGAGAACCCCAGGGTCCACCACTGATGACAATGTGCATTTGTCTCACATTCACCCTGATTTGCTCTCATTAGTCATTCATCCCAGTGATGCAGTCAGAAAAGATGTGAACACCCCTTGATGATTTTTGGATAGCAACCATTGCTGGCTTGACCTCCCATGATTGTCCTTAATAAAGAGAAGTGTCAGCTCAGAGGTGCTTTCATGGCTAGTATTTTTCACAGGCATGCAGAACAACGAGACAGAGACAGAGATAGAGATACAGACAGACAGACAGACAGAGTGTTTAAATGTTATTTTCTTTTTTTTTCTTTTTTTAAATAGAGTTTATTAAGTTTTTCAAAGCACACAATAGAAAAATACACAACAACATAACTACACTACAAAAAGAGAAACATACAAAACAAAACAGATAAAGATAAAAACAATCAAAAAACAATACAATGCAAAAAGGACAAAAACAAAATTTTCTAATTTTTATATCCTTATTTCTAATCTTGTTATAGGACTTCCCCCATTCCCTTATCTGCGTACTTAATAAATCTACTTTAGCAGTTTCTTAACCAGTGTAATTCACAATCATAATAATGCTTATTGGTTAAAACCTTTCTTATCTCTATCTCTAATTCTTGAATATAACACATCAATAACAACATCTTGTTTAATATTACATTATCTTCTGCTCCTATTCACTCTTTCCTTCTTATATCCTAATATCTAACATTATGTAGCTAATGCCTATATTTCAGCTGCTTTCACTCAAACATCCAGTCTTTCACGATATTTCAAATAATCCTTAAATTTCTTCCAGTCTTCTTGCACCACCTCCTCCCTCTGGTCACGAAGCTTCCCGGTCAGCTCTGCGAGTTCCATAAAGTCTATTGTCTTCATTTGCCATTCCTCTACAGTCGGTAACTCCTCACTCTTCCAGTATTTCGCGATTAAGATTCTTGCGGCCGTTGTGGCATACATAAAGAACACTTTATCTTTTCTATGTATCTCATGGTTGGAGATGCCCAATAGGAAGGCCTCTGGACTTTTAGAAAATGTGTATTTAAACACTCTTTTCAACTCATTGTATATCTTCTCCCAGAAGTCCTTAACCTTTGGGCACGTCCACCACATGTGATAGAAGGTACCTTCTACTTTCCTACATTTCCAACATTCATTACTCAATCCATGGTACATCTTGGCTAATTTAACTGGTGTCAAATACCATCTGTAAATCATCTTCATCATATTTTCTTTTAACAAATTACATGCAGTAAATTTTATACCTTCCCTCCACAATCTTTCCCAATCTGAGAACAAAATGTTATGTCCCACATCCTTTGCCCAATCAATCATTGCGGATTTTACCAGTTCATCTTTCGTATACCACTCCAACAACAAATTATACATCCTGGAGAGATTTTTGGAGTTTGTGTCCAAAAGTTCTGTTTCCAACTTAGATTTTTCTACCTGAAAGCCAACTTTCTTATCTATTTTAAAGACTTCATTTACTTGATAATATTGCAACCAATCGTACACCCCTTCCTTTACTTGGTCATAGCTTTTTAACTTAAAGCTTTGACCTTCTTGTTGTAGTATATCTGCATATTTCAACCATTTCGCAGGCATGTTGGGTCTTTTATGGGCCTTCGCCTCCACTGGCGAAATCCAGTTGGGGGTCTTTCTCTCCAATAAGTCTTTATTACGAGACCAAACCTGATACAAGGCATTTCTAATTATATGATTTTTAAAAGCCTTATGAGCCTTTACTTTGTCATACCACAGGTATGCGTGCCATCCAAACACATTGTCATGTCCTTCCAAGTCCAACAAATCTGTGTTTTCCAACTTAAACCAATCCTTTAGCCAACAAAAGGCAGCTGCTTCAAAATACAACCGCAAGTCCGGTAGGGAAAAACCACCTCTCTCTTTAGAGTCAATAAGAATCTTGTATTTAATTCTCGGTTTTTTCCCTTGCCAAATAAATTTCGATAGATCCTTTTGCCATTTCCTAAAACAGTCTAACTTATCTATAATGGGTATCACTTGAAATAGGAACAACATCCTTGGTAATACATTCATTTTGATGGCCGCTATTCTGCCCATAAGGGACAACTTTAACCTAGTCCATGTTTCCAAGTCCTTTTTTATCTCCTGCCATAGTTTTTCATAATTGTCCTTGAACAGGTTTATGTTTTTTGGAGTCAGGTTGACCCCTAAATATTTAACCTTTTTAACAAAGTTCAGTCCAGTGAGGTCTTGTAATCTTTGAGTCTGCGATGGTGACATATTTTTTGTCAACACTTTAGTTTTGGCTTTATTCAATTTAAATCCTGCTACTCTTCCAAAGTTTTCAATTGTCTCCAACACTCTGGTCACACTGCTTTCTGGTTCTTGTAGAGATAACACCAAATCATCGGCAAAGGCTTTAAGTTTATACTCCTTTTCTCCCACCCTTATTCCTTTTATCGTATTGTCCAATCTAATCATATTCAAAAGAACTTCCAGGACCGTGATAAATAGCAGTGGGGAGACCGGGCACCCCTGTCTCGTTCCTTTTTCAATTCTAATCTCTTTCGATATTACACTGTTGATTATAATTTTAGCCTTTTGTTCTGTATAAATAGCATTAATGCCATTTAGAAATCTTTGACCAACTCCCATCTTTTCCAAGTTTTTCTTCATAAAACACCAAGAAATATTATCAAAGGCCTTCTCTGCATCAATGAAAATAAGTAGAGCATCTGTATTTATCTTTTTTTCAAGTCTTTCCAATATATCCACAATATTTCTTGTATTACTACTGATATGTCTTCCAGGTAAAAAACCTGCTTGATCCTTGTGGATATAATCTTTCAATACTCCTTTCAGTCTAGAGGCCATAACATTTGCAAATATTTTATAGTCCACATTTAAGAGTGAGATTGGTCGATAACTTTTCATTAGTGTACCATCTGAATCTGGTTTTAAAATTAGTGTAATATACGCCTCCTTCCATGAGTCGGGTGCCCTGTCTCCTTCCAATATTCCATTGCAAACATCTTTCAAAGGCTGAATCAACCAATCCTTTAACACTTTGTAATATTTTGCTGTAAGTCCATCAGGTCCTGGGGCCTTTCCAATCTGCATATTACTAATTGCCTCTTCCAATTCGAAAGTCGATATCGGGTGGTTGAGTATTTTTGCTTTTTCTTCTGGGACTCTTTGCAATCCATTTTTGTCCAAAAATTGCACAATATCTTTCTCTTCCACATTATCTTTTTTATATAGAAGTTTAAAGAATTTTTGGAAACATTTTCTGATCTCTTCTGGATTCTCTATTGTTTTGTCATTAATCTTCAAACTGGTGATGGTATTCAATTTCTGTCTCTTTTTCAACTGCCAAGCCAGCAATTTTCCACACTTATTTGCTGAATCAAATGTTCTTTGTTTCATCAATTTAATTTTCCATTCAATTTCCTGATTTAAAATCTTAGAGTATTGGGACTGCAACATTTTTATTTCTTTCTGAATAAGTTGATTTTTCGGGTATCCTCTCAGCTTCTTCTCTTTTTCTTTTAATTGTTGCAGAATTCTTTCCTTTTCCAAATTTTGTTGTTTCTTTTTATTTGCTTTTTCCCTTATGAGGAACCCTCTCATAACTGCTTTACTGGCGTCCCATGCTATTCTTTTCTCCACATCTGTATTTAAATTTAATTGGAAATATTCTCTCATCTTTTTAGCTGCTTCTTCTGCTAGCTTGGTATCTCTTAATAATGCATCATCCATTCTCCACCGAAATGAATCCTTGGAATAGATTTTAAAGTCCACCTGTACTGCATTGTGGTCAGAGCACGTCTTAGGACAAATTTCTGCCTTTTGGATTTTAGGTACCAGACTTCTAGAAGCCCAGACATAATCTAGCCTCGACCATGACTTCTGCGGTTCAGAGAAATAAGTTGCTTCCTTTTCTGTTGGGTTTTTCAGCCTCCATGTATCAATCAAGTCCAAATTCTCAATCATTCTGAAAAAAGTTTTTGGCAATTTGCCTTCATTTGTAATCTTAGATCTCTGAGATCTATCCATCATTGTAGAGACCGCTCCATTGAAGTCTCCCAAACAAATTAAATTGTAATCCAAATAGTCCATCAGCAGATCATGTATTTTTTTGTAGAAATCTGATTTTCCTTCATTTGGTGCATAGAGTCCCAGTATTAAGATTTTTTCGCCTTGTACTGTAATTTCTATTGCGGTGAATCTTCCTTCTTCATCTTTGAATAGGTGCCTTGGATTGTATTTCTCTTTTGCATAAATTACAACTCCTCTTTTCTTGACCTTATCAGACGATATAAATTCTTGGCCTAGTTTCTTATTCTGGAGAATCCTTCTATGGTGCCGGACAACATGGGTCTCCTGTAAGCAAATTATGTCTAGCTTTTTCTTCTCTAATATATGATATATTCTGTGTCTTTTCGGCCTCTGGTTCATGCCGTGGACATTCCACGTTAGTACTTTCAACGCCATTTTATTCCTTCGATCCTCCTTTCGCTCCTTCCTCTTCTTCTTCTTCTTCTTCTTCTCCCTCTTCTTCACTGTTCTCTCCTTCTCCTGATGATGGTTTTCCCGGAGGTGGGAAGTCCAATTTACGCAACCTTGCTGGATCAAGAGAAGATCCTACAAAATCCGCACAGTGTTTGTCCAGGAATTTCTTCTTGTCCTCAGATGATCTAATTCTTACTCTTCTCTCTTTGTATCTGAAAGTCAGACCCTCTGGGAATTCCCAGCTGAAAGAGATTTTTCTAGCTCTTAATTCTGTAGTTAAATCGTAGTAGGGGAATCTCCTGTCCAAAAAGTAACGTGGGATATCTTTAAAGATAATTATTGGTCTCTGCTGGATCACCAAATTGTTCTTGTAGTGGAAGTCAAGAATCTGGTCTCTTTGAATTCTGTTCTGGAAAACCACCATACAATCATTCACTGCTTTCTTATTCTTCTTTCCTTTCGTTCCAAACCTGTATGCTTTCACTATAGATGTTTGTAGATCCGACTCTTCCAGCTCCCAGAATCCCGAAAATTCTTTAATTAAAAAGTCTTTCAAACTTTCTTGCTCGAATTCGGGGACCCCTCTCAATCTTATGTTAGTCTCTTTTTCCTTCAACTGCAGAAAGGCCAAAGACTCTTGTAAATCTCTCTGCTGTGTCTTAATTTTCTGAATCTCTTCTGGTTCCAAATTTTCAACTTTAGTCTCCACTTTTTTAATTTTTTCTCTAACGTCTTTAGCTTCCTTTTTAAGTGTATCAACCTCTTTTCCAATTCTAGTAATTTCAATTTTGTTCTGAGTCACTGTCTTCTCAACAGAAGCAATTGCTGCTTGCAAAGAGTCAGATGATTTTTTAATGTCGCTTTGTAGTTCCTCTCTGGTCCCTTTAAGTTCTTCTCTTGTTTCTTTAAGTTCACTATGCACTGATTGCAAACTGGCACTTAATTTCTGAATAGCAGATAGCATTTGCTCCTCAAAAGGTTTTGAAGCCGACCCTTTTCTCTGTTTTTCTTCATCACCTTTTTTGGATCTTATCCTAGAAGAGACAGATCCAGATGTAGGTGTTGTTTCCTGGGTTTGCATTCTTCTGCTGTACTTTACTGGCAACTTATTAAAAGCTTACTGCTATCCTGCAGAAAGCTGTATTTTTCAAGGTCACCACAAGATATACAAAGTAGCCAGTCTCAAAACAATCTTGCTGCAAACACCAGGTGGCCGGTAGACCAAACATACAGTGCCAGAGAACAGTGAACAGAACAGTCACAGCAGTTTTCAAAGTAAAAGTCCCAATGCCTCCGGCTCCAATAAGTCTTTTTCAAAGTTTTAAAACTCCCCCAAACTTCACTCCAAAGTCAAGAAAAGTATCTTAACAGAAACCTCACCAAGGCATTTCAGTCAAGTAAGCAGTGTATCCAGGAAAAGCGCATCAAAGAAGTAGCAAAATGTAACAGTCTCCAGTTGAAAGCAGAAATGAAACAAGTTTAAACAAAATAACGCAGCCCGCTAACCGACCCGGTCTCCGTATCCAGAGGGTGTAGCGGTGTCTTCTTAGCCTTTTTATAAATCCAACTATTCACGTTTTAAGTCAGTCAACCAATTAATTCCGTTAATAGTCGTTAATAGTCGTGAGAGCAGCTTAAAATGTCTTTTAAAGATCAAAGAAAAGTCCGCGGCACAGCTTCATTAACTCTGCTTCCGCCTTGCCGCTGTCAAAGGGAAACGGACTCCCTGCTTTTACGCTTCCCTCCGCAAGCCAAATTTCCGACAAATTCTTCAATTTAAATCCAATTAGTTCAGTACTTACAGAGTTTCTTAGTTTCAATCAGTTTTCGGAAGAATGGGGCGCTCTTTTTAAAACCCAGCAGATCCCGCTGCTTCGTCAACTTCGGCCAGCAATGGCTTCTTCAGCACCGCGCCGGAGCCCAGCTCGCCCAATCCTCCTCCTTACGGGGGTAGATCGGGAGCTGGGACGACGCGTCTGGTGCCCGCAAGAACCCTGTCCACAGGACTCCCCTCCTGTGGCTTTACGGGGGCCGTGGCGCAGTCACGGGCTCCCCAAAAAAACACCGAAGTTGACCGGAACGTTAGCTCCCGTCTGCATGAGCCGGCGCCGCCACCGGAAGTCGTTTAAATGTTATTTTCACAGAGAACAGTCCTCTGTCAGAAGGGTTGTTAGATGTCAGGCTCTCTTTGAAGGAGTCCTATGTTCAAATAGCTGACCAATCCAAACCTATTTTAAAGATAAAGAACCCGAAGGAAGCAGAACTGGGGTTTTGAACTTGCCCATCAACACTTACCATCACCTGGGCTGCTAGGATGAAATATATTTCTCTTTATAGCATAGCAACTATTTCTAAATTAGCATGCATGTACCCATATAAATCAGCATATGCAAATTGGTGACCTGTTTTTGGGTGATGCACTTCTGCTTTCTGGGTGAAATTTCCTTTCCCTCATTTTGGAGGAAGGGCATGTTATAAATCAAATCAAATAATAGTAATATGTAGGCAGCTACCCTGTTCACATCTGGATATCATCTGATTGTTGTGTATTTTGTAATACAGCTAAGAGTGGATTGATATGGCGTTGGCAATTCACACACAGGAGAAATCAATCCACGTCCAGCTAGTTCATGGGATGTGTCCAACGTAACAATGGGAATAGGAGTCAGCCAACATAATTTTGGCAAGTGCTAAAAACTAGATTGGATGTGGGTGGCACTGTGGGTTAAACCACAGAGCCTAGGGCTTGCTGATCAGAAGGTTGGGGGTTCGAATCCCCGCAACGGGGTGAGCTCCCATTGCTTGGTCCCAGCTCCTGCCCACCTGGCAGTTCGAAAGCACATCAAAGTGCAAGTAGATAAATAGGTACCGCTCCGGCGGGAAGGTAAACGGCGTATCCATGCGCTGCTCTGGTTCGCCAGAAGCGGCTTAGTCATGCTGGCCACATGACCTGGAAGCTGTACGCCAGCTCCCTCAGCCATTAACGCGAGATGAGCGCCGCAACCCCAGAGTCGGACATGACTGGACCTAATGGTCAGGGGTCCCTTTACCTTTACCTAAAAACTAGATTTGGATTGGATTTGCACCCAGCATGTTCTTCTGAAGTCCCAACATATATAAGATATTTCACATGGCTAATTTTCAAAAATGTACGAGTTTCCCCCTCAAATGAGACTGAAGGCCAGCCTAGGCATACCTAGCAGGCAGCTACATATTTTGTTTTTCTATAGCTAATTACAGGGACGAGAGAGCTTGAATCCTGCAGTGAAGGCAACACATTGGAAGGGGAAGCTTATCTCTTTTCTCTCTTGCCTAGAATGGAATGGAGATTGGACTCCTCTCCAACAACTAGGAACCTTAGGGGGGGATGTCTCCAGTTGATACCACTGTGGTGGTGGTGGGGAGGTGCCTGCTACATATTTAAGCACATGTCAAGACTGGCCCTCAAAGTATCTTGCAGTAAAAACCATTCAATTGCTTACCCATAAAACTAATGGGGAGGGAGATAGATAGATAGATAGATAGATAGATAGATAGATAGATAGATAGATAGATAGATAGATATTGGAGGATGAATATTGGAAAAGACAGTAGTGAACATGGAAGTCTATGAAGGAGAATGAATGTGAATCTGCATCACCACCACCATCTCGTTAGGTTATCAACTTGTGTTTTATGTCTTTCTTTCAGATTATTGCCACCGGGGTGTGCCGCACAGATGATCATGCCATGAGTCCAAGTTTTAAAGAGGGACTTTTCCCTGTCATACTAGGCCACGAGGGAGCTGGAATTGTAGAGAGCATTGGTCCAGGTGTGACTAGATTTAAACCAGGTACTGATACATTATAAATTGCCCTTGGTGCCATTGGCCCATTTCTCTTTTTAAGATGCTCAACTGCCTGAGAGGTGGTGGTAATAATAATTTTGTTGTTGTTCAGTCGTTCAGTCGTGTCCGACTCTTCGTGACCCCATGGACCAGAGCCCGCCAGGCACCCCTATCCTCCACTACCTCCCGCAGTTTGGCCAAACTCATGCCAGTCACTTCGAGAACACTGTCCAACCATCTCATCCTCTGTCGTCCCCTTCTCCTTGTGCCCTCCATCTTTCCCAACATCAGGGTCTTCTCCAGGGAGTCTTCTCTTCTCATGAGGTGGCCAAAGTATTGGAGCCTCAACTTCAGGATCTGCCCTTCCAGTGAGCACTCAGGGCTGATTTCCTTAAGGATGGATATGTTTGATCTTTTTGCAGTCCATGGGACTTTCAAGAGTCTCCTCCAGCACCGTAATTCAAAAGCATCAATTCTTCGGCGATCAGCCTTCTTTATGGCCCAGTTCTCACTTCCATACATTACTACTGGGAAAACCATAGCTTTAACTATATGGACCTTTGTCGGCAAGGTGATGTCTTTGCTTTTTAAGATGCTGTCTAGGTTTGTCATTGCTTTTCTCCCAAGAAGCAGGCGTCTTCTAATTTCGTGACTGCTGCCACCATCTGCAGTGATCATGGAGCCCAAGAAAGTAAAATCTCTCACTGCCTCCATTTCTTCCCCTTCTGTTTGCCAGGAGGTGATGGGACCAGTGGCCATGATCTTAGTTTTTTTGATGTTGAGCTTCAGACCATATTTTGCACTCTCCTCTTTCACCCTCATTAAAAGGTTCTTTAATTCCTCCTCACATTCTGCCATCAAGGTTGTGTCATCAGCATATCTGAGGTTGTTGATATTTCTTCCGGCAATCTTAATTCCGGCTTTGGATTCATCCACTCCAGCCTTTTGCATGATGAATTCTGCATATAAGTTAAATAAGCAGGGAGACAATATACAGCCTTGTCATACTCCTTTCCCAATTTTGAACCAATGTTGTTCCATATCCAGTTCTAACTGTAGCTTCTTGTCCCACATAAAGATTTCTCAGGAGACAAATGAGGTGATCCGGCACTCCCATTACTTTAAGAACTTGCCATAGTTTGCTGTGGTCGACACAGTCAAATGCTTTTGCGTAGTCAATGAAGCAGAAGTAGATGTTTTTCTGGAACTCTCTAGCTTTCTCCATAATCCAGCGCATGTTCGCAATTTGGTCTCTGGTTCCTCTGCCTCTTCGAAATCCAGCTTGCACTTCTGGAAGTTCTCGGTCCACATACTGCTTAAGCCTGCCTTGTAGAATTTTAAGCATAACCTTGCTAGCGTGTGAAATGAACGCAATTGTGCGGTAGTTGGAGCATTCTTTGGCACTGTCCTTCTTTGGGATTGGGATGTAGACTGATCTTCTCCAGTCCTCTGGCTACTGCTGCATTTTCCAAACTTGCTGGCATATTGAGTGTAGCACCTTAACAGCATCATCCTTTAAAATTTTAAATAATTCAGCTGGAATATCATCACTTCCACTGGCCTTGTCATTAGCAGTGCTTTCTAAGGCCCATTTGACTTCACTGTCCAGGATGTCTGGCTCAAGGTCAGCAACCACACTACTTAGGGTGTACGAGGCCTCCATATCTTTCTGGTATAATTCTCTTCAGTTCCTGTTTGCCTGTTCAGCCTCTCCTATACTGAACATGTTCCTTAAACATGCCCACTTTTCTTTGGATACTAGAACTGGACACAGGCCCTTCTGTCTGTTCTGAACAGAGGAGAGGTGCAAACAGCTTCTCTCTGTGAGCAAATGTAGTGGTGAAGTAGGTTCCTTTGTCCCCATTGACGGGGGAATATTCCCTCACCATTGTGTGGCCCTGTGTCATTTTTCTGCTCTTTTGATGTGGCATTCATTATGTCAGACCCTCACAGGAGTCATTTTGTGATGCACCACACTCCACAACATGCATTTTGTAAGTGGTGCCCTCGTAACTTTCACCCGATCCCAAATCTTCCTACTGGCCCAGAAAGGTTGGTGACCCCTGACTTAAGAGAATGAAGTCAGAAGAGTGGCATATCAATGGCACATTCTCAGAGTGTGCAAGTTTTCTTCTCAATGGCTTTTAAAGATCTTTGGAAAGTAAAAGAATTATCTCAGATTACATAAACTCTCATTGGGGCACTAGAGATTTCTTAAGCAAAGGAGACACTAAATAGAAAGGCAACAAGACTTGTATTAAATAGAAAGTTAATGGGGAATGGGGCCACACAGATTTTAGTTACTGTCCCACCACCGTACTAGAAAATGCCTTAGTCCCAGTATTTTCTACTACTCATTCAATTGTTTTGCAGATTTTATGGCAGCCAGAGCAATTAGTACAAAATAGTTGTGATTTATTGTCAATTGCTCAAATGTTCCCAAATCTGGATGAAATTTCTTCTTGAGCCAACCTCAAAAAACATAACAGCTGGAATGTTTTTATTGAATTGCCTCCCATTTCTGGAATCAAAATATCTGGTGGAAGTTAAATGGAACAGCCTGTTCCATTTTTGAGATTAAATTAAAACCTGTTTCGACATCATTCTAGAGTGCGGGCCCATGTGCAATGTGCCACAGGAGCTGGGAAAGTGGGTGGTGAAACAGGAGGAAAAACTGGCACAACATTCAAGCATTCAGATCATCCATGCAGTTGGGGGGGGGGGCAGTTCATGATGACTTGCTTTTTAAAAATTGTTCATTGTGATTTGTTTGCAGGGAGGTCAGATGAGCTTGATCCCACACTTTTCTGTGCATTTCCCTATCGTTTTCCTTACACAATAAGTCTGGTCTTTGGGGAAAACAAGTTTGTTGTACGATATCTCCCAGTCTACATGTCAGCTTGCAAACATAGTGTCATATAAAAAAAAATCAGGAATTCAGTTTTGAATCTGTTTCTTTTTCACCCTCACAGGCTGGAAGGGTGTGGATTCTGTACCAAAGCTGGTGTTGGATTACATGGCAGGGAAATTCAACCTGGATGCACTTGTATCTTACACTTTGCCTTTTGATAAAATCAACGAAGCATTTGATCTTATGCATCAAGGGAAAAGGTAAGGCATTACAACAAACCCGAAACTCTTGGGGCAATTTCACACACACGTGTGTCACCCTCTCTCTATTTCCTATAGTCACACTCATAAGTGTTTTTGCGTATTTAGCGAAAACAGCACCACAGACACATAAGGAATCAGCAGTCTTGTGGGGAGGACTCTATGCCCTCTTCAGTTGGGCATATAAAGGATGGGGCTGTTGGGGACTGAACCTGCAAACCAACTGCTCTACCCACTAAACCCCTGGTGTGCAAGCAGGCTGTGTCACCAGAAATAGGCCAGTAACGGATGCTTAGCATAGTCCCTTCTGCTAATGAACACATACATTTCCCCCTTTTGCTCTTTACCTGTTTTGCAGTAACCGAACTGTTTTGGTGTATTAAGAACCCAGTACAAACGCCGGAGGACTAGAAGCCCAACAAAATGTGATCCTTATTCAAATCTGCCCCACTGACTTCTGATTAATGTATCCCCTTGGACATTGTTTGCAAAAAGCATTTCTTTGTGATACGTGAGCATAGAATTCAACATCTCTAAGCCATAGCTGTAATATTTTAGAGCAACTTTTTTAGTTCCTGTAGTACTGTCACAGCACTATTAAAACTGAAAATTCCTGTTGTGTCGTGTCACTCATGGATTAATATCTACATATGAATATTGTGTTGGCGCATCACATATCTAAATGTGTAGGGTCACTTGTGTACAAAATCACTTTTCTGTTAAAGCTATCGTGTGAAAACAATAGATTTAAATAGATTTAATATGATGTCACAATAAAACATTTGCAATATGTTCCTCGCTTCAATGTGATGGCATTTTGTGTATTTTTTTTTCCACAGTACAACTTCTAAACTCCTCTCAGTATAACCAAACCAGCTTCTGACATCCCTACCCAACTGATTCCCAAACTGTTGCTGTCTTGTTTGCAACAAACAGCTGAGCAAAATTTGGCCCCCGTCAAGGGGTAAAAAGGACCAGCTGGCATGGCCAACAATCAGGGGTGATGGGAATTGTAGACTAGCAGCATATGGGAGGCATAGGTTTAAATATGAAGTGAACACCCAGTGCTTAAGACTCATTCCTCATTACAAATATATTGGAAGTCATTAGTATTATATTCTTCCAAGGTAAAGGCTATCAGAGGCTCCTCACTGAGAAGAACAGCAGTGGTAGACACATTTAATTGCTCACCGCTATTGCTCTACCCTTCCAAGGTCTGCTGTTGGCATCCATCTGTCTCAGGAGACAATGGAAGAGTGGGATGGGTAGAGCTAGTTCCCCAGGAGAGTTGTGGACACCCTAGCACACCCCCCATAATTTTTTGCAATTTTCAGAGTTTATATGTTAGTTGCAAAGAGTTTCTCAGCAGACAACACAAAACACAGAAAGGTTTTCTAAACATAGGAAGCCTAAAAGCTGTAACACTGCAGTGATTGAAATATAATTTATCTAGAATGTTATAGTGCCACCTACCGTTAACTTTTTCTTCTTATGGATTTTGAAGCTCAATATTTCATCCTGAAAATGAAAATCAAGAACTTGATTTTATAATTATTTTAACACTAGCAGATGTCAGAGAAATAACTAAGTAAACTGATATTATAATTTATGGTAATTTTATCCCATTTTAAAACTTTCATAGCACAGGACATGTTCTCATACCCAAGCTTAATTAACAGCCAACTGCATTTTGGTTCTATATTCTGAATTTTTAAGTCTTCATCAGAATTTTTTATTTTGTTTTGACTATGGCAGACCAACACGGCTACCTACCTGTAAATGAAGATTTAGGTTAGCTCTTCTCCCCCCCCCTTTTTTTTGTAAAAGCCTCTGGGTATTTAATAGGCACACAAAAAACACAAATCCAACCGGAGCATCCTTTCCTGACAAAAGAAAAGTGATCAGAAAAACTGCAGAGTTGAATTTCTAAATTACATGAGGCTGTTAAAGGTGGAATAACGCTGCCTGGGGAAAGGTGGCAACTTTAAAAAGATGGAATGACATAGTAATTCACGTGAATAATATTGTTACTCCAATCTCCAACCAGCAAGAGGTTTTGTGGTGGTAGCTCATTTTCTTGGAATGAAGATCACTGGAGATAGTGTCTTTGTGATATATGGTTTTACTTACAAACAAAGGCAGTTTGAGCATAAGATGGAAGGGTTCACAACATTAATACATTAACATAACTTGCTCCTCCATTAGGTTTTTAGCCCCGCAATGCCATAGTTTTGGATTGATTCAGCACAGAGAGCAAGTCAGGTAAACCTCTCTGTCTCTTCCTAACCCACTTCAAGACAAGACAGGTACAGGACTATTGCTATCCTATGCACACCAATGATATCCCTTTCAACCAGAGGATGAGGAAAGATTCTAACCCTTTTAACCCACCTTCTGGAAGTATTGCTATTACAGTGGTACCTCTGGTTAAGAACTTAATTCGTTCCGGAGGTCTGTTCTTAACCTGAAACTGTTCTTAACCTGAGGTACCACTTTAGCTAATGGGGCCTCCTGCTGCCGCCGTGCCACCGCTGCACGATTTCTGTTCTCATCCTGAAGTAAAGTTCTTAACCCGAGGTATGACTTCTGGGTTAGCGGAGTCTGTAACCTGAAGCGTTTGCAACCTAAAGCGTTTGTAACCCGAGGTACCACTGTAGTAGTTTCTGTGGGAACCATCACCTATATTTTTTAGTCATGCAAAGAGATACTACAAACTTGGTTTGCAGCCATTAACTCCACAGATACTGGTTTCACCCTTTAGCAGTCTCTCTTTCTAAAGAATCCAGTTTTACGGATATAAAACTACTGGCTGAGAGGAAATTCCAAAAGTGACAATCAAGCTACCTCAACCACCACAATCCTATAACAATACACTTTTGGCCTTTGGGAAGTTCTATGCCAAAATAATATTTCTCCTAAAGTTGAGGCATGGTTCATTAAGTGGGAATATGACTTCTATAACTAGGCAGAGTGTAGCATTTGGGGCCAACGTGAACACCTAGCTGCCTTGGGAGGATTTACTACCGATACCTGCTTTAACCATTTCCTCAAGCAGCACCAGACAGCTGGGTCTCTAGCCTACATTTTAATTTCCCACACTGCTTCAGATTAGGTACTGTTCTTCTGGGACTAACCACCAGGAGCAGCTATAGGGAGCCTGCTCCACTCCCACCCACTCCAAAAACCACCAGTGTCTAACTGTGAGTTGCCTTGGTGAGAGCTGGAAGGAAAGACAGATTCAGGCCTCATCCATCAGCAAGGCACTAAGGGCTGCTGGGTTGTGTAGGTGTCACTTTGTATATACACAGGTTTAGGTATCTCTGCTTCCTTAATATTCCGCCAACTACAATTCACTCAGTTTATTTTATTTATTTATTTATGTTTATTTATTTATTAAAAAATAAACAAGCTAAAATAAACAAAAACAATCAAAACAAATGTTGGAAATGTCAAAAAGAAAAAGGATCCTTCTATCATATGTGGTGGGTATGCCCAGAAATTGTAAAATACTGGAACATGGTGCATGAAGAACTGAAAAAAATATTTAAGATCAATATTAATAAGACCCCAGAAGCATATTTACTAGGGATATTAAATGAGGAGATACCGAAGGATAAAACCACTGTCTATTTATACGCCACGGCCGCGGCAAGAACAGTGCTGGCAAGAGATTGGAAAGAGAAACTTGTACCCTCCCGGGAAGAATGGCTCTGTAAAGTATGTGAATATTTAGAACTGGCAAAATTAACAGATAAAGTAAGAGGTAAACCCAGAAGTTTAGTTAAAAATGAGTGGGAATGTTTGAACGAATACCTTAAAAAACAAGGATCAAAATCGACAATCTGGTTAAGTTTAGAGTGAAAGAAATTTGTGAAGAAAGGAAAGAAAGTAGGAAGATTTATTTTGAATTAAAATTAAGAAAGATGAAAGATAGGAAAAAGATTTAAAACAGACGGAAGGATGAATCTGAAGCAAAGTACTGTATGGAAGGTGGAAGTCACTGTATAGACTATTTGTATAGATTATTTGTGTAGAACTGCAGCAATGCAGGGAGGAATATAGGAAAGGAAAAAAGTTGAATAATGTGTAATTAGAATTAACTACTGTTTTTTGTTTCCTCTGCTTGTGTCTCTCTTGCATTGGAAGAAGCTACTTACGTGACTATACACTTAGTCTTACCCTTTGTTTTCTTCTCTTTTTCCTTTATTTTTTTTTCCTTTCTCCTTTTCAACTTTTTGTGGTTTCTATTTTTGTTGTTTTTGTTTTTGTTTGTTTGTTTGTTTTTTATCTTTTGCGGTTGTTGTTATTCCTTTGTATTTGTATCTACGAAAGGTTTTTAAATTTGTTGTGAAATTGTTAAATCTAAATAAAGTTGATTTTTTTTTCTTAAAAAAAAAAACTACAATTCACTCAGGATGCTTTCAAAACAACCTAGTAGCTGGTATAGTAAGCTTAGGAGTGAGATGAACACCAACACTGGACAGGATGAACTTTAAACAAAGATTGTTGGTGTCTTAAAGGGGACATTATGTACATAAAGGAATAGTGGTATTTAACTGGAACCTTGAAGATGTTTGTTGACAGTTTCTGAAGACTTAAGAAATGCAGTTGCTTACAACAGCCTCCAAGTCGTTATTTTTTACCTCAGACCAAATTCTCGACACATCCCAGCACAGCCAAATACTCCAATGGCTACTGGGGACAAATCTGTCCAGCTACTGGGGACAAATCTGCCTCTGAATCTAAACTGACTGTTCAGACAGTTTAGCCAATTTCAAAATCCTGCTTGTGTGTCCCATGGATGAGTTGTGTCAGTTGACGAGCAAGATAGAAACAAGAATTGTGACGGGAAAGACCAAAATGAGGTCTAAAATCTTAATAACCACAAAATGACAATAACCTTGCAGCCCTGATAGCTCGAGTCGGTAGAGAGCATGAGACTCTTCACCTCAGGGTCTTGGGGTTAAAGTTCCACGGTGGGGAAAAGATTCCTGCATTGCTGGGGAGTTGGGGGACTAGTTGAACCTTGTGGTCGTCCTTTCACCTTTGTGGTCCCTTCCAACTCTACCCTTTCTGTGATCCTTCCTAAACGTTTGCTCGAGCCCCACAGATTTCTGCAGGACTTCCCCCCCTCCTCCTAAGTAGCCGCGCTTGCAATTCCAGCCTCCTGAAGCGGAATTCATCCTGAACAAGCATCCTTCGACAGAGGGCACTGCAATCCGCACCGCGTAAGAAGACGAGCGAGACGAGAGAGCAGCGCCCGCCTTCCTCGGCCCGCCCCTTTATGGAGGGCGGCTCTCGAAGGAGCGCGCATGCCCCCAAGTCGCTCGGCAGCTGCTTCGCGGACGCCAAGAAAGGGGCACTTGCAGGCGGCGGAGCAGCGCGGCTGATGGCGAGCCGGGTAAGTTGGCGGCGCGCGGGAGCCGTCGAACATTCCCCGGGAAAGCAGCGCGGGCGCCTTTCCCCTCCTGCAGCTGCAAAGGAAACGGGAGGCGACGCGGCACCGCGAAAGAGCCCGCCGCTGCTCTTTCCCTTGCAGGCCGAGCGTGCTTCCTCGTCTGCGCTCGGTGGGGCTCCCTCCCAGGGAAACGCGCAGGATTGCAAGCCCACGTCTGAACTTGGAAAGCTTCCGAGTCGGGGTCAATTCAGGGGTCTCGAGGCGCGTTCTCGTTCTTCGTCTGCTCTGCCATTCAGCGCGGGCGGGCGCCAGCAAGGGCTTACCCGATGCACGCTTT
Organism: Lacerta agilis; assembly: GCF_009819535.1. Lineage (NCBI taxonomy): Eukaryota > Metazoa > Chordata > Lepidosauria > Squamata > Lacertidae > Lacerta > Lacerta agilis. Next base: position 54,642,063 of record NC_046320.1, read on the forward strand.
CCAACGACGGCGCCCTGCTTGCAAACGAGATCCGTCGAGTTCTGTGGGGAGCCCTCGGGTGGCCTTTCCGCGACCGTTTGCAACGGGCGCCCTTTGCGTTTTCGTTGCTTCCGACAGGGCGCCGGCAGAAAGGCACCAGCTTGGAGGTCGCGCCCCCGTGCGCACTCTACTCGGAAGGAAGGTCCACATAAGTCAATGGCCCTTGCTCTCGGGGGTAAACATGCAGAGGTGCGCCCCAGGGAAATTCGTCAAGATGGGACAAAAACGCAGGGTAAAGCGACTGGCACAGATTAACCGCTAGGGCTCCAGCGGCGGCCCATGCCAGCGTCCGGATTCCTTTAGCCTACATAAATTTAAAAAACCTAAAGTTTGCGTTGCTCTTACGCTACACATGTCATATAATACACCAGATTCTAACTAGTACAGTACCTGCTATAAAAACTTCATTTTGACTGTTATTTCCAAAACTCTTTTATGCAGAACGTGTAAATCATTTACTAATGCCTTTTCCATATTTCACTCTTAAACTTGAAATTCCCTAACTGAATGGATATAAAGTGGAAATTGAAGATTGCAAATATTTTACTTGGCATATGATCTTTGTGAACTTTGCTCTGTGAGAAACTAACCAGTTTTAGGGCTGGTTAAACTTTCTGTGACTGGTCCCTTGGCATACACACACATTAACCTTATTTTAAGCAGGAACACTATTGCTACAGTTTTTACTTACTTTTTCTATTACAAAAGTGTACAATATGGACATAAAACATCCATGGCAGTAGTGTTTGTGCTTAATAAGAGGTTGTCACTGAAAGAATGAACAAGTTGTATAACAAGTTCATTTTCTCTTCTTGAACTCTTAATTGGTCAGCGATGCAGCATGAGCACGGGTCAAATAGCATGCGTTTCTTTTCAGTGACACTGGGAGTTTTGTTTATCTGTCGCTATTTTGCATAGAGGATTTGGGCACACCAATAATAGGAGCCATTATCAGTTTTATCTTTACATTTTTAGTAAGAAATGCTTAGAATTGGATTGCATTATAAAAATTATATTAAGAAAAACCAATAGGTTGCCTCATAATACTTGCCCAGTATGTAGTTGCCATCTGCTGTAGGTGATAAAATGTACCAACCACTTCCATTTATAGCAAACAGGATTACATTCAATAATCGCCATCTCTAAGTTACATGGAAATGATTTCTGTCGGGTTAGTAACTTGATGTAGTTTTCACTAATTGTTCAAAACATATTGAGGAGGTAGACCTTCTCATCACTGCTGTTTGCCTGGGTATTTGCAGGAATTTTCCCTGGGATGGGCGAGAGAAACAAGGTAAAACATAGAGGGCCTGTTGCTTCATGGAAATGAGAGGAACAGTGCCTGTATATTTTGCCTCATCTCTCAGGTTCTACAGATGCTAGAATTGTTTGGCCTTTCATAGACTGTGGCTTTTTCTCTCGCATTTTAAAACGGCTTTTATTTTCATGTGAGACACCGAGATAACTTTTTTAGCCGCAGGGCAGCCTGTAAATGATGCAAGTAAACAAATAGGGTGCCCCCACCATCACCAATACCAACACACAAGCAGCTCTTTGAGATGTTTGACAATCTGTTAACCAGCAAAGGTCCAGTTTGAGCTCCCCCAGTTCAGATAGGGTGTCGTCTCTGAAGCGTCTGTAGTGTGTGACTTCAGCCTTTAAGGAAGGAAGCTCATTATACAAGCTTGCTGTGCAATGTCATATGGCACTCTTTTCTATTTCTTATTTAGGTTATCAAATGCAAGGCAGCTGTTGCCTGGGAAGCAGGTAAACCACTGTCCATTGAGGAGGTGGAAGTTGCACCACCTAAAGCTCATGAAGTTCGTATCAAGGTAATGAAATAGTTGCTACATTGCTTGTCCTAAACCAGGCATGGCCAAACTTGGCCCTCCAGATGTTTAGGGACTACAACTCCCATCGTCCCTAGCTAACAGGACCAGTGGTCAGGGATGATGGGAATAGTAGTCCCAAAACACCAGGAGGGCCAAGTTTGGCCATGCCTGCCCTAAACCATTAAGGACTAGGATATTTGACCCAGAGTTCGCCACTGTAGGGTGGCTGAGGGGGAAAGTACAGATGCAAGACCCACACTGCTATTTTGCATGAAGTCCGTCTGCCTCCTCTCCCTCAGCTGCCCTACAGCTCCAGTGCCCTGAAAACACAATGCCTGTCGAATAACCTGCTGAATCTGATTGTTCTTCATGACTTTTGTAGATCGTTGCCACTGCTGTTTGTCACACGGATGCCTATACTCTAAGTGGTGCTGACCCTGAAGGGAGTTTTCCTGTTATCCTGGGCCATGAAGGAGCAGGGATTGTGGAGAGTGTTGGGGAAGGAGTGACCAAATTCAAACCAGGTAAGGGGATTCTGCTTAAGATGCAAGGACACTAATGCCCATCCTAGTTCGGCCAACCCTTCAGCAGAAATATTTCAATTGCTTTGCATCTGAAGTTGCCTTGGAACAATTCGGGAGCACAAAACATGCCACTTGTATAAAATTATTAGTATGTCATGCTCTAATGGAACATCTAGTATTAACACACTGTGCCTTTTATCAGTTAACAGTGTTGGAAACATATTTTTTTTTTATGAACTCTTTGTTTTTTCCAGGAGACACAGTAATCCCTTTGTACATCCCGCAATGTGGAGAATGCAAGTTTTGTTTAAACCCCAAAACTAATCTCTGCCAGAAAATAAGGTTGGTCCTCTTCTCCCCTGCTTTCCCCACCCCCATCTTTCCCTTTGTCATACAGAGCACGGACTTCACTGCCAGGGGTTCACAAATGCGGCAGCCAGATGGCCAAAAGCACACCCTAATCTCTATGCGATCGCCAGCTCCCAGTTGCCCAGAACAAAGTGCAAATTATTTAAGCTTCGCAAATTCTTTCCAAATTCTTTGAGCTTTGCAGAGAGCTTGCATTCTGGAGAAGTCTCTTGCTTTGTGTAGCATGACAGAGACTGTATCCCTTCCCCAACTTTTCTGGCACATAGGCAGAAACGTAATAAGGTGTAGCAGATCTCCCCAACCACACCCACCTGCTTTTCATGTGATGCCACAAGTGGCATTGGAAAGACCTGGCTGAGCCAAAAGAGTCTGCAGGCACCATAAAGCAGCAGCAATCAGCACCCTAAAGTGAAACTATATTCTGGTTGGCTTAATAAAGGTATGGCCCCAATATGATTATTTTTCCCCCCCTGGTGGGCCTGTTGCTTTTTGCTGTGACCATACGTGCTCTCTAAACAACACGTCTGTTCTGATTTTATTCTGCAGAGTCACCCAAGGAAAAGGAGTGATGCCCGATGGTACCAGTAGGTTCACGTGTAAAGGAAAACAGGTTCTCCACTTCATGGGGACAAGCACTTTCTCGGAGTACACCGTTGTTGCAGACATTTCCCTGGCGAAAATAGATGCTTCTGCTCCCTTGGACAAAGTCTGCTTGCTGGGATGTGGGGTTTCTACAGGCTATGGAGCAGCCTTGAACACTGCAAAGGTTGGGGTCCCTGACACTCCCCGTTGATTTTTTTTCTGGCTCTTGAGCACAGAGTAGCGTTATGTATCTAAAGCCATACAATCCACACATAACAGAGAAAATATAGTACGGAAAGTTACAGCCCTCCGCCCCCCCATCCCCGAGCTGTGGCTCTACATCCCTGTCCTGAAAGTGAGAAGCACAGCTTGTTCAAACAGGAGTGGGGTGTGCAAGCACTGCCTTTCACCTCCATGCCATTGCTTCTTCTGCCACTCCTTGCAGCGCAAACAGTTTTAGGGTAGGTGCTCATAAAACAAATTAAGAGGCAGAGCCTTCCCTTAAACCTAATTTGCCCACCACCCCCTTGGGAGACTTTATTGGGGAGGAAAAGGCTTTTGGCCCTCATCTGCTCACTTGCACCAGTTTGGCAGAGACCACTGTTAGTAACATTTGCTTGCGATTGTGAGTTGGGTCTGATCAGCTGACCACTAGGGCTTGCAAAGCACTGTGCACAGGGCAGTTAATCGGCTGTGCCAGCATGCCCCCTTTCTGCCCTTACTTGCCCCACATCTGACAGCTGGTGGGTATAGAATCATGGAAAGGACCACGAGGGTCATCTAATCCAACAGGAACGTTTTGCCCAATGTGGGGCTCGAACCCACCACCCTGGGATTAAGTATGGCTTGGTGAAAAAGACTTTGCATGCTAATTAAGCCTGTGGGGCTGGAGATCCCCCAACCAGTGAGTTAGAAGAGCCAGTGTCATGGACTGGCAGAGCTCAGAAGAGTGTGTGGCACAGGCAGGGGGCTAGGGGAAGGACCCAGGAGAGCGGACCAGTGATTTATGGGGTTTGGCGCAGTCCACAAGGCAGGAGCCAGGGGGAGTTGGGGAGTCAGGACAGTTCAAGGCGAAGGCAGGCGTGTGGGAAGAAGGTACAGCTCAGGTGAAGGACAAGTCAGTAGACTCCCAACCTTCTCCCAACCTGCTGTCCCCTAGAACCATGAGGGGCTTGAAAAGGGAAGAGCAGAAGTGACTTCCATGCAGGAGAAGTCTCAGGTTGTGGGCACGCAATGCGTTAAGAGGAGGGTATCTAAGCTGGAGGAGAGGCCCCACTGTTGCTGCAGCTGCTCCATAGGGCTCAGACCTGTGGACTGCTGCTTAGAGGCTACAAGTGTGTGAGTATTTGTATCCAGAGCACTGGGGAAGCTGCTGTATTTCTGTAGCCAATAAACAGTTAACTATCAGACGTGTCTTCCTACTGAGATGGGCAGCGACAGCAAGCAATGATTTTTACTAGTTCAAAGTAGGATGGCTGTTAATTCTAAGAGCTGACTAACAGCTCAACAAGCCATTTGCAAGAGCCTGTTTTATGGCAGCAGATAGAGCTGTTATTTTTTTCGGTGTTAAGAACTGTTCTCCTTCAAGTGAGTTTTCTTTCTTTCAGGTGGAGCCTGGCTCTACTTGTGCTGTCTTTGGCTTGGGTGGAGTTGGGCTAGCAGTAATCATGGGCTGCAAGGTGGCAGGTGCATCCCGGATCATTGGGATTGACCTCAACAAGGACAAATTTGCAAAAGCCAAGGAATTTGGGGCCACAGAGTGCATCAGCCCCAAGGACTTCGAGAAGCCCATTCAGGAGGTCCTGGTGGAGTTGACGGATGGAGGAGTAGATTACTCATTTGAGTGCATCGGTAACGTTGGCGTCATGGTAAGTGTGTCTGTCCATAGGTAGCACCCTAGGGTGAGCGGAGCCTGAAAATGGCCGGGGGGGGGGGGGGCATGGATGGGAGCCATGGTATAATGAAAGCCATCAGAAATGCCTGGTGAAGGCCTGTTTCATCTAGTCAGACCAGCATCCATCAATGCCATCTCCAGAACTGGGAAGCCTTTGCCAGTACTCTGTGCTGGTCTGCAGCAATGAAGGTTGCATTTAGATGCCATAGCCAATATCCATAGCCAGTTCTGGATTTGCATCTCTTAAAATTTGCAACTGGTGATCACTTGAGCAGCCTACCAATCATTCCTTCTAAATATACTGTTTCCTGGAGCATCTCTTTGAACATTAGAAGTTGCCTTATCCAAAGTCAGACCACTGGTCCATCAAGCTCTGCATTGTTTACCTTGGCAGCAGCTCTTTCTCATCTGCTACCTAAAGATGCTAGGATTGAACCTGGGATTGTCTGCATGTGCTGCGCTACTGAACTATGCTTCTCTTCCACCCATCCATTTCTTTTGTTTGTATCACTTGCTCCTCTTCTCTTTCATGTCCTACAGAGAGCAGCCTTAGAAGCATGCCACAAAGGTTGGGGAGTGAGTGTCATAGTTGGTGTTGCTGCTTCCGGTCAAGAAATTGCCACCCGTCCATTCCAGCTAGTCACTGGACGAACATGGAAAGGGACTGCCTTTGGAGGTATAACTTTGCTGGGGTGCTGATGAACCTGTCTTACATAGGGCAGTCACAATATGTTCTTGTGCATGTGTGCATTTCTGCACAGGAAATGGATAACTGTTAATGAATCCCATGAACCTTAAAAGGCTAGCAAACTTGTGGCATAACCCTTCCATGTATACATCAGGACATTAAGAGAGGCCATCAGAATTGCAAGAGACATGTGTTCCAGTCTTATACTCCAATCCAAAACAGGATATTCAGTTTCTAAAAGCACACATTGCACTTGCCCAATACATTCCTAAGTATCTTCTGGATGATTATCTTCATTAGTAAAGGGTATCTTTAAGTTATACATACAGTTGTACCTTGGTTTTCGAAGAGCTTCGTTCACGAACAGCTTGGAACTCAAATGTTGCAAACCCGGAAGTAGGTGTTCTGGTTTGCAAACTTTGCCTTGAAAGCTGAATGTCTGGTTCTTACATTGAGAGCATTCCTCTGTCTGCTGCGATTTTAACGCAAGTAGCTTGTTGCTGCCCTGCAACTTTCAGGTAGTCAGTTCAGCACCATAGGGTGCTGAACCTGTGCTCTTCCAGATTTTGCTGCACTGCAACTCCAGTCTTTCTTGACCATTGGCCATGCCAGCAACATCTGGAAGGCTCCAGGTTTCTTACTGCTGCTGCAGCCACATTACAAATGCAGTAATACAGCTTGCCAAGGATAGCCCAGAGACAATGCTCCCTTTCTAGCTTAGAGAGAAATGAGTTTTCTTTCAGGCTTGCATCATTAAGATTTCCTTGTCTGGCACAGATACTACTGTTGAAATGCTGCTTCATCCACCTTGCTGTGTCACATCACATTTGGTACACAATAATTTCATTTTCTAACAGGTTGGAAGAGTGTAGAGAGCGTTCCGAAGCTGGTAGCAGAATACATGTCCAAAAAGATAAAAGTGGATGAATTTGTGACTCACACTTTACCGTTTAACAAAATTAATGAGGCTTTTGAACTCATGCATGCTGGAAAGAGGTAGGTACTGCCTGCTGTTTGTCAACAAGTTTACTTTTTATATATTGTGTGCTGGGACAGATTTTAGAAGGACAGCATCACTGACAGCACAATCCCATACATGTCTACTCAAAAGTTGCCTTTTAGTTACCTATATTGTATGTTTTGGGACAGAAGGGTGCATATTTATTGTAAAAGCAACGATTGAGAAAGATTTCTCTTTTTCCTTGGTAAGTTTCTCTCTTCCTTTATCTGCCAACATATAGTAGTCTTCTTTTCCTCAAAAACAACCCTGTGATGTTTTGTTGTAGCGGCTGCCCCAGTGCCCCCATGATAATCAGGAGTGAATAGTCTCTCCTACTCAAAGCCTTGCCCATAGGATCTGTGTGACCAATGGTGGCTCCATGTTGCAGAAGGCTGCATGATACCGTACCAGTTTTCTTAAATAAGATCAAATCAAGTTTGACAGTACAAATCAAATTCATGATCTGAGCTCTTTGCTTTCACTCTTGCAGCATCCGAAGTGTCCTGAAGTTTCAAGAAGCCTGAAAAAAAACTTCCACCGCAGTTCAACTCGGTGCAACAGTAATTCAGGATGCGTTAGTCAAAAATGATGATTTAGGGAAAGCTGTTCCAGTTAGAAGCATCACCTGCACTTGACAACGTGAACAAAACGCTGATCTTAGACACAGCTAATATTCCTTCATCTCTTACTGTACCACTAAGTGCCAGAAATCTCTGCAGTTAAAGTTTGTTGACTGCTGTTAGACTGAACTCAAGTACAATCAGTGTCTTTTTGTTCTAAAATATCATGCAATTGGGAGGTTTTAACCTGAGTAGAAGAATCATGATTAAAACCTTTTTCCTACATAGGCATACAGCTGCGTTGTCCCCTTTTCTTAAATGAATCCGGGTTATGGGATGCAAGTTTGGAGGGTGTTACTTCACACCTGGACTGAATCAGTGGAGAGCGGGAAAGGCACGCTACCAAAAAAAAAAAAAATCTACACTCTTGTTGCAGGTCAGGACATGTCAAGGGTCTTAGATGAAACAGATCAGCTTTTGCCAGCTTACAAAAGCTAGTGTTTGCAGGTCTGTGGCTAAGATGCTTTCTAACTCGGGGCCAAATGGGTTATGCAATGGGCCAGGTGCACCCCTTCCCCGAGATAGCAGGTGCAGGAGCTTCAGAGCACATTAGCTTACTCTTTTTTAAAAAAAAATGCAGCTATGATGTCATATTGAAATAGCACCTGAACCAGAGTGGCTACAACTCTCAAAATAGAGATAGTTGATGGTTTCGATTTTAAATCTGGCTCCTTGTAAAGCAGTTGCTATGACATCATCTACTGCAATTTGAGAACTTCAATCTACAAGGATTGAATATTTACAGGAGAAATGGACTCTGATCTGGGCTACTTCAACTGCGTACAGTCGTACCTCGGGTTACGTACGCTTCGGGTTGTGTACTTTTCGAGTTACGAACTCCGCTAACCCGTGTGCGATTCGCACATGTGCAGAGCATTTTTTGCAGGTTTTTTCCAGTCTGCGCATGCGCAGAACGAATTATTCGGGTTACATCCTTTTCAGGTCACGTACTGTAACCTGGAACGGATTAAATATGTAACCCGGGATACCACTGTACTGTCTCAGCAAAAACATCTTGAAAAGGCCCTGCAGTAACCCCTATTCTTCAGAGTCCAGTATCCAAAACAGGCTTGTCCCTGAGTGTTGCAATGTGAAGACAGGCAAGTTTAGCAGCACCCTCTTTAAAAATGCCAAGTTTCCCATTTATTGGACTAATACTAGCACAATATTTTGGGAGGGTTTAAGGCCCCACCCATGCAGTAACTCCTAACTCCTTTTAAGATTCTACTTGTGAGTCTCCTGCATCTAATCCTATTTAACACCCCTACCCCCTTTGCGAGGGCGATAAATTAATCTACGTGTGCAAATTAATCTACTGAAATTTAAGGGACCCAAGTCATGTTCCTTAATTTCAGTGGCTCTACTTTGAATAAATCCTAGTTGCATAGCACCATTTGCCATATAGTCCTGTATTACATTATTCTGTAAAACTATGGTTTGGGCTTGCGTGAGCTGGAAAAACTTACAAAAAAAATTGCGTATGCAAAAAGTTGGTTTGCTCTGCAGGATTAAAATGTAGAACATTCCTCTCCCCTGCCCAGTTGATTTTCTCACCATTAAGTCTTTATGGAGCTGCTTGCAATTCATGAGGGAGGAGGCAGCTTGTCTTGCTGTGGGGCGGGGGTGAGCCAGCTTGTCTTGCCATTCAGGAAAGAACACTATAAATGTCTGATTGCACTTGTTTGCAGATTGAAAATGTGCATTAAAAAGCACATGTTGCAGGATCAGTTGGGCCCAGGGCTGAACATGCCCTATTTCATCATCACTGAATGGTCTTCCTGAAGAATCTCTAGATTTAATTCCATGAGCTGAAGTCAAATCCTTTAATCATGGGAGAAGATTAAAAGGGAGAAGTAGGTTATACTGCTTAAAAGTAACTTGCAAAATAGACTCCAGGGTCAACCATCCAGACTTTTAATCTCCTTAAATGTATTGCATACATTGGTTAACTCCACTCAAGATATATTGCGGCCTGTTTTGTTAAAATCTCTGCACATGCACCTAAGTGCTTGTAATATTTCTGAGTCACTTTACCGCCTCTTAAACACATTACAGAATGAAAAACAATACACTTTCAGGAAGAAAAAAAAAACTGAGGCACTCTGGGAAAGATTTCTTTCAATTTCTTGTTTAGTCACAACCGCCTTAAGAATTGAAGTTATGTGCTGTTGACATGGGTAAGATGCTGAGGGCTTTTAGAACTCCTTGCAATTCTCCTGACGAGATGTCCGACACCAGAGTAGAAATGTGACGTGTTGTGCCCATGATTTTATGACCTGATTTCTCTTCAATAGTTTACTGAACTCCCAACACTGTAAGGTTAAGAGCGGGCACTAGGCTAGAAAATGTGGTTGAAAAACCACCTTTCCCAAAGTTACTGCTGGGAAAAGTGGGAGGATAAATTATGCCAGAATTGCCCGTACTGTACCTGGCCTAAGAACACAAGCAATTTCAAGGGCTGTTCAATTTTTGCTTCTTTCGAGTGCATTATCTTTGCTTAGAACAATTTGCTTTGGTGAAACAATTGCAGTGGCTAACTGGAATATCACACAATTTCCACAAAGAGCCATGAAAAGGTGCTCAGACTGCAAAATAAAAACAGGCAGCATCTTTTTCTCTATTCTATGGACACAGTGTTCAGTCTTGGATCCCCATCATCCCTGCCCATTGGCTAAAGTGGTTGGGAATTATTATTACTATTATTATTTAGAGAATGATGGGAGTTGTAGTCCGATAGCACGGGGGGGGGCAAAATCGAACACTTTATATAGACCAATTCTCATGACTTGGTGAAACCTCTCTCCTTCAATCCAGTGTGGTTCTTTTTTGGTCATCCCAGAATGGGAGTATCCAGAACAGAAGTAGCAATCCAAACACAGCCATTGATCCAGCTCCTGCAAAGTAGCATGTCACAATTTCTGTAATATTAACTGAAACCATGCACCAAGCGGTCTGCGTGGCAGGCAGCCACTTGGCCATGCACATAAATTCACTGCAGATTAAAAGAAGCTGTTGAAGAGATTGGGCTTGGACCTCTGGGACATGCCCTTCTTTAGAATGCACACAGGAGAACAGAAACTTCCCCGTTTCAATCTCATTCCTTATCTAAAATTAAAAACTAGCTGCTTCAAAGCGAACCTTGGAACATCATTGGCTGTCGAGCACTACCTGTCTTGAGGCTGTGTTTTGGTTAAAAAAAAATGCACAGGGCGGCATCTCAGTTATTTTGTCCCTCCCCAGCCCCTTTAGAGAACTACCTGTAGCAATTGCCAGCCAAAGAGAAACAGGCCCACCACAATTTACAGGCAGATATTATACTTCCATATACAGTAACAACAGGGTGGAAGAGGGGCAGACAGAACAAAATTCCGATTCAACATTTTCAAGTAGAAAATTCCACCTCTGAATTATACACAGATGAAAGCCTAGTCCATTTAAACAGCTAAGGAAGGGTTGTCTTTGGAACAAGAAAAAGTTTAAACTCTCAGGTGTTGCTTGTAAAAACAGAAAGGCTTGTTTCTGAATCCTTGCATCCACCACGAAAAGAAGCTGTGTGTGGCTGCTGAGAACGGCGGCAGTGACAAGCCCGGCTGAGGGGGTGAAATGAGGTACCATAAGGACAATGATTTGGGGGGGGGGGAGATAAGTTCAAACAATGTTGGGGTGGCAGGAGAGCAGAGACTGGGGCTCTAAAACCTCTGCTTTTCAAGCCTACGGCATTAACCTCTCAATGCAAGGCTGCATCTCCTACCTACAGTCAAGAAGAAGAAAAACAGGTGATAAAATCCCCCCCCCCTTTTAGCCTGTACTCTTAGTGAAACACATAGTACAGAGCAGAAGAGATGCTTGGGTTCAGGCCTCCCAGCTTGGTCTACACTAGCACTGAGTCATGAAGTGAGGGCGAATGCTATCCAACCGGCGGGTTAGGATGTCACACCCAGTATCTGTGACCAGCAGTGTGTGTTCAAACTGGGCAGAACGCTTCCCGTCTCGCGTCACAGCAGTCCAGCCATCAGGCCAGGTCTCGTCTTGCCACCCACCTAATGAGAAGAATGCAAAAATTTAGAACTTCTTGTTTAAAGGGGGGAGAACATTACACATTTTTTGAAGGAGTTTTTGATCAGCCGTTTTAGGTTTTGGTGTTGTTTTTACTTGTGTCCAAATAGCCTTGATGCTGGTGTCTTTTCTTCCTGTACCTCCTCTATTCACTTCCCTTTTTGTTGTTGACTCGGGCATCCTGCTGACACTCATAATATACTACTCCAGCATATTGCTTCCATTCGTTATTTATTTCAGGAACCACTTTCTATGAGGCATATCAAAGTGATTACAATATAAAAAGAATGGCCAATAAAAGCATCAATAATGCAGCACAAATTATCTCCTTAATTTAACTAAGGTCTGCATTATGCAAAATGGTTGGCGAATAGAGAATCTACCTTGCCAAATCTGTTAACAATCACTGAAAATGCTCTGAAATGTAATTGTTACACAAAAAGGTAAGGACTAGGTAAAAGGTTGAGAAAACCAAAGACCACCTCAGAATCTCTTGAAGTAAAGACTTTTAAGAAATATGATGCTCAACAGTGTGGCTCTTTTCTGGTGTCTAATTGGACCTGGAATGTTTTTGGAAGAATTTGACTGTTCATATGACCTTGTTAAGAACTGGTAACACTTCACTTAGATGACTTTACGGGTGATATAATCCTTTGTGCCCACATGAACAAGTTGTAACGCCAGGAATACAGTACCTACTGCAAAGACATTATTTAGTAATGCTCAGTAGGAAATTGCTGTTGTAGTAAATAAGTTATATGTGAGCCACAAAGAATTGAGAAGCATTAATCCTATAGGTGTTTCCTAAACAGAGACTAAGAAAAGTCATTCAGAAAAATGTCTGCAATCAGAATTAAAATCCCTTAGATCCACAGCTGCATAATTACCTTCACAGATCATTGGTTCTATTGTAAACGCATGGCCAGGCTTCATTACACCAACAGCCTTATTTTCTGAAAAGGCAAAAGGGATCAAGAGAGTGTAAGAGTTTGTAGAAGTTAAAAGATACAAGATAAAATGCAATGGGAACTTAATGGTGGTAATTTTGTTTCTACCTCTGGATTGGGATGCAACACAAAATTTTGGTTTGTGCCAACCATAGTGTTGAAAGGTCAAACTATGGTTTTTTTGAGTTCTGATTTAAAACATGCAAACCATCGCTTGCCTGCTTTGGTTTCCCATCTGCTCAACACTCAGCTTAAGTTCACTCCTGCCCCATTTCCATGGAGCAGCAGCCTCTTTAGGTGAAGTGAATGAGCCCAAAGTCATTTGTCAATTCAGAATACAACCAGTCCCAGTTAGCACAAACTATGGTTTGCAAATCTGCCTCACAACTGTGGTTTCAGATCTTGGTTTGTAAATCCAAAAGAAACCATGGTTTCAAAGCAGGCTTAGGTTCAGATGTTAAAAAGATCCATAGTTAAGCTGAACAGCTCATGATTCCGCATTATTCCTGAGACCAAGGCTCTAGCTATATTTGAGGAGATACATGTGTGGTCTATACAGGAGCACAAACCAAATTGTGGAGCCAATATTGTGAAGTCAGTCTCACAGAGGACATGTAACATATGTCAATATGCATTACAAGTCTTTCTTTGGGTGCCCCAGCCATGTAGAAAAGCAGGTGGGTGGCAACTTGGGAGAGTCTTTCTCACTGGTGGTGTTTGTTTGTGGACTGCCCTTCCACAAGAAGTAAAGTCCGCTGCAGCTCAGTTGTTTTGTAATTTTATTGCTGTTGGCTTTGAGTGGGGATGGCACTGTTTAAGTTGTCCTTTTTCTGCTCTTAGGTTATTAGATTTCTTCTTTTTTAAACAACAACCACCTTAATTGTTCTGCTGCTTTTATTGTTGAACGTTTGTTCTTTGCATGCCATTTCAAATATACAGAGATGATAATGATATCAATAAATATTTAGCAGCTTCATACAGGCAGACCTTTAGCCCAGCTCTGTCTGCTTCAGATGGCAGCAGTTTCATTAGATCCTTTGTACTGGGAATAGCAGAGACAGAAACTGTGGCTCCTTGCATAGAAAGCAAATACAGCCTTCCTTAACCTAATGCCCACTATATGTCTCCAACTCCCAACAAATACAGCCATGTTGGCTGGAGTTGATGGGAGTTTTAGTACAAAACATCTGAAGAATACCAGGTTAGAGAAGGCTGCCTTACTGCCTTGCTTCCGACCTATAATAGGGCGTATTTAAGCTGATAATCGCAGTCACAAGGATGGTTAGAGAAGGAGGCTACTTTTCGCTCTTGTGCCAATCTGAATTGAACTATGTGAAGTATGTACCTCTGCTATCTCTGTAAAACTTACCCCAAAAGCTCTTTATGGCTACAGCTCAAAGGATGTGGGAATTCATTATTTTAGTCTGGGGAAGTGCATGGAATACTTAATTCTTAATGATTGCTATCAACTGAAAAGCAGCAGACACTGCCCATACTTACTGGCATAATGTGGCACATTGGGAGCTGTGTGGAAGAGCTTATGAATCCCATGCCCACAGTAGCTCCGAACTACGGAAAATCCATTGGCTTGAGCATGTTTCTGTATAATATTTCCCAGCTCTCTATATCGAACACCAGGTTTCACTGCAAAGTAAGTCATACGTTACTTTACTAAAATGAACACAAACAGGATCAGCTAAGGCAAAGGTTATTATTTGTATTTCTGCCCAGCAGAAATGATCATTTGTGCACAAGAACATTCAGCAACAGGCAAACGCTACCCTTCAAAGGAGATCTTGCAGGAGAAAAGTATTCTAAGGAAGGGAATTCTAATCTAATACTTCAGAAATGCAAGATTCAAATTCTGATATTCAGACAGTTATGCTGGTAATCTTTTCCAATCTAGCTTTCACTGCTAAAAAAAAGAAACGGACCTTTGCAAATGCCAAACATTTCATGGGAAATAACTCCAGTCATCAGTGCAACCTACGCATTTTAATATGTTTAACTGTCAAAGCTCACTGTCTGGCCTACGAAGAATCTGCAGACTATCCCACAAACAAAAACAAAAAGCTTATAGTGTGCCTAAAGCTGATAAATTTCAGAGTATGCCTTCAAACACTTCTGTTTATTAAGTATTTATCACCCAGAAATCTGACAAGATAAACAGACTGCAGCTATCAAGATATTCAGAAAGAAATCCTGAACTTGATGCTCCATCTCTTTTGTAGCTGAAGGAGTCCATTCAAGCCTGAGTATTCAAGCAATTCATTGCAATTAATCACCCCAGATTGATCATTGTATGCCATTCAGCAGCACTGAAGGTATAGCTTTGGGCAGCAATTTGGCACAGTGCATTACCTTGGATTAAGGCACACTCCATAATGACACAGCGCCCAGAATATCTATCAGCCTATCAGTCGCATGTCAGAGATAAAACAAGAAAGAAAAAATGAGACATGAAATCATAGGCTCCAGCCAGCCCTTACCTGCATCAATTGCTTGCATTAGGCACTCATATGTTGTCTGGACTAGTTTCTTTGCACCCTCATCAACTTCCCCGACGTAAAATGTCTCATTGAGATCCCCATGATAACCATTTCGATAAACGGTAATGTCCACTGTAAAGAACAAGAGAAAACATTGCATTTCCTGTATTTCATGTTTCTGACCCTAAAATTATTACAAAAGAAATGTGATTATATCGAGGAGAGAAAGATGCCATAAAACCAGCAAGTACAGAGAGAATGAGAAGCTATATTAAGAAGCTTTCCTGGCAACATTAAGGCTGCAATCCAATGCACACTTTCTTGGGAGTAAGCACCCATGAACGCAGTGCTTCCAAGGAGGCATGCAAAGGATTACACTGCAGATTGACTTGTGTCATCCCCAGACAGGTCGGAGTGAATGCGTAACAATGTCATATTGGAGAAGGAAGGGGGAACTTTAAGACAAAAAACACCAGGTGTAGCCAATAAAAAAAACAAAACCTTTTGACAGCAATGCCCCAGTTTGTGATGTGTGTGAACTGTAAGAGTTAACGTGGAGACGATTCTACTTTGAGACAGGTGGACTTCATGGGACAAGCTTTAGGCCTCTTACAGCCCTAGGATCTGGGGATGAAAATCAAGAGTGGAAAAGCAGAGCCATAGGCTCACTGAGAGACCATTTGCACTACACGCAGAATGTCGCAGTGTCAATCTGCATCAACTCTAGCTTTTAAAAAAGGGGTGCAGAAAGACCTCCCATGAGACTTGATAGATATAGGTTTAATTGGCTACAGTTTTTGTTTTAAAACGTGTCACTGCTGGTCAGAAGGGACACTGTGCTAGACACACCCCTGGTCTGATTCAGTACAATAAGCCTGCACCTTATGTGCATTTGGCTTGTGCGATTCCAACCATACGCAGCTGAAGGCAAGCTGGTTGAAACTGCACACGTCGACTCCCAAGCAAGGTGGAGAGCATAAAAGCTCTTTCGCACCAGGTCTGCTTGGGTTACCCAGCACAAAAAGAGCATTTAAGCTCTCTGCCTTGCTTGCTGGGCAAGGCCTGCTCAGTGTGCCAGTTCTCACTCTCCACATCCCACTAACTGTGGGGCGGCTTACAAGAGCTTGGGTATATGCTGTTTTTGTGCATATATGTAACCCTTGGAACCAAACCTCCATGTAAGAGACAAGCATACTGTATAAGGTAACTTCATGGGGCTTGAGGTCAGAGGGTTACATCCAATGCAGTTGTTCCATTAACACAAAACCCTCCTCTCCTTCAAGTCCTATCCCAGCCCCAAAATCTCCTCCAGAAGACTGGGGAAAGCCTCAAAACAGTTTTGGGAGGGACAGGAGCACACATGGAGAGGAAGTCCCACTGCACAGGCAGAAGTCTTTGGGCTAATGGGACGATTTTGTTGGCTATAACCCACAGCTTTGCAGGGTCCAATTTTAGGGGGCAAATTTCAAGTAGCTCACTCCGCAATAGTTCCAGAACTCATTATTTATTCCAATATGATTTCAGAAGACATGCAGGAAAGCACAGACCAATCACTTGAAAAGCCAAAGTACTTGGGCAGGGAGCCAACAGGCAATGCAATGAATTATATCCTGCCACTATTGAAGTTATTTAGAACGCACTGTTGCAATTCCTCCCCCCCACCACCACCACACACATTTCCTCCATCTACTTTAAGGTCGCTGTGCCATCATTCACCAGGTTGTATAGCAGTACTGGCCGCAAAGATATCAGTGCCCCTTAGCCCAGCTCACACAGCCCATATAGAATATACATTTGCAGCTTTCATTCTGCACAATAGAAAAAAAGAAATCTCTTATGGAGAACACGCCCCACCCCCACAGCACAGCTTACAGCTTAATTTACCTGCACCTAAGCAAGAGAAATGAGTTTCACCATTAGAATTTAAAAACAAAACAAAACAGTAAGACCAACCTGTATTTCCAAGGAGGGGGGGAATCTAAATATAAGTCCTATTCATTAGTGGCATCTTTCCAAACATCATAGCAAGTTTTTAAAAGGATACTAAAATTACTTAAATCGGTTTTCCTACCATTAACGATATCACCCTCTTGTAAGCGTCGCCTGTCTGGGATTCCATGGCAGATCACTTCATTTACTGACGTGCAGCAAGACTTAGGAAAATTATAATAATTCAGCGGGGAAGGATAGCAATTTCTGGCAATGCAAGCCTGAAATAGATTTTGAAATATTCATATTATTCTAAAGGAGTTAGAACAAAGGCAAGGAGCCTAAGTGTGTGGCAATCTGGAAATATGATCCACCAAACCAGTATGACTTATGTCCAAGTCAATTTATTTAGGAATGGGCTGGTAACCTTTTCCTAGACCAAATGTTTCAGTGCTGTGCTAAGCTTCTGGATTACATGGGGGTCTTCTTAACCAAACAGTCCTGTGAAACACAGCTCGCTTCTCTACCCTACATTAACAGCTGTCTGACTCATATGCACATTACATGCTTCCACGTAACATATCCACAAGGGGGGGAAATCTAAAGGATTTTTTGAGAATAATCTGCCCCGGCTGTGAATTGAGGAGCTGGTGCACTGAGGTAGCCAAGGGACTGAGCTCTGAACCAGCAAGTCCCCAAGTCAAATGTTCCCCATACCACAAACTCCAGACAGATTTAGGCAAGTCATAGAATCATAGAATTCTAGAGTTGGAAGGAACCCTAAGGATCATCTAGTCCAAGCCCCTGCAGTGCAGAAATATGCAGCTATCCAGGCTCCAGGGACTCGGCTTCCTCCCCCCCTTTGGCCATAGATAAGCAGAACAAAGTGAAGAGAGTCCCTTACCATTTAAAGAGTCTTTAATGATCACGGGGGGGGGGCGGACAGCCATTCTCAGAATGAAGGTGCTCCCAATTAAGGTTTCCACCCACCCTAGTCACTTCCGTCTTGCAACCTCATCTTGCAACCACCATGCTTTTTGTGTAGCCACCTTATCTGCTCTACGTGACCTTGGACTGATAGGCTGGACACTTTCCAGCAAGAGAGAGTGTGTTGGCTCTCTCTCTTCCAGTTCTTCTTCACTTTACTGTTCACACACACACCCCAAATACTGCCCAACTTTTGTCTTCAGAACTATGCCCCTCTGCAAACCACTGTTCCAAATCTATACTGCCCCACTGCTCTTGGGCAGCTTCAGGATCTTGGTCAGGAGCAAGGGGGTGGGGAGGCTCCCACCATT
The DNA here is from genome assembly GCF_009819535.1 of Lacerta agilis. Lineage (NCBI taxonomy): Eukaryota > Metazoa > Chordata > Lepidosauria > Squamata > Lacertidae > Lacerta > Lacerta agilis. The sequence goes on from NC_046320.1 coordinate 54,660,330, forward strand.
CCTCATCAGAGTAGTACTCCTCAGCCTGGTCTCTGGCAGCAGCTGTCCCATAGAGCAGGGGTGGCCAACTCCCAAGAGACTGCTATCTACTTACAGAGTTAAAAACTGGCAGTGATCTACCCCCTTTTGGGGGGTTCAGGTCAAAGTTGTTGAGCTTTCTTAGGGAGAGGGAAAGCCCCATTTTTGGGGGGTACAGGGCAAAAAAATGAGTTTTTTAGGGGGGCCAGTTGTTGAGCTTCTTTGGGGGAGGAGCCAGTGATCTACCACAGATGTCCAGTGATATACTGGTAGATGACGATCTACCTGTTGGACGTGCCTGCCATACAGGGATCGAACCTGCAACCTCAGCGTTATCAGCATCAGGCAACATGGGGAAGGACCATAGCACAAGCTCTGCATACCAAAGGCCCAGGTTCAATTCCAAACAGCTCCATTTCAAGAAAGGAAGAAGGAGAAAGACCTCTATCTGAGACCCAGACCTGCTGTCATAGGCTATAATATGACCTGGTATTAGGTAGCTATGTTCAATGCAAGTACAATAATACGGACCTACCCGGAATTAAGATTGCTGGAAGAAATAGCAACAACCTCAGATATGCAGATGACACAACTTTGATGGCAGAAAGTGAGGAGGAATTAAAGAACCTCTTAATGAGGGTGAAAGAGGAGAGCGCAAAATATGGTCTGAAGCTCAACATAAAAAAAAACTAAGATCATGGCCACTGGTCCCATCACCCCCTGGCAAATAGGAGGGGAAGAAATGGAGGCAGTGAGAGATTTTACTTTCTTGGGCTCCATGATCACTGCAGATGGTGACAGCAGTCACGAAATTAGAAGACGCCTGCTTCTTGGGAGAAAAGCAATGACAAACCTAGACAGCATCTTAAAAAGCAAAGACATCACCTTGCCGACAAAGGTCCATATAGTTAAAGCTATGGTTTAGTGATGTATGGAAGTGAGAGCTAGACCATAAAGAAGGCTGATCGCTGAAGAATTGATGCTTTTGAATTATGGTGCTGGAGGAGACTCTTGAGAGTCCCATGGATTGCAAGAAGATCAAACTTATCCATTCTGAAGGAAATCAGCCCTGAGTGCTCACTGGAAGGACAGATCCTGAAGCTGAGGCTCCAATACTTTGGCCACCTCATAAGAGAAGACTCCCTGGAAAAGACTTTGATGTTGGGAAAGATGGAGGGCACAAGGAGAAGGGGACAACAGAGGACGAGATGGTTGGACAGTGTTCTCGAAGCTACCAACATGAGTTTGACCAAACTGCAGGAGGCAGTGGAAGACAGGAGTGCCTGGCATGCTCTGGTCCATGAGGTCACAAAGAGTTGGATGCAACTAAACGACTAAACAACAACAACAACCTTATAAGGACATTTTAAAAGCTTATCTGAAGCCCCTAGAACAACAGTGCCATATAAATGCTATGTATTGTCATCACCATATTTTTACAATCTTTACTTTTCTTTAAAATTATTTCATCCACTTAATGCAGCAATGAGCAAGTCTGAAACCCTGCTGAGATAACTTCTATTAATAATTTAAAAAAAAAAAAACTATTTCCCCAGCAGTGGGAAGATGGGTAGAGTTGCACCTTAGTGCTTACAGCCTCCTTGAAACGTCCTGGCTTATGTGCCAGGGTGGCATAAGGGGCAGAAGAATGCCACATCCTACACCTACTGTTTACAGAACAAACTTGGTAGGAAAGAAGGCTGGCAAGGAAGGGCATTTTACAATACTATATTGGGCCCATTAGAGAATGTCAGAGGCGACACATATGGAAGCAAATGACACCAGAGAACCTTTGGCATTCTCAGGTTGCTTTAAGAAATGGAAATCGTGGTTTGAGCGATGGAGTTGTGTATAGTTGTAACTGCACAGGAAAATCAAGGAAGCGTGTTACCAAATATACCAAGCATAAAGGCACAGCAGAAACAAAAATCCAGAAGTATCCTTACCAGATGAACAGCATGGTCTATTTCTTCAGTAGTTACACCTGGCTTTACCATCATGGCAGCAACATCTAATACCTCTCTAGCAAGCTGCAAGAAAAAGAAGCAGAAGTTATCCTCAAGACAGAGGCAACATTCACATATAACAAGTCAGGGTTTCCGACTTATCACAGGTTACCAATGGACAAGCAGAGAATTACTGCACACTGGCCGACAGCTCTCACTTTGCTTCTCCCCTAGAGTGAGAAAGAAAAACAAATGAGAAAGGCCTTGACATCCTGTTATGTCCAAACCAGGGATCTGCCATGCTGCTCCTTAAGCCATAGTCACTAGCCAACCCTAAGCAATAGTTTGTTGTTGATTTACGGACTGTGGTTTCCTAGGAAGTGGCAAACCATGATCCCTCATTCAGACATTACAAGAAGTGCAAGGCTTTCTGGTTTGTTTATTCTGCTCACGCCCAGTGGACGAATGAAATAGCAGCAATCAGGAAGTATGCAGTAGAACACTGCTAATTCATTGTAAGCTTCAGATGGGGCGAGACAGCCAGGGCAAAAGTTCTTGTGATAAGAGAAGTGACGACCAATACCAAATGCGATTTCCTCCCAATGAAGTCTTTACCCCAGGAGACAGAAAATAAGTGGTAGACACGCAGCAATCACACAGCTTTTGTAACCACCATTTATATAAAACAGAACAAATTAACTGAACTTTAGTAGCTTCTTGTGAAATTTTGTAAATGCTGCTAATGCAAATGCATGGGATGTTCAGAACGAACATATTAAAGCATGCATAAAACATTTGATTAGTGTCTAAATTTAAAAAGGCATCACGCTGGCTAAAATATTCATCAACCAGAATTTCACATACAAATCGTGACAAAACAAAATGAAATGTGGGGTACAGTTGAAAAAAAATGTTATACAGAAAGCCATGCAATTCTGGCAACTCTTGAGATACAGACCTTACCAGAAATCATGCTCAACATTATTAATTGCATATGGTAAGATTTCACCTTTTTGGGTACACCTCAATTTATTTGTGCTTTTCACTCACACAAGCATGCAAAAACTATTTCCCTCTTAAGATTTGTTGGGATTATAACATCTTCCAAAATAGACTTACCCTACACACTATTCGCATCCCTTCTATATCTTCTGCAGAAAGAATTTTTATCTGAGAAGTGCCTTTAAGAGCCTGCTCTGATTCAGACATGCCTAAAGAGAAACTTCAATTATTACCTAGTCATAATAATTTTTAGTTAATGGATGCAAGTTTCCCGTGTCCCGAAACCTGCGCCAATGTAATTGAAATAGCTCTTTTCAATAGAAGCAGTAAAATGACACACACACCCCAAAAAAAATCCAGCACACATCCCCAGAGAGGCAGTATTAACATTTAGCTTTTGAGTAGCAGAGAGATGTCTGACATTGGTTTAGTGGTGGAAGTATGAAGAGGGAGATGCATAACAAGAGGTCTATGATATAAAGGGACACAAAACCCACATACCAAACAGCACTTGGGAAAGTGACTTTTCTTCTTCTTCCTCACTCTCACCTTTTGACTACCCACTCACCATATTTGCACCCCCACCCCATTGTGAAAGAAAAGCATAGCAGGAACTCAACATGACTTTAAAAAAACAACTATCTGACTTTTAGAAGACATCTGAAGGCAGCCCTGTTTAGGGATGTTTTTAATGTTTGATGTTTTATGGTGTTTTTAATATTCTGTTGAGAGCTGCCCAGAGGGGCTGGGGAGGCCCGGTCAGATGGGAAGGGCATAAGTAATAAATTATTATTATTATTATTAGGGTCTCCAATCTTTCTGAGACCTGGGGGGTACATTAGGAAATCTAGGAAACTGTTGTGGGCAACACATACACGAATTCATAGAAGCACAACAAATGGTGCATAGGCTTTCACCACTTCCCACCCCAGAAAACAATCTACACACACACACACACACACCAAACCAATTGAAAACAGACAGAAACTGCCCCCTCAAAAAAGTCAACCCCTCTCCACATAAACAACAACAAAAAGCCAGAGGGCATTGGTGAGCACTAAAGGGGATGCCTGAGGTGGCTATAACAACAACAACAATTTATTATTTGTACCCCGCCCATCTGGTTATAGCTCCCTTGCATACCCCATGGGATACCCCACTTTGAATGGACTCGGATCAAGCTGGCATTCAAACATGTTTTTGGGGGGGGGAACCCCTCCCCGAACTTACTCCCCCCCACAAGCAATTCATTTGAGAGAGTTCTCTAGCTAGAAACTGTGGCTGAAACAGCATGGACCACTGCTACATACTACTATAAATTTCTGCTATCCAGTAAGAGCACAGAGTCAATGCTAGATTTCAGGATTCAAGAAACATCACTGTTTGAGACCTTCACTGGGGGTTTTAAGTGCTTTTTGAAGCCTTGTTTTCTAAAGGAACTGGTTGCTAAAAATAAGCTTAGCCTTTGGTAAGCCCATCTGAGACAAATCCATTTGGAAAGAAAATTAATATAGCCTAAATCAAACGCAAGTTTTAAAAGTGAGAATTGTTCTGTATCTGCAATTACCTAGTGGGTGATCAGCATAATCCGGCCTTTGAATGTAACTCGGCACAGGTCTTGTTGGCATCTAAATAAAGCACAATTGGGATTTAAACTTATTATATTTATAGCCTATCCAATAACACTTGTTTAAAGCCAAGAGCTTATAACATAACAAAACACCAAACAAAACAAGATTTATTCCCCAACAATAAAACCTTGGCTTCAGATTATAGAGTCAGATTTTTGGTAGTAAACAAACCATAGTTAAGCTGAGCAGAGTTTGGACAGTCAAACAAACAAACAAACCAAATGACGAATTTATTGAATAACAATAAGAAGTTATTATTTTGGTTTGTTATTATGGTTTGTATTTTTGTGTTTTTATATTGTAAGCTGTCCTGTGATCTTTTGACGAAAGGCTGTATAGATATTTAATAAACAATAATAATTTCTGCGCAAAGAAATCACAGGACACTGCTTTTGGGGAAATCCCAAAATGATTATGCTTGCTGTTACATTAATCGGATCTACTGCAGAGGGGAGTGATTACCCTTTATTATCAAGTGTTTCTTCAAAAACGGAGTCACCAGATGAATTTCATCTCCCACTACTATAGGATGAAAACCCTCTTCCACAGAGCATTCAGTGCACAAAGGCAAGAGCAGGGTACCTGCCAGCCAACTTTGTATTTAAACTCGTGCCCCACATACATACATTCCACAAGCTTTCTGGTTCTGCAGTACCGCAACAGAGATTCTGTCCCTGTCAGGGAACCGCCCAAGCCCAGCGGGGTGGTGGAAGGGCTGTGTGAGGCTGAAGGTTCCCAACACCACCGGAGCAGCAGGGAGACATCCTGCGGGAGCGACAGGCAGGAAGAGAGCTCCGTGGGGGAGGGGCTGTGGGATGCTCCAGGTTCCCAACACCGACCAAGTGGCTCAGTGGAGGAGGGGGCAACAGCAGCTCTGTCACCCCAATTGCGTAGAGGGGTGATTTGAAATGCAGGGATGAGAGGAGGAGACTTGGGATGCCCAAGTTCTTTTCTTGGGGGCGCTCTCGAAAGGCGCCACTTCCAGGATCTGAAAGTGACTTAAGACGGTCATGAACTTTTGTGCTCTGCAATGTATAGAGTTGTACAATAAATCCTGCAAATAAGAGGAGTCAGGTCTCTTTACTCATGGGAAGCCGCTACAGAAACCTCACAGCCTCCCTGCTTTGCCCCCCATTCCACCTTCTCCAACACAAAATGAGCTGCATGCACCAAATCCCAGACACACTTTAAGGTTCTTAGTACTAGAGGACCAATAAGTGTTGCAGAATCAGATCTACTCACATCAAATTGCTCTGCTGCTTAGCAGTATATGCTCAGCCATTTGCAGGCTGAAAGATACCTGTGGGCTGGGGAATGGAGCATGAGAGCATGACTATTAAATTATTGAATATCCAGCTAAAATTGATTTGACCACCCCCTTCCTTTCCTTTGTTCTCCTTCCGTAGGATTAATTTATACTCTTCTAATGCTGTCTTCTAATTTATGATAGTGCCTTGACATTTTTTGCTGCATATTGTCCCCTGAAAACCTAACAACCAGAACTGTGTAAATGTCTTACAAAATTACAGTTCTATTACCATTTTCTCCAACTGGGCAGCATAATTGCTAAGAAATTTTCTTACTGCAGTTTGATCACCAGCAGGATTTAAAAGTGATACACCATTTCAGTTATTTCAGCTACTTACCAGGGGATAATGTGGCCTAAGTTTTCCAGTATATCGATAGCCACCCCAGGGATCTGTGTTGATGTCACCATCTACAGTCCAGGCAGAAACCTCCCGCTTTGCTTTTTCATCCTCTGTTAAGAAAAAAAAAACCAACAAAGCAAAATTACAAAATAATACTATAAGACAACCAACTTCATAAAAAAAACCCAGAAGGAATATCTGTCAAAAAGGAATTTGAGAAGTATATGCGTAACTCTTCATTTTCTTTTAGAATAGGTCTTTTTAAGCTTGGTTTCCCCTTGAAATCCAGATCCAATCTCCTTTTCTTTGTTAAAAGGCTCCTGAAACTGGATTAAGATATGATACATAAGCAACCTAACCTAGACTTCAAGATTGCAACTACAACCAGAACACAGATCAAATCCTTCAACCTTGTCACTAATGGCAGCAAACAGAGAACCATAAACCAGAAAGTTTATGGCTTCCACGAGTGCCACTGATTTTCTGTTCACTTTCTGTGCTTTTATTCACATCAGCTTCTCTCAACCACATTGGCCATTAATAATTTTCCAACACGATTCCCAGCTATTTAGAAGCAACTTCTGATGCGGTGAAGAACAGCAACTGCTTAAGAAACAAAAAAGTCAAAACTCCAGTAACACACCCACTCACTCTGGGTAAGACTGAGTGCATGGAAGACTCGGAAAATAAGCAGAAGCTTTTTTGGGGGGAAAGGAACTAAAGCCTCAAACCTGCATCTGAGCTACACCGCTTCAGACAAGTATAGACTCACATGTAACTGAATGCCCATCCATAACAAAATAAACAAAAAATAGATTATTGTACATAGAAAGGAAGCACATCAGGGAGAAGGCTAGCCGAAAGCCCTCCCCCACCTCCCAGCCCAACACCTAGCTTTTTGTTTGGAGGGAATGTGAAGGGAATGTGTGCTGTATGGAGCTGCATGCAATCACATTCAAGTCCATACCTGGAGTTTGAAGTGGTATAGTCAAGCTATGCCCAACTGGTCGATCGCGATCTACAGGTCGATCGCCTGTGTGATCGTGGTCGATCATTACTCCTAGCGCTATGTCCCTCCTTTGGTGCTGCACTGAACGTTTTGGAATGCAGAAAGCGGAAGCAGTATTCCGTTTAGCGCTGCGTGCGATCTACATTGGTGTCGTTGTTGGTGAGCAGCTTGTTGTATCGCCCCACCAAAAAAGCTCAGCAACTCTGTGCAACACCGCCCCTAAAAAAAGCAACAACTTTGGCTCCTCCCTCCAATGACAATGGGTAGATCACTGCCAGTTATTTTATACTGGGAGTAGATCACAGCCCCTTGAGAGTTGGACGTGCCTGGTATATTCCAATCCTAATGAGAATTGGGCCAGAATTGTGAGGGACTTGGAAAGTACTGCCTAATAAAGGAGCACCCATCTTCACACTGGCCTTAAGTTGTCACTAACATAACTTTTCTCTCCCTATCTAATGGTCTTTAGATACAGGAGGGTAGATTTTGGTTGAACATGAAGATAAACATCTTAACAGAAAGAGCAGTTCACAGTAGGACAGATTACCTAAAGGGGGCCGGGCTCTCTGTTGCTGAAGGTCTTCAAGCAAATACTGGAAAGCCATCTGTTAACAATGGAGCAACTGCACTGAACAAGGGGTTGGATTAAATGGCTTACAACCCTCCCCCCCCCACCCCCAATAACTCTGTGCATGTCAGGGCGACAAAAGGGTATGATAAAAGCAAAAGTATTTTCTTACTTGCTTTCTTGTGTAGCAACTTGTGAGTAGCCCAGCTTCCCTTAAAACATTCCTTAAAGAAAAAAGAAAAAGGCAAGTGGTATAGAGTTAACAATGCTTTGCAATGTATTTAAATCATATAGATAAAGTAGTTCTGCAAGGTACAAGACATACACTATAAAATAGACAGGAGTATGTTTACATCATTAAGAAATCCAATTACAGTTCAAACACAGTATGTTAATTGTAGAGGTCACATATGCACCACACATTTAAAGCACTAGGATACCATTTTAACAGTTCATGGGTTCCCCCAAAGAATTGTGGGAAACATAGTTTGTTAAGGGTGCTGGGAGCTATTAGGAGACCCCTGTTCCCATTACAGAGCTACAGTTCCCAGAGGATTATGGAAGAGTAACTTCGTGGCAAAAGGACCAATGCACAGGTGAGGAGAACATTCTTAGTTCTCCATAGGTAAAGGGACCCCTGACCATTAGGTCCAGTCGTGTCCGACTCTGGGGTTGCGGTGTTCATCCATGCTTCCCCATTATTACATTGATGGTAATCCACCCCGAATAATATTTTCACAGCACCAAACAAGTAATCAGCCATATTGTGGGTGGAGATTGCACCACTGCGAGCTCCACAATCTCTTAACTCCCTCTGCAGACTGTGTATGGACGCTTCCCTGTTTCCTCTCCTGTCTCCAGGTGCCCCCCCTCCCCGAGTCTCACATACCAGCTGCAAAATCCAAACCCAGCACCAACACCAAATCTAATTGTTTATATGCTTCCATTCACCATGTCTACATTTCCGTCTTCCAAAAGGGGTCAAACTTGCACAGGAAGCCATGTTGAATCAAGTGAACATCTCCCGCTATGTAATTACCAAGAGCAAATGTGATTATTTCACCAGCAGCTATCATGTTATGGTGAAACTGTGCCATTTTCCTATTCTTGTAAGAAAAGTACAGTAATGGGATTTATGACACCGGAAGGTTTTCCATTTTGTTTATTTGCTACCTCCAGAAGCAGCTTCAGCTAGCTCAAGGACACCAATTGGCTACTGATAAAGAGAGAGATTTGCACCTTTTGGCTGGTTTCCCCCCCCCCCCCAGGCCCTCTACTTTCCCACACTGGTGTCTTCCCACAAAACACCAGATTAACTTGACACACACTGCAACCCTTGAACTGAGACAGAAGTGCAGCCCACTCCTGTTAACCTCCATAAACGTATTTAGACAACTAAGGAAACTCACTTCAGTGGGAACGGCCTTGTGAGCTTCAGATGAAGGGCGGTAAATAAATTTAATTAATAACTAATAATAATAATGCCAAAGGCTTGTTTTTGTCCCCTTTTTTAATCACCCTCAAAAAACAAACAAACGTTCTTTGCCTGTGAAGCAGCATCACCAGCTCTGCGCACAACCTTAAAAACAATCATTCAGCTGCCAAGACAGTGATTGTCAAAATTACTCATGTTTTCTTTAGTCAAAAACCTTCCTTTTTTGTCACACTCATCCACTCCCTGCTATAGAAAAATACGTAATCTGTCCCACTGTGGGCGATCAGGAGGACTCTGAAGTTCCAGATATGATGAAGGAACCATATTAGCATTGTTATGCAGGCCAGAACCATTTACAGTAAGAAATAAGGGAATTTCCTTAAAGCTGCTCCCACAATCTTTAACAGCACTAAACATGAAGTGGCAGTGGTGCCTGTTTCACATAGAAGCAGCACCAACTAATGAAAAGGCTGGATGTTCCCTTTGCTCTTTTTGGACTATGCTCCTAACATTTTAAGACAGTGGCTACAATCCATTACTGCATTGTGTGGCAGGGAGGTCAATACAGACCCATGTATAATGTGGGTGCCAGGAATACAATCCGCCAGTCACATGCAAAAAGCGTTCGTGTCCTAAAAAATGTCCTACTGAACGTTTCTGTTTCTGTTTACCAGCAGTGCGTTAAAAGACAAGAGAACCGCTTTTAACAGCAGCAGGATTGTTTTTGTATTAACATTTTATTTATTAGAAAGATAAACTTGCGAGACTTACAAAAACACATGTTAAAAACAACTGTAAAAGCAAGAGTAAAAACATTATATATAAAAGAGCAGATGCAACTCATCCCTATCCCACTGAAAAATAATGCTGGATTGGATTAACTCAAGGTCTTCCGAAGCCTGTTTTCAAACATAACACAAGGGATGAGTGTCATCTCCTACCACTTCCAGTTTACTAGGAGATGAGATTTTTTCTTCTTGCGGTGTCTAGCTCATGAAGGCATTGCTACCAGTTCCCCAACATTCGTAAATGGCCATTCTTGTGTCAGCGAGAGCTGATCCAACGTAAGTCACCACTGCATACTTTGCAGCTCTTCCAAATGGCCCAGCTATCCTTACTAGGGGAAAATGGGGCTACTTTTATTTTTAATCATTGCATATCAGGAAGAACTTTCCGACAGTAAGAGCTGTGTGACAGTAGAACGGACTCCCTCGGAAGGTGGTGGAGGCCCCTTCACTGGGGTGTTTTAAGCAAAGGTTGGGAAGCCATCTGTCATGGATGTCTTGGTTGTGATTCCTGCATTGCAGGGGGATTAACTAGATGACCCTTGGGGTCCCTCTTCCAACTCTACAATTCTTTGATTCTATAATGATTCAATCCAAACAGCTTGTGAGGGTTTGCCTGAAAAGTGGCATATGAATAACTTAACTATATATCATAAATGACTATGGTCTGGTACTGAAAACATAATTTATGGTGTGCTTGGATGCACCCTGTCCTTTCATTATAACTAACTGGCTCTGGTTGGTAGATCTTTGGGTTCTAGTAATAAAAACGAAGTAGATCTGCACAAGCCAAAGTCTGCCCATTACAGCATGGAGTCGTGTTTCTGTAAAGTTTATGATTCCAAACACAGGCTTCGATCATTCGGAGCCAATGGGTTGAATAGCAGGTTGGACCTGGCAGGCTGGGGTTCTAAGTCCAACCTTCCAAGCGTGGACACTGAGCAGATCAGTCCCATGTAGGTGGATGAGAATTGGCACATGAAAAACTGAACTCAAAGCACCACTGAATGAACTAGATCAGTTTCAGTACAGCCATGCTGACTATGGCTGATAGAAGTAATCAAAAACATCTGGAGGGCACCAGATTCACGAAGGCTGATCTAGCCAATCTCAAAGAGCTGGTATGGGAGCACATGGTGCTGCTATATCACTCCGCCTACATCTAACGTTGACGTACGAGTATCCTTGATTATATAGCCATTCACACACAAAGAGAAGGTTTAAGCTCAGATCCCATCTGCGTATTTGTGATATTGGAGGGTTTCTGCCCCAAACTGCATCATTTTGCACTCGCTTACACGGGACCCACATTTACCATTTTAGTGTGAAGTGTGAACATTTTAGTGTGAAGAGAGACACATCTTTCAATTTTTGCTTCTTTTCTCTGGTTGGGGATAATAAAAAAAATAGTCCCAGTCCAATCCCTAGTATTCCCAATTCTAAGAGTCAACTAGTAAAGAGAAAGGTTCTCTGCCTGAGACCTTGGAGAGCTGTTGTCACAGTGCAGACAATAATGGTCTAAAATGGACAATTGTGCCTCTGGATTGCTGAGAACTGCAGGGAGGCAGAGCGCTGTTGTGCTCAGGTTTTGCTTTGGGGTTCCCCACAGGCATCTGTTTGGCCAATGTGAGAACAGGGTGCTGGATCCAGCAGGCCAACTTCTTATGTTCTTTGGATAAACTGTCCGACCTGCGTCCTCACATTTCTACCTTATTAATGTTACTCTTACACCTGGTGCTCTTTTAGTTGTTTGGTGCAAAATTTAGTGTATTTAAAATCAAAACACACTTAAGATTCCTATCAGCCATTCAATGTATTAAAGGTCGTTGTAAACAGATACTGCTCTTATCACTGAGCTTTTAGGAGCCAGAGAAACTAGAATGGCAACACTAAGTTGCAGCAACTGTCTTTTTAGAACTCTCAACTCTGGGGTAGTATTATGTTGCAGCATGAAGGTTCAGAGATAGTTGAACACAACACTGATATACCTGTATTTCTAACCCCAGAAATTAAGTGGTAAGTAGTAAGCTTATATCTCCAGGATTCAAGTACTTCTCTTTTAAAATATTGTTTTATCACACCTCCTGCTGTGTGTAATTATAATGGTACAAGGAACAACAAAAATACTTTACTGCTTTGTGTCTTTGGGCACTTTATATTGTTTGTGTCTCTTTTAATTAATGGAAATGCCATTGGGGTTTGAGAGACTGAGTGATTTGGGGTTGGAAAGACTGAATGACTTCATGCATTCTACATTTCTTTTAAGAGGAGGAAAATCTATTATTATCACATTTATAATTACAGATTTCTGAAATCAGCATATTAGGAAATACAGTCAGTCAACATCGGACTATACTGTATTTCATTCTTTCCAAGAAATGTAGCTCCAAAGGACTAAAATCTGCAAAGTCAACTATGTATGACTATAACCAGGAAGACAGTTGTGTCACATGGCCAAAGAAACAACTCCACATGATGCATGTTAAATAATTAACTCATGAAACTTTTAGCACAGTACAATGTCAAAGCCAATCATCAAGTGTGAATTTTTGAAATATTAGTTAAGAGGCTGTGTGTCAATCTCAGTGATTAAATTTCCCATGAAGCAGATACCCTAGATATCTAAGACAAAGCACACTTCTAACCCATATATGGGCAGAAACTGGCTTGCTTCTAAAAAATAAAGGTGCCACAGTTCAAACTGACTGAAAACCTCACAAGTGAGACAAACTGCTAACCTATGCATGCAAATAAATGATGAAAGTAATGTTCCCCACACATGCTCAGTCACCCTTCTTAATTATGTTCTAGGACTAGGTGGGACAATAAAAAAGTAAAATAGTTCCAGGGCTGAGTCCTGGCTCCAATAAAACCCCACGCTGAAACACACTGTGCACAAACAGTACCACCCAAAAAAACAGACTTCTCTATATTGTTTCTGGAGCACAAACCTGAAGCAAAATCCACTCTGCAATAAAAATAAAATGTCTGAAGCACCAAAACAATTACTTGTAGATAGGCTGGGGGGGGGGGAAACACACACACAGCCATCATACCCTGCCCCTTTCTCTCCGAAAAATGCCCTGCAAATCTTGATGACAGAGCTGAAATAAATAGATAAAAACAGCTGTTGCACATGGGAAAAAAAGAACGGGAGACACACAAATGGAAGAACCGCTTCAGCATTTCTGTGGCCTCTTTGCAGCAGGAGGCAGCGGTGCTCCATAGGCTCCCCTGGTCCAGAATGGGGGCCCCCCAACCCGGTTCCTTCCCCACCTCTGCATTTCGACCTGTTTAGGAAACCCAGCGCCACAACAGGAGGGCGCTGTTTTTGCCTGGGGGACGGGAAGGAAACCCACAGAGAGCATGGAAACAAGCAAATAATAAAACCCGTGTCTGTGTGGTTCAGACCTTTCCCAGGGCACCCAAGAAAGAAGGGGGGGGGTTAGGGAGGCAAACTTGAAAAGCAGAGAGAGAGAGTCCTGCTTGCAAAAGGCCAAAGGGGGTCGGGGTCGGGAGCAAGCCCCTGGCAAGCTACTTCCGAGTAAAAAACGTGCCTGGGCTGCCTAGGGACGGGCCCAGCCCTCGCAGGCAGCCCTCATGCGCCACCTGCATTTTGGGGAGGGCGGGAGGAGCTGCGACGGGAGCTCCGGGAGCCATTCCCGGGCAAAAAAACAACAACAACGCTCCCAGGAAACTGTGGGAAGGCGGGCAGCAGCCGTGTTTTCCCTCAGCGTGGGGAACGTGGGAACGCCGGCCAGCCCGTGTCTTGGGCTGGGAAGAGGAGGAGGAGGAGGAGGAGGAGGCGGCGGCGGCAGCAGCAGCAGCAGCAGCCCGCGCGCCTCTGTCTCGCGCGGGGGCAGCAGCAGGGCTTACCTGCGAGCAGAAGTAGGAGCCCTGGATGCCCAGCTTGATGCAGGTGGGGCACTGCAGCTTGGCTTCGCTGCTGCAGCCCGACGTCTCGCACACCCGGGCCTCCACGGCCGCCATGCTGCTCGCTGGAGGAGCCGCCGCCGCCGCCACAAGAGCGGCCCAGCCAGGCGGCGGCAAACCGGGAAAGGGAGGAGGGAAAGGCGGAACTCTCCGCTGACTGAAACGGGGAGGAGCTCCAGGCCCGGCCTTGCCTTCGCTTGCCTGCTCTGGGTGGTAGGCACTTCCTCCAGCGGCTGCACGAGAGCGGAGCAGGCCGAGCCGACAAAAGGCGGGGTGTGTGGGTGTGTGGTTTGAGCAGGGCGGGAATGGGATGGGGTAGGCCGAGCCATCGTCATTTCAGTCTCGGTTGCAAATATATACAGTACAGTATATATATTTGCCTCCCTCCTTTCCTTCATGTCCGGATGCATTCAGCCCAGGGGAGATCATGAGGGTGTGCCTCTGGGCATGTACAAAGTGCCTTTTCCTTCCACACAGACACACGGGCAGCTCCGAGTCGTGTGCGCCTCTCGCTCCCGAATGTGAGCACTAGGGATCCTATTCGGATCCCCGAAGGGGGCCTTCCAACTTGTAAGTTTTATGGTGGAAGGAAAGATCGGGTTGCTGGACGTGTTTTCTTCGTCGCAGCCGTTCTTCTCCAGGTTCTGGCGGCTAAGTAAGTGGTGGGGGTGAGAAAAGAAGGGCTGCGGTGGGAGTGATACCGATTTGAGGGCAGGAAAAGCCAAAGCGAGTGGGAGGTCGACTGTCAGTGGGATGATGCTTCAGGAAAGACCCCCGCAGCTTCCAGTGTAAAGATCTGTCCATTTCAGTCCCCCCCCCGTTTCTCCCCCCATCTTATACTGTACAGTACAGTATTCAGTTCTCCACGTTTTGCAGCAATTCGCAATTTTAAAAAAAATCATGAAAGTTCGCTAGCACGTTAGTGCAGATTACTCCTAAGAGACACGTTTTTATGTGCAATTTTGACTAGTGTGCACTTTTTTGCAAGCAATTTCCCCCAATGCAATGCATTTCTCTGTGTTATTTTCACCAATATATTCAGTATTATGCACACTTTCCCTTTAAAATCCCATTAAAATCATTTCCACTTGATTAAAAGTGCTTTGTTTTGGCTGGATTGTGTGCATGCATGTTGTAAACTGTTGTTTTTGCTGTTTTATTAATGCAAAAAGAACGAGTGTTTAAAAAACAAAATCAGCAAAACAGGGTGTATAGAAAATCAGATATGCAAGATTTCATATATAATTTTTGATTTATTTGATTAGAAAGATAGCTTTACTTTGAAAAGGGGGAAAGGCATTACTTTTGTCAGTAAAGTGTTATATCTTACAGCAATGATGGCTAACCCATGACTAGCAGACCAGATACAGCACCATTTTGATGCTCACATTCACTTTGGACCCCAGTATTTTAAAACTGACCCTTGACCTAAGGGTGCTGTCCACTAAAAATTGTCTTTTGAATTGCATTGAATTAACTTTTGAATTGCATCAAAAAGGAAGCAAATGTTTAGCTGAACTTCATTGTCTTCCACTATTTCCCATACTATTTCACCCATAGTATGGCAGGCTAACAAGTCCAAAGTCCAGGTTCTTGCCTAGTGTGGTGTAGTGGTTGAGAGCGGTAGACTCGTAATCTGGTGAACCAGGTTCACATCTCCACTCCTCCACATGCAGCTGCTGGGTGACCTTGGGCTAGTCACACTTCTCTGAAGTCTCTCAGCCCCACTCACCTCACAGAGTGTTTGTTGTGGGGGAGGAAGGGAAAGGAAAATGTTAGCTGCTTTAAGACTCCTTCGGGTAGTGATAAAGCGGGATATCAAATCCAAACTCTTCTTATTCCTTTTATTCTGCTTCAGTCACAAGGAATTACATGTGGAGGGGGGGAAAGAGAAATAATGGTTTTACAGTGGTACCCCGGGTTACGTACTTAATCCGTTCCAGGTTACAGTACATAACCCAAAAAGAACATAACCTGAACAATTCGTTCTGTGCCCGCGCAGACCAAAAAACCCAAAAAAACCGCTCTGCGCATGAGCAAATCGCGCGCGTCGGGGTTAGCGGAGTTCGTAACCCGAAAAGTACGCAACCCGGAGCATACGTAACCCGAGGTACGACTGTACTTGTTTATATCATTTTAAGTTAACTTGTTACAAAGGTGCGCCACCGCCAATCTCTGCTGAGCTGTAGCAAAATTCCAGGGAGTTCCCGGCTCTCATGCAGGATCGTGTTTCTGCTGAGAATCAAGGAGCAATAAATTAGTTTATCATACACATATTTACACCTGCGTCTACTTTGGAAAGAGCTCAGAGCATTACATCTCAAGAAGGGCTTGTTCCCTACAGCAGTACAGTATTGGAGTACAAGGCATCCTGCACACCATCTCTGTGCCTCTGTCCCAGCCTGCTAAGATGTAGACTTGATGTTGGTTTCCCTTGATGTGTTAATGACTTTGTCATTTTTAGCAACTTCTACCCCAGGTGAGGCCCTGGCCTGGAAAGGGAGCTTATAGCCCATATTTTTCTACTGTCTTGGTGTCTTCCCTTTGAAGTCCCAAATTCTATCATTTTATTAATTTCTAGCATTCACTATCTCTGTTATGGGTGCCTTGACAGCCCCAAACTGTTACTCCATATCTGCTACAGTATATTATATATTACACTGTTGCAGCCACCCCCGGGACCTCATGATGAAGGGCAAGTAAGAAATACTATAAATAGGTAAATAAACAAATGGATTGTACAGATTAGATGCAGGTGTAATGTACAGAAAATATTGTGAAGCATTAAGAATGTAAAAATACATAGTTGCACTGTCAAATGCAGCCTCCAGAACAAGTCATCCAACCCTCTGTACAGCATTAGGTTTCACATAGTATCTTCCAATAAAAATATTAATGACTTTGGCTCCAAGCCCTGAAATATACATAGCCATGCTCTTCTAGTTTTTCACAAGAATTTCCACAAAATGAAAAAATAAAGAGAAAATTTGCAGAAAGGGCTGTATCTTGAAGCCAAATTAAAGTAGTGGCATTCAAACTCCATCTTGTCAGTTGTACCAGGATGCTGGCATGTGCATAATAAAACATGGTGTTTTTTTTAAATAGTCACTAATAATAGTTTAATCAAAAATACATTGGCTAATGGGAGTACATCGAGAACAGGATGTATTCAACATCCCCCTCCCATTCCTTCCACATTTCATGAATTATGGATATGTAGATTATGATTCAGAGGTGCATATCTGTTTTCAGATCCACTCATAATCGGGTTTATTATATAGTTCCCCTGCAAACCGTTTCTCACACATGCATACTCAGAATATAAACAGCTACAATTCACTTTATTTATTAGACTGTATAAATGCTTAATATTTTACAAATTTCTAAGGGATATACAATATCAAAAACAAACAATAACATTAAACAAAATGCAAACTAAAACCAATAAACACCAATGTGAAAGTATATAAAAGCAAATTAAAACAAAAATTCAGGGCAACATTTACCTGGAAGGAATTAAAGATTCATAGGGTCCAGATTTTAAGCTTCCTCCTTCCCATGTACTACAATCTTATAGGCTCTGCTTTAGATTTCTTCGTTATGTAAAACCAGACTTGTTTCTGCTAGAAGCAGGGCCTTCACTGTGGTGGCAACCACATGCCAGAACACCCTCTCAAGAGGTCTGCCAGGCTCATTTTAATAAAAGATTTTAGGGCAGCTATAAGCACTGTGTAACGACTGTGGTTGTGTCTTGTTTGTGCCACTGCTTGTATTATGGATTTTGAATTGTATGTCACCTAGAGGTCTCTTGAATCAAACTGGCATGATACAATAAAAGTATACCAGTTTATGGTGCAGGATGGAAATGACGTAAGGGATGAGATGCTCAAGAGGAAACTATAAACCCTGACACACTATTGCTTTTGTGAATGTAAATCCTCCTTGGCTCATGACCACAAACTACACGAGGGTTTCACAAATACTGCAAATGCTCCTGATAAACCTTCCAAAGCGATGGAGCTCTAATAAAACACTCATGGTTCAATTGTTCAAGAGGCAACAAAAACTGTCTTGTTTGGGTGAACAGTGTACATTCATTTGTACTAGTTTTACAGCAAAAGTGAGTAGGCACATTCCAACAAAACTTAACCTTACTTAGGAGTAAGCCTCACTAAACACAGTTAACGCCTGCTAGTAAATTTACAGAAGACTGCATTGCACCACTGTCTTATGCATACTTACTTGGGAGGAAAGCGCCACTGAATACTGGTAAAGATTTAGTTGTGAATCCTGTTCAAACCAATGGGACTTTAGCATCGCCCTACCAACCACAATAATGGAATACAATTATTCCTAGGCTTGTCTTGTCCCGACACCTGCATAATAATACGTATGTGAATAGATTCCATCCTTCATTGTGGTTCAGTCCTATCTTGTCAACAGCATCTGCGCACCTGAAAATCCGATGAATAAATCAGTTGTTCCCCAGCAACGTGAGCTAGTCTTAGTGTTTCTAAACTGATTCTAGCAGCTCCAAAATGCTTCATGCAATGATCTGCATAATACAAATGTCTTCTTTCCAAACATCCAGTACAAATAGGCACTATGAATTAATGAATCTTTATTTGCGTCAGCCATTGGCCATAGCAATAAAACAATACAATATACAAAGAACAGAAATAAAAAGTCAATTATATAAAAGACATTTTAGGGTTTTGAATCAATAGTCAAATAATGGATCTTATTCTGATTGCCCCAGCTAAAAACCTTGCAACCTTTGCTGTCAAATAGGCCACTATGTTCGCATGCTGCAGCAACATCACCAAGACTTGCAGTTGCATAAAATGCATGCCTAGTATGCAGGGGGTGGGGGAATCAGCATGCCTTGAAAATTTCTGACAGAAGCAAACAAGTATGTTTTTCTTTTTTCAGTTGCAGTGAATCAATATATAACTTTATGAACACCGTGTCTTCTAGCTATTGGTCCACTGTTAGATATAATTCTTCAGTGGAAAGCATATTGATGAAGTTGGGTTTCCCTGGCATACCCCAGTTTTACTTCACACACCAAGTGGAATGCTGCCAACAGGGCATCTATTCTATGTCTCCAGTTTTCTGGGGGTATATCTGGAGGCCTCTAGCAGGCTAAGGACTATTCCACTGGCCTTCCCTAGAATGTCACTTTCAACAGCCCCTCAGGCCAGCTCTGGCAGGCTTTGGGATGGCTCTCTTAGATGACTTTAAATTGTGATTAAAATTGTGGAAGAACACACCTGCCAAGTTACACCATGGTGCAGAAGGTGTGTAAGTCCCACTGCTGAATCACAGCTGTCAACTATTCCCTTTTATTGAGAGGAATCCTATTCAGAATAAGGGAATTTCCCTTAAAAAAGGGGGGGAAAGTTGACAGCTACCAGTATGTGCTGAATTACACAAATCTGTCCTAAAGTCAGGTAGCTAATGTTGGTTTGTGTTTTAAATGGCCATTAGTGCGTTTCCCCTGAATGGAAGGCATTGTTTTAAGGGTTTGATGATTAAGTCTTACAAGTTTGCAGAATGCTTTTCTCTTCTAGCAAGGAGGTTTTAAAAAGTCGTTTTAACAACAGATTGCCTTTGATTGCGAAGCAGAGTGCCTCATCTCTGAAGGATGCCAGCATTTCTCTTTAACTATTTGTTTACCTATTACAGAGTGTAGAGAACTACCGGTATCCATGGAATTGCCAACAATTGCCTTGCAATTTTCATATTCCCATCTGGCAAGGGGGCAGGAAAAAAAATCATTCTGCAGAGGAGCATCCCTGTTCCTGAGTTCTAGGGAGGCTTGTTTTAAGGCTGAGAAAAGAACTACCTTAAAATAACCATCATAGAATGGTAGAGTAGGAAAGGACCATGAAGTCCAACCCCCTACAATGCATCTTTTGCCTGAGAGTAAGAGTCTGGCAAATAGAAGGGGAAGAAATGGAGGCAGTGAGAGATTTCACTTTCTTGGGTTCCATGATCACTGCAGATGGTGACAGCAGTCACGAAATTAGAAGACGCCTGCTTCTTGGGAGAAAAGCAATGACAAACCTAGACAGCATCTTAAAAAGCAGAGACATCACCTTGCCAACAAAGGTCCGTATAGTTAAAGCTATCGTTTTCCCAGTAGTAATGTATGGAAGTGAGAGCTGGACCATACAGAAGGCTGATCACCGAAGAATTGATGCTTTTGAATTATGGTGCTGGAGGAGACTCTTGAGAGTCCCATGGACTGCAAGAAGATCAAACCTATCCATTCTTAAAGAAATCGGCCCTGAGTGCTCACTAGAAGGACAGATCCTGAAGTTGAGGCTCCAGTACTTTGGCCACCTCATGAGAAGGGAAGACTCCCTGGAAAAGACCCTGTTGGGAAAGATGGAGGGCACAAGGAGAAGAGGACGACAGAGGATGAGATGGTTGGACAGTGTTCTCGAAGCTACTAACATGAGTTTGGCCACACTGCGAGAGGCAGTGAAGGATAGGCGAGCCTGGCGTCATGGGGTCACGAAGAGTCGGACACAACTGAACGACTGAACAACAACAACAAGAGTCTCGTACTACCGACTGAGCTATCTATAGCATTTCAGTGCATTTTGCCTGTTTCTGGCACACAGATCAAGGTAGACGGGCTGCCTCGTCCGTTTAGACGCCGCAGGTCGGTAAATTGTCAGATAAATGTGAATATTTTTTCCTGCATCTGGGAATGGTGAGGCAGACGCGCGTCTGTTGCCCACCAATCAGATTTTGGATGGGGATGTGAATGGCGGTGACTTGAGGGATGAGGAGGGGCTTGCATCACACATGCTGACACCTCCATGACAGAAAGGGGGACAAGCGGGCGGCCCGTCCGGCCAAGCGTCAGTGGCGAGACGCAGACAGATTCTGCAGTTGCCGCTTTCGGGCTCTAGGGGTCACTTTGCCGTTTCGAGCAGCGCCGCCTCAGCCTGACATGCCCCTGTCTGCCTTTCCCACGTGACTGTCTCTCCTGAAAGGGGGAGGCGGGGAGGAGGAGAAAAGGAAGGAAGGAAGGGGGAAAAGAACTTCACCGGAGACTACAATTCCCAGAAGCCGCCGCTTCACCTTCCCTCCAGCCTCGGACACCGACCCCTCCCCGCAGCGGCCCCCACCCCACGCACGCACGCGCCGAGCCGCCAAAACGGCCGTCGCCCCCACGTGACGCCCCGCCGGCCAATCGGTTTCGAACCTGATTTGTTATCCGCCTCCCTCTTTTTACCTCTCCCCTCCCCTCCGCGCTTGTACGATCAGAGCGATCTAAGATGGCGACGGTGGAACCGGTGAGTGTCCTCGTTCCCGCTTCCTCCCTCTCCGCCCCAGCGCCTTACTTCTCGGCTTCCGGGGGGGCTGGGGAAAGGCCTGGCGGGGGCCAGAGGGCGACCGTGGCGGAGGGAGACTATCCTAGCGGAGGAGTAAAAAAAGAGGGAAAGGAAGGGAAGGGGCGGCGGCGGCGGCCTGGCAATGTGTGTGTGTCTGTGTGACGCGCGTGCGTGTACGGCGAGCCGAAGGTGCCGGCGCGTGCGATGAGACGACTCGAGGGGAGTAGTCGATCGGGGCCGGAGGGCGGGGGCGGGGGAGAGGAGAGGAGGGGCGCGTGGGGGGGGGGTAGGCGGGTTCCGAGCGCGAGCCGGATTGTGCCGTCACAGCTTGGGCGGGGGCGTTGAGGGGCGGCAGGGGAGGGGGAGGAGAGGGTGAGGAGGGGGAGAGAAAGGAGACCTGAGAAGGGCCCGTGTGAGGGGAGGGAGGCGGGCGAGAGCGTGTCCTACGGGTGGGGGCGAGGACCTAACTTCTTCCTTTTTGGCGTGGCCGGGTGCGTCGCGTGCGGCCGCCGAGCCGGCTCAGAGGCTCCCGCCGCTTTCTCTCTTCGGCCGCCCCGCTCAAAAACCTCTCTTATTTCTCCTTCCCTCGTCAATTCTTGCCCTGCTAGGCGGCACACGGAGCCGTGGCACCTCCCCCATCCCACGTTTCCCTCAGCGGCCTATTCCTCTCTTAGGCTGGAGCTGAGGCCGGCCTGCCCAGTGGTCGCCGCCTTCTCTTTTCACACTCGGAGAGCATTTCGTGTCCCCCTCCCCCCGTTCTTGAGGCAGAAGACGCCACCTTCTTTCGGGGGACCCCGGGCCTAGTATGCGCACGCCGGCCGCTCTCGCCTTCCTGCTTTCCCACCCGTATTTCGCAAGGGAAACGTGGCCATGGGGCGCTCCTTAAGATCGACTAGGAAGTACCAGCTTTCGGATTCCCCGGACTTTGCCTAAAGCCCTTGGGAATCTGCTGCTTGCGAACAGAAGACCGACCCAAAGTTGAGCTTCTTCCATACAGATCACCCCCACACCTTGGTGTCAGCTTTCTTTTTCTTTCTCCCTACCCCACACCCTAGCTTTACACATTTTGTCGTGACCAAAAGATCGCTTAAATCGTTAATTTCAAAACAAGAAATTGCTTTACTTCTCACTGCCACCTATCCCAATGTGGGTGGAGTGGTAACGTTCAAAAGCAGAATTGGAGGGGGGTGCGGTGGAGGACTATGACAGCTCGTTTAGCAACATTTGTGCTGGGGGAAACTCAGCTATGAGCCAAGTAGTCCTGTAAATTGGTTCTGACACTGTATATTTGCAGCAGCAATTTAAACTTGTGTCTTAGAATAGCAACCTTTTACTGCAGGTACTGAAGGACTGAGTCTTGCCTGGCTGTAGCATGAATTCAATATGCCCCTCTGCAGTTGACTTTAAGAAAATGTATTCTATTGCTGTCATAATTTTCAAGAGTAGGCATAGTTTTAAAATGTATTATTTTTCTTAGTCCATACACATTAGTACAAGCTGCTTCCTAAGCATCAAAGAAACAGAATAACTATGGAGTGATCCATAATTATAATAATCTTAAGTACCCAAACACTTTTGAAAGCTCATTTTCTGATATTTCCCAGTTTTAACAAGTTCCTCGTTTTTGTCACTTTCATCATCATCCAAAGCACAACTGTATGTGGGGTATTTGAAGGGGGCTTGTTGTAAAGTACAGATTTTGCAAGGTATTCATCAACATGATTGAAAACCTTTCTGCACCATGTAGTATTGGAAGGGTAAGTATTCAGTCTTTAGTTTTGTATCTGTAATGTTTTATGCACCTGCACTAATTTTGTTGCTGGTTGCCACAGTTGGATATGAGTAACTTGGATTCCTAGCTGAAGAGATTATGACTATATGATGTGGATTGTTCAAAGGCATTCTTAAGGAAGAGTGTGATGGGCAGATTAGAGCATGTAATTACAACTAAGAATGCAGGTGATAAATAAGTGTTTCATCAGTACCTGTGCTGGCAGTGTCAAATTGCTATTTTCTGTTTACTAATTTTAATTGACATAGTTTTGAATACCATATGTTAGTCAGGAGACAGATACTTGGATTATCTGGCAATGCAGCATTATTTGATACAAATAATTTTAAATTTTTATTGTCACAATTGGCTTTATTTTTTAAACCATCTTCAGTTTGTAGAAGTAGCTTCCTTTCAGGTTCATAATCTTGAATCCTGACTTGTTGAGGAGTGGTAAAGTTTAGCATTGCTTCTCCGCTTCCAATGCACTATAAGTAGAATTGTAGAAACTAGTAGTAAGACCACATATCTTGGGACTGTCCAGAGTTCTTGACTCACTGGATTGGATTCTTACTTAAGATAGTCTGTAATCAATGGGACCTAAATTATTTATGACTAAGTTTGCACATTGATTTCAGTGGGAACAAAGATCAAATAACTTAATATTGATCCAACCCATTGTGTCTCCAGTCTCTGTGTGGTCTCTAATTTACTAAGGTCTGAACTTGTAGCTGTGTATAGTTTTAAGTTTATTAAACAGCTTTCAGCATCATATTGTCAAGTCTTGCAAATTAGGATAGAAAATGGCATAACAGAACCCAATAATTACTTAATCCTGCCATATTTTCATATGCTGGTGTAGTTTAGTGGTTAAGAGAGCCAGTGTTATATGTTGGACTAGGATCTTGGAGACCAGAGTTTGAATCTCCACTCAGTCATGAATCCCACAGGGTGACCTTGGGCCAGTCACATTCTCTCAACTTAAGCTACCTCATTGGGTTCTTGGGAGGATGAAATGAGGAGATGGAGAACTCTGTACTCCATCTTGAGCTGCTTGGAAGAAAGGTGGGATATAAAAAAAATAAAAACAAAGAAATAAATGTTACAAAGCTTTTAAAAATCTAGCAGAGCAGCAGTGGCACCACTGAAATTGCGAATTTAATTTACAATTGACTCTCAACTTAGGCATGTTCACCTTATGCAATTACGACTTTACATGGTTGATGGCTGTCTAGTTGAAATTGCACAAATTAAACACATAAAAGGCAGAGTTTAAAACTCTTTTTGCGCAAGGTTTTCCTAAAGCGGAAAGAGCTTTTACGGTCCACTCCTTGCTTCCTGGACTCTGGGAGGCTCTTGCGACATCTTGCCAAAGTTTGTGAGAGAGCCTCCTAGAGCCCAGTAACTGAGGTGGAAAACTGGGGGGCGGGGAGAGATAAGACCTGTTAGGCACCAGCTCTGGAATGTAAGACTGCTTCTTGTACAGGGGCAGTTTCAGGGGGGTGTTTCGACTAAACAATTTTTGTAACCCCCGTACAAGGTACAAATTGAGTATGTACTACATTATGACCAGATAGGGCTATCTGTTATTTAAGAGGTACATGGGTATCAGTGTTCAGGATCTTATCGCCCTTTGGATCTAGACTAATTCCTTGAGAGTTAGGATGAAACCTAATTGCAATGGAACTGACTGTGATATAAACTGAGAAATATTAATTATAATTTGCTTTTTTTAAAATAAAAAAACCCCCAAATGTAATTGTCTTACAATTTTAATGTTTTTTTAATAAAGCCCTTGGGGGTTCTATTATAATTGGTTGGTGTATAGATTTTGTTAAATAAAGTAAATTGATGTTGCATTGAGGAGTGGCATTTCCCTAAATTTTCACACATATAGAAATCCATAGAGATCCTGAGCCAAGTGGTAGTTTTGATCAGGGCCAACCCACACATGGGGCAAGGTAACCTGCCTCAGCTGACAGGATCCACAGGGGCAGCAGATCCCTATCTAGATATTTATTGTCCCTAGTTCCTGATGTAGATCTTCACTCACCCTTCCCTGGCATGGAAAGGGGCCCCATTTTGTGGTTCTCCTCAGTTTCAAAATGTCTTGGGCTGGCCCTGATTTTGATAATCTCCTCTTATGTACCTACAACTGTGTGAGAAGAATGCCTTTGCCCTCCACATGAAGAAGGTATTCTAACTCTTAATGGTACAGTTACAGGTAGGTAGCCGTGTTGGTCTGCCATAGTCAAACAAAAAAAAATTGTGCATGCACACGAAAGCTCATACCAAGAACAAACTTAGTTGGTCTCTAAGGTGCTACTGGAAGGAATTTTTATTATTTTTTATTTTGTTTTGTCTAATGGTACAGTGTTCACAATTACAAAATCATAGTCAAATCCATTATTATTAGCAGTTGGAAGTATATTTGGATTTGCTTATCCTGCAAAAAGGAAAACAAGTCAACTTTGTACTTTGTTTATATAGGAAACCACTTCTAACCCTCAGACTTCAGAAGAAGAGAAAACCGAGACACCAGCAAGTCAGGAGGTAGTCAGTCCTGAACCATACGTTAAGCATCCATTACAAAACAGGTGAGACATGTTTCCTCTGAACAATATAATAGAATATTATAACTTACAGGTATGAATTACATTTAAAACATTGTTTAAAAATTCCTGTGAAAACTTGTTTTACTGCATTTTTTGACTAAAGGATGAATATAAAAATCTAACCTTTATGACGAACTAAATGAGTATAAAGTGGGTGTATTTCAAGAAATTGTAAAAGGGGAGCCTTCTACCTCTACAACCATGCAAGCAAGATTGTAAAGCAGCTGGGATCTGGCTTGTATTGCACACAATAAACCTAACCTCAGCAGCATGGCTTGAATTTGTGATAATTTAAGTGTGCCGAATGCAAAGGAATAATCAGGAACATGGCTTACATTTGGTACAGTTGGGAGGCGTCTGGTGGCTGACCCACAATAACACTCCTGATTGCCCCTTGGAAGATGCAACATCACCTGTACCACACATGATGTCATATGGTGTATGGTGAGCATGGCTGGGGAAGAATGGCCCTGTGGTTGAAATTAGGAGTTCTGTGGGCAGGAGGTTCTGGACCCCTGGTGTAAAACTTTGACCAGCAGTGTTGCTGCATGATAAATAGCTCTTGTTTTAAACAGGACGCGAGAGGGGCAGCCCTGGAGAGGACACTTCAGTGCTGTTAAAGCAGCAAAAAGAACACTGGAAGACCAGTTATGAATTTCTAGTCCCTGCAGCCACAGCAGATGCTGTAATTTTCCAAGGGTTTGACTTCATCCCCAAAGGCGCACTCCATTGTCTTTCAAGACAGATGGATGCCAACAACATTTCATAAAATTGTAGAATTGTTGAGTTGGAAGGGACCTCAAGAGTCATCTAGTCCAACCCCCTGTGATGCAGGAATCTCAAGTAAAGCATCCATGACAGGTGGCCATCCAGCTTAAGAACCTCAATGTAAGGAGAATCCACCACCTCCCAAGGGAGTCTGTTCCACTGTCAAACAGCTGTTACCTTTAGAAAATTATTCCTGATGTTTAGTTGGAATCTCCTTTCTCTTAACTTGAATTGCAATACCTCAGCATTGCAGATAACACTTCTGCCTTCCTAGAAAGCTTTCAAAGGTTATAGGTTGCTCTCGCACATGTTTCGTTTGAACCAAGTTAGAATCTGCTTTAATCTTTTCTGAAGTAATCTTTTCAATTCTTAAAATATGGGCTGAATACTGAGGACTGCCTTTGTTTTGTTTAAGAAGACTTTTATACTGCTTATAGACCAAATAAGTTTGTTCTGGTATAAGCTTTTGCGTGCATGCACACTACTTCAGATACCAGAACAAACTTAGTTGGTCTATAAGGTGCTACTCAGGGTGGCACTGTCGGTTAAACCACAGAGCCTTGGGCCTGCCAATCAGAAGGTCGGCGGTTCGAATCCCTGCAACGGGGTGAGCTCCCATTGCTCAGGCCTTGCTCCTGCCAGCCTAGCAGTTTGAAAGCACGAAGTGCAAGTAGATAAATAGGTACCGCTCCGACGGGAAGGTAAACGGCGTTTTCGTGTGCTGCTCTGGTTCGCCAGAAGCGGCTTAGTCATGCTGGCCACACAACCCAGAAGCTGTAAACCGGTTCCCTCGGCCAGTAAAGCGAGATGAGCGCCACAACCCCAGAGTCGTCCGCGACTGGGCCTAATGGTCAGGGGTCCCTTTAACTTTTTAAGGTGCTACTGGACAATTTTTTATTTCGACTGCATCAGACCAACACGACTACCTACCTGAATCTTTTATACTGCTTAATCATCATCAACAAAATATTTATTAAAAATACTGATAATAAAACTTTTGAAAGTTATATTTCACTTCATTTAACTGTGAATGATTTAAGGGAACAGTCTTTTAATTATTGATGCCCATTTGACCTACTCAGTGCCTTAGGTGAGAACGCAGTTTTCATAAGAGCCTGGCTGGATCAGACCAAGCGTTGGTTGCCAGCAGGGCTAGTCAGGTGCTTCTGGGAAGTCCAGATACAGAGCATATAGGCCACAATCCAATCTCATTGTTTACCTTTTAGCAAATACTATATTGTCTCTTGAGTATTGCAGTATGTGGGTTTACAACTAATATAATACGGCACTGAGAGAGTTGTAACATAGATATCAGAATATGATGTGTTCATAGCTTAAAACATGTATGAATGTGTAATGAAATCTGTGCTTTTAGAATTTTAGTGGCTTCAGTTTACAGATTTTCTTGTTTCAGGAGATAAACTGCTAGGAGCAAGAGACTGTACCTTTTTTTGTCCATTGTTAATTCTGCTTTACGATTTTTTTCCCTTCCTCTTGCTGAAAGACCTGCATTGCTGAAATTTCCTGACACTTTTAAGATGAGTTACAGCTGGTAAAAGATATGATGGTGCTGGTGTAGTGTTAGGTTCTCATTACCAAAATAGGTTGCCTCCCCCGAATTTCTCTAATCAAATCTCCTTGTCCCAGGTCAGTGTGACCCTGTAAAAACATTGTTCCTGGTTATTCTAATTTGGATAGCTCAGATGTTTCTGAATGTATTGAAGCTGTGTTGTATTCTCAAGAGTAGTTTAAAATAGCACACCCCAAATAGTTCTAGTGAAATCAGAATGTTGATATTGCAGTCCTTGAGTGGTTGACTTAGTAAAATGTATAATTTCGCAGAACAATACTCAGCAACTCTACAAGTCTGTTGATTGTGTGTGCTTTCTGAAGTTTTGCCTAGGGCAGTATCCCCATCCAAAGAAGTATATATATATAGCAGCTGTACTGTGCACAAAGCACTTTTTTAAAGCTAAAATGGTATTGATCAGTCAGTTAGTGGGAAGCTGCAGCGATGGTGGACTGAATCCAGTCTTGATGCACCTGATCACCAGGAGATTACTTTTTTAGACTCTGTACATGCAGCCCTGACTTTTGGATCAGAGGGTAATTTGCACAACCAGCCTCTAGTTGTACAGACAGAAGCTTACTGCTCCCCATGGAATGCCACTAACTAGGTTGATGTATATAAATTGTTCAGAAAGCATGCTTCAGATTATATGCTTTACTCCAGAATCTGTTTTCAGAAGGAGATTGAATTTTGGAAAGAACAGTATTTATAATTTTTTTTTTTTGTTCTATCTTAGGTAAGCATTCATTATATCTAAATATAAATATTGGCCTTCCATCAAATTCTTTCTCCGTCCGCTTTGTGATCTAGAGCCTCAGTACCTTGCCCAGTTCAGTGGGATCTGAAAATTAAACCTGTGGGCATTCTTGCGCTATCTATAATTTTCTTTCCTAAATTTCTTCTATACTGTATGATTTTCAGTCCTTACTATTCTTAGTCGTAATAGGACACCGGATAATAAAACATTGTAGCCTAACAAGAAATCAATATTTTTTCAGGTGGGCGCTCTGGTTCTTTAAAAATGACAAAAGTAAAACCTGGCAAGCAAATCTTCGTCTGATCTCAAAGTTTGATACTGTTGAAGATTTTTGGGCGTAAGTGAAGTTTCTTAGATGCCAGTCTCATTCATTCTTGAAGTATTTATTTCTAGTATACTAATATGTAGCTCTTTAAATCAGCCTGTACACTAGCTCAGAGCCTCTGTGGGAAGGTTTATACTGCATTTTTCAAAACTCAATTGAACATGAAATTTGAATTTTTCCCTTTCTGTTCATTACGCAGGATGACATAAGGAAAAAGAGGGAACCTAGTAAGTTGAATGAAAGGGATCTGGCAAATACCTTGATTTTTTAAAATTGACAGATGAAGCACAATTTAGGAAAATCTCTGGAGGCACAGACTATAAATCCTTCAGAATTATTTAGTAGAAAAAGTAGCTGACTATGAAACTAATTAACACTAACGTAGGAGAACTATAAACAGTCAGCTCCAGTACCTATCAAGTATTGGTGACTCCTATGAACTATGCTTATTAAGTCAGGATGACTAACCTGTGACACACCAGATGTTGCTGGACTACAACTCCTTTCAGCCCTGACAATTAACCATGGAGCTGATGGGAGTTGAGTCAAATGGGAACCACAGGTTAGCAACCATTGTCTAAAAATTTCAGGTAATAAAAATGTAGAAGCAATTGTCTTAAATTGTCAGTGCTCCTTGTCCTATACACATGTGACTAGATTTCATTTTTAATTATTCCCCCCCATGCTGTGAAATTAATTGTTGAGAATAAGTTTATATTCCTAATTAAAACACCTTAAAATTTAAGGTGCTAGCCTGATTTATCCTTGTGAAATCTGCACTGCTTGTGATAGTTCACTTTCTTAATTGTGTTTTGCTTTTCCCAAATAGGTTATATAACCATATCCAGCTCTCTAGTAACTTAATGCCCGGTTGTGACTACTCACTGTTTAAGGTATGCAGTGTAAACTTAAGTATTAGCTTGTTAATTATTGTAAATATTGTTACTAATTTTGGGTCCCCTGTCTTATAATGTCTTAAGATAGTATGTAAACCGCACTACCCCACCTCCACAGAGTCTAATATTTCCTTGTTGCACATTCATAGCTTGACACTTGATTTCTATAATGTGTTCAGGCACACACTAGTGAACTTTCCTGTTTGAGTGAGGTGTGAATTGCTGGTCTTAAATATCTCTGGGCTGCCTTGCCACACACTGCCTCTTTCCATGCTACTGTCTATAAATGAAATCCTTTTTGTAGTTACTCCTGAAACTTCTCTGGCAGTAGGAAAGTCTTTCCATACATTGGTTGTATCCAACAAAGTCTTTCCACTAGTGCAAAAGCAAGAGGCCTTTCTCTCCCCACCCCAGTCTACTGCAGTTAATTGGGGAAAGCCTCAAAACAGACGGGTCCTATTAGGCTGTTTGGATTTCTTGCACCAACAGGATAACTTAGTTGGGTACAACCCATTGCATTGCAGGTGGTATTAAAAATGAATTGTTTTGTTTCACACATGAGTTAAAATCTTAATGATATGAGAATAGCTGGGCTCAAATGCTGCATTAAAATGAAGTGATACTGGGTTGTGCATCATATAGATTCATTGTTTTCTGCTCAAACGGCACTTTTTAGGATGGTATTGAGCCCATGTGGGAAGATGAGAAGAATAAACGAGGAGGGCGGTGGCTAATTACACTAAACAAACAGCAGCGACGAAGTGACCTTGATCGCTTCTGGCTAGAGACAGTAAGTTTTTTGTGCTATTTGGTCCTGCTTAAATTTGAGAGATGAACTGTTCCAAAATTCCTGAAGGGAGGAGGCATGTTGAAGAACCCATCAGTTGCCACTTCAGTGTACAGTCGTACCTCAGGTTATGGCCACTTCGGGTTACGTTTTTTCAGGTTACATACTCCCATAACCCATAAGTGTTTTTCGCCACACTCAGTCTGCGCATGCGGAGAAACGTTCTGTGCATGCGCAAAGTGCGAAATCACCGTTCAGGTTAAGTACTTTTCAGGTTATGAACGGCACCCTGGAACCAATTAAGTATGTAACCCGAGGTACCACTGTACCTGTGAGTGGTGGTGTAACAACTTGTGCAGACACTGTGTCTGTCATGGTTAGACTACTAGCTGATCAAGGTGTAATGGGTTCCCTAGGAATTGAATCCAGACTCTATAACATGGTTCACCGCAAGTATTTGTGAAGCTTATGGGATTCCCTGGCAGGGGGGCGAGTTGTGGGGAGGCGGTAGGGCTAATTCTGATTTGGTGAAGGGGAATAGATAGGATTTCCCCCTTGAAATCATAAACAAACGCCCCAAAATGGCACTGAAAACTATGCAACAGATAGAAAAACTGCAGGACAAATGGGATAACACATGCTGAATTCTACTGAGTATGCCATAGTACCTATTTGTAGGCCTTTTAGACAACAAAGGAAGTTGTTTATCATCTCAGCAAAATTGTATCCTGTTGGGATGCTTTGGTATTGAGAGGATTTGTGTTGTCACATGAGGGCTTAACAGAGCAGAAGGAATTTGCAGTTTACTGTAGACTTACTCTTGAATTTTTGTATGTGGATCCCAGCCCTGAATTTGCATTCCCTGGCTCCTGATATCTGAAAAGGAGCCCCTCAGCATGAGTGGCTCCTTGCATGTAGCACCCATACAGAGGTACCCCAGGTTGCGTACGTAATTGGTTCCGGGTTACAGTTCATAACCTGAAAAGTATGCAACCCGAACAAGCACGCAAAAAACCTGGAAGCGGTTTGCGCATTCGTGAACGTGTCTGTGCATGCGCGACCCTCTGCCCCCCACAAGGCAACTGCTCACCCTCTGCCCCCCACAAGGCAAACGGCTGCTTATTGGGCGCTGAGAAAGTTGCAGGAGGGCCCTAGAATGCACCCATTACCTGCCCAGTATGGGAAATAAATGGAGAGCAGGGAACAACAGGTTTTCCCCACTCTCCGTATATTTATTTGCTTTCCCTCATCCGTGTACGGTTGTGATAGTATAAGTGAATTAAGTGTAAGTTGCGGCACACTGTATTACAAACACTTGGCAACAGGTTGATCCTAGTGGTAGATGCAGTGGTAATCTCATCAGGTAAGAACCTGTGGATGCACAAATCAGGGATTGCCTGCATTGTTCTTCAGAAAGCCAATGTGTGGTGTTCTCTGGTTTCCTGTCAAAGACAGTTGAAAATGCTTTTATATTATTGGTTATCTTGGGAGTGGTGGACAGTCTCTTGTCTTACGTAGTGTTAATTTTCTTCCATTCATTTGGTTGTCTTTTCCTATTTAGATTGATTAATGGTCTATTACTCTTTTATAGCTGTTGTGCCTTATTGGAGAGTCCTTTGATGACTACAGCGATGATGTATGTGGAGCAGTTGTTAATGTTAGAGCCAAGGGTGATAAAATAGCAATATGGACTACTGAATGTGAAAACAGGGACGCTGTTACACATATAGGGTAAGTTATGCCTGGCGTGCTCTGGTCCATGGGGTCACGAAGAGTCGGACACGACTGAACAACAACAACATGCTGAATAATCTGCAGTATACTGTCTTCCTAAGAATACCCTACATGTGGAGCTGGTTCAGACATCACTGTAAACCAGACAGAAGGAATTACTGATCTGTGGGTCAAATTAGGAACCTTACAATTCCAGCCATGCCAACCCATTGATCACCTGACACCCTATGACAAAGGTGTGGGATTGGTAAAGCTATGGTGACAAAGGAACAATCAAGAGACTTTGAGTATAGTCCCAATTGTTCCTTTGCAGCAGGGCTTGAGCTTGATGGCTGACAGGCTCAGATCCTCTTGACACCATGACAACAGGTTATTTACAAGTGGGTGGATTTGCCTGACAGTCAAAAGCAGCCCACAGAGGGGAGGCCACTTGTTGACCCAGCCCAGTGGACAAAAGTGATTTCCCACCTCTGCAATAAACCATGGCTTATTGTGATAGGAACAATATGTTGCAAGGCTTGAGCACAGACACTTTCCAATTCCTCCAGCATTACTGCAAAGAGAAGATCAAAAGTTTTTACTTCAGTTTTTTTTTAGTTTTTGTTTATGAAAGGTAGCTTGTTTTGTCCAAATCCAACTAACTGGCTAATATTAACCATGGTTAGCCATGTAATATGAAGCTGGTTTGTTTCCAAAAACCATAATTAACCACTGTTAAGACACAGGTGGCGCTGTGGGTTAAACCACAGAGCCTAGGGCTTGCTGATCAGAAGATTGATGGTTCGAATCCCTGTGGTGGGGTGAGCTCCCATTGCTCGGTCCCAACTCCTGCCCACCTAGCAGTTCGAAAGCACAAGTAGATAAATAGGTATCGCTCCGGCGGGAAGTTAAACGGCATTTCCGTGCGCTGCTCTGGTTCGCCAGAAGCGGCTTTGTCATGTTGGCCACATGACCTGGAAGCTGTACACCGGCTCCCTCGGCCAGTAACGCGAGATGAGCGTCGCAACCCCAGAGTCGGACACGACTGGACCTAATGGTCAGGGGTCCCTTTACCAGACATCCCCGTTTCCCGGGGACAGTCCCCAGGTTTACAAATCAGTCCCCATACAAAATCCATTGAAGTTGAAAAGTGTCCCCGGATTCATTGAAAAAAATATGGTAACCTTATGTTAAGAGTATGGATGTAATGCTAAACTGCAGTTAATTGCAAATGGAAGCAAGAGCATCCCATCTCCTCCATTGCCACACTGGAGAAGGAATGGAAATGTATAAACCCCAAACTTACTGCAACTCATTCCCATCACAGTAAACCATGGCTTATCATGATATCTACACTGTTCCACTATGTGCAGCCTAATCTTATACAGGTATATTCTCATAATCTTTACTCAGAAACCTTACTCTGTTCAGTGGAACTTAGTCTCAGGTAAAAGATCTGCAGCCTGTTTCAGTTGATACCAAGGACAGTGAAGGAAATTGAAACAATTCCACCCTCTTGGGAAAGTTCAGCTGAAACTGTTACTCTTTCATAACCATGGTTTGTTTCTGGACAGTTTCACAGTGGGTACTAATTTCAGTTGCAAAAGATTGGAGATTATAGTGTTGCTTAAGCGTGAAATATACCCTATGACTTTGTATTCTACATATTACAGAATGAGGAGGTTTGATTCAGAGTATACTTAAATTCTATGAAAGTATATTAAATCCATTGAAGCCACATGAACATGGATTTGGAAATACATAGACTTTGGAATGAGTATTTATTGAAAGGAAATCTGTGTGATTGCAAACATCTGCATTTGTCGTGCATACAGCAGATTGTCCACCATTGGACGTACACTTGCTTGTAATTGCTGTCATTGAATGTGTTGAATAAACCAAAGGTGTTCTGTGAAGTTGAGACTGGCCACGTTTCTCTGAAAATAGAAGTTTTGTGTCAGAGCCAATTAAACTTTGTGCAAATGTTATGAGATAGCACCCTTACATGGGAATACAAAGGGACTTCTGAGTAGGCTTTTGAAGCATTGCAATTAGTGTTGGAATAGGATTCTATTTTGAGAACTGCACTACAATATTCCTGACTTATAGCTGTTCGTGCTCTAGTGAATGAATTAACTTTATCCAAGCCAGCTGGAGGGTCTGGACTCCCTAGGTTATGGGCCTAATTCAAGGTGGGTTGCAGCAGTAGCACAATCTCCATGCAAATATGGTAAAAGGTTAAATAATGGGTTCCCAAATGCTTGTTTGAGTTAAAACTGAGTCCTGGGTCTGAAAAGGTTGAAGATCCCTGATCTCGACAGCGATCTCAGACCAAACCTCCAGCCTACAAAATGGGACCAGCTTCCCATTATTCAAAGGATGTAATTAGGGCTTTCTTGCCTGTAATTGTTGTGCAGAAGATGAAATTTGGCAGGTGTGCACTTTCACCTTTGCGTGATAAGCCGCAATTGCCAAAATTCCTTCCTTAATGTAGCTGTTAGTGGCCAAAGAGTTTTCTGCCCCTCTTGGATCTATTTCTGCCTTTTTCCTTAAATAGCCCAAATGAGATAAATAAAATGCTGAAGTCACAGCTGCTACCAACCTTAAGGAGGGCTGTGAGCTGCCAGTGGGAGACAGATTGTTTTAAGGGACATTCAACCTGTAATAGCCTTTCTTTGAAAGTAGAGATAAGTCAGAGCTTACTAAAAAAGTTACAAGATAGTGAGCCCTGGTTATTCATTATGGATATAATGAAGAGCAGATTTGTCAGATGATACCATCAGTTATTGGGCAGATAAAGTTGAAATGGAGAATATGTGAAAATAGTATGAATTGACTGCTGAGATGTTTGAGATTTTTATAACAGCCTATTTAGTATTTAAAAGAATATAAAGGTCTCTGAAACTTTTGGATTGAGAGCTTTCATATATGAAACCAACATCTTGTTGTTCTCTTCTGTTGAATACTATTTAAACAGATATTTTATGTTTTTATTTCTCAGGAGAGTGTACAAAGAAAGGTTAGGACTTCCTCCAAAGATAGTGATTGGTTATCAGTCCCATGCTGACACAGCTACTAAGAGCGGCTCCACCACTAAAAATAGGTTTGTTGTTTAAGAAGACACCTTCAGAGTATTTCATAGGAGACTGCGTCAAGCAATCGAGATTTGGGAGCTGAACCAAAGCCTCTATATAAAAGCAGAGTGGACTGCATTTAAATCTGATTTCCATCTAAATGTTGCTAAATTTGTGAAAGTCTCATTTGCTTTTGTCTTGTACTTCTGTATTTGTTTTTCTCCCCCATTTTTGGCTGAAGTAACCTTTATCCAATCAAAGAATTTCAGTACATTTGCCCACTGAAACTATAAAGGTCTCCCTAGCCCACTCTGTGATGCTTCTTAGGAAAGTAAATATTATATTAAATATATCCCAAAACAGTGCCATTTCTACAGGGGAAGAAACTACTACTTTTTCACCTTTGCATTGTATGCAACATGTTTTGCTGGTTTGAAAGAATAGTATGATGCATACATTTTTCTAGCAAATATTTCTTTATACAGCATTGTCTTTGCTGTAATGGATGCTGATGGCTGCTAGATTTAATTTATTGTTTCCCTCTCTGATAACATTAGTGATATTCTAATTTCAGTTCTTGCTCATGTAACATTGGTGAAGGATCTATCTGGGAATATGACAAAAAGGTTTAATAAACATTAATTTTGTGCATTCTTTGGTAATTATTTTGTAACATCAAAGCTTTGCTACGAGTTTCATGCATTTCAAGTCAAATCAGTGATATGTTTGTGTGATTTCCTGAACATAATTGTGGATTTTTAAAAATGTAACACCATAATTACATTCCTTACTAGAAATAGTATTCCTGTTTTTTGTATCTTATGCTGTATTTTAACACTTTGTATTCCTTAGGTTATATTTTGCTTTGGTTTAAGAACAGCTCGAACAGAAACGCAGTCCCATTCATATTAAGACAGTGTACAAAACTGTAAATAAAATGTGTACAGTGAATTGTCTTTTAGACAAGTAGATTCGTCCTTTTATTTCATTATATTGACTTGTTTTGTACTACTACTGATAAGGCGGTCTCTATTGCAGCCTCTGTAGTAGGCGAGGTTGAGCCTTAAGGTAGCATTTAATTTGAGTTGTGCTAGATTTTAATAGATAGTGTTATCTTCAAACAGAACTGCATTGCGGTGACTATATCTTAAACGGATATGTTTGTTTAACTGTTCAGTGAATTACATTGCTGTTTGGTCAGCATGCTCAGAAATGGAATAATCCAATGGAACATAGCTGAAAGCTGGAGCTGGCCTGCCACTGCAACAACAGGAAACAGAAAATCTGGAACTAATAATCTGGGTGTCAGAAAATGAGCAAACTGTATTTGCAGAACTATAGCAAAATGGCTTTTTGGCTCTGGAAGTGGTGGCTTAGAGAGTAGAAGTTTGGTACCAGTTGCCACACTAAGTTATGTTAACTTTCTCAGTACTGTACCAAAATACTGGCCATGGTAACTAGATGGTACAGCCATTCTTGCACGAAGTAGGAGTTCTGAGGAATCCCAGGAGTGTGTTTAGCTGGCAAAAATCTGAACATTTTTATTCGAAAGCTGTCTCTAAAACAGTTCTTCTGTTATGTAGAACTTCAGTTATACTAAGGTTGACATTTGCCACGCTTATGGTAAATGTCATGATGGGAGACTTTTCCCCAGGTGTGCTGGTTTTGCCTTTTGGTTCTTGCAGGCTATCCAGCATGAACCCAAGTAGCCTTTTGTATAAAAACTGATACTGTATTATTGCAGTTAATACTTCTCCCTCCCCTGTAATAAATGGAATCACTCTTGTATTAAAGCATATGTGGTGTGTAATAATGTCTAATGCTATTTGACACAATGAAATGACAGAGATCCTGGCCAAAGTTTTACTGTTGCCAACTAGAGTGATTGGTCTGGAGGTCTGGAAGGTTTTGTAAAAGTCATGCTTGTCAACAATCATAGGACTGGATATAACAAGCTTTGGATTTGGCTGCAAATTGAAACCATGCTTAAAGTGGGTAGCCCCGCTCTGAGGGTACAATTAATCATGATGCAGGAACTAAGTAGCTAGGATCAGTGATACTTAAAAATAATAATAATAAAAAGTCAAGTTATGGAGAGGGGGATCAATTGGATTGAGAATGTGGTGCAGAGAAGGGGTTAAATTCCCCACCACCACCCTTTGCATGATGCTGTTCTAATTGAAATCGCCCTCCTGAACCTGCTATTTGCCAGGCGGGGGAGTGAGTGGCCTTGCAGATACCATACTAACACCCTTTCCCTTGCAAGACAGAAAACATGTTTTGAGGGAAGTTAATTAACAAAATGTCATGGGGAGACAGCTTAAAAATCCAAGAGCCCTCGAGGCACCATGGTTCAAATTTGTCCGCCCCCCCCCCCCGGCAAGGGTTGTTAAAATAATAATAAAAAAGCTATGCCATGTCTAGCTTTGTTCTGAGTTGTTTTGCTGGTCTCATAAGTGATAGAATCCTAATTTACAGGTTTCCCAAATTTGAGCGTAGCTGATTCTTGCAATCCAACGTGAGTCAGAGGAGGGCAAGAACAGCTGTGCAATGAAACTGCATTTGGGTATGTCTTGAAAGGAGAGTGGGAGATACGCAAACAAGATTTTTCAGATGTCTCCGTGTGGGTTGCACAGAAGTACAGCAAGTGGTCTTGCCACATTGGCACTTGAGAAATAAAATACCAGATTTTCATCTGGTTGCAATAAGTTTGGGTAATCAACACAGTAGTGGCAAGTCCAGATGCTGGTGCTGGTCAGCTTGTGGAGAATGGGTGTGTTGGAAATGTTTCCTAACCACCATCGTATTTCTCTCTCTTAATTTTATAACATTCTGTAGATGGCTGGGCAGCCATAAGGTCTTGGTGGCTGGAGACCTGTGTCTGCATATCTCATTTCTCTCGCCAACCCCTCTGATTTCTGCCACGTTCATCCAATATCTCCTTTCCCAGCCCCTCTTGTAAAAATATTCTGCATTCAAAATCTGGGAATAAAAGCAACATAAAATGCAAAGTAGTTTACTGAGCACATCCCAGATTTTGCTGAATTACAAAATATATGTCTTGTGATCTGTCAATGCTTTATGCTCTGTTTTAATAGTCATCTAAGTAATCTGGTTAGCTGTTTTTATTTGGGGGGGGTGGGGGGCATGGGAAATGTCCAAAATTAAAAGACCAGTCCTAGTATATACAAAGATGAAGGCCAAATTTCTTAGTGGTTCATTAGGTGTGAATTTGCATGTTTTTACATCTGCAGTATCTGGCGTATTCTTTCGTATATTCCTGCTACCTGAACAGAATATTTGAGATGCTAAGTAATTAATAGTGATTTTAATTTAATTTAATTTTTTAAAAAGCACTCTACCAATCATCTAGCTGCTGTGATTCTAAGTAAAATTGTTACAATGAACCAAATCACTTCCCACAAGTTTTGAAGTAAGGTGGCCCATAAACATCAATAGGAGCTGTGGGGCAAGCAAGGCTTTGGGCATCTTCCAAGTCTCCTAAAGGGAGGGGGGCATGTAGATTTGAGTTCAGCAGTGGTGATACATCATGATTATGTTGGATGGACATGTCAAAACCTCCCTGTTTTGCCTGGAGAGAATGCAACCTTCTGTACAAAGGAGTGTACCGGTATATTCCATCTATTGCTCCAATCACTTTTGCCTCTGCTCCTCACCTATGACTGAAAAAGCTTTCCCATCCCTATTGCATGCTTACTCGGACAAGGATATTGCCTGGTGCTTCTTGATCTGCCAGAGTTGGTAGCACTATAGCAATGAAGAAGAAGAGTTTGGATTTGATATCCCGCTTTATCACTACCCAAAGGTGTCTCAAAGCAGCTAACATTCTCCTTTCCCTTCCTCCCCCACAACAAACACTCTGAGGTGAGTGGGGCTGTGAGACTTCAAAGAAGTGTAACTAGCCCAAGGTCACCCAGCAGCTGCATGTGGAGGAGCGGAGACGTGAACCCAGTTCACCAGATTATGAGTCTACCACTCTTAACCACTGCATCACACTGGCTGATCAATTTCGTACGAAGGAGGGAATACCCAGCATAGTGTTGGCAGAATATCTTAAGGCGATAACCTCCTAGAAAAGGCAATCCCTGAGGAACTCAGGACTGCAGTCATTTAGAGTGATCAGACAAGAGTCTGAAGTATTAGGAAATCCTGAGAAAGCAAATAACTGCTGCTTGTTCCTAGCAGTCTCTTGGGAGAGATGCCATAGCTAAGGTAGAGAGAGGCCAGTAAACATCTAATAAAACAAGATGGCAATTAAGAAAAACGCTGGCTCCACAGCATTGTACTGGTGCTTTTACTTTATTGGTGCTAAAACAAAAGCTCTGTAATTTGCAGCTGCATTTCAGTCACTGTAAGAAGTGTAATATTTGGCTTAGGAAGCTGCAAGAAGGTATAAAGTGTTTTAAAACATCCTGAAACTTCAATACATAAAAATATTTCTTTAAAGGGTGGTGCTTTTAAGGGCCCTGCCAAAAATTGGGGCTTAGAATCCTAACAAATGGTGGGTTTGCATATAATCCATTAGCTGTGTTAAATGTTAGGCTGGCTATATATTTAGCAGAATGCGATTTTCAAAAAGCAAATAAAGCAGAAATCCCTTCCCCCGCTTTTAATATTACGTAGAAGGGAAAAAATGGTTTAGGGAAACTTAATACCATCCTTCTGAAATGTCACAACACTTACCACCCAAGAGAAAAATACATAAAGAGAGCAGCAGGGATCATGTAAGTTGACCTTGGAAACATTATAAATCCCAGGATTCTTAATTACACAGTTTAGGGTAATTTTGTCCCAGGGGTGTCATCTTCCTCATGCCCAAATGCTCCCAAGGAGTTTCTCAGATGTGTGTGGCAAATATTTTAACTCGGGAGGAAAAATACTGGTGTCAGTTTAGTGCAGTGTGGGAAACAGTACAAGGCTTATGTGTTTGGTTGAGATGCCTGCCCCCCTTGCGCACACACAGGAAACCCAAAACTGGAGAAGATAATTTTCAATGTGAGAATACTTGATCTCCTTTCAAAGACTGGGGGAATGTGCAGGCGGCAAGAGAACTGTAACTTCTTGCCTCTTAAGCACCACAAAACCTGGCTAAGGAGCATGTGTTTGCTTTCAGAAGCGACACCAAGGGCTGCAACAAACGCAACACCAGGGATCTGTCATCAGGTTTCAGTCTGCTTTTTCAGGTATGAGGTGCATCAGTGGTGCTGGGATGGAGGATTGGCTTAACATTGTCCCTTCCATCCCGTTTTCCAGATCCCTTATCACCACTCCCTGATGCAGCTGCTAACCACGCAGCTGGGGGTGGGGGGCAGTGTAGAGAGAAAAAAACAAAGATAAAAGTCCATACTCTGATTTCTTTTCTTTTTTTTTTCTGCGGCAGATGGCAGGGGATTGGATTGGGAAAGAAACTGGGAAAGACCTTCAGGACATAGCACAACACTTTTTTCTGGAGGATCACTCCCCAAATGATTCACTACTGTGATATTTTTTTTAATAATTTATTATGCTACTGATGCATGTGCCACTTTAAACTTCTTTGACAGAGCATGATGCTCTTAATCTCAGGGCCGTGGGTTCGAGCCCCACATTGTCCTAGATGACTCTTGGGGTTCCTTCAAACTCTACAATTCTATGGCAAGTGAAGCAGGGCTCTTTGTGTTGCAGATTGAACTCAGGCTGGCTCTACATTGATCTTTTTAAAAAGCTAAGAAAAGAAATCCTGTTATATAGCTCTCAATGCAATTTTTAATTGACTGCTTTACAGCGCCCCCTGGTGTCACATTTTTATAACGTATTTATAACATTATAACTCATTAGTGTAGATGAGTCCTGAGTGTCCTGCTCGTGGTTAGCAATGATATTTCTTGTCATCTCAGAAGGTGCAGGGGATACCAACTTTCTTCTCAACGCAAAACACAAAGACATCATTGTCTTAAGCTGGGTGAAGAACCTTTCCCGAGCTTGTTGGCTGCGTTCCCTTCATGGGCAACATTCTGGCTCCATAACAGGCACGTGTTGGGCAATTCAAAAGTGAACAGGGCATTGGATGTGACTTTATACATTAGGGCTGCAGTTGGGGAGGCAGTTTATTCCATTTTCATGACTTCTCCCTAACAGGTAAGTTCTACATTTGAGCTTCCACATGATGCAAAAGCAATTTCTGTAAATTTGTTGCTCATTTCCATGTGTGTGTGTGTGTGTGTGTGTGTGTGTGTGTGTATTTGCAAAGAAGATGAAAATGAATGCTAGACTTGAGCTGCATTCCACTATATTTCTGGAAGTGGCTTTTCCATCACTCAAATACAGAAATCAACAGTTAGGGAAACGTCATAAAAATGGAATAGGCATGAATGCAAGCTGTGTTCTATTCAAGCCATGCAAAGTCAAGAGATTCCTGTTCAGGCAAGCAAGAGGCATCACAGTTTGAAGAGACATTTCAACTCAGTAAAGGCACTCCAGGAGTGTTTCTCTCTCTCTCTCTCTCTCTCTCTCTCTCTCTCTCTCTCTCTCTCTCTCTCTCTCTGCACTTGCTAGCCATTGGCATAGAATCATACAATTTAGAGTTTGAAGGTAGCCCAAAGGTCACCTGCTCTTTAGTGCTCAGTCGGAGCTAACAGGAATTTGAGTTTTCCCCAGATTGCCATTTGTTCTGATAGATCACTAAAGAACGGGTTTTCCCTTGGAAAGAAGTGGGGCAAGGAGAAAACTCCTTGGACCTATGCTTAGAAAGTGTGGGTCAAGCAGGAAACTGCCAGGACTTGTGCTTTCTAAGCACAGCACATGAGCCCTGTATTTTATATATTTATAAATATATAACAGATCAATAACTGCAGTCACCTGTGTATGACAGCTATGTAAATTTTACAATTTTTTAATGTGCTCTAAGCTGCCCAGAGTGTTTGGGGGAACCCAGCCAGATGGGCGGGTTATAAATATCAGCATGTGGACCCTGCAAGGTTGCGTAGAAGGGAATGAGGCCCTTGAAATCAAAAAGAGTCCCCTGCGCCTGGACAGCATCTGCTCCCCTTCAGCTCTGCGAGACTCTGGATGCTACACCTACAGCTTGGGAGCTGTATTTTTGGATCAGGCTGGCACAACCTCATAATAAAGTGAATGGCTGCAGGCCAAACCTTTTCAGACCCCATCCTGGTGGCAAAAGGGAAAGTGGTGGAACTCTTAAGACAGCAGGGGGAGTGTTTGCCAACAGAAGCTGTATATACTGATAAAATACAAACTGACTTGTCCAGATAGCACTGATGCACAGCTGCCTGCAGCTGGCATCTTTCCTGCAAACAGCACCCTCCTTTCTTTCTCTGGCAGCTGTCACTGGGAAGGAGTCCCACCAGCAGCTGTGGAGGAGTTCCTGGGAATTTTGTTGTTGTTGAAAACAATAGCAAACAAATTGGGGGGGGGGGAATCCGTAACTGTTGTGGGTGATACTGTATCCAATCTTGGCCCTACTTAAAGTAGACCCATTTAAATCCATGAACATGGCTAAGTTTGACCAATTAATTTAAGTGGTTTTGCCCTGAGTAGGACTAACAGTGGCTACATTAAGTAGCTTCCATTTGTTGAGTTAAATAGATCTGTTCATATCCTGATGACAGCATCTAGCGACTTTAGATAAAATATGAAGAATAGTATAGAGGACACAATGGAACCCTCCATGCAGTTATTTGGTAGTCAGCCTTTCAAAATACAGTGAAACTTACTTGTGTGCAAACATGCAAAGGATTTGATGGTTCGGTTAGAATGCTAAGCATGCTTTTGGCTGCAATTCTAAACATACCGTATTTTTCGCTCCATAAGACGCACTTTTCCCCTCCTAAAAAGTAAGGGGAAATACCTGTGCGTCTTATGGAGCGAATGGTGGTCCCTGGAGCTAAATTGCCCAGGGACCAAAAGCAGATTGTGCTTTTAATTTTACAAAGAAAAAAGGGG
The DNA here is from genome assembly GCF_009819535.1 of Lacerta agilis. Classification (NCBI taxonomy): domain Eukaryota; kingdom Metazoa; phylum Chordata; class Lepidosauria; order Squamata; family Lacertidae; genus Lacerta; species Lacerta agilis. The sequence goes on from NC_046320.1 coordinate 54,703,896, forward strand.
GTGTTGAAAGGACCCCGCTCAGCAGCTGATCAGCAAGAGATCGGGAGAGAGATAAGAGTCCCGGCTCCCTTTCAGCCCCGCCCTCCTTTGTTGAATATGCTGCAGAGGGATGTTGCTTGTTTCCCCAGGACATGTGACTGGCTGATTAGATATCTGTCTAGAAACAGTAGAAACTGCTCCCTTTCTTTAAGATTTTTCAGAAATGTGAGTTGAACCCCATAAAAATGGGGCTTTTCCTCTTTCCACTTAATGGATCCAAATGGTTTCCAGAGAGTGGTAGGGGATACTTTATCCCATGTTGATGGCCTTTCAGCCGATTCCCTGGTGGCCCGCTGGAATGTGGAGCTAACCAGGGCTATTGACTGTTTGGCTCCGAAGCGCCCTCTCCGGTTGCATGGAGCCCGGACAGCCCCGTGGTTTTCCCCGGAGCTGAGGGCGATGAAACAATCGTTGAGACGGCTAGAGCGCCGGTGGCAGAAAACCCATTCTGAATCCGACCGAACACAGGTTAGAGCTCAACGTCGAGCCTACCAAGTGGCGATAGCGACGGCGAAGAAGACTTTCTTCACCGCCTCTATTGCATCTGCGGAAAATAGCAGCAGGAGACTCTTTCAGGTGGTTCGGAATCTATCGGAGCCACCTTCGTCATCGGGGCCTGGTAGGGACCCCAAGATCTCCTGCAATGTGTTTGCAAAGTTTTTTGCAGATAAAATCGCTCAGATTCGGAAAGAGATAGACTCCACCGTGGGAGCAGGGCCAGGGCGGGAGAGTGCCAGAGTCCTGTCTAGTCCAGTTGCGTGGGATCAATTTCAGTCTGTTACCTCCGAGGATGTGGACAGGCTGCTTGGACGAGTGAAACCAACCACCTGTCTCCTTGATCCTTGCCCATCCTGGCTTATAAAAGCTAGCCGGGAGGGGCTGGGCGATGGGCTGTGCGGGGTGGTGAATGCTTCCCTCTGTGAGGGAGCCTTCCCAGCCCCGCTGAAAGAGGCGGTCATTAAACCGCTTCTTAAAAAAACATCTTTAGACCCGGCCAATATGGCCAACTATCGCCCAGTCTCAAATCTACCATTCTTGGGCAAGGTGATTGAGAGGGTGGTTGCTGAACAACTCCAGGCACGCCTGGAAGAAGCGGACCATTTGGATCCCTTCCAATCGGGATTCAGGCCTCACCATGGGACTGAAACCGCCTTGGTCGCGCTGGTCGATGATCTCCGGCGGGCTAGGGACAAAGGTGAGAGCTGTTTCCTAGTTCTGCTGGATCTCTCAGCGGCCTTTGACACCATCGACCATAACATCCTTCTGGACCGGCTAGAGGGGTTGGGAGCTGGAGGCACTGTTATACAGTGGTTCCGCTCCTTCCTCCTGGGCCGTGTTCAGAAAGTGGTGGTGGGGGATGAGTGTTCAGACCCCTGGGCTCTCACTTGTGAGGTGCCTCAGGGTTCTGTCCTCTCCCCCATGCTTTTTAATATCTATATGAAGCCGCTGGGAGAGATCATCAGGGGGTTTGGGCTGGGTGTTCATCAGTATGCGGATGATACCCAGCTCTACCTCTCTTTCAAATCAGAACCAGTGAAGGCCGTGAAGGTCCTGTGTGAGTGCCTGGAGGCGGTTGGAGGATGGATGGCGGCTAACAGATTGAGGTTGAATCCTGACAAGACAGAAGTACTGTTCTTGGGGGACAGGAGGAGGGCAGGTGTGGAGGATTCCCTGGTCCTGAATGGGGTAACTGTGCCCCTGAAGGACCAGGTGCGCAGCCTGGGAGTCATTTTGGACTCACAGCTGTCCATGGAAGCGCAGGTTAATTCTGTATCCAGGGCAGCTGTCTACCAGCTCCACCTGGTACGCAGGCTGAGACCCTACCTGCCCGCGGACTGTCTCACCAAAGTGGTGCATGCTCTGGTTATCTCCCGCTTGGACTACTGCAATGCGCTCTATGTGGGGCTGCCTTTGAAGGTGACCCGGAAACTGCAATTAATCCAAAATGCGGCAGCTAGACTGGTGACTGGGAGTGGCCGCCGAGACCACATAACACCGGTCCTGAGAGATCTGCATTGGCTCCCAGTACGTTTCCGAGCACAATTCAAAGTGTTGGTGCTGACCTTTAAAGCCCTAAACGGCCTCGGTCCTGTATACCTGAAGGAGCGTCTCCACCCCCATCATTCAGCCCGGACACTGAGATCCAGCGCAGAGGGCCTTCTGTCTGTTCCCTCACTGCGAGAAGCAAAACTACAGGGAACTAGGCAGAGGGCCTTCTCGGTAGTGGCGCCCGCCCTGTGGAACGCCCTCCCATCACAGGTCAGGGAAATAAACAACTACCTGACATTCAGAAAAAACCTGAAGGCAGCCCTTTTTAGGGAAGTTTTTAATGTTTGATATTGTTGTATTTGGTTTCTGTTGGAAGCCGCCCAGAGTGGCTGGGGAAATCCAGCCAGATGGGCGGGGTACAAATAATAAATATTATTATTATTATTATTATTTGCTTTTCCCCCTTTGCAAAAGGAGCTTTGCTTTTCCCCCTTTGCAAAAGGAGCTTTGCTTTTCCCCCTTTGCAAAAAAAGCTGCAAAGCTTTTAGCTGATCCTCAAAAAAACAGGGCTTTTAGAGGAGGAAAACCAGAAAAAATATTTTTTCCCTTGATTCCTCCTCTAAAAATGAGGTGCGCCCTATGGTCCAGTGCGTCCTATGGAGCGAAAAATACTGCTTTTTCTAGGGGAGAAAGACCCTTTGAACATACTGCAAGTTACCTGTATTTCTGAGAAAACACGCAAGGTAAGGAGGGAATAAGTAACACTGAACTCAGTGGAACCTATTCTTCAAGTAGAGATGGGGAATTTAATTCAGTTCACATGTAAACGCAAACCTTGCTTTTTGCCATATGGTTTGATTCGGTTTCTTATACAAACATAAAAACACAAGGATGCTCAAAGTTTTATTAGTTTATGCAAATGTTTTGAAATCCGTAGGTGTTACTCTGAGTTCTTGGTTCTAAAATGCATCTGTGAACAGATAAACAGGTGGTCATTTTCGTAGTTTTATTTTAAGGGACAGTTATCAAGTGGATTCAACACCTAATTTTATTTCCACTTTGCTGTACAATTGCCAGGTCTGACTCTCTATGTATTTATCTGCCTTCACTACTTGTGGCGACAAAAAAGAAGAAAAAGAATAAAACTTTGTTTTATTTCTGGATATGTTTTGCAAAAGTATTTTTTCTTACTTATCTCTGTCAAAATAACTTTGAAAACTCAATAAAATACTGAGGGGAGAGAGTAAACCCTATTTAATTTGCACTTCCCAAAACAGTACATTTATCAAAATGCAGTGACCTTCAAAATTCACACTTCTCTAAATTTTGCAATGCAGTTCTCCAGTTATGTGTACAAAAATGTGTTACATAAGGCGAAAGCTTGTAAAGTGTGCCTAGCAGGCAGAGTTGCCTAGATAAATTTGCAGTAACGTGCGGGGAAAGATTTCTACAATGACTTTTTAAAAAGGCGAATTGATATGGAAACATGGAAAAATGAGACACTGAAATGAACAGATTCACCCATCCCTACTCCTGAGTCAACTTACCCGTATGTAGGGGTGTGCAGATCAAGTGGTTAATTTTAGAGGGAACTGATGAGACATGGAGCAATGGTGTTCAGCACATGGCTACCATAGCAATTACAATGTTCTATAATTATTCCTGGAAGGGTGGGTGGGATTAGATGCAGCAGAATCTTACCTAAAACCTTCCCGGATGCACATCTTTGTAGTTTCAAAAGTGACAGAAAAACCAGTAGGACTTGCAAGAACTTGGGCATGCACCAGCATGCCAAAGCAATATTAAACCGTGTCTCATCAGATGCCAATGTGCCTCAGTTGCTTACCGGTAGCTGTTCTTAGCTCATGCTCAAGAGCTTTACACAGAAAACAATATTGCCCTTAATTCACAATGCCGTTGAAAAGACAATCTATTTGCTGCTGTGCTCCTTATCTCCTATCTTAGAAGAGAGACGTAATGCAACGCTTTCTTAGTTACGACAACACCCTCTTCCTTGCGTCTGAGGTGATATTTCTGACAGAACAGGCTGTACTTGGGGACAGAGACTGCTTTGATAAAGCAGGGGAACAGCTGTTTGACAGTAGATATCACGAAAATGTGCTCCCCCCCTCTAAAGGCTGAATGAGGGTTAATTTGCAAAAAGGTTCCCTTCTCAGGTTCCGTTGGGGAAGCAAAATAATTCCACCATTTTGACTAGGTCAGTGTGTACTTCTCTGTTGGAAAGGTGCACACAGTGGCTGCTCAGCTAGAGATAAGATCAGGGTCGTATTTCTGCCAGATTGTACTGGAGGTAAAATTCAGGCAAAAGCTCACTACTTATGCCTGGGCAGCCCCATCCATGTTGACATCCAACTGACTTCAGTGTTACTCAAGCCCAGTTCATGTGGCAGCCTATGAACCAACCATAGGTGTTGTGTAGAGCGGTAGACTCGTAATCTGGTGAACTGGGTTCATGTCTCCGCTCCTCCACATGCAGCTGCTGGGTGACCTTGGGCTAGTCACACTTCCTTGAAGTCTCTCAGCCCCCCTCACCTCACAGAGTGTTTGTTGTGGGGGAGGAAGGGAAAGGAGAATGTTAGCCGCTTTGAGACTCCTTCGGGTAGTGATAAAACGGGATATCAAATCCAAACTCTTCATCTTCATGTGCTGAGAGGCCTTCTGGTGGGTGTAGCAGCAGCAGAAGCAACTGGGAGAATGGATAGTTACAGGCACCCACAATGAATCTCCTCCATCTATGCAGTGCAACTACCCACAGCCATGCCTCTGCTTGCTCCCACATCCTCTGGCAGTGTCTGGAATTATACATAGGAATGTTCTTCTGAAGCGTTACAAGCATGCAGCTAATCCAGAACACGGTGTCTATGTTATTATATTTTTATATACGCTGAAAGCCTCCCAGAGGGGCTGGGGCAACCCAATCAGATGGGTGCGGTACAAAAATAAAATTATTATTATTATTATTATTATAAGCCCACAGGTAGGACATGAGGTCAACAGCTTCCCCCAATGTACCTCCCTTCAACAACTGAGGTAGCAGTGTGGTGTAGTGGTTAGAGTGTTGGACTAGGTCCTGGGAGACCAGGATTCAAAATCCCCACGCAGTCTAGAAACTGGTTGAGTGACCTTGAGCCAACCATTGTCTCTCAGCCTAACCTAACTCACAGGGTTATTGTGAGGATAAAATGGGGAGGGGAAAAGACCACATATGCCTCATTGGGTATCTTGGAGAAAAGGTGGAATATAAATGTAATAAATAATAACAGATAATAACTGGTATCCAGAGGAATATGGCTTCTGAACGTGGAGGGCCATTTAACCAGCCATCCTTCCCAATAGCCATGGACTATTTTCTTCATCCCCTTTTAAAGCCTTCTGCATTTTCTTCATCCCCATTTAAAGCCTTCTGAACTCGTGGCCTTCAGCCCGCCACATGAAAGCAGATGCCGTAACTGTGGTGATCACCGCCAACTTCGATAAGCTTTAATAGGGGATTAGCAGTGGTCTTTCAAAGGGAAGAGTGCTTTCCATTGCAGCCCCTTAGTGACGGCAGAGGATCCAGCAAGCTGCAAGAATCCACATATTAATTTCCTGTAAGGAAATCTGTGCTAATAATCATGTTGCAGCGCAAGCAGCTGAGTTAATACACTTCCCGAGCATCTGGAAATGCTGAGTCTGGACTTGGGAGTGATACTGATTTGACTTGCATTAAACTATCGGTGAACTGGTTCATCTGAGGGCTGTCAACCAATGTTTCCTTCCTCTTCGCTGCTGGCAATATGAGCCATCTCTGATGCAACAGAAATAATCGTACACCTCTTCACCTCCCCCAGGGGATGCTCACAGGATTTCTGGGTGATTTTTTTTTTTAACTTGACGCCTAGCTAGCCTAAAAGATGGTATCACTGTCTATAATTAGCAGCTGGTCCATAATTAGCAGTCTGTGTGTCTCCTTTTTCTTGAGACCTTTGACTAGGTATACTTGTTTCCCACAAGGTTGCAGAAAATGTTGGCAAGTTCTCTAACAGCAGCCTCTTCAACCACGCTTACAGGATCACACTTCTCACCCATATAAGCTTTCCATTGCCTCCTTTTTTGGGCCATAAAACCCAGGAACCTAGGATGCCACCTTATAATATAATATAAATAATAATAATAATAATAATAATAATAATAACCATTTTGTATACTGCCCTTCATCTGTAGATCTCAGGGCAGTTGACAGTATAAAGATACAAGTCCCTCTAGGTCAGTATTGTCTACACTGACTGACTCTTTCTCTTATACCCTCCTACTACATTTCCCATCTTCCCTAGCTAGCAGCACCAGTGGTCAGGCATTATGGAAGTTGTAGTCCAACAACAATGAGTGTAGTGAACTATGCATAGGAATGAGCTGAGGGAAGACACAGAACCAAACTCAAAGGGTTGTTGTGAGGATTACTGGTGAGGGCAGGGATTATGCCTGCTGGAACTCTTTCACGAGTGAGTGGGATGAAAAATGCGATACCCAGTTAAAATGGGTTGGACCTGACATGCCCAATACAGTGGTACCTCGGGTTAAGAACTTAATTTGTTCCGGGTGTCCGTTCTTAACCTGAAGCACCACTTTAGCTAATGGGGCCTCCTGCTGCTGCTGCGCCACCAGAGCACGATTTCTGTTCTTATCCTGAAGCAAAGTTCATAACCTGAAGCGTTATTTCTGGGTTAGCAGAGTCTGTCACCTGAAGCGCCTGTAACCTGAAGCATCTGTAACCCGAGGTACCACTGTAGTTGTAGAAAACACAGTAAGATAGAAACATATGTAAGCCAGCAAACTGCGGCAGCCCATCTTAATATATGAAGAGCTCTGCAGGATCAGGCCAAAGGCTATCTGATCCACCATCCTCTCCTCACAGCAGCCAACCAGATTCTTATGAAGAGAGCAGAAGCAAGACCTGAACGCAACAGCACTCAAGGGCCTTCAACAGAACAGCAACAGCTCTCCTCCCTCCCTCCCTCTCTCAAAAGCAGAACATTGGTTCGCAAAGCTGTATTGATAAGGTTGTGAGTGGTCCAAGAATGACAAAAACAGTCATTGCTGATGGTGGAAGTCCACAGGGAGAGCCAGGCCCCATTATGTCTAGGTGGCAGGATCACACTGTCAAAAGAGATGCAGGCAAACATCTACGCCTCTCACCTCAAGCCATTTTTTGAGTTGCAGCCTCTGCTGGCTCCATGGTGCTGGGGTGGTAATCTCCTTCTACAAACAGCTAGACTTAATGAGGCAAATAAGCTATCAAGCCACACACAGAGAGTGAGCATATGCTTTTAAGCTTTCCACAGCCATGCCTCTCTCCGTCTCCTGCTCCTTAGCAGACATAGGATCTTAAATTGCTGCAGCAGTAAATGAAAGCACCATTGCTACTTCTTTGGGCGGCTAAGTTTTATACAAAGTGTTGGGAATTCACCGTCTGTTATCTGCTGGTGTTGGGTTCAGCTAAAACAAACGCTGGAGCCAAGACAATACCCAAGACAGGACAAAATTAGCAATGGAGCCCATTCAAAAATGGTTAATTCACTCTGTCACCCCGACAAATTGCGGTAAGCTTTAGTTGCTCCTGTTAGCTTTACAGCAAGATAACCTAGGCAAGGCTTCTACAGAAGATTCTCGAACCCTTTCTCTTGGGGTTTTAAAAAAATGATTCGCTAGGAACCTGAAAATTATACACACAATTACCTAAGCCAATTTCCTAAAGAGGATGAGGGAGATAACTCCCTGACTTAAGTGACTACTGGCCATGATCCAGAGTGCTGTAGTGGCTAGAGTGAAGAAACAGGACCTGAGAGGTGAGGGTTCAAATCTCCACTCAGCCATGAAGCTCACTGAGTGAAGTTGGGGCAGTTGCCATCTCTCAGTCTAACCTACTTTGCAGGGTTGTTGTGAGATTAAAATTGAAAGAAAGGTACACCGCCTTGAACTCCTTAGAGGAAGGGTGGGATATAAATGTAATAGGGCAGGGCGAACAGCCCGGCGGTGCATGTGCAACACCCGTACAGACTGTGCATGTGCAACATCCCATACAGGCTGCACACGCACAGCGGTCCATACAGTCGCCCGTACTAACTGCAAGCGGTGCCCGTACTAACTGCACGCGTGCCCTCGACCGCTCTATAGCTGGGGGGCAGCGGGCCATCTTGTCACCCCCCTCCAGAGTGGTTCCCAGGGCGGCCCACCCCCTCCGCCCCCCCATGCACCCCTGGCACCACCCCAATCTCCGAGTGATGCAAGATTCCAGGTGCTCACCCAAGGTCCCTGTTTCCTTTTGGAAATGAGGCACAGCAGAAACTCTGGTGTCTTTATCATGTATGGTTTATCTACACCTATATACAACCTATATACAACCCGAGCCTACAAAACAAACACTTCTGCTGCATCTCAGATGTGATGTTTGTTCACTTTCCCCCATCCAGAGACCATCATGTTGCAGGCTAAACATCACGCATGAAGCGGCTGCAATAACAGCTTGCTAAGGAAATCACACGTGTTTGAGCTGGGGTAGTGGGACTACTACTTCTTTTCCAGGAACATTTGAGCTCCATAGTTTCACCAGCACAACTGATAAAATAGTGATTGGTTTTTTTTAATTCAGTTTGCAAAAGAGGCCCTTGAAAGCACTGTGTGCAGGAACAGGTCGCAGTGTAGTCCAGCTGGTGTCTTAAAGCAGCTCCTAACCTAAGATAGCAGGCTAAGCCATCAGATGCCATTGTTGCTTGCTCTGCACATAAAGGACCTTATGCCTGCTGCTGGGTCAATAGCCTTAGTATATGTGATGGTCTGGGACTTGGGCTCGGACTCGGAACCAGAGGAGCCTCGGTCTGCACAATCTCCCCTGCAACAAACACCAGCTGAGCCGAGTCTGGGGCCTGAGCCTGCCCTGGTTCCAGATGCGGGGAATACCTCATTGCTGTCAGCCAGGTTGTCACCAGCAGCTGGCCCACTACCGGCTGGGGCTGAGGTGGCTCCTGGGTCCAGTAACCCACCGGCGTCTCCCGAGTTTCAGAGACTCAGGGCTGATAGAAGGAAATACCTGAGTACTCGCAGGAGGAGTGCTCGCCTTCAGACGAGACGGGGTGATGAGTCGCCAGGGGATCGGGACCGACTGTTACCCCATCTAAGATAAAAAGATAAGATTTTAAAAAAAAAACCTGCCCCAGGTTGTGGGAGCAACATTGTTGGTTGCTAGATCCTGCCGGTGTTCCTGCCCTGCCCTGTCTTGGTTTCCTGCCTGCGTACCTGGTTCCTGGCCTTGCCTGACTTCCTGCCCTGCACCCAGCTTTGGCTACATCGGACTGTCTCTATGTTGAACCTTTGGACCACGGAACAGACTTGGACCTCGCTTCTTGGGTGACCCACGGGACCAGCACAGTACATAGGAGATGGACTGAGGCACACTCCGTCACGGATCCTATGCATCGTGCCATAGATTTCTATTGTGCTATCTCTTGCTTTTTCTCTAAACTAAGAAGTCCCAAATGCTGTGACCTTCCCTCATATGGGAGGTCCTCTGTCCCCTGAATCATTTCGGTTGCCCTTTTCTGAAGCTTTCCCAATTCTTCAATGTCCTTTTCGAGGCGAGGAAACCAGAACTGTACACAGTATCCCCAATGCAATCGCACTACAGATTTGTATAATGACCTTATGATATCGGCATCTGATTGCCATCACCCAGAACCGAGAACAGATCAATCCCATTTGCTGGTTGTCCTTTCTGCCTCCCATATTTCAGCCCTATGGCTTAGTGGATAAATTAGTGGTAAATTATATAGTTGCATGGATGGTCCTTGGACAAGGCCTCTTTTACAAACCCAGAATATTATTCATTTTCCAGGAATCTGCTTAATTTGTTATAATAAACGGATGACAGCCCAGCTGGTGTGACCACAAGAAAAACCATAATATCACAGGCACTCAGCGGCCAATTTGTTTTATGAAACTATTTCAAATACAAAAACCCAGGCATGCAGAGTTTGCCAGGAGTTCGCGACCGGCTGGGGTCAGGAGTACCACTGCTTCAGAGACCAGCAGACAGATCTGTGTTTAAAACTCTGACTGGGTATGTTAATTGAGGTCACGTCAAATTTAAAAAAGCGGCATTTCTCTTCTGTTGTCAGTGGGTTTCAGCAACATAGCAATATAGGATAGAATCATGGTGAGGATCAAGTGTCACTATGAGAGAAAGAAGGGAATTAATGACAGGCCAGTTTCTCAAACACAGCCAGGACCATATCAGCCACACATGATTCTTCACAATCCGTTGTCTCAACATAACAGCTTCCTTAGCTGGTTGCCCTGGGCCTGAGGCTCTCAGCATATCCCATAAATTTTGACATTTTTATTGAATCCTCTTTATACACCACACCAGAGGTTTCAATATTTCCCTTTTGTTATTTTTAATTTACTGTGAACTTCAGTTTATTTACTTCTATGAAACAGAAGCACCAATGAATAGACAGAAATCTGGACCAGAGAAAATACGCAATAACTGCAATGGTATAACAGCTGAGTTAACATAATTTTCTTTCTCATTATGGGTATAATTTAGAAGAAGATTGTTGCCAATATCATATTTGTCAGATAGAGAGACTTGCCTCATAAACAAGATTGGTTGGTTGGCATCTTGTCTGTCTCGGGAAACAATGAAGCAATGCACCTTTGGGGGTGAAACCGAATTGCTTGAAGGTTACAGCGCCTGCTGCGGCCTTAGAGACTGATACAGGAGAGACATGTTTTGTTGCATCTGGGGCAGATGAAGGCACCTGGTTGTAACTCATGATAATTCCCCAGACACATTAATCTTTTTCTTTTTCCATATTGTCACATGTTAGTCTGGATGTGTGTGCACTGTTAGCCTCATTAGTAAATAAAAAACCAAAAACTCAGTTTTGCAAAAAAGGCATCTTGTTTCACTTGTCCCTTGATGACACAGATTTGATGCATAAGTCTCCACACTGGAAATTTCCCAAATTGGTTTTAGTAATATTATCTGGTTGACTTTGACATTGGCCAATCTCCCACCTGTTCTTCTGTGAGTGAATGCCTATTTATTTATTTACTGATTTACTGATTTATTTAGTATGGATTTTTTATTATCTGCCCTTCACAAAACGAAACAAAACAGCATAAGATGTAGAAGAGATAATAATACAACATTAGGCCATCCCCATGTTACTGAAATCTGTAGAATGTAGGCACTCACCACACATCTGGAGGGAGGGAATTCCACACCTTGTGGGCCACTACCAAGAAGGCTCTTATATGCTACCACCCATGAAACCTCCTCCAGGTGATGGAATTGCTAACAGATAAACCTCCCCAGAAAAACACAGCTCCTGTTTTAGTCTGTATGGGAAGAACTGATCTTTCAAGTATGTAGGACCCATGTTTCCTCAGCCTCGGCCCTCCAGATGTTTTTGGCCTACAACTCCCATTATCCCTAGCTAGCAGGACCAGTGGTCAGGGATGATGGGAATTGTAGTCTCAAAACATCTGGAGGGCCGAGGTTGAGGAAGCCTGCTTTAGGGTGTTCTGAGGGAGAACTCTGAGGGGTAGCTCAGTCAGTAGAACATGAAACTCTTTATCTTAGGGTTGTGGGTTCGAGCCCCACGTTGGGTAAAAGATTCTTGCGTTGCAGGGGGTTGGACTAGATGATCCTTGTGGTTCCTTCCAACTCTACAATTCTATGATTCTATGAAAGACAAGACATTCACTTGTGTCATGAACTGGCAGGACAGCAGGGAAGAGAAAGAGGATCCTGGTGAAGGGTGTAGCCATGACTGGGACACACTGGGGCAAGCTGGAGATGGAGAAGGAGAGATTGGTTTAGAAAGGGTGGCAAGGGGATGGGGGGTCAGTGCACAGGAACTAGAGCAGTAGGACGCATCACCAGAGCCAGAGTCTCTGGTCCCTGTCTCTGTGAACATTGTGGGCTCTGAGACGTAAGGAGCAGTAGGATCAATGCTTTAGGAGACTGAGGCAGACAAGGGTGTGCCCTAGCTGGGATATCGTAGCTGGCCAGGTGGGGCTCGCTACTTCTGAGAGAAGGCCTGTGATTCCTCAGTTGGAGTAGGCTCAGGACAGGTGAGGGTCACATGCTTCATCAAGCTCAGATGCTGCAAGCAGCATGCAAAGTATAAAAGGGATGCAGAGCTGAGGTGCTGGGTCTACTCAGTTGGTTGGATCATGACTTGGATGGTTCAGGTAACTCTTTGGGACTGTGTTTGTGCAGGACTGACTGCTATGTGCCCTGACTTCTGGATTGATTGCAGAAGAAGAGGAGGAGTTTGGATTTGATATCCCGCTTTATCACTACCCGAAGGAGTCTCAAAGCGGCTAACATTCTCCTTTCCCTTCCTCCGCCACAACAAACACTCTGTGAGGTGAGTGAGGCTGAGAGACTTCAAAGAAGTGTGACTAACCCAAGGTCACCCAGCAGCTGCATGTGGAGAAGCGGAGACGCGAACCCAGTTCACCAGATTACGAGTCTACCGCTCTCAACCACTACACCACACTAGGCAGGAACCTGGACTTTGGACTTGTTAGCCTTCCATACTATGGGTGAGCATATGCCACAGAATTGTGTAGACCAGTGTTACCTGCTGCCAGGTACCCCATTGTTCAGGACAATTTGGGCCCAGAAGAGAACAGGTAAGCAGTGTAGTTCTCTCAGAACAGGTGTTACATGAGCCTTCTGCAGAAAGTGTATTGTTATGAGTATAGAATTCTTCTATGTGTTTGGAATGAGGCCCCCTACACAGACATCACTGAATGTCCATTCTAAATGTGGTGTTTTCAGTGTTTCTTAAACTTGGGTTCCCTGACCACTGGTCCTGCTAGCTAGGGATGATGGGAATTGTAGTCCAAAAACAGCTGGGGACTTAGGTTTGAGAAATGTTGTTCCTAAAACCTATTGGGAATGGCAGGGTTGGTTGTTCTGCTCCAAAACCTCTGGAGGGCACCAGCTTTGGGGAAGGTTGCCACAGAGTTGTGCTTTGTTTTTCTTTTTTAAATTGTAGGTATATTTGTTGCCCTCAGCTCCTTTGGTAGGCTATAAATCCAAATGGATAAACAAATTAAATTTCACAGTTGTTAAGGGAACAACAGGCATTGCATTTTCGGAAATAAAAGATAGCGGCTACAGGGCACCCATCTGAGCCACTTGGCTCCCTTCTGTAAAGGCTGCTGCCGTTGTGTGGGGGAGCACTTTATAGGCTGAGTCACTACAGTGGCAAAAGCTGGAGGTGACAGTGAAAATAATGTTAAAGGCCCACAGACAGGGGTAGGCAACCTAATGCCCGTGGGCGATCGCCTTCTCAATCTGGCCTGCGGACGGTCCGGGAATCAGCGTGTTTTTACATGAGTAGAATGTGTGCTTTTATTCAAAATGCATCTCTGGGTTATTTGTATAGGTATTCGTTCATCCCCCCCCTTCAAAACATAGTCCGCCCCCCCCCATGGCCTGAGGGATGGTGGACCCGGACCCCTGCTGAAAAAGGTTGCTGACCCCTGCCCACAGGTGATGGAAATGGAGTAGGGGCCTGACAGCCTCCCATAATTTTCCCGTAAGGCAGAGCTGATGCCTGATGGTCTTAAGGTTCCTCATGACTTATTGGATCTTCTCTGAGATCTCAATATATTATCTCTCCGGAAATGTTTTTGTTGCTTTCCCTTTTAAACAGGAGTCAAAATCGGGGCAGACCTCACTGGTAGGGAGAGGGTCTGCTACAGCATGGGCATAGCCAAGGGGGGCAGGGGGCAACTACCCCCCAATCAATACAAATCTGAGGTTCTGCCCCCACTAACAAAAGCCTGCCCCCCCAAAAAATCCTGGCTAAGCCCATGTGCTTCAGATAGTATATTCAGATTCTGGCATGCTGTTAAAGGGAAGTATCTGATCAATTATTCAGCTTTTTTTTACTGTATATTGTCACTATATGTTGCTACCACCAATACAGCTCTGGATAGGATATTACAACCAATACTGGAAATAACATTTCTCTCTGGTGCAATTTACGAGGAAATTTTTTCTCCTTTCTTTCTCCGCTCAGGAGAAAATCCTACTCAGCCTTCTATAGCATTTCTGGTGCTGACAATATGGAAAGTTTAAGAAAACCATACCGTATGCCTTTTTGCCTCTTTTTCTTTCCGCTCTGGGAAAAGTTACAGAACGTGTTGCATTTGATTGAACTCTGCCACTAGATGGCTGGATGTTCTTCTGTTCCTGGCTTAGCAAAATCTACACATTGTGGAATAAGGAACATGTTCTTGGCTCGTGCGTGTCTACAATTATTGTTCAGATCCCCTTCCCTCCCTCCTACCCGCCCACCCGCTATTTTAAAAATATGTTTTTATTTAACTGATCTTACAGAATTTAGCTTTTTATTGAAACTTGGCATTGTTCACAGGGAGTGCTAGTATCTGGACAAAAATTTGTAAACTTTGCCAGTGTTTTTCCTTCTTCCAACTCCATAAATGAATCTTTTGCTGGCACATAGTTCCTTAATCAGCTTTCGCATTAAGAAAACACACACACACCCATTTGCAACTGGGAAAACAGGATTGTTGTGAAGGTCGACGCCAACTTCAGGGCTGTTGTCTTGTTCTGCAGGCTGATATAAGCTACAACAAATATTTAGGGAACCAATTGTGGAGTATAGGGATATGTTTTCATTCTCACACTGGGGCAAAGTATATGTAAATTCTGTTGGGATTTATTACCTACAGTTTAACATACAATGACCATTATTTTGAAGCATAAACTACATTAGAAAAGCCCTACTAGATCAGACCAAAGGGGCCCATACAGTCCAGCATCTTATTCTCACAGAAGCCTACTGAAAGTCTACATGTAGGAACAGACCAAAGCAGCCATCTCCTCACTTGCGTTTCTCAGCAACTGGCATTCAGAAGCATCTTGCCTCTGAAACCATAGACAGTACATACCGGTAGTCATCATGTCTAATGGCCAATGTCAGCCTTATCCCGCATGAATTTGTCTTATCCCCTTTTAAATTCATCCAAGTTGGTAGCCATCACTCCATCTGTAGCAGCAAATTCCAATTATCTATGCACTGTGTGAGGAAAAAAACCTCCTTCCGCCTTTCCAGTGTTCAGCTTCATTGGATGGCCTCAAGTTTCTAATACTATGAGGAAGGAAGAACGTAATCTTTGTCCATTTTCTTCACCCCGTGCGTAATTTTATACACATCCCCCCCCCCATTGCTAAACTTTCCCCCGAAAGAAGCAAGGCCACCATAGAAAGGGGGGGAAAACATTTCAACTGACTTTTACAGACCTTGTAAAATGCGTGAAGTGCTATCTTAAATTGGGAAGAGTGACGAGACAGGAAAGGTTATCCTTGCTTAGGCAGCCGGAACAGGAAACTTTTGTAGCACTTTCTGTTGAGGGGAGCCAATAGCCAGCCTGGGTGAGTGGATTCACTTGTCCAGCTGGAATCCCTTCTTGGAAGATGCTCTACACGTCATTTGCCGTATCTGCGTCATTTGATGTATCTATTTAGCTTCCTTTGGGGGGTGGGGACACATTTCATCAAGACAATAGTGTATGGGATGGACAGGGTCAGTCCCATTCTCCACATTTGACATTCCTAATCCTGACCGGGTCCCTCCTTGGCTGCTCTTCCCGTTCCCCACCCCCCAAAAAACCCACAGATATGTGAAATCCAATCACACATTTCATCTATCATCCAGTTTGGTGCTGTATGGTGTTAAAAAGTTACATGCAATCCGGTCCAAAGTTCTGTTTCCTTGGACTGTGGCTACCGTACTTGCTGTTGGCAGGCTTCTGTTTCTGTGTGACTGTATACAATGTGGGCAGGAAATCACAGTGAAAAGCTCATGTGTAGAGAGTAAAAAGTGACACAAATAGGACCAGCAAGCTGAACATTCCTGGGAGATCAAGATTTCAGAAGCAATTGTACCGGTGTCACACATCACAAGAGCACTGGCAACTCTGAGTTTGCTGGCTTGCAGGAGGACGTCTGATGCTGTGCATACAGAAACACAGAGAGGACACAATTGGGAGGACTTGGAAAGGGTCCATAATTTTCAGTTTTAAGTGTCGCCTGCCATTTCCGTTATCCTGCTTACTGCTAATCTCAAGTAGGCATGTAGGAATAGACCACCATCTACTATACATTTCAGAAAGTGGTTTGTCTGCCTGTCCACCTGTTTTCTGTTCTTCGCACCTTAATTGGCATACATTCAACTGCCTCTTGAGATATCATCACCAAACTATGTACAAGGCTTCCTGAGGTGGGGACACTGGTCTTCATCAACATTTGGATGCTGGATGCCATTTTGAGTCAATATGGCAGACTAAAGCATGACTTTGGCATGACTTGGTTCAATTTTGGATGTGATGGGTCCAAATTCACAAATTACACTATCATTTAGAAATCAGGATTTTTTTTTTGTTTCTACAAATTCCAAGTATTTTATTTGGACTTCCACTCAGCAAACTTCCTGCTTTGATATCGGATTCCAGCACCAGGGTTTGCAGCTTTCTGACCTCTAGTTATGAAATTTAGTAACTACCAATGCTTAGCACCTGTACAGGGGTTTGTGTGCTGTACCATGGTTGTAGCAAACCGTGGAAGGGAAGAGGAATTTCCATGGGAGTTGGAGTGCTCACAAGCCCATAGCATTCTCCCAATCCTTAAAAGTACAGGATATTGCATGTGCACAGGGACAAAGGGATCATTTAATAAATTGTGCCTTTGTGTGTGTATAGAAGTTTATTTACAGTTTCTATTTAGGGAATGTTACTTTAAATCACAAGAATGGACTGAATGTGAACAGATAGTAGGTGACTTAGAAACACAACACAGGGCATCCCAACACAGACAAGAAGGCTGTGTGTAGAGAGGCAGATAATTCTGGAGCTTTTGGATGTATTATTGGGAAGGGAGGCTCCTAACCTTACTACTCCAGTCCAGGAATGTGCCAATGCAGTTTTGTTGACTTTAAAGATGGGTTAGACAAATTCATTGAGAAAAGGGCTATCAAAGACTACTAGCTCTGCCTCCACAGTTGCTTCTGAATACTAGTTTCTGGAAACCACAGGAGAGGAGGGTGCTGTTGTGCTCAGGTCCTGCTTGTGGTTTTCCACAGGAATCTGGTTGGCCACTGAGAAAAGGATGCTGGACTATATGGACCATTGGCCAGATCTAGGAGGCTTAGTCTTACATCCTTAAGATTTAACTGTGCACCTATTTAAGATACAACTCCAGATTTTAATTATGTTTACAGGCTGTAGGTGTGCACTGTAGATCAGTGTCTAAATCTGCCGGCTCCTATCTCTTCTAACTCGCTGTTGCAACTTTGCTGATATGCACTACGTTTGAAAGTTGTGAATATTTTAGTGTCCTGAAAAAATGAGATATTGGGAGACTATAAAAATGTGTGCGTTCATGTCATCTAAACGTGAAAATGTGCCTTCTGGGATACAGGAAATACATATTTAAAAGATGAAATCTCGGGAATTGCTTGGCAGAATGCGCCATCACCTTGTCACACCACACAGAAGCAGGTGGCTCATTTGACTTCATTATTATCATAGCATAAGCTGCTTGTGCACATAAAGGAAAATGAGTGTACCTATTTGCTTCCGTTAAGTATTGATTTTATTGTTCTGTTCTCTGTAATTAATTGCCATAAAAATAGCATAATTGTTTTGCCCTGTTAGAGACCTTCAAGGCATCTGTAAGATTTTTGTACACACCTGACCGTGATGTTCTAGGAATATCTGTACACCAGACTCACTTTCTTGGGTTGCAATTCTGTACTGCCTTAAAATGGATTCAATGGAATATTTGCCAGAACATACACCACATGTGCATATATATATATATGCATATGCCGAATTTTTCCATCTATAAGACACCCCCATATATAAGACACCCCCTATTTTTGGGGACTCTGGTTTAAGAAAATGGGGGGAGATCTATCCATGTATAAGATGCCCCCAAATTTTGGACATTATTTTTTAGGGGGAAAACGTAGTCTTATACACAGAAAAATACGGTATTCTGGACATGTCCCCAAATTAGAAAATTTACTTACTTCTGAGTCAACCTGTTCTCGGGATTTTTTTGGGGACAGCATGACAGTTTAAAGCAGTATCACAATACTTTAAATGTATGGTGTGAATGTTGCCTTGAACTCATAAAGGGGGGTTTCTCTGGGGTCCAATTTGGTCTGTATCTCAGAAGGAAAGTGGTTACTTTCCTTCTGAGCCACTGCGTGGCTGCCAGGGGAGACACATGACTCGGGTGTGCTGCACGCCCTGTGGTAAGTGCCGCCCCCTGGGTGAGTAGCGCCCAGTGCACCCCCTGCCCCTCCCTAGCTACGCTGCTAATCTGAGCCTAGATGTAGAGTGCAGAGCATTCACATTCACTCTGCAAGGATTGGGAACCTGTGGCACTCCAAGGTTTGTTGAAATTGAAGCCCCATCAGTCCCAGCCGGCGTATCCAGCAGCCAAGGATTCTGGAAGTTGCAGTCCAGTGTCTGGAAGGTTGCAGGTTTCCCATGTAGGACTTTAGTGGGAATAATAACAGGCAGTTTCCGGAGGGGTAACCGTGTTAGCATGTTGCAGCACAGACTAACAAATAAGCTTTGTTAACTATGAAAGCTTATGCCGTAATAAATTTGTGGGTTTTGAAGGTGCCGCAAGACTCAATGCAGTTGATGGGCAGCAGCCTTAGTGTCTTTGTTGATCCCTATTGGATCTCTTAAGTCGGATCTAGCGAGCACATGCATACCGTAACACATCTATCATGCTGTCCATTTTCCAGCATTCTACAGAGGTCTTCATGGGCAATTTCAACTGTCTGTGGAAAACACCACCAGATGTTTGGATGTTGCGTTTCACAGCTGTTTTATAACAACAACAACAACAACAACAACAAAAGTTTTGATATTTGTCCATTCCCTCTTGATGAGAAAAGAGAAAACCCTTATGTTCAGGAGGGAGATGTTTTTGAAACCAAAGGATTAAGAATCGTTATTCGTGTACACCTTGCACATCTTGTGTGGTTTGAATCACAAGGAATGAAGCCAGTGGAATGTATTATGATCACTACGGTTACCAAACGTTACAATACATGGAGGGAGGGAATGCTTGCGAAAATTATGACTGACCATTCCAAGACGCTGCTTATTAGCCATTCTCCACATGTCCCTCTTGGGATCATGGTCCAAGTCTGCCTCCAGGTTTTTTTGTGGGCCCTTGAGCACCATGGTTATCAATAGGCCCCTGGGCAAAGCATCCCTGGATTCCAAGGGAGATGGTTCTGGCTCCCTGCTACTATCTCACGAACCCAGAGGGAGAAGGCTCAGCAATATATATATATATATATATATATATATATATATATATATATTCTATTTTAAATATTTATATTTTATTAAGGTGATTTCAGTTAAAAGAAAGTGATACAGGAAAAAAGAAGGAAAAGTGAGAGGGAGAAACAAAAAAGATACACATAAAAGCAGAAATATGCAAAAAGATGTACAATATTCCCATACATTCTTCTATAAATTGGTATACTGTAGTGTTATTGTCCTGGTGCTTATGCAATTATGGCAGTCACTGCTGCTTGTCCTCCTCATCTTCGCCATTGACAGAGGAGCTGACTGCTTCTCCCTCTGTGCCCATTGAGGGGCAACTACTGCTTCTGCTCCTTGTTGTTATTGCTGTGCCCAACCCGAGGGAGAAGGGCCCATAGCAGCAGCACTGACCCACCTTCTCCGCTGACCGAGCCTTCTGTGCCTGTTGGAGCATGTTTGTGAGGCTAAACAAAATGGCGGACTCCAATTGTAATTTCATTATCTACTGGCAGAAATTAAAGCCTGTAACATCCTTGCACTGCTTCCTATGAACTCATTGACAAAGTTGTGTGTCTCAAGCAACAACATACAGGCTATTTATAGATGATATAAATCACAAATATTATTTAATAGTTCTTTCGAAATCCAGTTTTCTGCAAAACCTTTACTGAACCAATGTGAGCCTCGGCGTCCCTGTGGCTTTCTGCCACAGACCTGGCTCTTCAAGCCCTGTTATTTGCCTTTGGTACTGACCCCATTGAAAATTACATTCTAAGACCTCATAGCAGGCAGGAACTGTGTCACTTCTGCGCACACTGTGCTGAATAAAATGCTAAATAGTACTGATAGTTCCAGCAGCGGATCAAAGAAAACAAAGCGGAGACTTCTCGTTAGAACAGGTTGTTCCGTTGCAAACCAGCAATTTGCAAAATTGTGTTTTCCCTTGTAAGCTTCAGGAAGTTTAGTATTCTGTCTGCTGCAAAAGGTGAGACCAGCTGGATAGCGACAGGAAACTGTATGGGGGTCAGTAAATAAGGTGATTGTGCCATTGATATGAATGAATGGATTTATTACGGTCACAGACCTTTGATACAGAAAATATTGCTGGGCCTGAATAAACAAGTACCATTCGTTGAGAAAGGCTACGCGATAAGATTGCAGTCGGATAGTAGATAGGAAAATTGTAAGTGACTAGTTCATGGACTGCAGCACACTTTTTATTAAATGTCACAAGGCAATTGCTAAACGTAGACACCATTAATCTCTTTTCTCCAGATCATGCTACAATTCTTAGGAAAATTTTCTAGAGACGAATTGGGTAGGATTTACAGAACTTCTAAGAAAACATACTTAAGACTGCAGCATTGGTATTGAAATCAGCCAGTCCAGGATTATTTTACATGATAGGAGTAGGACTGCCGCATGAAGAGGAGGTATGCAAACATGGCAGGTGTTTCGCCAAGTGAGATTCACTATATGGGTCACTGGGCCCCTTTCTTTTTGGATAGGAAGGGGAAGGACCGTGGTTCAGGGGCAGAGTATCTGCCTTGCTTGCAGAAGCTCCCAGGTTCAATTCCTGGAGAGCCACAGCCTGTTAGTGTAGGCCAGTGTTTCCCAAACTTGGGTCTCCAGCTGTTTTTGGACTACAACACCCATCCTCCCTAGCTAGCAGGACCAATGGTCTGGGATGATGGGAATTGTAGTCCAAAAAACAGTTGGGAGACCCAATGTTGGGAAACACTAGAATACCTCGGTATATAGACCAATGGTCTGACTCAGTATCATACAGTTTATTAAGTTCCTATGATATTTACTGTGGGGAGCTGGAAAGTGTTGAATCCAAGAGAATTGCTGCTTACCAAAGAAATTCATTTGAAGAATGTGATATTCCCATAACAAAAGCATATGTAATCATTTCATGTAGTTTGTTTTTATTTTCATTATGTATTCTGTGTACTGTATATTGTAATTTTATGTTGTGAACCGCTCTGAGATCTACAGGTATAGTAGATAGGGTGGTATACAAATTTAATAAATAATGAAACAAATCATTTCAATTTGCCCCCGCTTGGAATCTCCCTTTGGACGGTTGCCAAATGACATGGAACTGTTGTTACTGATGGTGGTTAGGAACGCTTTTGCTGGATTTTTACCAGAATTTACCCCGATCTTGTTAGTGGAAGCCTTTTTTTTTGCGTGGGGTGGGGAAGGGGGTCGCTGCGACGCCGTAAGCGGTCCACGTTGGAACCCCGGACAAACCCGCACCTGTGCATTTGATGCAAATCTGCATGCCTCTTTTTCTTGGCGTTGCGTTGGTTGGTTGGTGCCCACCCCGGGGTGGGCCATAGGTGGCAGCGGCAGCGAAGGTTTGCAAGAGCGAACCGGGCCAAGCCTCCGCCTCCTTTCCGCACCCCAATCCTGACGCCCGGCCTTGGGCAGCTCCCCGGGGTACACACAGGCAGAGAGAGTGGCTTTGCCGTTGCGAAGCGCTCCTCGGCAAGCGGCCCGCTGTCTCCGGATAGGGGAGCGCGTGCGCGCGCGCCTCTCTCTCTCCGTCGGCGTCTCGGCCTGCGAGCGCGCGGCGCCTCCCTTCTTTGCGGAGGGGCAGGCCCTCGCGGCGGGAGGAGGTTGCGCGCTGCTGCCGGAGCGAGGCGGGGGTGGGCGGAGGGAGGAGGAGCGGCAGCAGCGGGGGAGCGAGCGAGCGAGGCGATCTGGTCGCGCGGCTCCTGCAGCGACCTGCCTGCGCCGGCGGCGGTTGCAGCAGCGGCAGCGGCAGCGGCAGCATCCCCCTCCGGCCAGCGACGGCAACGTCTGCTCCGCGCTCTCCGGCGGCGGCGGCTCGGCCTCCTGCTTCTCGATGTGCCTAAGCAGGAGGTGGCGGAGGAGGCAGCAGCAGCAGCAGCGGCGGCGGCGGCGGGGCTTGCACTCGCCTCACGGGGACTCGCCGCTTGCACTCTCCGTGCAACCCTGAGCCCAAGCCTGCTGCCTCTATTGCATGCCACTCCGGCCGCCTGCTCTCGGCTCCTGCATCTTTTATCTGCTGCTGTTGCGGCTCGCGCTTCCCTCCCCTCGCCCCCTTCTCCCCACCCCCCTTTCCAATTTTCCCTTAACACCCCCCCAATACCTTTTATTCTCTCTCTCTCTCCCGCCCTCCTCTCTACCCCAAACCGGGCTGCAAGCGCGAAGTGTCTTCATGAACCCCAAGGATGTCCGGGAAGCATTATAAGGGCCCTGAAGTCAGTTGTTGCATCAAATATTTCATATTCGGCTTCAATGTCATTTTCTGGGTAAGTGGAGTGATTCGTTTTATGGGCCAAAGCTTTGGGGGGCTCGTGTGCATTTTCTAGCTGTGCGAGGATTTACCCCACCCCCCACCCCTTTCCAGAGAAATTGGAGGGGTGGGTGGGTGTGTGTGAGAGAGAGAGAGAGAGAGAGAGTGAAATAAGCCCAGCAGAAAATAAACACAAGGCACTTCAGCGTGAATGGGGTTTTTCATGAAGTAAATAACCTACCAGGATACGTGTGTGTGTTCGTGTTGCTGGTGTTTTTTTCCCCAGTGGGGTGATCTTTACAGGGACCCCCAACACCTTTCCAACATTTTGGGCAGTATTTTACTTTTTCTGGCCATAGTCTAATGTTCCGTGGATAATAAAGGAACGGCTTGGTTTTTCCACCATCCCCACAGTAGATCCCATTGCAAGGTGTGATTCTGTTTCTCCGCCGCCACCCCCCCCCCCCAATTGCCCCTATTGTTGTGGTTAAAAGGGGACTGATAAGACTTCAATGGACTGGAGAAGGCATAATGCCGTGTTCCAAGTGTTCCTGGAAGGCTAAAGAGCTGTGTTGTTGGGAGAGAAGGGTTACACAACGACTGTAGGTAAGAAATGGGTCCGTTGTGGTGGGCTCCTGTTAATGCAGTAGAAACAAGAGAACTGTGCACAATACTTTGCCGCTGCAAAATAGATCCCTTTTTTAATTAAAAAGAAAAAGAATATACATTGGCGTTAGGATAAGCAATAGGATCACCTATTGAGTCACCTCCCCAACCTTTTTAATTGTTTTGCTGCCCCTGCTTTGGTGGGATTGGAACTGTATGTTGGAATATTACATCACTATGCTCTTTCCACTGCTTCCTCCCCATTTGCTGTAGCTTTGAATGCTCTTCTCTTTTGAAAAAAAAAGCCTTTTGCTGCCTGTGTGTGTGTTTAAACACACACACACACCCCACAATGCCATGAGGTTTTACATTTTTAATTTATTATTACCTAATGTGAACCTTTGGGGATGTAGCAGGCTGTGTTCGTATGGATATTTCAGAAATGGGGATATTGACTGGGATAATGGATTCTGGAAACAATTGAATAAGTAGCATTTGGTGTTCATTGCAGCGAAGTTGGGTCAATAGGAGAGCTCTCATGAACTAACCCTACTTGTGAGCAGGACATTACATAAAGGAAATTGATTCCCCCTGTTAATGGGGAGGGTGTGTGCGCATACACACAACACAGAGTTGCAAGAGGTGCTCTGGATTTCAAGTTGAGAGACTGCAAAAGTAGGCTTGGCTGTAAGTCTGTGACTAGTTTATATGGAAATACATTAAAAGCAATTCTGATCTGCTATTCCATATGGAAAGGAAGGAAGTGTCACCCATCCTCCTCCTGCTTTCCTTGTTGCCAGGATAGAGCTTTGATTATTTCTGGCACTTGGGTTCAAAAGTTAATGGAGATGTGGCCAAAGGCCTGGAACAGAAACCAGGTGTTAATGTTGCTGTTGAACCTGCCAGTGGAGGAGGCTGCTTTGTACATATGGCGAATGGGCCCTGGTCCATGAACGCTTTCGCTGTGATAAATATGTGAACCTTCGGTATCACAAGACTCTTGGTTGTATCTAGTTTACTAGCAAACTAGAAAATCCAGACTTGCATAAAGTGCTATGCAGGGACTCTGGGGTTTCTGGTGTGGCAGAAGGACCTGGGTAGTTCTGTTATGATTATAGTGGGTTCATCAAAGCGCTTGCATATGCCTAAAGAGATCTTTTAGTTGCTGCCTAGAACAACAATAGCTATGCTATTTACATTAAATTAAAATAGTGCTGCATTTTTTGTATTAGGAGTAAGAGGAAGATATCTGAAGATGTTCGGATGTTCTAGACTGAAAACTGATTTTTAAAAGCAGGCTGATGCATATCTCTCTCTCTACTCAAGGTTTCCTTTTCTGTTTTTTCACCTCTTGCTAGAGAACGCAGGTAAAAATAAAACTACTGGTAGTCTTCTACAGCACCTTTTAGATACCCCCCTCCCCTTGTTCTGCCATGGAGTGCCATGGCTCTGTTGTTCCCTGCCTCTTCCTGATGTCATATTTGAATCCCATCTGTGCTGCTACAAATCTGGTGCAGTGTTTTTTTTGCAGTGACTGTTCAGCTGTCCATAGTATTGGTTCTCGAAATGGGGAGGGGGTGGGCACTGTGATGAATTCAGATGTTCCCCAGCTGGCAAAGAGAAGTCACAGTAGAATGAATCATATAGCCTTCTTGGAGAGAGCATATTACAGGTTCTAGATTGTATGCTTATGAGAGTTAGGATCAGTACTGAAATGCAGAATTGGGCATGCTGGTAAAAAAAGAGAAGCCCCTCTCCAATTCATTGTTATGATCCTGTACTATAACTTTGGTGGTTCCCTGGCTCTGATCTTACAAATGCTTGTATTCCAAGGAGAGTTGTGCAAAAGATGCTTTGGAGAAGATGCGTCTGATGCTTGAATCAGCTGTTCAGTTATCACAGTAGCAGAGTTGTTGGATTTCAACCTTTCTCCTATTGAGAGAAACAAAATAAAAATAAAAAAAATTCCTTCCAGTAGCACCTTAGAGATCAACTAAGTTTGTTCTTGGTATGAGCTTCTCTGAAGAAGTGTGCATGCACACGAAAGCTCATACCAAGAACAAACTTAGTTGGTCTCTAAGGTGCTACTGGAAGGAATTTTTTGTTTTGTTTTGTTTTGACTACGGCAGACCAGCACAGCTACCTACCCGTAACTGGTCCTATTGAGAGGTTGGAGATGTGTTAATGGGTGTTGGAATGACTTACTCTGATGCACTAAATGGTTTTCTAAATGTAGCGGGAATGAATGGAGTGGTGGTGTAACTATTTGCAGACTTTGAACAGGAGTTTTGAAATCCTCATGAATCCAGTTTTCAGTACCATTAGCCTGACTTTAAATTGCTTCTCCATTTTAGCTTTAGGCCTCAAGTATTAGGATGTTTTCAGACTAAATGCATTCTGTAGGGGGCTGGTTGTTGGCTAAAGAGACTTTCTATCACCCAGACTCTTATAGTTGACAAATATGTTGAGTGAACATGGGCTGAAGGTGTCATACATCATACAGTAGTGAGTGCCTGATCTGCTATGAAGTTACTTTGAGCAGGTATCTTCAACCTTTTCAGACTCAGGACCCACTTTTAACCCAAATATGCACCTGGGGACCTATTTCTTAATCATTTACCATATATTTGCATGGTGGTAGTGCTCCTGATGTGACCCACCTTGGATCAGGCTGTGACCCGTTAGTGGGTCCCAACCCACCAGTTAAAGATTTGTGACCTAGAGGCCAGAGTTTCACTTTGGTTTAGCTGCCATCATGATGTCACAGAAGCAGGACAGTTTACGGCTAGGTAGGTTTACCTTAGAACTGAAGTTGCTGAGTACCTTTAGTAAGCATTGCTTACTCACACTGTGGGCTTCTTAACTGCACCATGTTTCTGCAAATTGGCTGATAAGTTTGGGAGCCTTTTGGTGAAGAGCCAGTTGGCTACCAGGTGGATCTTGTTGATGAAGATCAGGTAGAAAAAATGTTTGAAGTGTGAAGTAACTTCCAAAATGCTAGGCTTACATCTGCTTCCAATTCATGTTCAATGAATGTTCACTGTGAACATTTTAATAGAATGACCAGACCTTAGCCTGGAGACTGCTTCATACTTACATTAAAGCTTATTTTATGAGTATTTTCTTGTTCAACACTAGCATGTGAGTGAGCTGGTCACTCATGGATCCAACTCGCTGAGGTATGAGTTAGCTCCTTGCATATTACATTGTGTCCATGAAAATGGCATGGCATATCCTTAAAGGTAAAGGTAAAAGGAGCCCTGACCATTAAGTCCAGTCGTGGACTGACTCTGGGGTTGCGGCACTCATCTTGCTTTACTGGCTGAGGGAGCCGGCGTACAGCTTCCGGGTCATGTGGCCAGCATGACTAAGCCGCTTCTGGCGAACCAGAGCAGTGCACGGAAACACCGTTTACCTTCCCGCTGGAGCGGTACCTATTTATCTACTTGCACTTTTATGTGCTTTCGAACTGCTAGGTTGGCAGGAGCAGGGATCAAGCAACAGGAGCTCACCCCGTTGTGGGTATTCGAACCGCCGACCTTCTGATTGATAATCCCTAGGCTCTGTGGTTTAACCCACAGCGCCAACTGCATCCTTACATAGCCTTACATGCATACATAACCTTGTATCCGTAGTAGCATGAGCAGCCAAATTTGAACAAGTACATAATTTAACTCAAAACTATAATGTTTTTGTGACATGTACATTTTATTTTAAAGCCAGTGTGAGCAAGCTCTCCTAAAAATTTTTAGAGATCTGATTCATGGACCACATTAATCTGTTGATATGATTATTCTCTGTTGTGTGGAAGGTATTGGTGAACTTGGAATATGGTTTTGCACTTCCTGGACCTTGGTTCAGAAATGACTGTCTGGCATTGGTGAAAACACCATGTCTTTTCACAGGTGCCTTTTAATTTTTCTTACCTTAAAATTCTCCGTGCTCCTTCAAACTGGTCCTGAACAGGCCATGCCACTGATTTTGCATAGAGGAGCAATAATTCGCTTCACACAGGGCACAACTCTACTTGGGAGACATCAGAAGTGAATGA
Organism: Lacerta agilis; assembly: GCF_009819535.1. Lineage (NCBI taxonomy): Eukaryota > Metazoa > Chordata > Lepidosauria > Squamata > Lacertidae > Lacerta > Lacerta agilis. The sequence goes on from NC_046320.1 coordinate 54,731,258, forward strand.
AGATTTACATGTAACTGTAAACCCGCTGCCTTGCCCAGTTCCCAGTGTCATTTAAAAACCAGATTCCTGCACACACAGAAATGTGTTGGTAATTCAGCTGTGGGTGAAAATTACAGGGAGAGACCTAAAGGTGATGTTAGTGGCATGTGTGAAAACTGAGCCTACATTGTTTACATGGTTGCATTTATAATGTATACAGTAGTTTTGATTTAAAAGGGGTTATGTGGGGTGGGTCTAGGTTTGTGTTCAGCGAAGGTCTGCTTGTGCTGGAGGAAAGGGCGAAAGGTGATTTTTATTTTTACTGATAGCTTTTTCACTTCTTTGCCTCTGAAAATGTTATTTAATGTGGAGAGGGCCTTATTGGTAGCTGCTCTTAGATTGTGGAACTCCCTTATACAAAAGGCGTGGCTGTCCCCCTCTGTGCTTTCAAATCACCAACAAGCAAATGTTTTTTTTTTGTTTAAACAGGTATTTTTGCCACTAACTGGCTGTTGCTGCAAGGTCTTTTGGGCACTGGTGTTGCCTTTTTGTGTGCTTAAGTGTTTCAGTGCTGTTTTTTTTAATAGGCTTTCTTGGTTCATTGTTTTGTCAAAGCTATATTGTGTGTTTTTAGTTTAATCTGTTTCAATTTACGATGTGCGTCACCTTGGGCCAGGCACTGGGAGAAAGGCGTGATAATATCATCTATGGTTTTTGTTTGTTATTATGTTTGTATTTTTATATGGTAAACTACCCTCTGATTTCCAGAGGAAGGGCAGTGTAGAAAATTAGGAAACAATAACAATATGAATTAAAATTTAAAAATACATTTGTTTATTTAGTTTTTATACTCCCTTTCTTCCATCATGGAACCTCAAACCCATGTGGTTTCCTACAGGTATCCAATCCAGACACCGACCAGACCTGGTGTGCTTTTAGACCATACCTTCTATAGACTGTTCTAGAGAATTGGGGTACCCTCAGGAAGGACATGAGAGGTAATAGTGGGGAAGGACCCAGGAAGGGGGAATCTTCCCTTCTTCCAGTGAACGTCTGTTGCATCTTGGTTCCTTTCATGTATGGAAGTAGCCCTTCCATGCATGGAGGGCCAAGTTTGTATCCAAATAATAGACTTTGGGGTGTCCTCTTAGACACCTTCCTCTTTTCGTCTTGCAGGGTTCACTGCCTCTTCTATGATGGCACCTGCCTTTTTGTTTCTTCAGGAAAGTTGACAATGTGAGTTTATTTAGATCAGGTGGTCCTATGTGGATAACTATGTGGTAACTTGTGATGGAAGATTTTTTTTTGCATTGTTATATTTGAAAATTACAGTTAATAACAAACTGTACAATCATTTGACTATAAATTCTCTAAGTGGGGAACATCTCTGTGAAAACATTCTTTGCCTCTGACCTCACTGACAAAGACAAAGGTGGTGTGAATTGTGAAGTGCTAATGCTGAGGTAAAAGATCTCACTTTATATCACATGGTGCCTTTAAGAGCTTTGTCCCTCGAACATTTAAAACAAGAACTTAAAATCAGGGTACAGTAATTTTGTATTTGGGAACCTTTGGCCCCCAAGTAGTTCGGATCTTGCTGAACTACAACTCCCACAATCCCTGGCGGTCGGCCATGCTTGCTGGGGCTGATAGTTGAGGAGCACCTGCAGGGCCACACCTGGTTGAGATGTTTTAATTTAGCATTTTGTCTTAGACAAACCAGCCTGCCAATCCTTCCTGCTTCATGTGTTCCGAAATGTCCTTGTTTTGGAGCTGACTTGTGCTGTACTCCCACAAGTTTATCTTGGCTACTGTGCAATCTAGGATTTTATCACACAAACCAGGAACCTGTCTGGTCTCAGGATCTGCTCCAATGTATTCTAGGAAGAAGATTCAGTAGTACATGAATTCATAATATTTGCTGTGGGGTTTTTTTTGGCCGAGCACGTGCTAGGCTTATTTTTGTGGTATTAGCCATATGGGAGGTTTTAAATTGTCTCCTGACTTGGGGATTGGCAGAAAGCAAGCTAAATCTGGTTATATAAGTGTTCTCTGGGGAAAAGCAGAGTGAAAGGCATGCTGTCCTCTGATGGGCAACAGCTAACTTGACTGCAAATCATTAATAGCATCTTTTGAAAGGGGTGAATACTTTTCCATGGCAATGAGTTGCAGAGGCTTCGGGAAATAAAAATGGACACTTCTAAATTACCCTAGGATTTATTTCATCTTCTCTTGGTGCAAAATTAGAAGTGGGCTTGGGGAGAACTTTGTTATTTCTTTACATATATTGGAATTATAACTCTATTCCTTGTGGAAGGCCCAAACTCTATCATCTTGTTACTGACCTAAAGGGCAAATTGGCTGTGGCAGCTGCACCGCCCTGTAGGCTGATGCCCTTGCTAACTTTCAGCCCTTTCGTTTCGATATCAAGTGGCAACTGCTGTATTTATCCAGGGGTAGGCAACCTAAGGCCCATAGGCCGGATGCGGCCCAATTGCCTTCTCAATCCAGCCTGCGGATGGTTTGGGAATCAGCGTGTTTTTACAGGAGTAGAATGTGTCCTTTTATTTAAAATTCATCTCTGGGTTATTTGTGGGGCATAGGAATTCGTTCATCCCCCCCCCCCAAAAATATAGTCCGGCCCACCACATGGTCTGAGGGACAGTGGACCGGCCCACAGCTGAAAAAGGTTGCTGACCCCTGTATTTATCTCTAGGTAGTAAAGTACAAGGGACAGGGTGGTGCTGTGGTCTAAACCACAGAGCCTAGGGCTTGCCGATCAGAGGGTCAGTGGTTCGAATCCCCGCGACGGGGTGAGCTCCCGTTGTTCGGTCCCAGCTTGAAAGCATGTCAAAGTGCAAGTAGATAAATAGGTACCGCTATTTCAGGAGAGCTTGCTCACACTGGCTTTAAACTAAAATGTACACGCCACAAAAACATTATAGTTTTGAGTTAAATTATGTACTTGTTCAAATTTGGCTGCTCATGCTACTACGGATACAAGGTTATGCATGCATGTAAGGATATGTAAGGACGCATGTGGTGCTGTGGGTTAAACCACAGAGCCTAGGGCTTGTCGATCAGAAGGTCGGCGGTTCGAATCCCCGCGACGGGGTGAGCTCCCATTGTTTGGTCCCAGCTCCTGCCCACCTAGCAGTTCGAAAGCATGTCAAAGTGCAAGTAGATAAATAGGTACTGCTCTGGCGGGAAGGTAAACAGTGTTTCCGTGTGCTGCTCTGGTTCGCCAGAAGTGGCTTAGTCATGCTGGCCACATGACCCGGAAGCTGTCTGCGGACAAACGCCGGCTCCCACGGCCTATAGATCAAGATGAGCGCGCAACCCCAGAGTCGTCCGCGACGGGACCTAATGATCAGAGGTACCTTTAACTTTACCTAGTAAAGTACAAGCTGGATTCAGATAGTGACTGGAGGCAATTCATTAGTGTTAAATGGGAATCTATGGTAATGGCGGCTTGCTTGGCAGCCACCCCAGCGTGATGCTTGTGTACCCTGGATTAAGAACTGGGGAAGAGTCATACCTAGTATCCAGAGACTTTAATATGCATGCCCAAATGTGCCTACCAGTTCCTTTTTCCATTGCAGATCCTTCTGCGTAGGACGATACCACCTTGGAGAGGGTCTTGACATTCTGGAGCAATTCTTAAAGCAACATAGCTAGCTGTCGTCTGAAGTGGAGAGCCCTTGGAAGCTGTTGGGCACAGTCCCCCAGAAATTTATCTTGCCCTAGCCTCATTGAAATTCTCAGGGAGATGTGGATGCACAAGGTGTGTCTTTGCTGGGGGGTCATGTCCACACAATACCTTTGAAGTGCATCCCCCCTGTATTTGGTTAAGGTGCTGGGAGTGGTAGCTCAGCGAGGGGGCAAACTGTTTCCCAGGATTCTTTTTGGGGAAGCAGTGTGCTTTAAGTATCTGGTGAGGATGTGAGCTGGCTATTTGAAGTTCCTTGTGTGGCCCTTGTGGTTCGTTGCCTAAGGTTTTAGAGAGTGTCTTCAGGAACTGTTGCCCAGTAATTTGTAGGGAAAATGCAGGAAAGCCGAAAGTGAATAGTCTCCGTGTGAAGTCATCTCACATAGAGATCTACATGCAGGTTTTGCTTGGTTTCCTACAAATAATTGATCTCCATACAGGAGAAAAACATCTGAAGCATCCTTAGGTCATACGTCCAGTGCAGGCATAGCATAAGTTCACTTCAAAACAGGTTTTTCAATTGGAACCAGATTTGGAAACCTGCGCTACTCTCAGGTGTAAATCCTGTTTTCCCATCCCCATCCCTCCTCCTCTTTATGGCTTTTACACATTGCATTAATTTTTGTGGTGAAAATGGGAATCCTGGTTAATGTAAATTACAGTTTTTGAAACCACGGTTTTGAAATGGGATTGCATATTTCAGTTATACTTAAGGATGGCTAATGGAATACAGCTTCTGTATATTGTTTGCAGGCGCTAGACCAGGGGTCAGCAAACTTTTTCAGCAGGGGGCTGGTCCACAGTCCCTCAGACCTTGTGGGGGGCTGGACTATTTTTTTTGGGGGGGGGAATGATGCAAGAGCACCATGAGCCCCGGTGGCTGCTTACCTGTGCCTTGCGAGTGGCAGGGGCTGGCGGTGGTGGTGGAGGGATGAGTGGCGCACGAAAGGGCTCCAGAGAGTGGCTGCTTAAAATGGCAGCCGCTCGAGCGCTGCTGCTGGCACCAACAAAGCCCAGCCCCTTTCCTCCTCTAGGCAGGGCAGGGAGAAGCCGGGAGGAGGGAGGGAGGAGGCGCTGCCACCGCTGTGTGAGGGAGTGGGAAAGAGCGTGTGCTGGTGATCCACACGGCGATTCCTGGACCATCCGCAGGCTGGATCCAGAAGGCAATTGGGCCTGATCTGGCCTGCGGGCCTTAGTTTGTTGACCCATGCGCTAGACCAGGCACCGCAAGACTTGGCCCTCCAGATGTTTTGTGACTACAACTCCCATCATCCCTAGCTAACAGGACCAGTGGTCAGGGATGATGGGAATTGTAGTCACAAAACATATGGAGGGCCAAGTTTGGCCGTGCATGTGCTAGACCTTATTCTTGTCTAGGTAGCACAGTAGTCAAGGAAGGGTTTTTCAGCTGTAACCAGCGAAAGAATGTATAATTAAATTATGTAAAAGCCAATTATTTGCCACTTTAGGCCTGATCCTTCAAATAGATTTCTACTATCCATTCTTAACACCTGTCTATATAATCCAGTTGTTTTCAAATGGGATTTCCCTGAAAGTTTGCATAAACATACATTAACCAGGATTTTACGTGCAGGTCCTTGATGAAAAAAGCTACCTAAATTGTAGCTAGGCACTGGGACAAGAAAGGTCTTTTTAGTAACTTGAAAAGAGCAGCTGGTGTGGAAATAAAATAGTGATATTCGCCGCTTTGCACTCCCCTGGCTTTTCCTGCTTTCACAGTCTTGCTTTTAATTCCTCTCACCCCGTCTTGCTTTGCTTTGGTTTTGGTTTTCCAAGTAAAAAATGTGCAGATTGGTTTTCCAAGTAAAAAATGTGCAGATTTTTCTTTGAGTTGGGTGGGCCCGGACAAAAGATTTGCTTCATTTATTAAATTTCTACCCTGCCCTTCATACAATGGCAAACAACAAGGCAGCAGGGTTTTTTTTTTTTTTAAACCAAGTAAATAATCATCAAGAGCATTGAAAAACAGACTTGCAACTAATATGTTTATTTATTAAGAGGTATATACCACTTGAAAACAACAACCTCAGAGCTGTTTCAGTATTTTTCAGCCATCAAATGTGTGGTTTAAACAAGGATTTTTTAAACGTTTCTCCTGAACATTGACAGTGAGGGAGGGAGTTGTAATTTGCCAGAGCGGACATTCCACACAAACGGAGCCACCACAAAGAAGGCCCTGCCAAGCATGATTAATGACTGGGCGGCACCAGCAAAAGGGCTTTAGAGTCTGGGTGGGGAACCTCAGACCCAGGGGCCAAAGACGTCCTTTCCTGCCTTTCTGCCTGACCCTTGGAACTGTCCCCAGGCTACACCCCTTGGTGGCTGTATTTCACACCCCAAGTGCTTCTTCCTATCTGGAATGTGTTCCTTACATTCTGACAGGGCCCCTTGCTTGACTGGTTGGTGGGTAAAGAAAGGTGTGTTGGTGTGTGTGGAAACTAACTTAGTGTACAAAGGTAAAATTGACACTAGCTACTTTGCCCCCCCCCCTTTGCCTCTGGCACCCACCTGCCACTGACCTGCGACCCTTGGAGGGCAACCTTGCATCAGCCCTGTATTTCTCTTTGTTCCCTGCTCCACTTCTCCAGCTGCTACCTGCTGTCTTTCCTAAGCCAAAAGGAAAACTGAGTTAGACAACATAAGTGTTGTCATTTCTGCCTTGGAAGCTACAGGTTGCAGGGATCTTTTTTCATGTTAGCAGTCTTGTCTTTTAAGTAGCTGTGGTGGGTTTCTTGAATAGCTTAGTGGTATGAGCAGGTAGGCAAAGTTATCTGCTCCCAAGGTCCAGTTGCCACTTTCCAGTAGAGTTGCACATTCTACTTTTACCTGACAACCTCCTTGTGCAAGCACAGGATAAGGATATGGTGATATTAATCTCCCATGGTGCAAGCACAGGATAAGGATATGGTGATATTAATCTCCCATGGTGCAAGCACAGGATAAGGATATGGTGATATTAATCTCCCATGGATTCTCTACACCAGGCGCTGCAAATTATGGCTCGCCAAGCCACATGTTGCCCTGACCATAGGTTTGGGTCATGCTTCCAAGAAAGCTTAGCGTGTGAAATGACTGGAAACAAAGACTGTTGGCGCTATTTTATTTTTCAATGTAAAGCTTACAGAAGAAGATCTGGCAGGCTTCTCCCTCTATTCCCCTCTAAATATTAGCTCTCAAGTAAGCAGTGTGCAGATCTAAAAGTGTGCTCCCTGCTTGGCTCCTGCGGCTTTTGCACGGCACAAAGGGAGTTTTCCAGCCTTCTTAACATTTGGGGCCTCGTTTGTGCAGCCTCTATTTACAAGTAGCTCCCATTGACTTTAATGGGAGCTGGCTTGGTTGTGGCAGCTGCATATTCAGAGCCTTTTGGTTTTCATCCAGTGTGGGGGGAAAGATGTGAAAAGACTTCAAAAAGAGCCATGGCCATTATTTGCAGTAGCCGAAGAGCAAATGTGGAGGAGCCAAGCAGGTTGGGTGTAGCTGGGATGCAACCTCTGATAACAGGTTTGTGGAGGGGAGCGTATTGTTCCTGTCTTTTGCAAACAGGCCAGATGGATCTGCCTTTATTTACTCACCTGTTAGAGAGGGTGATGATAGCTCATCTTCATGGCCTGATGCTTCTGATGTTGGAAGCCTAAGAGACTTAAAGTGGCAGTGGAGGAAAAAAAAATTAAACATGCACAATCCTATGGGTTGAGAACTTGGGGGGTGGGGGACCATTCCCAACTCAGCTACTTACAGGTAGTCTTGATAAGACATCTTTAAGCCTCAGTTCTCTATCCATAAAACAACAACTTGCTTTACAGGGTAGAAAGCAAGAACGAACAAGGCCAGGATTGTGAAATGGCTTGTATGCCAAGTAATCTATACATGATACTAATGGAATGCAGCAGTAGATAATGGGTCTTTTGTCTTGATGTGGCTATCAGTTGAGGAGAATGTCAGCATTTTAATCGGCCCTTGCCAGCGTTCTAGTGCTTCTGTGTCCTGTCTCTGTCAGCCACTCATATAAACCCAAGGCAGTAGCATAATGCCTTCTCTGACACTGGTCTTAAGTAATCGCTAGGAGGATTTTCTTGGACCAAATCTCTAGGAGATTTGTTTTATTCTCATTAGCAGTCTCCTTTCTGCAACTGGGTCTTGCACTTTCGTTTGATTTCTTCTAAATATTTATACTTGCACCTTTTGTAGGACTCTGTTCTCACATGGCTGCTTCCAGAAGTAAGGTAACCACAATTGCAGTAAAAATAGAAAAAAAAAAAGAAATTAAAGCTAAGCACCAGGTTATAAAAAGAGCATAAGGCCACCCTTGAACAGATTAAACCAGAGATCTTTACATGGCTGTGGGTGCGGGGAGAGGAATGTTCGCTTTTAACATGGGTCTTCGGGACTGAAAGGATATAAAGGTGGCTAGCAGCTCACCTTCTGGTTCAGTGATTGCATGGAGCAGTGGTGGGGAACATCCAGTCCATGGGCCAAATTTTAAGGAATTGTAGAGTTGGAAGGGACCCCAAGGGTCATCTAGTCCAATCCCCTGCAGTTCAAGAATCTCAGCTAGAGCATCCATGACAGGTGGCCTTCCAGTCTCTGCTTAAAAACCTCCAAGGAAATTTGGTCCTTCTGACTGCCCCATTTTGGCCCGTGAGGCAGGTTTTTTGGCTGCTAACGCCCATCTGCCACTTGTATCTGACATCCTATAACATCAGGTCTGGGTGGCAGGTAAAGCTTTCGATGAAAGGAACACAATCGGGAGCCTTAAAGCAGGGGATCCAGAACTGGCCTCTGGATCACCAGTGGTGCATGGGCGAAAATGTTTGGGGACCACTACCTTGGAGTGCATTCCCAATTATTCCTTTGCAGCCCTGACTTACATGCAGCACTGTTTCGAAGTGCTGCTGAACACACACCTTTTGGATGGGGTGAGACCCACCTGATGCCAAACAACAGCAGGTTGGGGCAGGTGGGCAGTCCTGCTCACCCCTCACATTAGTCCTGCAGAGGGTTAGGTGCATTTGGATCTGGCTTTCCAGATGAAGTGGTTCCTCACCCTGGCATAAAACTGTAAGGTGTTGCCTGCTCCCTCCAATTCTTGGTTGTAGCCTCGCTATGGGGTCAGTTTGGTTGTGGGCAGTCCAGGCTGCCACACGTTCTAGGCATTTAAAGGCTTTTATGAGAGGGCAAGTGGTCTGGGGAGGGCCTAAATATGTTTAGTTTGCAATCTGCATCCCGCTTGGACTGTCTAAGGTTACTGTCCATAACCGGTATTGATAAACTGAACATAATGGATAATTTATATAAATAGATGTGGCAGAAAAGGATTTGAGTAAGCAGTGAGGTTTCATTTTCTCTTATCTGAGCTCCATTTAAGGTTTTTAAAAGTTCATTGTGCTATTTAGCAGAATCATAAGCTGTCAAAGTGGAAAGTGCTTTGCCATATTTAGTAAAAACATACATATACTGCCAAGACCATTCTTATCAGCCAGCCTTTAATAGGCACAGGAGTTACAGAATCATGGGCACATACCTTGAAGTATGCCCTAAGACAGGTTTCTTGTATACCTTTTTCATGATGGTTCAATCCAATCCTAAACACGTTTACCTTGGAGCAAGCCCTTGTTAACACCGTGAGATTTACTTTTTGCATGAACATGCATAGGATTTTGCCTGCATGTGGTGGTCTTTTTATTTAGAATTCTTGACTCTTCTTTAAAGCATCTAAGATAATTGCTGGGAATATATTGTTGCCTGACCCTTAAGAGCAGGAGTGACATCTGGGGGGCCAAAGGTTCCCCACTGCTGCTTCAGAGGATGTGAGCAAGCAAACTGAAAACCAGCATGGTTTTGGCTTCTTTCTTCCCTAACTCCACCAGTTACTTAGTTGTGAAAGGTCTCTGAAGTGCATGATACAGTATTTGAAAGCATATCTACAGTACATGATAGGAACATCTTATACCAAGTCGAACCCTACCTCTGTATTGCTTGCACGGACTGGCAGTGGCCATCTGGGATTTGGGACGGGTCTTTCACACACTTACCTAAAGATGCCGGGGATTGAACCGTTGCCCTTCTGTAGGCAAGGCATGCACTATGCCACCACACTTCTTACCAATAGGCTTACTGATATTGAAATGCTGGTTTGCATTTGGCCAAGTCATTCATCCTGCATAAATTCTTACTTGTGACAGTAAGAGACCTTTGATAAGAGCTTTGCAATAACAAGGCAGGAGTCATACTAAACGTTGACCCAGTTCTAGTTTAAGCTGTGCTACGCATCTTGTGAGTGGTGGTCTCTTGTGCAGAGATGCTGCTCCTTCTAACAAGTATAGTGAGTACATTATCCAGTGTGAGACAATTTCACCATTTGCTGTTTGAAATCTCACGCCAAAAGTGAATCTGCTGGTCCAGGAGTTGGGAGTGCTAGCATTGGGCAACTTGGGCTCAAACCTCATCTTGGCCAAGGACTTGTTAGGTAGTGTTGGTTCATTTGCCTCCGTTTCCCCATCTGTAGCGTGGGGATTAGTGAGTCAGCATCTGGGGATGTAAGGCTTGATGTACTGTACAAATGCTATTACAGATATGGGATTCTCCTAGCTTTTCCAGAGTCAACTGTTGGAACTAGACTGGTGAGACCTCCAGAAGTGAACTCTCTTGCTTCTCAACCAAGCATGGCCATCTTTCCATACTTGTGGGAAGCCGTTAAGCTCATATTTGTATGGAGCATGCAGCTTACAAATGACATACCTGTGGCTTTAGCTATGGTACCTTGCTACTAAGCTGGAATAGCTTTTGGTGGTTACTTGTACTGGGTATGTGCAGTGATCGCTGAATAGATTTCCTTCGGATTCCACCCAAAGACCACAGTGACACCACAAATTGAGAATGCTGCCAAACTCATTCTCCTGGCTGTGAACAAGGCGGGGCAGCAAAGGAAGGGAAGTACATGGGTGTGAGTCTTACTCAGGCTCGTTCCAGCTTGTGTGTGTCAGATAAAACCATGGGCCACTGCTTTGTATGTGGGCTGTGGTGCAGTTTCATAACTGTGGTTCAGTTAAGTGCAGGAGGTCAGTCTCAGCTTCCTATTCAGTGCAGTCTGCCTCTGCACTTGGTAGCTTGCTGCAGAAGGCTGTTTTCAACTCTGAACAAAAGCAAATGCATTCTGGAAAAAGAAGGAATAGATCTAAAGCACAGCACAGGGTCTCAACACAGGTGATAGGAACATCAGAGCACAGGAAGCTGCCTATACAGAGTCAGACCATCGGTCCATCAAGCTCAGTATTGTCTTCAGTGACTGGTGACATCTCTCCAGGGCTTCAGGCAGGAGTCTCTCCCAGCCAGCCCTACCTGGAGAGATGCTGGGGATTGAACCTGGGGCCTTCATGCAAAACAGATGTTCCACCCCTGATCTACAGCTCTTCCCCAAAGTCTGTCACTGTAGCAGTAGGGTAAGAACAGCCAGCATGTCTTGGATTGCACCGTTCCTTATTTTGTAAGCTTGCGGTTCCTTTTCTTGGTAAATCTGCCATGGTGCTGTTAGGCAAAGAACGTCCAAAGTGAGCAATTAGCTCTTTATTGTCAAAAGAACACTTACAAGTTAGAAAATGGCATGCCCATCTGTCTTATATCTCTCGGCTACCCCTAGATGTGCATCTGATGAGGCAGTTGCCACACAGAGGGGCTGTGCCCCTGACCTCAACTTAATGTATCCCCCCCCAAGCGGCATGCAAGCAGGCAAAGACTCCACCTGCGTGTAACCTTCTGCCCCTCCTTCAATCATCTCCTGGTCTTGGGAGACCTCAAAGCTGGAGAGATTAGAGGCAGGTGGATGTGTGGAAACCCTTTACACCAGACATCCCGAAACTGCGGCCCTCCAGATGTTTTGGCCTACAACTCCCATGATCCCTTGCTAACAGGACCAGTGGTCAGGGATGATGGGAATTGTAGTCCAAAACATCTGGAGGGCCAAAGGTTGGGGATGCCTGATTTAAATTGTCTCAGTTTCTTTACACCAGCTTGACTTCCTCCTGTACCTGTTCTTCGCTCTCCAGTGCTGCAGCTTCTCCTGCCTCTTGCCTCTTGACTGTTTCAGGCTCCCCTGATCACGGATCCCTTCTTCCAAGTCGGTCTTGTTGTAAGAAATTAAGGTATTTTATGTTCATAAATGTACCAAGCAAACAAGGCCACATGTCTGAAGCAGCAGGCCTGACACCATTTTCTTTTGACTCCCAGCTGACCAAGTGTTTTCTCTGCAAGGAGGGAGGAGGTGAGCAGCCCTCTGCCTGAGTGCCAGATGATGGGCCATTTCCTTCACAAAGGACGGCCATTAGCCTCGCATTAGCCCTACCAGCCAGGGCAGGAAACCTTTTGTTTTGCGGAAATGTGTGTCTGGGAGGGGTCAAGGAGAGATGGCACAGGTGTGAGAATTCTCAGGTTACCTCCTCTGATCCTCCCAATTTGTGATGTAGGTCTGATGTATCTGAGGCGGATTTTTTTTGAAATGTGTTTTTAAGGACAGGCAGCCCTTGGTTTGGGGTTCTTCGCTGCTCAGCTGTGTGTGAGGAAGGTACCCTGTTGCAACAGAACAATAAAGATCAAGCTCACTAGCTGCTTTGCTTCTAATTATTCTCTGGTTGGCCTCTGTTTTTTACTCCTACTGATTGAGAACCTGCAAAGGACTTTACAAGGGCTCTTGTGTACCCCATAAGGGAATAAGCGCAGTTTTTTTCTTATAAAAGTCTCCAACACCCCCCCAGGCCGCCACTCCTCAGTGTACAGCCAGTCCCTGACACTATCCCATCCCCAGAACAAAGACGGCAGTATCAGTATGCCATTCTTAACAAAGCAGAAATACTTTTTACCATTTCCCCATTTTTCCACCCCCCCCCTCTCTCCCCGCTTCTGTAGCAGGGGCTCTTCAAAGGCAGGTGGTCCCTTGAGAAGGCTGCGACACAGATGCCAGATCATACACGAGAGAGCCCTAGGGCAATGGCGCTCTCAGTGTACAGCCACTCGAACGGAATATTTATTTTCTTTGTCACAACCCACAAACCATTCCGAAGGCAAACGGCAACGAAAATGCTCTTACCAGTATCTAATTTAGGTCAAGGAAGCCCTTGTTCATATATTTTTAAGGTCATGTTTTCTTTGAAAGGACAGCGTGCACTGGATTCCAAGAGATATCATTCATAAATAACATTCCTTGAAATTTGCCTTCAGTGTTTCAATACATTAAGAACTTGTGCTGATAATGGCCGCACTGTACTTTTTGGGTAAGAAGCACGTTAATGTTCTGTATTCCGCTGTTCGCGATTGTATCAAGTCTAACCCTCTCTGTCTTACTGTAAGTTGCCGACACTGAGCTTTCCACAGCATCTTATTGCAACAGTTTGCAGAGAGGCAGCCATCTTGGGCCGCTCGCAAAGTAGAGTCTTGTGGCAATTCAAAGATGAAGGCTGTGTACACAGTCCTGTTCACTCTGCATCCAGTGCTTTCCCACCCTTGTTTTGGGAAGTGGTGCACACCCCACATGGGTCACAGTCAATATCTATCCTGTCATTGTGTTGTCCCCCAAACCAGCTTCACTCCGAATTGAGAAAATGAACAACCTAGCTGCATTTAATCTGTTGCTATGGACACAGTTCAACACTGCAATCCTAAACCCATTTACCTGGGATTAAGTCCCATTGAATTCAGTCGGACATATACAGTCAGGATTGCGCTGTAATAACACATTTGTTAAGGTGTACGTTTTGTGTCCTTCAGTCCAATACATTTAAGTCTTTACAGCTCCACAATACTGTCCGGTTCCCCCCGCCCTGCAGATTCTTTTGTTTTTCTTCCAAGTGAGGCTCATTTTTTATTTTATTTTTTAAAAAAGGTCCTCCTCTCACTTACTGAAGTCCATCGGATTTACTATCCCCACTTGTAGCTGGTACAAAACCTTGTTACTGAATTCAGCAAAACGGACTGCAAGCAACAAAAGCGTCAAGGATAGCTAGATGTTGGGGTGGGTGGGAACCAGTGTGGCTGGCTCTATCAAATAAGCTGAACACAAATTGAAATCTAAACAAAACAAATGCTACTTGAAAAGTTGAAACCACTTGATGTTTTTGTCCCATTGTTTGAAACTCCACTGAACTCTGTGCTTTAAATAGGTGCCCATTATTTTCAGGTTGAAAGAGATTGCTAGTCTTGTTTTTCTAAATTCCATGGAGCTATACACACATTTTAAAAAGCAGCAAAACGACTAAACAAACAAAAGCCAATAGAGAAGTAATGATCCCCCTCCCCCCCCCGCCCTGGGTAGGGTTCAAAATGCTGTTTAACCGTTTGTATCCCCACTGCACCTCGTATCTTGTGTTTTGAATTTTAAATAAGCAACCGCCCTTCTGAGTATTTCAGGTTGCTTGCATTTGTTTGGTCTTAATACAGTAGTGTAGCCCCTATTGCTCTGCTTCTTCTGCAGTGGTTGGACTCTGTCTTGTCTGTGGTATGCATACCAGGGCCTGGCTATGGAAGCTCCAAATGTTTGGAAGATGAGGGTATAAAGCAAGGATATACAGCTACTGAGCACAGTGCCACTGCCTGGCGCCTCTGCAGACTCTTACGCAGTATTCACCATCTTCAAGGTGATCTTTCAAGCTAAAGGCAAAGAAGGAACTTTTGTCTTGCATATAGAGGGCCAAGTGTTATGATAGGAAGGACTGTGGTTTGAGCAGAACCACTCAAGCAGCAGCATCAAAATTGGTGTGGTTGTGTAAGCCAGTGTTTTTCAACCACTGTTCCGCGGCACACTAGTGTGCCGCGAGATGTTGCCTGGTGTGCCATGGGAAAAATTGAAAAATTCAAGAGAATTATATATAGTCAATATAGGCACAGAGTTAATTTTTTTTAACATTTTCTAATGGTGGTGTGCCTCGTGATTTTTTTCATGAAACAAGTGTGCCTTTGCCCAAAAAAGGTTGAAAAACACTGGTGTAAGCTTTCAAAACCAGTATGCTGTAGATCTGAGGTGGCGAGTTGGCAGCCTGTTGTCTGAATCTGGTCTGTGAGTAACTTTATCTGGCATCCAAAAGTCTTGCCGACTCTTACCGGTAATTGGGTGTGGTAAAAACCAGTAGAACTAAATTGGCTTAAAACCCAAGGCACTCTTTTGCTTTTTTGTTTAATGAGATGGCAAGGCAGATAGTAGATATATTGGGAGGTGATTTCCCCCCTTGGAGGTTGTTTAGCATAGTGAATGCTTTCCTTGCAATATGTGAAGAATGGATGCGTAGCACATGCCATATGTGGCATATAAAGGTGAAGTTGAAGTTATAAATTCAAAGGTGAATCCAAAGTATAAGATATAATGTAATGGTAATGTATAAGATATGTTTGTGTAAGAAACCAATAAAATTATGAATAATAATAAAAAAAAATAGTTGCATGTGGTTGCTGCATGCGCATGAGATTACACCTTTCCTCACAGATTCAATGAAACATAGGTGTGCTATTGCCATGTTACTGCCTGCCTGAAGGTTGCCCGTGCATTTGATGTGGGAGCTCTGAAGATGACAAGCAGTTCCTCTCAGAACAAGGGTGCATTCAGACATGGGGAATGTTGCATTAATTTACTTGATTATAACGCTAGCGCTTCTGCCTCTTTTTCTAATGTTCCTTTCACACTGCCGTACCTGTTGTGTTATGGAACTGTGGCTTTTTTTACCAATATACTGGCATATCCCTCTAAATTTCACTCACTCCAGTGGGCATGGTGTGACACAACAAGAAACAACATTGGACAATGTCACTACTGCCCCTCACTGCCCACACACGTCTGCTTCTGTCCCCACCCCCCATGATCCACCCATGAAAATGGCAGGACACAACTGAATGCTAGTATAGTTCCCCAAATTTGTCACCTTACTCCCACAATTTTCTGGGTTAATGGGGCTAGAAATCTTTCTTTTTTTTCTTCCAGAAAGCAGGAAACCTGGAAACGAGCACTAAATTAGATTTTTATATGTGGCATTATGTTGCGTGAAAGTTCAAATATAATGCAGAAATCAAAAGAAAAAATGTTGGGGAAATGGAATAAACTGTTGTGGGAAAGCAACTTAATAAAACTTAATGAAGTGCATGGGACTTTCAGCAGAATCCTCTAATCTTTGTTTCTGAAACTTTGATCTGGTTTAAAGCCTGTGTCAAATAATTCCACCCTAGCTTATTGGGGTATTACAGGGATTTTGGAAACTTTTACTCAGCAAGTATAAAATTTTACTCTGAATGTAAGAAGGTGGCATGATATGTCCTGAATAGTACCCATCTGTCCTATGCCTCCTGTGCAATAGCTGCATTCGAAACAGTGGACCAATAAATGAGAAGGAGCTGCCTTGACAAGGCTGCAGAGCAGATGCCAGATCAGACCTAAGATAGCCCAAGGGCACTGTTGAATAGCAAATCTAGTGGAATGTATTTCTTTCTTACCCGGCGCTAGCAGAAAGCTGGAGCCCTTGACTTTATTCCAAATGGCAGCAAAAATGCTGTCACTGGAACTTAACGTATTTGCTCCTAGGTCTTGTTAAAATGTAATTTAACAAAAAAAAAAGTGGGGGGGGAGGCAAGATGTCCTATTCATTTGTCTGATTTGTTCCCAGGTGATTTGTGTTTTTTTATTGGATGTTGCTTCTACACCCATCCATGTGCATAGTCAGACTTATGGTTCTGTTCAAGGCCAGGTACCGTATGGCTCTCTCTTCCTGTCACCCCTCCCCCTAATTGTCATAAAGGCTACCCACACAGTCATTCCCAGCCTGGTGCCTCCTGGAATTTGCTGGACAGCAGTGGTCAGTGTCTTAGACCCTTGCTTACCAGGCTCTGGGAAGGCTGTGGGAGCATCCTAGGGCCTCCTGAGACTTTCCCAGAGCTTGGTAAGCAGCCCTCATCCTTGTGGGGGTCGGGAGGTTCAGGGGGTTCCTGACTTCGCACAATTTTGCCTTTGGACCTCCAGAACCAAATCCTCATGTAAGTGGCGTGCCCACTGTATAAATTTATTTCCTTAAAGCAATGAATAACCTTAGCTACTTAAGATTCCACCAGAGATGAGAGATGCACAAACAGGTACAACATCATCGATCCCATGTGCCTTGAAACTTCACGAATCAATTGCATGTGTGTGTTTGCAAATAGAGGGGCTGGTTAAGCACAATGATGTGCTTCAGTCAAACTTCGTCTTGGAGCTGTGAGTGAAAGGTTACCTTTGCCATTGTTCCCAACCTTCCATGCCTTCCCCATAGGTTCAGCAGTGTTTATCTGTGCCTTGGTTGGGGTGGTGGATGTGCAGGTCCTGCTTTTGGGTTTTGATGGACATCTGGTTCGTTACATAATAGTAGTAGTAGTAGTAATATGTGGTAATACTCCGCCCATCTGACTGAGTTGCCTCAGACACTTTGGGCAGCTTCCAACAGAGTATAAAAAACACAGAACATCAAACAAAGTCATATAATTGTTTATCACCTTGACATCTGATGGGAGAGTTTTCCACAGGGCAGGCGCCACTACTGAGAAGGCCCTGTGCCTGGTTCCCTGTAACCTCACTTCTCACAGCGAGGGAACCACTAAAAGGCCCTTGGAGCTGGACCTCAGTGGACAGTCCTCTGGGGACAGGATGACTGGACCAGATGGGCCTTTGGTCTGATCTGGCAGGGCACATGTTTTTACGTACACAGCTGCAGCCACACTTACCGTCGCTGTGGGAAATGGCGGGAAATTACTCCAGGCTTAGGAGGCCTGTGTTTGTGAGGCCTAATATTCTCTGATTATCTGGGGAAGTGCTTATGTAGCGTTGTTTCCAGGCAGGATCTGCAAGCCCTAATGAGGGGCCCCTGCTGTGGCAGTCGCCTTCTGCCGCCTTCGTCTTTGCCATAGCCGGGAAGAGAGCATGAGAGGCGCCTGATGACAGCAGTTCATTTTCCAGGTTTCCTGTGGCTGTGGCAGCTGCCGCCCCTTGCCCCCAACTAAAAGGGCATAAATCTAAAAACATGCTGTTATTCCCCTGACGGCCATGTTTAGCAGACACGGCTTATATTTTAATAATACTAGGGGTCCCCTTTGGAGGGAGGAGCTGGGGCTTTAAGTTATCAGGCTGTCAAAATGTTTTGATACAGCCAGATGATTTAATGGCTGTATAAAAAGGCAATTAGCTTCATGTCACAAGTTGGCATCAATAGGAAATCTGGATTTCTTTTCAGTAATTGCCACGGGAGGAGCTGTATTATTATTATTTTTCGCCCTTGGCGCCTCTGTCTCTATTTAAAGGCTGAATAAATTATTGCTGCTTTTCAGGGTCTACGCACGGATATTTTCCCTTTCGGTTTTTAAGCCCCTGGAGAGAAACTTTTTAAAAGAGCCGTCTTGTACTGCAGCACACATTTACCGTAAATATATCTAGCTAGATTTCTGTTCCTTCCAGCCTTGAGAGTCTTTTGTTTGTCAGGTCATAGACTCTGGTTAAACCAATGTGTTCACTGGGTGACTTCGGGCCTAAGGGTATTTCTTGACTAACCTTCTAACAGGGTGCTTCTGAGGATAAAATGGGTGGAAGAGGACCCTGCATTGTATGCCACCCTTTGATGCTTGGAATAAATCAATCGGTGGGAAGATAGAAATCAATAAGCACAGCTATTTTACAGCATAGATTTCCTTTTAAAAGAATGATAACTGGAAGTCTAGCATGTCTTTGTAATATACTGTATTGATTCACAGCTGTATAGGCTGATCGAATATTATAAGGCCAGGAATGAGGAACTTCAGGCCAGGGGCCCAGACGTAGCCCTTAGGAGCCCCTCTTTCTGGCCCCCAGCACACTTCCCAGGCACACACCCTCCTGAGCCTCTTGAGTGTTTTTGCCTGACTGGGATATGTCTCTGAACTCTGGCAATGCCTCTTGCTTGCCTGGATGGGAGGATAGAGGGAGTGTGTGGAGAAATGAGCCTATTGTACAAAGATAAAACTCACATTGCCCACTTTCCCCCTCTGTCCCCCCTTGCTGGCATGCGACTCCTGGAAGATTGCAAAGAAGGGAATGTAGCCCTTGGGTTTAAAATGATTCCCCATCCCATTTGTATGTAATTGTAGAAGCCACCCAAGTGAGCAGTGGGGAATTCCAAGCAGGCCTGTGCAGAGGGGGGCAGGCAGCCAGGTAAACCTGCCCTGGGTCTTGGAGGGCAAAGTTGGTTGGGGTCCCCCGTCAGGGGCCTCCAAGACGTATGCCTTCATGCCAAGAACAAGACATCTACCCTGGGTCTTGGACAAGCTCTGCATAGGCCTGGTTCCAACACAACCCCGTTCTTCTTTCTGTCCCTGGTCTGGATTGGCTTTCTTACAGCCAGACCTGAAGCTACTTAGCCTTCATTGCCCTCTTTGCATATACATGCTCAGGGACAGAACTGGCTTCACTCTCTACCCTGTCAAGAGTGCTTGGGTGGTTCTCTTTCCAAGTTTTTGGAAGAGTTACCTGACACTTCTTGCCAATTGCTCCCTGTTAACGTAAACATCAGAAGCCCGATGCAGCAGAAACAGTTAAAATACAAAGCTGCAGCACATGCCTGCTTCTTAAAAGTTGGCTGGCCTAAACGAAGAGCTATTGCGGCCTTTTTTGAAGAGCTGTCTGTCTTTTGGGTTTCCCCCTTTACCTTTTACCTAAAGGAGGCTGTTTGTGCACTGATGCAAGGGAATGAATTTGGTGGTGGTGCCAGTGACTTTGATCTCAGATAGGTGGGATTCAAGTCCTTTAGTGCTTTATAAGTTACAGCTGGCTGTGAACTGTGCCTAAAACAATGTAGAAAGCCAGTACAAATCCTGGATCATTCTAGCTAGTTCACCCTCAGCAGAAAGCACCCTTCCTTCATGGTTGTGTACACTTGTGAAGAGATCCATGACTTGGAGCATGGAAGACAGATTGAGAGTCTGTGGGTAAAAATTGTAAGAGAGAAACTACAGTGGCCTTACTGTGTGTGTCTGCTATAGATCGCCAAGCCAGACTGAAGACTTGGATGATGCCTTCCTAGAGCAAATTACCAAACATTCAAAAAGGAGAGAGAGTATAGTCATGGGAGACTTAACTGCCCTGATATCTGTTGGCACTCAAGTAAGGTCCAACAGATTCCTCAGTTGCCTTGCTGACAATTACATCTCTGAACATTGCTCATTGGGTAGCCCTACATTGTACATTACAAAAGCCTTGCCTAGATCTTGCGAAAGTATGAATTATGACTTTTCAGGTGGGACTGAGTGTTCTGGGCTTTCATGTCAGATGGAATCAGTGGGAAAACTCAAATATATCAGTGGATCTAGAAATGTTGCAAAGATGAACAAGAATAAAATATTAGGAGGGGTTAGATCACCCAACTGTGACTGATTTCGCCATTCCTAATGTCATCTGCCACCCTCTCATCCACAAAGGGATTGTGCATCAACTCAACCAGATTGAGGAGCAAAGAGAGAGCACCTTTTGAGTAGACTTGTTACAGTACCCTGAAACAGGTTTGTCAACCTGGTGCCCTCCAGATGTTGGATTACAATTTCCATCAGCTCTGATAATAGTCCCTCTTGGCTAGGGTTGTTGGGAGTTGGAGTTCAAAACATGGGGAGGGAACCACTTTGGTGAAAGCTTCTCTAAAAGTAGGGCCGAATCTTTATTAAAAAGCTACAGACTCCAGTTAGAAGGATACGTTTCTCCAAGCTGTGTGAAACTGCAGTTACATGATCCTTCAAAAATAACAAGCATATTAGGATCTTGTACCTAAAAACTAGACTTGGCCTCTCTTGATTTTTTTTTCTTAATGAGGCTTGAAAACTGGCCAAAGGAGTCTTAGCTGTTTGGAATTTTTTTGACCTGACAGAAACCCTTAATTAACAGCACACACAGTCAAAAAGGGATTCCTTAACAAGAAATTCAGACTAATGCTAATGAATCCAGAGATACTTGAATCACTTGCAAGGGGGAGAGATCGTTGTTGGTTTGCCAGAAAATGAACTTCTGTCATTTATTTGAATACCATCGGTCCCCAAAGGTTTCAGAAGCAATGAAGTTCTGCTTTAACAGCATTTCCAAAATTCTTCAGTGTGCTTAACTGTGCCAAGCTCATCTAGTAAATGCAGTAGCTCACAAGTTCTTGTGGAACTGTTGGGACAATGCATTGCATTATGCAGACATCTGAAGAACTCTTTTTTGCTTATTTTGTACGTGTATGCAAATCTCACACAGCATTTCAGTTAATCCATATTTTGTTCCTTACCTTGTCTTCCTGTAAGGTGAATCATTTATGGGTAAAAAGCATTTGTGCCCTTCCATCTGTAGAAGATCTTTAGGTCTAGCAGTTGACTCTACTATTATTTATTGGGGGGGGGGGAATACTTCGGAAAGTTATGCCTTCAGAAGAAGCTAGAGATGGCACAAAGCTTCTTTCATCTTGTTACTCCATTTGCTTTTTGAATCTCCGCTTGCTTTTGTTTAGCTTATTTTGTTGTTACCTGTGGTAGTGGAGCTGATTTTATGGCGGCTCTTAGAGCTACCATTTTATTTCCAAGAGTGTTCCGGAACAACTTAACATCCCAGCAAAGTAAAAAGGCAACGTCTGGGAGTAGCCACTCATATTTCACTCTTGCACTACCACTAGAGATCAAGGCACCTTCCCCAAAGGATGGCAAACAGTAGCATTTGTTTTATAATCAGTGGAAGTAGAACCAAACGGGCCCTATTCAGTTCAAATTTTGTTCTGCACCAAATCAAATGCATATTATATACCTAGAAGGAGGATAGTGAAGAGGCTGGGTTAATTACTGCAAGCAGTGGAGCTGTTTCTGTAGTGTTGATAGACAGAAAACGTTGAGCGAGAATCCTTTCCATTATAATTCAGTGTTTTAATTGAATGGAGAAGAGTGTCTGGGACTGTTAGAATGGTTTCATCGTAAGAACAATAGCACAACTGGTTTTGACCTGGTTTCATATGCTCAAGGGTTAAACTGAGCTACAAGACAGCTGCAGCTCCAGACAATATCAGGGTCTCTTGAGTTCACTTTGCTGATTGTCAGGACAGATGAGCCTACACACAATAGCAGATTTTCCTCCTTTCATCCATTACACTTGCATCTTTCCCCTCCAAGGACCTCAGGGTAGCTTATATATGATATTCAGGCCATGCTCGGGACCAGAGCTTCTTACAGCACAATGCATCATTCTGGTCTTTTGCCATTTTCATTGACCTCCAGTTTGTTTCCAGGCTGAATTCAAAATGCTGCTATTAACCTTTTCAAGTCCTAAATGGCCTTTGTGTAGGAATGTTACAACGGCTGCATCCTCCAGTGTGAGCATGCCTGAGCCTAAATTTCATGTCCTCGCTTCCCTCTTAACATGAGGCAGATGGCTAAATGTGAGAGGGCCTTTTTGGTGGTTGCCCACAGGCTCTAGAGTCCACTTTGCTAGGAATCTTGCCCATCTTCTTCCCACTATTGGAGGGTCAAGTCCCTCTTTCAGGCAACCTCAGTGCCATGGAAATATTAATTACCATACCCAGTGTGTTGATGGTGTCGTTATACAGCTTAGTCACTAGGTGGCACTGGACTTGTAGGTGCGTGGGGTCAGGTGTTTCCTGTTGCTGTTCTCTTGTCTGAGAGACAGTAGAGTTCTTGTCTGGCTTTCTGACTGGTGCATTCTTCCAGCCTTCCATAATGTTCACTTGTGAGTGCTGTTTTCGATTTCCCTTTGTTATGCTATAATTCTTGTTTTGACTGTTTTTGATAGCTGCCATGGGAAGTAATATAGGAAGATGCAGTACAAATCCCCCCCCCAAATAATTTCAGTAGCAAAACTAATGTATGCCTTCAGACAGTCAAAGTTTGCATAAACCGGACCACCCTCAGATGCCCTTTTAAATGTACATTAATGGTTATTTCTGCTCATTACGGTACTGGGATCCAGTTTCACGGTGGACAATACCGCTTCATTTCCAGTCAGTGCATATCCCATAACATGCTGCAGAAACTGTAAATTTTTGTTCCATGAGCTTTCTGGGACATGAATGAAACAGCACTCTCGTACCTGCAATTCCAAGCGGCTGGTACAGTGGTACCTCAGGTTACATATGCTTCAGGTTACATACGCTTCAGGTTACACACGCTTCAGGGTACATACTCCGCTAACCCAGAAATAACGCTTCAGGTTAAGAACTTTGCTTCAGGATAAGAACAGAAATTGTGCTCTGGCGGCACAGCAGCAGTGGGAGGTCACATTAGCTAAAGTGGTGCTTCAGGTTAAGAACAGTTTCAGGTTAAGAACGGACCTCCGGAACAAATTAAGTACGTAACCAGAGGTACCACTGTATTTCAATACATATTGTCTCTGGCAGTAGAAATAGAGCATAGCTGTTGAAGCTGGCAGCCATTGATTGCCTTTTCATACATGAATTTGTCTAATTCTCTTTCAAAGCCATTCAGAATGGTTACTTAAGACTACCTCTTGTTGGAACGGATTCTATAAACCTTCCCTTTTTAAAAAAAAAAAAAAAGCCTTCCAGCTCGTGATCATCACACCTTTTGTGGCAAATTCTGCAAGTGCTCCCTGGTTGCCATTAGCATGCCGCAGGGCCATCTCGGTAGTGGTTCCCTCTATGAAATTCCCTCTCTGGTGAGATGTGGCTGTCTGCTTTGTTAATAACATTTGGGAAGAATTTAAAAACATTCCTGTTTTCCCAAGTGCTTGATGGTTCTGGCAACCATGAAATTAATTAGCTGTGAGGACATAATAACATTGTAATTTTCTTAATGCTTTCAAATGTTTTTAATTATTTTATTTTTAATTGCATTGTTTTGCTGCTTTGGTGTTTGCCACATGGCCTCCTTTGAAAGTTAATAAATAAATGAATAATTTCATTGAACTGGAGATGCAAAATGGTGTGTTTTTGCATTGTTGTTGTTGTTGTTATTTATCTCTAATGCATTCTTTTGTTTGGGAAAGAGTGAAAGAATATAATACCACTAGAGATACACACCTGTATTCTTATTCCTTGTTTGTACTAATATGTCAGAATGCAATTGAACTTCTGCTTTGTCCAAAGTTCAAAAGCTTTCTGGAGCTGCCCAGGGAATATTAAAAATATGAAGAACTTGGCAGGCACATGCTGTAAGCACCACAAAGCAATAAGAGCAAGATGTTTAAAGATCTGAGTGAAACTGTATTGCAACTTCCCATTGTAACAGGGTTCTAATAGTCCTGGAAAAATTGATGCTTAACATATCAACCTGGGAGAGAAAGCAAAAGAGCTCATGAATCATAGTATTACATATGAAAGATATACACTGAGCAAAATATTAGTAACAGGAGTCTTGCTGAGTCAGACCAAAGACCTGTGTAGTAGAGCACTTTGTTCTTAACCAGAGGCCTGTAGGAAACTGAAAAGCAGCCACATGGACTGATCTAATGTTTTAACTCCCTGTTAGAATCTCAGCAGTAGCCAATACCAGCTTAATATGTGTTTGCATTTTCTTCTAACAGATTTGCATGGCTATCTATATTGATGCAGTGTGACCATTTTTCTATGCTCTGCATTCTAATGACACAGGTAGCTGGAATGCCCTGGGCAGAAACTAAAAGCCTGGAAGTGGAGTCTTGCTTGAGCCCATAATAAGAGGTTATTTCACTGCAATCACAGTCAATTTTATTGCAGTTGTATTTTAGCAACCAGCCATTGTACAATTTCAGTTAACAAGGTTCTCTGGTCATTCAGGTTCATATTGGACACTAATTCAGAAAATAAATGATACAGAATTATGAGAAGGAGTAAAAACAACAACAACAACCCCAACCAAATACATTGGGTTGGTTTAATTTATACAGTTAAATATAGTGCAGAAGGAAAAATCTAAGCTGGAAATTTCACAGGTACATCCGTTGGGACACTTTTCTAAAGCTGCTGCAGTAAATTTTGCTGATCTAAATGTGATATGCATGCAAATGCAGTACTTTCCTGAGCCTGGTCCCCCCCCCCCCCGAATTTTAACAATAGTGCTTACATACATTTAGTTTGCAGTTCCATATACATTGTACTCCAATAATTTTTTAAAGTAAGATCTTCCACTATTTGCCCGTTAGACACCCCCTAACACTTGGAATGATGTTTCTTATAGGTCTAGCGTATGAGGTAGTGGTTGGGCTTCTAAGACTGTGGTCCAGTTTCCAAGTCACTTTAAACCACAGCTATGCTTAAGTATGGCTTGAAGGTGAATGTGTTGCATGCTGGTACATGGGGAGAAAATGGTGGGCATTTTGCTCTTCCCTTGTTGCTGTGCTATCAGGAGCTAAGCCATGGTTTGGCTTAATGTTATGCCCTGTACCTGGACAGATGGTTGCCTCTCCTCAAACAAACCATGGGCTGTAACCAAGTTTTGTTATTGGCAAATCATGAGTCTGGGTTTGGATGTAAACCTACCAATGGCTGTGTTCCTGGGAGTACGGTGGGAGTGGGGGTGGACTGAAGTGGCTACAGTTTTCTCCCTGTGCATCAGCACACGGCATATTCAGCTTTAAAGCTAACTGGTTTAAAGTGGCATGTGAGCAAAGCCTTCCTCAGTCAAATGAATCAAGAAATAGTATCGACACTGGAAGGAAGGATAGTCCAGCAACAGAAAAATAGTCAGTAACAGTCCCCAAAATACTACAAAACCAACCGCGGTAGCCTCTACTTCAGCGCACAGTTTAAGAAATGGAGGAACCTTCCCAAATTACCACTTGGCAAGCTGATTGTTCACATCCAGTGATTTAAAGGCAGAGCACAATTCAGCCTTGGCTTTTCCCTAGGCATGTGAATTGTCCATCAAGCCACTTCTTTCTGTTACGTAGAACAGGGTAGCTAATCTGTTGCTGAACTCTACAACTCCTGTCACCCCTGACCTGTGGCTATGTTGGCTGGGAATTCTCTGGATTAGCCGCCCCTGATGTAGAAAGATCAGTTGTGAGCAAATGCCATTTGCATTGGCAATCGGCCAGGTTTTGAAGACACACCTATTTTACACAGGCATTCCTCTGCTCTCTTTACTGGAGTCTCTCGATTTTAATTTATGATGTAATTGCTGTGTTTTAATGGGATTGTTTTATTGCACATTTTAATAACTGTCATTTTATACTTTTATGTTTTAATAGGCCTGTTTTATTGTGTGTTTTAATTACGGTGCATGTGTGTTTTAACAAAGCTGTGCAGCAACTGGTTTTTATGTTTTGTAAACTGCCTAGAAGCCACTGGGCATTGAACAATAAACAAGGCATGCATGCTTCTGTGGTCAGTTAATCAACTGCTGGGCTTCAGAAGGAGCAGCTCTGAAGGGCACGGTGTCTATGACCTATATATAGCTACAATACTCGGTTTATAAAAGTGGATTTGAAAGGTTAGGCAAGGTAGACCATGTTGTAGCAACCAAATGAGTCACCTGTAGTTGTCTCAAAAGAACAGAAGAGTTGGAAGGATCCCAGTTCCCAAATACCAAAAGCATGGTGGTAGCCGCATGCTATATACCGTATTTTGGCTCCATAGGGCGCACTGGACCATAGGGCGCACCTCGTTTTTAGAGGAGGAAACAAGAATTTTTTTTCTGGTTTTCCTCGTCTAAAAGCCCTGTTTTTTTGAGGATCAGCTAAAAGTTTTGCAGCTTTTTTTGCAAAGGGAAAAGCCCTGTTTTTTTTTGAGGATCAGCTAAAAGTTTTGCAGCTTTTTTTTGCAAAGGAAAAAGCTGGTTTTTTTGAGGATCAGCTAAAGGTTTTGCAGTTTTTTTGCAAAGGGGGAAAAGCAAAGAGGAAAAGCTCTGTTTTTATGGGGTTCAACACACATTTCTGCTGCTTCTAAAGGAAAGGGAGCCTTTTCTACAGTTTCTAGACAGATAATCTAATCAGCCAGTCACATGTAGCTGGGGAAACAAACAACCTCCCTCTGCAGCACATTCAACAATGGAGGCCTGGGCAAGAGGGCGGGACTCTTATCTCTCTCCCGATCTCTTGCTGATCAGCTGCTGAGCGGGGTCCTTTCAACACCCCCTGTTCTCTTTGTAAAATAAAAAGCATGATCCTCTTTTGGCCCCTGGGCAATTCAGCTCCAGGGACCACCATTCTCTCCATAAGATGCACAAGATATCTCCCCTTACCTTTTAGGAAGAAAAAAGTGTGTCTTATGGAGCGAAAAATAAGGGTATGTGTAAACTTACTTTATGCTGCTGGCAGCACATAGGAACAAGAGCCCCAGGATGAATGAAGAACTTTCTGAGCACAAGGGTCTGGGCCTTCTCTTCTGCCAATTCCTATAGGCTTAAAGGAGATGTAAGAAGAGGACATGGAAGTCTGGTGGCGGAGGAGGAGTCTTGTGGACTGTGAATAAGCCAGGGATGGAGGGCAAACCAGGAAGAACAGGAGGCATTGCAGGTGGGTAGGAGAGGCCAAGGGAGTTGGTACTTCCCTCCCTCCCCCAATCTCTTGCAGCTCACTGCTTGCAAGACACTTCGTCTGCCAAATCAGAAACTAGATTATTTGTAAGGTTGAGACCATCTGTAGAAGTTGAAGGCAGTTTGACCTGATAAGAGGAACATTTGAAGCTAAGTACTGTGGAATATTAAACAGTTTTAGTAATGAATATATGTTTTTGCCTCTTACACTGGCATGTGGCTGCTCATAAGGGAATGCAGCCTGCGGGATGAAGAAAAGTCCCCTACCCCTGCTTTAGAATCTGTTTGTGCTTTGCAGCCAAAGCTGCCTATGGAAGGTCAGAATGAAAACAAGTGTCACCAAGGCTGCATGCAGCATATAACTCATTGCTCATCCGTCCGTGGAAGTTTCATTACATAGCTGTGTCAGGTAAGCTGAAGCCACTTAATAAACATTCTGTAGAGTAGTATCTGACTTGAATTAATGAGTGCTTCTTGTATTCAGATCCCAGTGCTTTTCTGTTAAGAGTTTCCCATAATTTTTATTGGTGTGAGGAAATTCAATACATAGTTTGCTGTGTTAGGCAGGCATGTTTCCACTTGTTTCGCTTCCGTCCGCTTTTTAAAAAGACAGCTGTGAAACAACAGCTGCATGTGCATATGACGAGCGTGTTGAATCCTGGTAATTGGAGGGGCATTGCTCAAGGACAGTGTCTTTGCTTTATGTTTTTCCTCCTTCTGTTACAAGTTTTATCTTTTTAGGTGGGCTATCTATGCCTTGACTATACTGTTTGTGTTTGTTATCACCTGAGCCAGAGGGGCCCCTGTCTCCATGAACATGGTGGGCTCTGAGGCATAGGGAGCAGCAGGAGTGGCACTCTAGGAGGCTGAGGCAGGCAAGGGCCCACAACCCAGCTCCCTAGCTGGCCAGGTGGCGCTCACTACCTCTGGGGAAGTTGTGTGATTCCTCAGTTGGAGTAGGCTTGGAGCAGGTGAGGGTCACATGCCTCATCAAAGTGTAGCATGCAAAGTATAAAAGGGAAGCAGAGCTGAGGTGCTGGGTCTGCTCAACTTCCCACATTGGTCGGACCATGGTTTGGATGGTCCAGAGAACTCTTCAGGACGGTGTGTGTGACTGATCTCCAGGTGCCTTGATCTCTGGATTGGCTGCAGAGGTGGGAACCTGGCCTGGCTGGACTTTGGACCTGTTAGCCTGCCAGACTGCACACTAGCATCTGCCGTGCGATCATGCGCTCCAGCGGGGTTTTTGCCATCAGGTACTCCTTGGTTCAGGACAATTGGGTAGAGAAGTGTGGTCCTACTTCAGACCACAAGTGTTTTATACATGGATAACTTGTGAATAGGTCTCTTGTTGTGAGACTAGAGCTGTTAAAAAGTATGGCCCAGTTTTCATCAATCATATGTTGCATGATATGATATTGGGCCACAATGGCTATTTTCTCCCTCTGCTACCAGAAGCACTATTTCTCTGAGTTCCAGTTGCTGGGAATCACAAGCGAGAAGAGTGCTGTTGCAGTCAGGTTCTGTTTATGGGCTTTCCATGGTTTGACACTGTTAAAACAGTAGGCTGGACCAGGTGGGCCACTGACCTGCTCTGGTGGAGCTCATTTTATGTTATTTTGGGCTATCCATATAGTTTAGTCAGTTTTACAATGATCTTAGCGTTACGTGCTGAGGGTGGTGTATGTGTGTGTTTGTGTGTGTGTGTGAATACTTTCTCTTTCACAAAGTTTTTGTGCATTTTTTTATACACTCAAAATTCAGGATGAAACAGACCTATGAACTGAGCACACGCAAAGCTGAAATGGAGTAGAAATAGGCTGATTTGACCATCTCCGTGTGGTGTACAATTAGCCACTCGAGGCCCAAATCAAAATACCAGTAATAAGCTGCAGTGAAAACAGAGTGTGGACCTTTAATTCCAGCCAGTGAAAAATGTATGACTTGACCTAATTCATTTACATACTAATTGTGCCAGACATTTCTTTTTCTTTTTCTTTTTTTAAAGCTGGTTTCCTAGGAAACCGGTGCCTTTATGCCAGTGCAGTAATTGTATGGAGGCTGCTGTGTGCCTGACGCATTGTTCATTTGTGGACAAAAGGCAGTGAAAGGGGGGGGGAGGAAGGGCTGGACTCGTAACAAAATGGGCTGACATTTTTATTTTGCTAGCCCATTAGATGTCCTGTTTTCCCATGTGCTGCTAATAAAGATGTGTTTGTAAAGTAAACGGAACTAAAAGTAGAAGCCGTTTTGTTAAATAGACCTGATCGGGGCTACACTTTGGGGCACTACTTGACAAACACTGAATGAATCTTAAGTCAAACTGGACTGCTCCTGCCTGAAGGGAAAGCACAAAAAAGTTAAAAGTAGTGCAAAGATTTTTAATAGCTTGAAATCTTGAACTGAAACAGGTTCGTGTTTCTTTCAGCTGTCATGCCTTTCTCTTTTTTGGGGGGGATGTATGTATATGTTTTAATTCTTGGCCATGCCTGTCTTATAAATTGAGGCATTTATGAGAGTGTTTTATGCTGTGAGACCAAAAAGTGAGAGAATATGGCAAGTAGAGTTTGGAACTCGCCTCGGAAGCAAACAGCTTTTTAGTCTCTCTTGCTTACATGTTAGTTACCATTTCAGGCTTTCAGGTGTCTAGAAAATGCATTTAAACTATGCAACCCTTATGGATTTCCACATACATGCAATATAGCCGTGTACTATTATAGATTAATAGGAGGGAAGCAAATGTTACATCTGCGGACATTCATTTTTACCTTTCTCTGTTCCCCTTCCCTGCAGAAGTTAAGAGACTCCCTGGAGCAGATTTTTTTTTTGGGGGGGGGGGTTGTGAATTCATGTGGAAGTCCTGTTTGCACAGCTAGAAGTCCTTTCCTTTCTTGCATAGAAAGCACTGGGTTGTAACCCAAATGTGTGTGTGTGTTTTCCCAGTCGGGTACTTTAAAATACTCTTGAAGTGTAATGTGGGAAAAGATACACAATGGTCTTTTTTAAAAGGATTTTCTTCCTTTGTACACTTAAACTATTCCCCCACCTCCAAAACTGTATGCAGATTAGTGAAAATGCTGTGCGCTTTTTTCTGATGGTACTCACTGATACAGAGTACGGTCATCTCTCTCCCCCTATTCTTTGCTGTCCATGGCAGCCATTTTGTGCCTGTGGCATTTTTTTAAAAAAAGATGTGAGTACTGGCACTTTACTTGTTTTTTTTAACCAAAAAAGTATTCATTATACAAGGGCTGACCCAATACATTTTGGCACCTGAGGGAAACCACAAAATGGTGCCTCTCCCCGACCTCTAGCCAGGGGAAAATTAGATTAGAATGGATTAGCCTTAATGTTGGTCTTGTTTGTACATCGTAGTAAACTGAAGTGACTGGTTTACTTTCAGTGCATTAGCCTTCCCTGTCCTGATCCTTCCTGTTGTGTTCAGGAGAAGCAAGCAATGATCCCCGACTAAATGTTATGTATACACCAAGGAATTACAAACCATGATACGAAACCATGGTTTGTTCTTGGCTTCCTGACCATGGTTTGCTTGGAATGAAACTAATAATGGCCCAGGTTTGGAGATACCACTAAGTCGGGGGCTGTGTCTCCAATGCACTGGGAGGTGGGTTATCAAATTGGCATGTTCACAGTAAATCCCTTCGCTGTGGTTTACTGTGAAATGTGAACAACCTTTTTCTTTTCTTTCTAACCCCTCTCTCCAAAAGCATTGTTTCCAGAAACAACTAGTCATTGTCCCATTTCCTGGTAATTTTCACGAACATCACATTTTCAGTAGTTTGTGTGCCTCTTCTAAATTTTAAGTAACTCTCCCACCCACCCACCCCCAGCAAGATGTTTCTTTGGCAAGATGTTCTCAAGTGAACAGCAATGTTTTTGGAAATGTTTTCACAGGCAGTGTTTTTGGAAATGTTGAGTTTGTGTGTCTACTGACAATGCATTCCATAAGAATGATGGAACTGTTTGAAAGGGCAGGAAACTATTACCGAGTTTTGTTTTGCTTTAAATTTATTTATTGATACTTACTCAAAGATACACAAAAATACATACCCATTACGAAGTATCTTTTTATAATATACTGAGATAAAACAGCTACTTAGTTTGTAAGAGAACAAAGTCAGGAGGAAGAAAAGACAAGGAATGGTGAAACCTAAAGAATGGGAAAGCGAGAAAAGAGAAAAAAGAAAGATAAAGAAGAAGAAAAAGGACTTCCGGTTCTCTGTCCTGCAGCTACATATGATATGATATGATATGATTGATATGATATGATATATCTTAAAACTGAAACGTTGCCAAGTTTTTTTGCCTCACCCCTTTGCTTTCTTGCTGAACATGGAACCTTACTCCATATGGATGAAACCAATTTCGACTTGGCTCTGTGCAGCTTAAAAAGCACCAGGAAACTGAACGTTTTTTAGATGTCTGGTGAAAAACATGGCTTCTCAGAAAAGTCATTGTTATTGGCTAACAACGAATACTTGCTGTTGCTGTGCAGCTGTGCCCCTTCTACTGATCTGTTTGCTGGTTTTGTAACTTTATTTTTGGTGGTTTTATCAACTGAGGAAATATGTGTTGTGTTTTATTCATTTATTGTTGTTGTAGCTGCTTTCCTTCTCTGGAATGATAAAGCAGGATAGAGCTTATAAATACTTTTAATCTCCCAAAAAGGCAAAAAAGTGGGATGAGTACAAGAAAATGAGCAGGGGCAGTTGGAAAGTGTGCTACAACTGGATTTGTGCATATGAAAAAAATCTCCATGAGGGATAGGAGGGAAGAAAAAGCCCCTTGTTGTTCACATTACAGACAGTACTTGCAAACTTTTGGAAAGCGCTGTGTTGAGAACAATGAGTACTTTTGGGAGGGCAAAGAAAAGCAAAATGTTCAGGTCCATCTGTAGCCGGTTAATATCATGTCACTCCCTTTTGTACAGTGGGTGTTTAGTTTGTGAATGAGTGAGTTGTATCTGAAATGCCAGGCAAGGTCATTGCTCATCTTCCTCGCTGTGTCCTCAGCAACCACCTACCCAGAGGGAAGGGAAGAAGCTTCTC
Organism: Lacerta agilis; assembly: GCF_009819535.1. Classification (NCBI taxonomy): domain Eukaryota; kingdom Metazoa; phylum Chordata; class Lepidosauria; order Squamata; family Lacertidae; genus Lacerta; species Lacerta agilis. The sequence goes on from NC_046320.1 coordinate 54,763,493, forward strand.
ATATTTTTCCCTTGAAGGAAAAACATTGCAATATATAGTTACCGGTAGGTAGCCGTGTTGGTCTGCCATAGTCAAAACAAAATAAAAAATAAAAAAATTCCTTCCAGTAGCACCTTAGAGACCAACTAAGTTAGTTCTTGGTATGAGCTTTCGTGTGCATGCACACGAAAGCTCATATCAAGAACCAACTTAATTGGTCTCTAAGGTGCTACTGGAAGGAATTTTTTTAAATTATTATTGCAATATATACCGGTAGTCAGCACCCACAGTGTTCTGCTTGAATTTAAACAGTATATGTGGCTAGGAACTGTAACATGGCAATTTACTCTAGATTAACTTTAATCAGCGTGAGCAGTGTGTCGAATGCAGAACTCTGTGGCATACCAACAGTAACTGTTATTACCATACACAGCGCTTGGCATTTCCCCCCCTGCAGAACTTGAGCCATTGTTTTCAGAAGGGAAGGGGGGCAGAAAATAAACAGAGGTGATGGACCATCCCAAGTTTTGCTTGGCACCAGAGTCATGAAAAGAACACAATCTGCCTTGGATCCTCATGTTAACTCTTCTTTCTTATATTTTAACACTATAATGCATGTGGTCAGAACACGACTCCTAAAACGGTGGCATCTATAAATTAGATAAACCACTAACATATCAGTCACATACAGGTATCCATGTAGAAATGTGAAAGTTTTCGTATGTGCTTTTTTCTGTAATAAAATATATGGTTCCCCACATTTATTGAGACTAATTTTTGCCTATATAGAACAGCTGTTGCCAGCTGTTGTCTAGTATTTCTGCGTAGTATTCATTGTATTAACCTAGAACAGTGGTTTTCAAACTCTCTGCTAGGGAACCCAGAAAAGTCTACCAAGTTTTATTCAATGAGAAGATTAGTATAACTCTGCTGAAAAGACTCACTGATTGCTTCTACTTTATTTCATTTTTTACTTTGAAAAACTTATTTGATCGTAGTAAGACCTCTAAGGGATGTACAATAAATGTGAAAATTATCAATAGTATTCCCTTATGTGCATCATGTACCTACCAATATCCTAAGATCAACATCTGGGGCTTTGCAGAGTGAGGCTCTGCCCAAGGGAGAGGGTAATTTCAATTGTGAGCTCCCACTTGCTCAATACTACTGTCTTTTGGCATCAACTCCCTTACTTCATGGTAGTATGTGAGGACTGATGATTAGTTGATGGTTTTTGATTGGAATTTTGATAATTGGCTATTGCTTCCTCCATGGTCAGAGGCCTGTCTATTCTAAAGAAGATAACCGTCATATCCAGTGCTCTGCCCACTTTGCCTCTGGCTTGCATATCTTTTCCCTCTTGGTTCTGCCTGCGATTGGCATGCAACACTTAGGTTTCCCATGCGGGAACGTCACTCTTGGGCTTAACAGGTCCCCTACCCTTTCCATGTAGGGACGCGGGTGGCGCTGTGGTCTAAACCACTGAGCCTAGGGCTTTCTGATAGGAAGGTCGGCGGTTTGAATCCCCACGATGGGGTGAGCTCCTGTTGCTTGGTTCCAGCTCCTGCCAACCTAGCAGTTCGAACGCACGTCAAAGTGCAAGTAGATAAATACCTACCACTCCGGTGGGAAGGTAAACGGCATTTCTGTGCACTGCTGGTTTGCCAGCAGCGGTTTAGTCATGCTGGCCACATGACCCGGAAGCTGTCTGTGGACAAATGTCGGCTGCCTCAACCAGTAAAGTGAGATGAGCGCTGCAACCCCAGAGTCATTCGTGACTGGACTTAACTGTCAGGGGTCCTTTACCTTTACCTTTTTACCCTTGCCGTAGTGTGTCTGCTTCAAGATCCCCGTCTCTTGCCTGAAAGAATTGCCACATGCATTCCTTTTATGGAATCACTGTTTGTTAAACCAAATTAGACATATTATAAGAGAATGCCTATCGATCTCTTTTTGCACTGCTAGTTTCTTGTACGAGGGCTGTTAGTGGAGTGCAGGAATGCAATTTTAAAATGGGCTGGTTAGCAATAGTCTATAATCTCATAGGAGACAGACTTGCGGATGTATGTGGGAAAAGCTCTCGTAGCTTAGTCCTAACTTCCTTATTCAGAACTATAATCAGGCTCTCTCCTAACTAAGTAAGTCTGCAGTCCTGTGCACACTTGAAAGTGTAGCTGTTACCCTGACTCCCCCCAACGATTGGACTGGAGGTGCAAAATTAAGAGAGCCTACGTTTATGGGCGTTTGCAGCCTAATTTCTGAAAATCGTTTAAAACTTTTTGCACTCGTGAACAAGCACCATCTCTCTCCTTGGTCCGTGGCATTGTGCTTGGAGGGACAAGGTTCATGAGAAAAATGTCTATAAGTGGCAGGTAGTAGGAATGTGATTTACGGGCCGTGAAAATCCATTCAGCAGTGGCTGAACATGCAGTTGCCTGTGTTGGCATAACAGGCCCATTGTATTGCTGGGTTCAAGGACAAAGTGCATCGATTGTTGGAGGAGATGGTGCTGGCTTGTCATTGTACTAGGCTTGCCCCCCTCCTAAAGACTGCGGACAAAGGTGGAGTTGATATTTTAGATGGCCACATTAAGAGCAGTGTGTGGTGGTGCTCCTTTAAATCGCTGTGAAAAATATATATATGAAATAGGCTTAAACACCTAGAGAATTAGGATTTAAAATAAAAAAAAATAAAAATGGGGAAACAGACCCAGAACATTTGATCTTGCCCTAGATGGGAATGAATTAAGTAGATTAGCAAAGTAGCAACTGTTCCCCCCCTTCCTTTACAGATCTTCCATTCTGTAAAGAGAAAAGGGCTTTCAGCCTCAAGGGTAAGGAAGAAGACTATTCATTTGTAGGCGTGGGAGAAGGATGGAGGACATGACAAAATAATTTATGAGGACAGATTGTTAACTCATAGGCGCTCCGGAATCTAATGGCTGCCCTTGCTCCTCATGAAAGATTTGTTACACTTGCCATCCCGAGACTGCCTTTGTCCATTCTCTTCTTGGCTGAAATGTGCAATTGCATGGGACGCTGTGTCTTTAACTTGCACACGCAAATGCAAACATTACTGGTGCCTTCCGTATATAGAAGATGAATAGGCCGGCTACCCTTGTTCCACGAGGCGGAGCAGTTCGGTGAAGACACGTTAATGGGAATTTGGAGCTCTCTGCTTCCTATAAATTTCATTCTGGTCTCCTGGGGATCTCTCTCCAAGTACTAGGAAGCAATTCTGTGACCATTACTTCGAAGTAAGGAAGCCCTAACTCTCTTGAAATGAAGGCATCCTGGAAAAGAGGTGAAGAAGGCTCCACTCGAGTAATAGATCTGTGGCCTAACACATGTTAGAATGTCAAATTATTAGTGCAGATTAATTCAAAAGGATGAAGGTGGGCTCCCTTGAAGAACAGATGGTGCTCACTCTGGGTAGTTTCTGGCTTCGGCATTTTAAAGATTTATTCTAGCGTTATGTATTATCGGTGCAGGCACTGGATCCACCTGGAAATGTAACCAGAAGCATCTCTAACGTAGGGGAACAAATTGACATAGTTGCCCTTTGCCTTTCGAGTATTGTGCATTGGTTTGCAAATGCAAAACAGCATAAGTAGGAAAAATGCCTTTCATTTCCCATGAAAACAGAATCCCAGCATAACAGATGGATCCAGTGGTTCAACTGTGGAGATTTGGGGGCATGCTAGCTGAAACAGACCTTGCATCCGTGGTGCAGCTGTACCAGAGGATTTGTCTTGCTATGTTCTTGAACATTGTTTACAGTGTTTTCTAAAAAAAAAAAAAAAAAAAACCCAAAATACTGGTGAATGAAATAAAAATTAAGCTTCCTGTTATAAGGAACTAATCATTATGTTACTTGAAAGGAACCCTTTGTTGTAAAGGACTCCAGCCTCAGAAAAATATGTTTTGGATCCTTTTCAGACATCCATGGTGGGGTCCGAAGAGGACTCCAGTATCAAACTTTTTTCGATCACAGACCAGCATATGAAGAATACTTCAGTGAGGGTGGAGGAAGTCCTGAAGAGAGTGGAGGCACAGTGGGGCTTTTTAAAGGATGCTCAGCCTCCCCGCCTAGCAGCTGATTGGGGGGGGGGTAGTACAGCCTCCACTTTTCCACACATCCCCCATCCTGCCTACAAAACTTCAACTCTAGTTGAAGAGACAGTTATGTGTAGAGACAGCTGGTGAGGAAGAAAAAACGGGCGTTTAGAGGGTGCTCCCCACTTACGTGATTTTCACTTATGCTTTTGGGGACCTGGAACATAACCCCTGTGTTAAGGAGGGTGCGTGGGGCGCCTGTACACAACAAGCTTGCAGCTTCTTGGTATGACGTGGGGATTTGTAAGCAAGTCATCCTATGTGCTTCAAGCTGATGCAGTCAGTAGAGGACTGTACCACATGTCCCTATAAGTTTGAAGTAGATGTTAACTCATTTGAATGGAAATAACCTTATGTATTAAACAATTGCTCTTAAACTTCATATGTGAGAAAATCTAAAATTGGCTATGGAGAAAATGGTAGGTGGCAATTTCTGAAATTTTTTGTTGACTAGTATTTTCACAGGAGCCTGGACTGAACCAGAAACCAGTAAAGTGGCTCTGTAAATTTATTGTTAGAATGTATTGTTTTTAAAACATTGAAAAGGATATGATGATGTTGAATTGTGTTAGATAATAGATTTAATCAAGAAGCGCATTTTGCTTCCCATGTTGCAATCCAAAATGGTTCACAGTGAATGTGTTGTTCAGATTCCTGGAAAAAGTGATATCTGTGGAAACAGAGCACTGTTTGATTCACATTAATTTTTTTATCTTTTTTTTGTAACTGTGAAAGTTCATTGCAGATAGTTTCTGAGTTGCTTAAAGAAGCCTCATTTGTCAAAGGACACTAAATAGGCTGGATGCCATGACGCAGGGCGCAGATGTAGGCTCAAGTCAAATAATACTTGGCAATATTATGATCTGTATTATGTTCAGTCAAACTATGACTTAAAGCTACTTGCCTGCTTTCAAGTTGTCTACTCAGAACTCTCATCTTCTTTGAACAATGCAGGCTATTAGCCCTAACTATGTATCTTATTCTACTGATCATGCCAAACCATAATTGGTGCAAATCATGGTTTTGCAAATCCACTGAACCATGGTTATTGATTCTGGTTTGGCCATTTGTGATCCATGGCTTTTCCATTCTGACAGCCCATTAAACCATAGACCTACTTAATCATGCTAATGAGAGTTGAGCCAAATATCAGTGCCTTTTGCAAAGCTGGCCACAATAGAGGCTGCCCTCATCACCTTTCCTAATTATCCTCCATGCAGTTAGTAGCGCTGCTTCTTCTTCTTTTGGATAAAGGCTAGAAATATCAGAAGCATTGCCTTGTGGCAGGTGTGAGCTGCTGGAGGGAGCGCATTCAGAGATAAGATAAGGTTATCAGTTAAATGCAGCTTTTTTTCTTTCTTAGTTGAATGTGGTTTGAATGGTCAAGGTCACTCATAGTTAACAAAGAGATGCATTAAATGAATGGGATGTGTTCACAGAAGAGCAGTGATAGTCTACAAAGCATATAATAACATATATCTATCAGGTTGTTCCAATCACTTTCTCTAGCTTCTTCTTGTGTTTTACCATCAGCTCTCTTGCTTGAGTTATATTACTATTATTTGTTAATTGAGAAATGCTTGTTTTGTGTAGTTATGTATCCCTGCTGAAGGGAGAGGTTTTTTCGTGCAAGACCCATGGCAACGATCTACATCAATATCAACCCAGCAAAGCACTGGAGGGATGACTTTGCAAATCATGGGTTTGTAGATCCATCAAAACCATGGTTATTGATTCTTGTTTTGGCCGCTTGTGATACACGGCTTTTCCATTGCGATATCATATTAAACCATCCCATCTACCCCTTTGCGAACCACCCTTCCCCAACACCTGATCACTCCCTTTACACTTCCCCCCTCACCATAACTTGCCAAACTGCTGTGTGAAGCACCTTGCCCCTCTGTTAAACAGCTCTCCAGAGCCACCCGACACCTGTGCTGCTTCTTCATTTGCCTGCCTGCTGTCCCTCATGCTGCAGTTGGCGTGCCGCACCAATAAGCAGTCACACCAACCACAGCATGATGACAATCTTAGGTTTTTATGTATATAGGAAGATAGTGTGTATCTCAACACATACACACCCACCCACGCCCAAATAAATACACTTTGCAGCTGTGGTGATCTTGCACCCCTGGCAGATTGTGCCCCCTAGCCACAGACAAATTAGATCTTCTTTCTGCCTCTCCTCCAACCCCCCCCCCCCATTCAATTCACCCTCTATTAAAAACCTTATGAGGCAATAATCAATATTTTTATTTATAGACATATTTATGGACATACTTTTGGCCGATTTTGCACCCCCCCCCTCACCTGCGCCCCTGACAGGGGCTCACCTCCCCACCCCCTAGCAACGGCCCTGGTGGTGGGGAAGAGCTAAATACTTACTGTGGGCCTTATGTGTAGTACCATCTATTACTTTTCTTTTCTTTTTCATATTTGTATATCATGTATTTAGTATCCTCTGTCATTATGTTTCAAGCTGATTGATTTGTGACACCAAACCTTTTTTGCAGGGAGGAATACGGACACCACCCCATCTACCACTGTTCTATATTCCTCTCTGCAAACCTCTTTTGTAATATCCTCTCCAGTCCTCCTGTGTTGACAGTCAGGATTCTTTCCTGTTTCCCCCACCCAATTCTAATTGTGTGTGACTTAGTGAGAAGGAGAGACAATTCCACTGAGTCATCTGAGGAGATGGGGTGGGACGGGATTTGTGTACAAACTCACAGACTTGTTCCCTGGTGTGATTTTTCTTGTCCTCCTTTGCTCTTTGCAAGGGAGGAGAAAGGCGGGGAATTTGCTTTTTCTACCAAGGTGGAAAATAAAAGTAACTGGTGAGAGGGGAGTGGAATGCCTTCTTGAGCTCAAAGTATCTGGCTGGCTAGAACCCCATTAGGAAGTGAAAATAATGTGGCAACGTTTTGTGGCAGGGTCTGACATGCCTTGTATATCACCTACACGGGGTCAATTCATTTTATTCCTATAATAACACTGGGAAATTTGGTAGGGCAAACAGCAGTGAAACTTAATGGCTTGACTGGAATTTGAACCCAAGTCAAAGTCCATCATTCCACCACACCATAAGGTTGCACGCTGAATTCTTACGCAGTGACTGGGCTAGGGCAGCAGTCTTCAGTCTTCTCAGACCTGGGACTCACCTTTAGTCCTTTAGTCCAAATAAGCATTTTGGGGACCCACTTCTCATTTTTTCACCATAGAGTTAGTTACACAGTGGTCCTGCTGTGGTAGATTGAGGCTCCTGCAAACCCGAGTTCTGTTTCTGCATATCTTGCATCCCAAAGCATGCATGCATCTGAAGGAAAATGGTGTATTTGCATAAATACTCAATGCTGCAGAATCTGTTAACAAGCCCAGCTTTTATTTTTTAAATGGTTTTATTACTGTAAACTACTGCTTTTTTTATACTAGTATTTTTCTAAAAAAAATAATGCACTGAGATCTATCTTATATCTGCTCATCTCTGCTTACAAATTTGCAGTGGGTTTGATATACAATAACTATTATTATTATTATTATTATTATTATTATTTATTATTAACAACAGCCATTTTCACTGTGTGCAGGTTAGAAAGCTAGATGCTGGAGTTCTTTGTATTAGATTATATATATAGTGGAAGGTTTTCCGAGTCTTCATTTCTAAGGTGGAAAATTCCTAGTGTTTCTCTCCCCCCCCCCACCCCAATGTGTGTGGTTGAAAGAGAAGACATGTTATCTGTAAAGCAAAACTCTTGGTTGTGGTAGAGAGAATTAACTTACGTGTTGTTGTTGTTGTGATAGCTGGCTTGCGTGGCCTCTCCTGTAAGCAAACCGTATAGCCCCAGAAAGCCTTCTCCATTCCTCACGAGGGTGAAGATTAAGGCCGGCCAACTTCTAGCTTGCAGCCATGCAGCAGACGGTCCTCAGCAAGGCTGCTTCCTGCTCGCTTTTGTAACTTCTCTTTCATCAAGCCATCTGCACTTACCACAGCGCCCATCTCCTTGTGGCTCAGAGAGATTTCCTAAATTTTTTTCCCCTGACCAGTGTGTGCCAGCAGAAGGGATTAGCTGCTAGTGCTCATTCATTCATGGGAGGAAAAATACATTGGGGGGTGTGTGTGTTTTTTTACTTGATTTTATTTATTTCAGATCTTTGTAAGTCTCTTTTCAAGACTTCCCAACCTGACTTACATTAATAACAAGCATGTCATTGCATTAAAAAAAACTAACATTAAAACATACAATTTGGATTGCAACAAAACAGCCCATTTCAATATGCCCGATACAATAAAGTTCAGTAAACTAATCCAGAATGTGGCAGCTAGACTGGTGACCGGGAGTCGCTGCTGGGACCAAATAACAACAATCCTTAAAGGATCTTTATTACCTCCCAGTGCGTTTTGAAGCACAATGCAAAGTGTTGGTGCTGATCTTTAAAGCCCTAAACGGCCTTGACCTAGTATACCTGAAGGAGCATCTCTACCCCTATCGTTCAGCCCGGACACTGAGGTCCTCCTGCGAGGGTCTTCTGCTGGTTCCTTCGTGCAAGAAGCGAAGTTACAGGGAACCAGGCAGAGGTCCTTCTCGGTAGTGGCGCCGAGAACTGAAGGAACCTACTGTATTTCTCTCAGAAGGGAATTGCATGGGGTTGGAGCCACTACTGAGAAGGCCCCAACTCTAGTTTTCGTCAGCCCAGTTGATCTTAAAAGTGGGTGCTTGAGTAAGGCCTCTGAAATGGATCTTAAAACACAGGCACTTTAGTATAAGGCAAATTAAATAGGGCTGCAACATTTAAAGAAATGTTAATCAGTAAATCAAGTTTTAGTTGGCTGGTTTATTGACATCTATATGTATAGGTAAGAACAATCTTTCTTGGGCTAGAGTCTATAGGATTTTATGTTGTCCTGTTCTGCTTGAGCAACAGATTTCAGGAAACTCCCCCTCTCTTCACCCTCACAACACTTGAAATCTCTCCAAAGCATTGGAGGGACTCCCCTGGAGCAGCTTTAGGGGGACACACAGGGAGAGGAAATTTCAGAGAGCGGAAACACCACTCATGCAGTGTTGAGTGGAACCCATACTTGGGTTTTTAGGTACATTTGTGGCAATTACCACATTAGATGATGCAACCTCCCTTTCTCATGCTTATTCCCTGACACTTTGCTTCCCCACTCAATATCGCTAATAATTATAAAATTTATGAAGTTAAAAAAAATATGGAATAGTATCTGGGTGGTGACTAAACTTGATTGCTGTTTTGTTTTTTTAATTCTCAAAAAAAGTCAAATTACAATATCACAATAGAGCCTTTTCTTTTTTTGTATTTATAGATTGCAATTTTTTCTTTAGCACACTTAACTTTTGTGGCCCAGTTTTTAGAATTTAAAGCACAAGCAAATACACGTTTTATTTAGAAAGGCTTTTCACACAACTTTAAAATATCACCGTTCTCTCAGTTTCCAATGTTAAGGTGTGTGACTATTGTTGTTTACATAGCCAAAGCAGGAAGGAACCAAACAAGAAAAATATTGATAGACTCCCCACTCCCCCTCATCTCAATACCTTTATCTCCATTGCACTTTGCACAACCATGCTAGTGTCAAGTGAGACCCCAGGTCATGTGAATGAAACTGCTGTTAAGTTAACATCTACACTACAGTCGTGATCACACACTAGCTCCTCAGGAAATATAACACTGAAAACTACTGCAGGGTTGTTTTTCAAAAGCAGAAGGAACCACCACCATTTTGGGTTATGTACCGTATATCAAATTTCAACTTTCCATTTGGTTGCAGCAAGCAAAAGTGAGACACGGTTCACCTGATAGTCTTTGCAGTTGTAGTTTTTTTCTTCTTGTACGAAAGAATTGTACGAAAACTGCTGTGTTTTTTAGTAGAGCTGGAGAAGATGCTTTTCGAAAGGGTCCATCAAGCAATAATTGCTATTAGAGTGGATTTGAATACTTGAGCTGTAGTACTGTGTCTAAAATGACATCTGGGAATAGACTTAACATCTGGAAACTGCACCTCTAGACGAATGCTTTTTGTGATACGAATTCAGTCAAGTGGCAACCTTAATCACTCACCGTACCTTAATTCACTAATATTTAGAATGAGGCTTTTCTACTGGAAGCGGTTCGTGGAGAAAGAATCGGATTTCATGCTAGCCAAATGCTTTATAGGTGCATGTGATATTAGGAAGTATTATGAATTAAACAGATGCCATCATCAGCTTGCTTTCCCATGGTGGCTCTCTGTGTTTAACCACCTTGAAAACACATCTATGATTGTCTCGTGGTAAGGATAGAAAGGACGTATGAGGAACGACCATCTTCTGGCATCATACAGACAAACGCATCTTGCAACGTTAGCTTTTGTGGGCTAGAGTCCACATAGTCAGATGCACAAAGTGGCTAGGTGTGTATACCCTGTTGAAACAGCAGTAGCAAGCAAGGTCTGGGGAGTGGACATCTTCCATCCTCCTCCTCCTCCCAAATCCTTGTGCCGTATTTTTCCATGTATAAGACACCCCCATGTATAAGACGCCCCCTATTTTTGGTGACCGATTTAAGAAAATGGGGAAAGATCTATCCATGTGTAAGATGCCCCCAAATTTTGGGCATTATTTTTTAGGGGAAAAACCTAGTCTTATACACGGAAAAATACGGCAAGTCCTTTTTCTTCATCTTATGTATCAATGTTCACTTACTGGTAGTCAGCGGCCTTGAAGACCTGTTGTGAGTCAGAAGTATATAAATGTTTTAAATTAAATTTACAAAGTGCGTGCGAGAGAGGTGTATTTACAAAATTAGACCAAAAGGCTAGTGATTGCAGTCCATAGCAATGGATGTGTTCAGATGTAACACTCAACATTGGCTTGTGGTTAAGAGAAGTGAGACATAGTGAGCATCTGGCTTGTGTGCTCCCTCTTCCAAGAGACTAGAAGCTTCTGCTTGTGTCTTAAAGGTAAAGGGACCCCTGACCATTAGGTCCAGTCGTGTCCGACTCTGGGGTTGCGGCGCTCATCTCGCGTTACTGGCTGAGGGAGCCGGTGTACAGCTTCCAGGTCATGTTGCCAGCATGACAAAGCCGCTTCTGGCAAACCAGAGCAGTGCACGGAAACACAGTTTACCTTGCCGCTGGAGCGGTACCTATTTATCTACCTGCACTTGGACGTGCTTTTGAACTGCTAGGTGGGCAGGAGCTGGGACCGAGCAATGGGAGCTCACCCCGTTGCGGGGATTCGAACCGCCGACCTTCTGATCAGCAAGCCCTAGGCTCTGTGGTTTAACCCACAGCGCCACGCGGTTCCCACATTTGTGTTAAAATGTGGTTAACTGTAGTTTGAAAACAGGCCAGCTTCTTAACCTATGGTTTTAACTAGTTTCAATAAACATTACTTAATAATAAGCATAGTTTATCGGGATTCATGTGTCATGATGCATGTGGTTAATCCAAAATGGAGGTGAAAGCTTCCAGGCTCTTTGTGGCTTAACAAAAAGAGTGTGTGCACACATACAAAAGTCTAAGACATGTTTGTCTTGTAATTCTGAACCATAGTTTAGTGTTCCACCATCCAAACATGGTGTCTGTGTAGAGCACAAACAAAAACAAGGTCCATTTAACTTTCTGCTGTCCGCCACTGAGGATGTGTTTGAAAATGTTTAAATGCTTCCTCATTGGAAATGTTGCACCCATACATTAACAGTAAGGTATGATGAACTTTGAAAAATCATTTTCCATAATCCTAAGTGCAACCTATATTGCTAAAAACTTACTGTGAAAAAAGCTGGGCATATCCTTATACAGTACTGAGCATGGGGTGGGAATTCCAAAATGGACTCTATGCATGCAATTTGTGTACTCCCAGTGTTTACAGGCCTCCATATACACCAGTCTCCTTCATCATGCCTTCCAAGCCTTTGCATTCTTGTTGAGCAGTGCCAAATTTTCTCCTGAAAGGCTTACTGGTATGTTGAATGCGGATTAGTTAACAAATTGCAGCTAATCTTTCAGTGCTTGCAGCTAACTGATTTGTACATTGCTGTCCCTGTAGGGGAGCTGCTTCTCCAAGGGGTTGGGTCCTATGCTGCACTTGATGAAGAACTAGATGGGTTGGTCAAATGTGTCACCAGCCCTCACAGAAAGGGTATATTCTCAAGGCCATTATTTTGCTGAAGCTAAGCAGGTTTGGGAATCACGTGTGCACTCCTCAGGTTCCAAGGCAGAAGAAAGGAAGCATAATGAGAGAGATAAGCAGACATAACATGGCAAACTTTTATTTCATATGCAAATCAGAATGAGTTGAAGCACCACCCATATTCAGAAATCTTTGAAAATATGTATTTCATTAAAAAAAACATTCATGGAAGTATTTCTTTGGTCCATCCATGTAATATAAAGCCTTGCTATTTCTTTTTTTGATGTTTTGTAATTTCTTACATATAAACAAAAAGATTCAAAAGAAAAATAAAGCCATGCTATAAATAGAAGAAAATAAATAAGGGGTGATGCTGGCATGTGAGGTAAATGTATCTTTTGCCCATCTCATGATGTTTCCATATTTCATTTTATTTCTAAATAGCAGTGTAGAATCCCATGTCTCGTGTGAGGCAAGGATAACAGCAAATATGAAACAATATTTGCGGGTAACAGCAAATATAAAAATGATTAAAATGCGACTTAAAAACAGCATAAAATACAACATAAAATGCAGCATCAATATCAATAAAATTCTAAAATTCAGGGGTCATTTTGGGGAAGAAGGAAGAAGAAGAAGAAGAAGAAGAAGAAAACCCCAGTCAGTAGACATCAAATGATCACCAGGGCTAACTAGGGCCAGCAAGGAGACCAGGGAAGAATTTAAATGTGGGGTCCCAGAAAGGGTTTCTTCATAGAAGAGGAAAGGAAAAAGGGAATAGAGGATCAGCCTAATTCAAATTGAAGGCCAGGCGGAATAGCTCTGTCTTACAGGCCCTGCAGAAGGAGATCAAGTCCTGCAGGGCCCTAGTCTCGTGGGACAGAGCATTCCACCAGGTCGGAGCCATCACTGAAAAGGCCCTGGCCCTGGTGGAGGATAGTCTGGCTTCCTATAGGGCCTGGGACCTTTAAGCTATTATTATTCATGGACCTTAGGGTCTTCTACGGGACATACCAGGAGAGGTGGTCCCGTAAGTACGAGGGTCCTAGGCCGCATAGGGCTTTAAAGGTCAAAACCAGCACCTTAAACCTTACCCGGTACTCCACCGGGAGCCAGTGAAGCTGGTAAAGCACTGGGTGAATATGCTCCCATGGCAAGGACCCTGTGAGGAGCCTCGCTGCAGCATTCTGCACCCGCTGAACCCGCTAATAGATAATTGGCTTATGTTATGTTATTAGTGCTTATTTACTGCTTAATGTGGTCTGAATTATATTGCTTTTTTTAATTCTAGAGATTGCAGATGGAAAATAAAATTAAAGGAAGGGCTTCTGCATAGAACCTACATTAAAGCAGAAGCCTTTTTTATCTTGACCTTTTAAAGGCGATTTATCATTTGTACTTCGGAGAAAAAATTACTGAAATGAAAAGAATCCAAAACTTATAGCTAATGTTGCTCGAGACATCGGAAAGGTTATGCTCAGGGTATTTGACTTTCTGTGTACTTGCTGCCAAATACCTTTTATATTGACTACATTTAAAGCTTTTTCCATATACTGTATTATGGAAAGCCTTTAAAATTACTTTAAAAATAATGTTGGCAGTTGCTGACCTTTTCAGGAGGTTAGTAGAGAATAAAATGTCAAGTGTACACGAGGTATTGATGAAACATCTTCAGAAATTTAGCTGATAGAGACAAGGCTTTAGATCTGGCTCTCATTTTTAATTGAGTCATAGAAGAAAAGGACAGGTTTTTCCCTCTTAATTACAATCTCATACACTTCTCTATACATTCTGTCAGCAACTTCCATATGTATTCTGAGTAAAGGCACAGCATGAACCACAAGGATTTATTAAAACCTTACAAAACTTAGCTATGATTACTAGAGATTTTCACAGTCGAACAATATCTTGGCTCTTTTTAATGCAGATTTTAATTTTGTGCTATCCTCAGTGCTTTCAAACAATAGGTGCCAGATATTCCTGAGGTTAAGCCTGCCATGCATTGGTTATCATTTACTCCCTGGGTGAGCACCTTGTTCATCCTGAGGGGTGCTTTTTTCTCTTCTGGGCAAATGTAAAAGGGCCCACTGGCAAGAGGCGAAATGGGCCAGAGGCCCGGTCAGGGAATAAAATCTCTTGACCAAGACTTCAAAGTTTGTGAGTCATCTTTAAAACAACTTCTGTTATTGTACAGTGCTTCCGAGAGAGAAAGAACAAAAACTCTGCTAAATCAGTTGAATGCAGTTTACTGAGGTCTCATCACACAAGTATCTGCGCAGTGAAAGTGTGATGGGCGGGTGACCTGCTCAAATAGTCTTCATACACTGCGCTCCATCCAGGGAAGCAAGAGGCATTATCAGAGTTCAGTGACTTATTCCAACCAGTCAAAAACACGTGGTGTGAAGCAGAGCAATTGAGGGTTGTGGCCTGAGAATTCTGATAGCCCTACAGTGAGTTCTGGAGAGCTGCATTCGTCTCCATACCTCCACAGCAGAATATCCTGTTTGTGTTTGGTGTTCGCTCACCTGCCCATCAAGTCATCCCAGCTCCTCCAACATTGGAAGCATCACCAATGTGAGTTATTGCGTGGACGTCTGAGGGAGTATCTTATTTTAATCCCGATGGGTGTGAATACTGTGGTTGGTGAGCAATGTCCCAGTTAGTCATGCAGCACAATTCTCATCCAGTTTCTTCAAAAGTCAGCCCTACTGGTTTAACTAGGACTAAGGGTATTAAGGATTATAGTTATAGATGTGGTTGGAATGACATACTAAGCCAAACCTTGGTTTAGTACGACTCTGATGTACATTTAAAGCAGTACCATGCCACTTTAAACAGTCAAACTCAGCCAAGGTTTGGCTTAGTGTGTCATCTGAACTAGGACTCATGTTTAACCTTTTTCCTAAGCACCAGTTGTAACCAATAACAAAGCCTGACTACAGCTCATGGTTAGTGAGGAGAGTAAACTACAAATCTCCGTTTGAACAACATGCTGAGCCAAACCAGGCAGGAGCAAAGCAGCTGTAAGCTCCTCTCTGGAAGCCTTAGCATCTTAGTTTAGCGTCTTCTCCAAACCAGTACATATTCCCGTGAATAACTCTATTGGAGAGAATCCTTTATTAGAAGAACATAGGTCTGCTGGCAAGAAACCTAGCTTTGATTTATGTGTTGGACCTGTTAAGAGAAAGAGTAAGAGTTGCTGAACCTTTGGGATTTCATAGCTGATCTGATCCGTGTTGCAGTATCTTGGGTTCACTCCATTTACTAATAATCATGCTGTGTCAAACTGTTCTCTGTTGTGTGAGAGCAGGTCCAGCTATAGTTTGGAAGCCTCCTCTATTCTGTTCCTTTGTTCTCTTACCTCATCCTGCTGTGCACCAACTGGGAGAAGTAGTTTGCAGAACTGTAAACTATGTTGTGTGTTTACTTGTGTGGACTTTGGAGATTTGATGTCACTTCAGTCTCTTACATCATTCTACCTGTTGCTTGCGATCAGTGGGCAAGCTGGAATTGGAAAATTGAGGTAGACAAGCAGTTTTACTTATCTGATTTATGTTTTCAGAAGCTATAATCATGGTATAGAATCAAAAGTATGACCAAGTTGGAGTGCCTTTATAGGTTCATGCACTTGCCTCCTTTGGGCTCCTTCCCCCTCTTTCCTGAACCAGTGCAACCACATAGTGGTCTCCAGTGTTTTCAGACCAGAGGGCACATTTTGGAGAGAGGGCTGGAAGCGTTGGTCACAAGATGGCTGCCGTGGGGATGTGATATAACACAAGAGGGAGTAAATCATGGTGGACCTTTTCTCATAATTGCATCTCCATTCGAGTAAACTTTTGAATGTCTGAAACCATGGAGAGTTTCTGTCAGTTGGTGCAGCAGGTGGTACAGAGCTAGATTAACCAATAGTCTGCGTGTCCCAGGTAGAGAAGCATGGAAGTTATTATGTGGTGTTTTTTTAATTAGAAACCACAATCCTACTTTCAACCCATAGTTTGGCAGCTAGCATTGTGGAATTTGAACCAGTCTCGCCATTTCCTAGGCCACAGACGGGACTTAGTATTTGAAGTGAACTGGTTAACACTGGAATTTGGCATTCCTCATGCTTGGTGGTTGTTGAGTCTCTGTGAGTCCATTTTTTATTGTTCTTTGTGGTTTGAGTGTGGAGGATCACACCACTGCCATGTCTCATGGGTTTTGTTCTTGGGTTCTCTGTGATGAGAGCCCAATGGTGTTCATCTCCGGAGTCATGCTACTTGCAGCTAAAGGTGTCCCAGAGGTGAGGTAGGTAGAGGAGAGTGTTAAAAAAGTACATTTCACTGTGGCTTCTTCTTTTTGCCAACCTGCTCCTCAAACCACGGGGGATTTGGTTATGAACATGAACAGGTCTAGAAAAAAAGCATAAGTGCAGTGGGTATCAGTTGCTCATTTTAAAGAGCAGCTTCTGTTTTTTAGTGACATCTGTATCTGTATATATTAATTTTCATGCATTTTTGGCCATTGCTGAATTCTGAAACAATACACTCAGTGTTGGCCTTGTGGAAATGTAGTTTGTTAATGGATATAGTAACTAAAATGAAATATATACTAAACATTACCTCAGAGTTTGAAGACACAGCTTAAGTGCAGTGCGGAAACATGAGCCTTTGGCAAGGCTCCTGGAAAAGTTCATAACCCAGTGATTTGGCAAGCTTTCAGGATCCTACCTGGGCCAAATTGTTCGAGGAGAGCTACATGGAAAGCAGAACCACGTGTGCGCGTGCGTCACAAATTGTCTACAAATATTCTGAGTGTAACTCAGTTTTGGGTTGCTCTCGAAGTGGCATGATTTTATAAAACTGATGAGGCTGTGTTGTTACTAATTCAATAAATGTCTAGGAATGACACTACGTTTTGGGAAAATGTTTTGTCTTGGGGTGGGAAAGGAACCCTGACATTTTTTTGAGCAGAATAAATTGTTGCCATAACAATGAACAAGCTCACACAGTAACACAACTTTGGAATTAGTTAGGATCATGACCTGCTGGGAACCTGTGGTTCCCATTCCTGCCTCCACCTGGCCTGGGGCAGGGCCTGGTAGACCTTATCAGGAAGGACTGGGGTATTTTGGGGAAAGTTTTGCCGGGAGTTTTTGCTGTTATTGATATTAATTTTTTGTATCTTTATTTTTATGTGGAAATTGTTCAGTTTGGTTATGTAGTTTTGATGTGTCTTATTTATTTTTATGACTACTTTGCTATGTTTGCAACTATGTAAATCTTTTCATATTGTAAGCTGCCTTGAGCATTGTTTTAACTGTGGAAAGGTGGAATACAAATAAAATGATGATGATGATGATGATGAATTTCTCCAAGAGCAAATAGGGCTTTGAAGGTTGCCACTAAGGTAAATTGCGGCTTTACTTTTAGATGCTTGGATTTTGGTGATAAAACAAAATAATTTTTGAGGCAGAGGAAGCTGCCTTGTATTAAGTCATATCATTAGTCCATCTTTCTCAGCACTGTTGACACTGCCTGATGGCGGGTTTCAGGCAGGGGTCTTTAGACATCAGAGCGTAGATGTCAGGTGTTCTACATGCAAAATGTGTAGTGTATCGCTGAGCTACAACACAACTACATAGTTGTTTGTGATCTACTGTGGATGGAGCTACAGTAAATGGGTAAATTCTTGCAACTCAACACACCATTAATGTTATCTGTTTATCAAGGTGAGCTTAATTTGCTAGCTCCCAAACCTCCAGTTTTCAATAAGTTTGCATTGATATTTTCCCATTTCCAGGAGCTATTCTGCCCAAGACTATCATTCTTAGATCTGGACGTTGAAAAATAGCATTAAAAATAAGAAATCATTGTTGCTTTTTCAAGGCTAAGGAGGTGTTTTTTTTAAAAAAAATCTAATCTTAAATAATCTGTCCATTTAGAAACCTTTTTTGGATTTTTTATGCTGCTGATTTCTGCCCAAATAGACCACATGTTTTCAGTCAAGTCTTTCATACGTCTGGCTGGAGGGAGGGTTGGTTTTCAAATCTGGAGCTATGCAGAAATGTAATAGAGAGTGATGCTTCAGTAATGTACTCCAAATATGGTCAACTGATGTGGTCAAGTCATAATTCAATGCACCCTCTTGAAATGCTTTTACTTATATATATACATATTTCCCTTTTCAGTTTCTGGGCATAGCATTTCTTGGAATTGGACTTTGGGCATGGAATGAAAAAGTAAGTATCATATAACAAATCGAATGAATTAAAGCTAAATCTCCCCCAACCCCAATGTTGAATGTACTGTTACCTTGCTTGGAAGGAAGTGTTGCCATCTTGTCTAGCAATAGCAGATGGAGATTAAGGAGCACACACATTGAACTATGGTCTGCAACTAGTCGCAACCATATTTTCACATCCTAGTTCAGTGGCCACCCATAAGCACCATCAGTCAGATAAGCAGGGATATTTTTTTTAGGTTGGTGCCATTGCCATTATAAGAGAACAAGGAAGGTGTTCATAGTGAGTTCCGGCACCTCTTTTTCTAGAAAAATAGAACTGCAGATAAGGCTGGTTCACTGGAGAGCCAGTGTGGTGTAGTGGTTAAGAGCGGTAGACTCGTAATCTGGTGAACCGGGTTCGATTCCCCGCTCCTCCACATGCAGCTGCTGGGTGACCTTGGGCTAGTCACACTTCTCTGAAGTCTCTCAGCCCCCCTCACCTCACAGAGTGTTTGTTGTGGGGGAGGAAGGGAAAGGAGAATGTGAGCCGCTTTGAGACTCCTTCGGGTAGTGATAAAGCGGGATATCAAATCCAAACTCTTCTTCTTCTTCTTCTTCACACATCATGAGAAATCGTGGTTTGGCATTTTCTTGAAGTGTATCAATGAAATGTTCAACACTAGGCAATTCTGTTTCTGCCAGTGCCTCTGTAACAGGTATTTGGGTGTATAAAGGAACATAAGAAGAACTAAAATACTCAGATCTTATTAGCAAAACCAAAAAGTCCCGTGACACCTTAAAGTAGCCTTTACTAGCCTGATGGGCTCCAGACCAGGTACCACGTTGGTGAAGGCTGGCTTAAGACCAAGAAGGAGAAAATTGTAAGGTATGGAAGCTGAATGGCAATGAGTTGCAAAAAAATGCAGTCAGTGATAGAGCTTAGAGGTGTTCCTGTTTAGCATATACAGTAGACCTGTAACTTGCACAGATTTAGCTTGTGCACATTCAGCTTTACGTGCTTGGCAAAAATTAAAAATAAAAAGCAGGTGGCCATCCAGGGGGGAAATTGGCAAGCCCACCCGCCATTGCACCCAGTGTGTTTTGACTAGCCACAGTTTTGGCTTTATGCACTATCCCTGGAAGGTAACCCCACTTAAGTTGCAGGTCTACTGTAGTTAACCTTTTAGAACAGCACATTGGTGATAATTGCTGCAGTAA
This sequence comes from Lacerta agilis, assembly GCF_009819535.1. Taxonomy (NCBI): domain Eukaryota; kingdom Metazoa; phylum Chordata; class Lepidosauria; order Squamata; family Lacertidae; genus Lacerta; species Lacerta agilis. Next base: position 54,783,144 of record NC_046320.1, read on the forward strand.
ATGTGTTAACACCTGTATGGGGGCAGGGAACCATTCACAAGAAAATAGCAAAAGTGCAAATATCCTGGTTGGCTAATTAATGCACACAGTGTGATTAAAATTCCTTTGCCCTGCTTTGACCTACAAGTGATGCCACTGAACCTCTTGTTGAGCTGTTATTCAGCTGTTTCACGTTGTAGTCTTCCTTTGAAGTTACTTTCTTCCAGAATGGCCACCTTAAGGTCAGTTAGTGTGTTCTAGGAAGGTTGAAATGTTCTCCCGCTTGTTTATCTTATTAGATCTTATTAGGTTTGCCTTATATTGCAATTCAAGACACTTCCAAAGAGACTCTGTAGACTTGCTCTAGTGAGTAAAAAGCCTGTAACTTGATTTGTTAGATTAATTTACTATAGGGCAATCCCCAGGTAATTGAGCAACACATTTTTTGTTAACTTGTAAAAATGGCCAGCACTGTCTTGGAAGAGGCATTTCTTGCTATGAAAAGACCGAAGGGTAAAACGTCTGCTGTCATCCAAAAAGTAGCATATTCCCTATCCCCAAAAGTTATTTTTATTGTATGCAAATGTGCTTAATTAAAACCATTGATTTACCCAGGTTTCTGTAATTTGGTTGTCAGCCCTAGGAAAAATATTGGAAAAAATAAAATTATGAAGTTTCTGGGCCAAGGTGGCACACTAGATATTGGAAATAAGGTCGCATGCCAGCATTCTCCTTGAAGCTCTATATTTCTGTGTGCAAGGAGAGGCATCTTTTGGTGGAATATTCAGCAATGCAGTCTTGCACCTGCATTCTGAATTGGTTCAGTCCACAAATAATATTTTACCATGTGATAAGGAGTTTATCTGCGGTAGACTCTTCAAAAAGGTGTGATAAAAGTGGCTCTCAGTGCCCGATCAGTCTATATTTCTAAGAGTCTTGCCTGCTACCCAGCTGTATTTATGCAATAAGCATGGTAAAATAAAGCTATTCTCACTTTTCCTGCTGTTTAAGGGCATTGTGTTGTGCATTGCATGTAGCATGAACAAAAACAGATTCTGCATTTCAGGGATGGGGAACCTGTGAGCCTCCAGATACTTGCTGGACTACAACTACCGTCATCCATGACTATTGGCCATGCTTGCTAGGGTTGATGGGAGCTGGAGTCCACAACATCTGGAGAGCTACACCTCATCCCCACTGTTGTTGATCAGTTAATTGCTGGTTGTAAACAGGCCAACTAATAACCCAGCCACTGCAACCTGTTGCACACCTGTTTTTGGAAGCAGGATATTGGATTTTTCCTTATTTTTGCTTTGTGTTTGCTTGCTGATTGTAATTATGAGGAAGCTGCAGTACAGAAAGCTTGATCTTAATTGAAGTCCTTAAGACAGCTGCATAATTCTACACCCTCAGAAGAACTGAGTGGCAATTTTAATGATGTTGAAGGGGGGAAATACTTGGTCAACCATTTTATTTTGAAGTAGTTCCCCTGAAAAACAACAACCTCTTAAAGCTTCCTTAACATCAAAATAAGTTTGAACTTTATTACCATTTTACTCTGCTGTTTTTCCTTTATTTAAGAATGTGGTTGCAGATATGCTGTCTTTTGTGGGGGTGGGTGGACGGGCAGACACTTATAAAGATACCTTTAATCTCTGTTCCAGGCTAAACTGCAAACAAGCATCCTGATGGAAATGCAATCTAATTAATTTTAATGGCTTAGAAAGGGGAGGCTTCTCTCTCTTGTCCTGACAACTCAAAATTAGAGTTTTGAGTATTAAGTTATTTGTTGTAAAAAAAAAAATCAACATGGAAAGCTAGGGGCAAAAAAGTAAAATAAAATAAACAGCTCATTAGGATTATGTTCTGCTGGACTTAACCTTAGGCAGCCCATCATAAGCTGTTTAGCTGGGGTGAAAGAGAGTTGAGCAAAACAAACGTGTACCCACACAAAATCATGTTGTGTGTGTGTGTGTGTGTAATCTTGTGACTTTTCTTGCAGCCGTTAGGGAGAGCGATGGAACTTGCTTGTCAGGCAGCTAAAAAGCTGCAGTTTGACAGCCAGTCAGTTGGCCCTAAAGGGGGAAACTGAAGAATTAGCATTCTAAATAGTGAACCTGAAAAGGGGATCTGGGAGGAACATGGAGGCGAGGAACCCAGAAGGCACAATGGACCAGTCAGGCCTCTTTCTCCAGCAATTTACATTGCCTTTTTCATTTTCAATTTTTCTCAGAGCTCTAGGCATGAGGGTTTTGGATTTTTTTTCTCCTTCTCTACCTCATTAAGTGAAAATAGTCAATAATAGAGCAGCTCCCAGACTTCATATTTAGCAAAGGAAGCCTGTACCTTAAGATTTCTCCGTAATACTATGCCCATTTATTTTATTCTTAAACGTTAGCAATATTGCAGCAATTAGATTGCCTTGTATTATCTTTGTTAAAAATACTGTAAAAAGAAATACATTTTTTCATATATTTTTTTAAAAAACCTCCTTTACTATATGTGCAATTCTGCACACTGTTAATAAATAATGTTCTGTACTGTGCTTGGCTTTTGCATGTAGAATAAGCTTTTCCTGTTGCTTTCTGGAAAGCAGGGCAAGCAATTCCTCTGTGTTCCTGTTCATATCCCCCCCCCCTGCCAATTTGCAGCTTGAAACTGCAAGGACCCAACAGCAGACCACCTAGGAGCAGGTTTACTCGTGAGTTGCTTACTCATGAATTGGTTCCAGCCTCAGGCAAGCTGGCAAATCTACTGTAGGCCCTGCAACAACATATTCCTCACTGCTGCTGCTGCTTTGAACAGGAGTTATCCTCTAGTAGGCTAGGCTTGCAAGGTCTGTAGCGCATGTGCCAGCTGGGAAAGGCCCTGTTCATGTGGCAGGTTCCACTCTGATCCTGGTCTTTGCCACAGGACAGCGAGATAATGATTGCCATAGTGTGGCAATTTCCTGACTAGGTGCAGGCTGATGGTGGCTCCCTCCTTCTACAGGTGTGAAGGACCTATTAGAATGGTGAACCATGGATAATCCAGATACGATGGAGTAACGTTGGTGGGTGGTTCATCTGATATCCAATTTCTTCTGGATATGGTTTCACTCTCCCCTAAAGGATTAGGTTTGCAGCTAGGAACTGCAGTTGGATCTGGTCTTACCTTAAGAAAGCCCAAGTGGCTTCCAAAACACCTTTCACCAGCATCTTTTGCTGCACCAGCCTAGCCTCAGTTATCAGTGCTCTGATAACCCTGTGTTTTGGATGACTATAATGTTTTGTACATGGGTCTGTTGTTGGGAGAGTACTTGGGAACCTCAGTAAGTACAAGGAGTGGCAGCTATATTTTTCTAACTGGGGCCAACTCAGTCATGAAACAACTGCATTAGCTTGGCAGCATGTTTCCAGGTATAGTTCAACATACTGCTTCTTACCTTTTTAAAGGCCCAAACAGCTCAGGGCCTGGATACCTGAAGAGGCTGCCACCTTCCACATTAATCTGCCTGAGTTTTAATATCTTGTTCAAAAGACCTTGTTAGAGTTCCCCACCATATTGAGTATGGTGGTTGGGCAAAGGGCTGCCATGTCCTGTGGCATCCAGGATGGGGAAACCTGTGGCCCTCCAGATGAAGAAGAAGAGAAGAATTTGGATTTGATATCCCGCTTTATCGCTACCCGAAGGAGTCTCAAAGCAGCTAACATTATCCTTTCCCTTCCTCCCCCACAACAAACACTCGGTGAGGTGAGGGGGGCTGAGAGACTTCAGAGAAATGTGACTAGCTCAAGGTCACCCAGCAGCTGCATGTGGAGGAGCGGAGACGTGAACCCGGTTCCCCAGATTACAAGTCTACCACTCTTAACCACTATACCACACTGCATGTTGTGCATTTCCATCCCACCATACCAACCTTGCCCGTCTAATGGTGAGGTATTATGGGTGTTGTAGTTCTACAAGGGCTCTCCCCAGAGAAGCTTGGACTCTGGTGCCTTTGGCTCCCAGTTGAGGAGCTTCTTATCTTCCTTGGTCTTTAAAGATTAATTCTTTAGATCTGTTTGATGCCAGAATTTTAGTTGGGTTTTCTGGAGGCTCCTGCTCTTGTTTGTCTTTAAACTACTGTATAAGCCCTGTGACGGAAGTATAGGTTAGGAATAAGCAAGCATGGCTCCCAACTGGTGACATGCGTTTCTCAAACCTTCAGACAAAACCTGTGCACCTCCCACGAGATGCAGGAGTGGTTCTTTGTTTTTTGAAAGGGTGTGGGAAGGGGCGTTAATACAAACCAATGAATAGGGCCCTTTAACTTCTGTTGCTCCGTCCTGGTACCCCTGCCTAAGCTATGTTGGCTAGGAGCAGGGTGAAATGCTGCATTGTGAGTGTCAAATAAGGGAGAGCGAGAAAAGCCCAGGCCCATTAAAAACCAACATGTCATCGTACTTTGATTTCTTTTCAGGCTCTGCATATATTTATTAGTTAGGGTTCACTGGCCCTACAGATGCATGGGAAAAGGATACCTGCTATTCAGAAGGAAGAAAACCACAGTTCCAGCAAACTAGATTTCTGGCTGTCTTCTGGAGACTGTCAACGCTCCCTTCTTTCCGGTTTTATTTTTATTCATTTTTTTTTTTTAAAAAAAGAGCATTCTTTTTCACTTCAGACTCGCCCCGAAACATCCCTTGATTGCAGTAAAAATGGTGGGGAGAAAAGATTTTGTAGTCCCTCGGTGACAACAGCAAGGGAAGGTGCATTGGGGAATGTACAGATAGCCCTTACGCTGTTTCACAGGCCTTGACGCTTCAGTTCCTAGCGACATGCAGCCAATCTCTCCATAAAAGAGTTGCTGAATTCATCTGCACATATTTCTCTTGTCTTTTGTGGCGAGGGAGATGTCTTCAGCTGCATAACTACCGGTAATTTTAATGCAAAAGAGAGAAGCCGCCATTGGTACCTGTGGGGACGATAGCCAATGTGGTGCCATCAGCAGGCCACCAGCTGTGCTGGCTGGGACTGATGGGAGTTGGTGTCTAACAACGTCTCCCTCTTCTCCCTCTGATGACCCATCGCCGCTCCACCACCAATCTCTGGGCTCTGAGCCTTTGTCCCTTGCAGGGTTTCCTAGCTGGTGCCTCCCACCATTCCTCTGCTTCCAGCCAGTCTGTGACAAGCAGCTCGCATTGGCAATAAGAATAGTAAGGTAAAGGAAAAGGGACTCCTGACCATTAGGTCCAGTCACAAATGACTCTGGAGTTGCAGCACTCATCTCGCTTTACTGGCTGAGGGAGCCGGCATACAGCTTCCGGGTCATGTGGCCACCATGACTAAGCCGCTTCTGGCGAATCAGAGCAGCGCACGGGAACGCCGTTTACCTTCCTGCCGGAGTGGCACCTAGTATTTATCTACTTGCACTTTGACGTGCTTTCGAACTGCTAGGTTGGCAGGGACACGAACCGAGCAACGGGAGCTCACCCCGTCATGGGGATTCGAACCGCCGACCTTCTGATTGGCAGGCCCTAGGCTCAGTGGTTTAGACCACAGCGCCACCCGCATCCCTCAGTAAGAATAGTAATCAATCCTAATTTCAACATTTGTATTGATATAGGCAGTCCATGTGTCCAAATAGATATCCAGATGAGATTGACATTTATAAGCTGTAGATTGCAATGTAGAAAGGGCAGCACAGACCTCAGTCCATTGAATAACGGATAGTGGGTGTTTATCCTTCCAATTTCGCATTATGAGCCTGATCCTGCCCATGGGTCCTTTGTGGTGCTTCCTACCTGCTCATAATTTAATTTTTTTAAAAAACTGGATAGTCTGCTCCAGAGCTTATATGGCAGGAGTCAGCAACCTTTTTCAACCGTGTGCCGGTCCACCATCCCTCAGACCATGTGGTGGGCTGGACTATATCACTTTTTTTGGGGGGGGGAAATGAACCCATTCCTATGCCCCACAAGTAACCCAGAGATGCATTTTAAATAAAAGGACACATTCTACTCATGTAAAAATACACTGATTCCCGGACCATCCGCAGGCTGGATTGGGAAGGCAATTGGGCCGCATCTGGCCCACGGGCCTTAGGTTGCCTACCCCTGTTATATGGCATGAAAGCTATTGCAGCACATAACTACCAAAGTGGATAATGTTCCCATTGAAATTCTGGGCCTCACCTGAGGGCATGCTGAGACTCATTCGTTATCTCCCCTGTTTGCCAAGGGGAAAGAAACCAAACTGGTGGGAATACTTACCGGATCTTGGACTCTTAATTCTGAGGGTGGCCAGGTAATTGGTTAGGGCTGACTTTTGGTGCAAATGCAGCTTTTACCCTGCATGCTTAGTTGGTTAGAGCATGGTGCTGGTAATGCCAAGGTTGTGGGTTCGATCTCAAATGGGACAGCTTCATTGCAGGGGTTTGGGCTAGATGGTCCTCAGGGTCCCTTCCAGCTCTACAATTCTATGATTGAATTAGAATAAACTTTACCAAGAATCCTTGTTCAAACCCACTCTTTCTCTCCCCTCCTCTCCGCCTGACCCAAATAGTTGGTTGCCTTTTGCTCCCACATACAGAATTCTCCCCCCTCTTGTTTTTAAATATGAGTCGGGATATATGTTAAACTCTCTCGGCATTCAGATAATAACCACATCACAGTGGCTTGAAAGGGAGAGCTCTGAGTGTAAACAAGAAGCTCTAAGTCAGTTTATTTTGCTTGCTTCTTCACTTCCTGGGGTTCTTCTCTTCTTCCTCCCCTTTATTTTTTTACCTCCTGTAGCAAATCTGGACCGAGACTGTTTCTGGAGTGCACATGTAGGTCAAATAACTCCCCTGGAGTTTTGTCCTTTTGCAGCCTTATTAAGAGGGTGAAGGAGCTCAGTGAACAGCTGAGCTGGAGATTAGCCAGGAAACTCTGCTCTGCCTCTCCCATCTTTTGGGAAGCACCAATATCCCTAGGCTATAGCTAGCATGCAAGGATAATTTGGGGCGGTGGTGGGGGTGTGTGTGATTAATACATAACTCCAGTGCTTTACTCCCACTTGCTGTACACATTTATGCAAACACTGTAGTTCTGCACATAGCGCAATGCAAACATTTGTTTTTGTTTTAAAAATATATTGCTTTCCTTTGCTTTGTTAACCTTAAAGGAGCACCAAGATGTTTATTATACATCGTCCTGTCAAAATATAATCTTGGTTGCTTGAAAGTGTGTCCTGCAGCTAAGATGGTTCAAACTTTTAAATAATAATAATAATAATAATAATAATAATAATAATAATAATAATAATAATAATTTGTTTTTTCTAAGGATAGTTCAAACTTAGAGTTTTGTAAAAGCTCCTGTACTTGAACAGGCACAATAGCAAGGTAAAGGTAAAGGGACCCCCGACCGTTAGGTCCAGTCGCAGACAATTCTGGGGTTTATCTACTTGCACTTTGATGAGCTTTCGAACTGCTAGCTTACCCCGTTGCGGGGATTCGAACTGCCGACCTTCTGATCGGCAAGCCCTAGGCTCAGTGGTTTAGACCACAGTGCCACCCGCGTCCCTAATAGCAGAATAGTTAAAAGATTATTATTTTTAATTTGTTGCTCTCTAAACAGGAAACTGTGGCAAATGGACAGCCCACCATTCCCTTCCCAGCCCTTCTCCAGCTCTTGCTTCTCAAAGTGAAAACACATTTTTTCAGGAGTTAACCACCACCAGTATTGAACTGGAATAATGAGCACATGTAGATTGCCTTCCTTCTGCTGTAGTTTATACCCATGAATTTAGGATTACGAAACTGGGCTCTGGCACCCCGTTGTTTAAATAAATTAATACAACATTAAGTTATTCAGGAGGCCTGTACACGCATTGTGCAGTTACCATTGTGTGAGTGGGGGAGCAGGGATTTGCTCCCTGGTCCTTCCTACTAGTTGTGGTGATGGCCTCCCACTTAGATGTCTTTGAAACAGGGTTATAGACAGATTCACGGACAATAGGGCATTCCAGATGATGTTAGTAGATTTCTATCAGCCCCAGCCAGCATGACCAATGGTCAGGGTTGCTGGGAGCTGCAGTCCAGCCAACATCTGGAGGGCACCAGGTTGAGAAAGGCTGGTGTAGTGCCTGTAGTGGTGTAGTTTATACATAGCAATGTATAAGCTGGCTCTGCATTATCCAGCTGTTTTACACTTCCCTCAATATCTCAGAAAAGGCAGCTTCACACAGGCTTTGCAACATGTTTGGACTTGCTAAAATATAACTTAATGAATGGACTGAGGGGGCAAATGATTGATCAACAAAATGCCTTAATGGGTTCAACAGCCCTAGTCCTGTGCACTTGAAACTTCTCAATTCACCAGTCTCTCTCCTTCCCCTTTAATGCTTCTCTTGCAAACCTGTTCTCTACAGATGTGCACTGAGTGACATGTCCTGTCACTCCCTCACACAGGATGCGACTGTGCGCTTGACGGCATTTGCGTGGTGGCATTTGAGTGCAAGACAAAGAACTGACAGGAAACATCACTTTTGCACAAGCAGTATCAATCTCTCCTGGAAATAAATGCAAAGCTTTAGTGTCCGTTTGGGTTTCTCTTACTGTCAGAAGGACAAGTCAAAAAGCTACAGCGTAGGCACTGTATAAACCAGATGTGCCTGTCACCTGTTGGTGTGCTTTCTTTCTCTTACCTTCTCTCCAACCTTCCCAGGGAGTGCTGTCCAACATCTCCTCCATCACGGACTTGGGAGGTTTCGATCCAGTTTGGCTCTTCCTTGTGGTAGGAGGAGTGATGTTCATTTTGGGGTTTGCAGGATGCATTGGAGCTCTGCGAGAGAACACCTTCCTTCTCAAGTTTGTAAGTAGCCTGTGCAGCTGGCTGTAGCCATTTCCTGCTTGAAGGACCAATTTCACTGAAAGCTGCGTTTTGATGCTGATTTTATTTACAGGCAATCCTCGTTTTGCGCGGGGAGAACATGTTCCATCGCATTCCACCCCTTTTTTGTGACACATCTATGACATTTTGGGGCTACTTCCGGGTTCAGTGCCTTGCGCACGATTGTGCGTCATTCAGATGCGCCTAAATCGATAGTTGCCCGTATTTACTCATTGAAATATTTACGAGCTGCTATTCATTAAAAAAAAAACCCAATCAGATCAGTTTACAACTGTTATACATAAAATTATACAGTCAAAGAAACCATATAAAAATGTTAAAAATCAGCAATCAGGTAACTGTTATGGAAAGATGTATTCATAAGTCTGATGGAATAGAAATGTTTTCAGCAGGCATTTAGAAGTTCAAACAGAAGGTACCTGCTGAATCTTTGTTGATGGAATAGTCCACAATACCGGGTCAATGACACCAAAGGCTTGGTTTCTCGTTATTAAAAGGCACTAGGGCTTTACCTTTTCCTTCCTTTCAAAAAACCCCTGCTAATTTTTTTATAAGAGTAAATTATTTTATATTTTTGGCTGCATTCAGTTGCCAGCATATCATGGTTTATAGGGAACTGAGCAGTGTGTTAGTTCACACTACCCAATTGCCCTCACTTGTCGCCTCTTGGGTCTCAGGCTAGGGAAGCAAATGAGGCAACGGCAATTAAGCTTGGCTTCCAATTATGTCCAGACTTGGGATAAGTGTTCATTACTCATCAACAAGCTAATAGTTGCTAATCAGGCTTAAATCATAGGTTGTTGTTGCCTTACAGCTTGCAATGGTTTATTGATTCCAATAAATGGTAATAGGTCAGCAACTATGGCTTGCAATGATGTAGGAACACAGCCAGTGTCTTTAATAAGCCCAAATATGTTGTGCCAGTGTGTTGAAAGTGAGAGTACTTTTGCATTTTCACAGGCTCTGAAGGGGAAAGAAGATTACGCCTGTGCTCTAAGGCAGAATCCTCTATATTAGTGATTGGAAATTGTCCCATGTAATCCACAGTTATAGAATCAAAGTCATTTAGCTCCGTTCTACCTCCTCAACCTAATTGTGTGTTTGCACATATGTTTCTGTTGACTGCCCAATTCCTACGGGCCTATTTCCAGTGAATATTTAAACATGCTTAATACTCATTCCTCCTCCCCGTGGAATCCTGGGAACTGTAATTCTATAAGGGAGCTGTGGTGTTTATAGAATTTCTAACCCCCTTGCCAGATTACAGTTCTCACAAGCCATAAAACTTGCAAGAATATTGTATATCTCCTTTGCAGTGTGAGTAGATTTGCATGCTAGTTCGTTGTTTCCTTGGGAAGGCTTGTTGGAAATGTTGGGCTTTAAATCCAGAACACCTCAAGAGTGCTGCTGGATCAGGCCAGAGGCCCACAGAAAGCTTGAAAGCAGAACCTGAACACAACAGCTCTCTCCACACAGCAACTGATATTATTCAGAGGTGTATGGCCTCTGTCAGTTAAGCGACAACATAACCATTGTATGGCTCAGAAAGGTGAACTTAGTTAAGAAGACTTGACTCATTTCAGGTGGGATTGACTCCTTTGTGGCATTTGGTTTCTAGGTGCCTTTTTCATCTGAGTGAACTCAGATCTGGACTCCGTTGATCTATGTGTGAAGGCCCAGCCCTGGTGCGGCTTGCCTCCCCACGGCTCCAGAAAGTCACAGGAGCTCAGCCGCACTGAGGGAGCCTGTCGGGGTGCCTGGCTGCGCCCCCCTCAGAATTTTGCACCTGAGGCCACTGCCCCTTTGCCCCCCTCTCCGCACTAATATGACTAATATGAGACATCACCCTAGGATTCATTGGGAAGCTGATTGCACAACCAATTGCACACAGCACTCCTAACTTGGTCCGAAGCCTGATCCCAGAATAGTGGCCCCCAACCCAGTGAGTGGTGATTCCGCGTCTGACACGATCAGCACACATGATGATGTTTAGCAGCAGGGCAGCTGCGGTGAACTGCTCTCAAAGTGCTCATTTGGCACGGTGCCGTGTCTTTAAGATTTGACACGGAAGCCAAATAATTGAAGGCCTTACAAAAATGATTTTACTAAAATTACTCCTCTTCTTCATCTTTGCAGTTTTCAGTATTCCTAGGAATCATTTTCTTCCTGGAACTTACGGCTGGTGTTCTGGCATTTGTCTTCAAAGACTGGATCAAGGACCAGCTGTACTTCTTTATCAACAACAACATCCGAGCATACAGAGATGACATTGATTTGCAAAACCTCATAGATTTTACTCAAGAATATGTAAGTGCTTTTGCTTGCTTTATGGCAGGGGTGAGGTCCTCCAGAGGTTGCTGAGCTGCAACTCCCGTCATTCTTGATCATTGGCCATGTTGGCTGGGACTGTTAGGAGTTGGAGGGCCACATGTCCCCAGTCCCTGATTTTGAAGGGAACGTACCTTCCTCCATCCCTGTTTTCGTTTTTGTTTCTCAGCTCTTTATCTCTGAAAGGAGCCAAGCAAGCAAAACGTTTTATGGAACAATGCGAAGCTTGTTCCCTGTGTGTAATGCGCTTATGATTGCAACTAAGCAATAGAGAAATTAACTTTATTAGGAAATGCTTTGTATTGCATCCAGGCAAGTTCTCCCTCTTGTGCAAGGATTTCTGCTTGCAGGATGGAATTTCTGCTCCCTCTCCTCCTCAAGTGTGCCCACCTAAATCTGCTCTGGAGGGTTGGTGGGGGGATTCCGTAGAACAAATTTGTGAGGTGTGCAGAGGGAGGAGAAGGAGGGAATTTCCATTGCGGTCCTTGCAAGGTTAGAAAGCCTGTTGCTGAAGTTGTGAGGAAACCAAGCCAAAATGAAACCCTGTAATGTGCAGTCCAAAACATCCTGCTCAAGATGGGTAAAGTGAAATAGTTTCCCCCCTGAAGGCTCCATAGAGTCTAGCTTTTTATTTGTACATCATAAACATCAGAAGCGAATATAGTAAAGATGGGAAGAAGCCAGTGCATAGGCTTTGATTTCATATGCCCAGTGCATATAAATCCACTACTGTGGGTTGCATCAAACAATTTGCTTCTCCATGTGGCCAGCTGACTGTGTGTGGCAGCTTCCCATGTGGATTTCCTCTGCATCGTCTTAAACAACCGAAAACTGTGGTGTCAAGTAAGATTGCCCAGTCTGTCCAGTCTGTTGCAGCAACATACAATTTCTTCAATGAGTTTTGGGGATTTGTGAGGAATGAAGTTATACATGCACGATAGCAGGCACCCAATACTTCTGCATGTTTTTTTCAGCACAGAAAAAGCTTGACATGCTGTTACCCAGAACAGTAGCTTGCAAATCCACTGGTGGTTCTTGGCTTGTGTCTCAACCCTCTAGTAATACATTTTCTCCTTCTCCAGTAAAACGGCAGAGAGATCTAGCAGTAGTGGTGATTCTGCCTGTAATAATTGTTGGCTTTCCTCCAGTGGCAGTGCTGCGGAGCCTTTGGAGCAGATGACTGGAACCTCAACATTTATTTCAACTGCACAGACACCAACGCTAGCCGAGAGCGCTGCGGGGTGCCCTTTTCCTGCTGCACTAAGGATCCTGCTGTAAGTCAGCTGGCAGTGTTGCTATTCCCAGGGGAAAGCTGCTGCATGCAAACGGGAGGTTGCCTTTTATGCTAAAAGAACTCTGTGTGAATGTGTGCTGGTCCTCTTTAATGAACCTATTTCTTGCTACCAGCTCAAAGCATGCACAAAAACTTTGTAGAGTCAGGATATCCTATGCCTGTCAATACAACTTTCACCTTCTTGAGGTGACTATTGCCAGGCTACCTGCAAGCATCTATAATGGGCTTTAGCCAGTCACCAAACTAGTTGTCTAATCCTACTAGATGAGTAATAAACACAGTGGGGGGAAGAGGTGATGCCAGTGCTAATTATAGAGCCACAAACTCGTTAACTTGGCATCCTTGGATGTCCATAATTAAGCCCTGCTAAGATGCAGCTAGCTTTGTATTAAGATTAGGACTCTAATCAGCAAATAAGAGAGATGGGATGTACTATTTAAGATACATCATCTATCGTCCCTTGTCATTGGCCTTGCTAGTTGGGGACTGATGGGAGTCAGCTGCTGGAGGACTGCAGATTCCCTAGACCTGCTTTCAGACCATGGACATTTGGCAGGATGAAGGGAGAAATTTACTGGTGCCTTTTTGTGTTTTCTCATTTTTAGGAAGATGTCATCAATACTCAGTGCGGCTACGATGCGAGGCAAAAACCAGTAAGTCCCTGTGCGCATTTCACCCTGTGTAACTTCTGTGAGAGAGGATGGAAAAGAAGGTGGAATCCAAAGGGAAGTGTTGCATAGTTTGATTTGTGTTATTTCCCCCCCCCCCCATTTGCCGTTCCCTCTAGGAAGTTGACCAGCAGATTGTTATCTACACGAAAGGTTGCGTCCCCCAGTTTGAGAAATGGCTGCAAGAGAACCTCACTATAGTGGCTGGCATATTCATTGGGATTGCGTTACTGCAGGTATTGACTGATTGCATTCATGTTCTGCCTTTCCTCTAAGGAGCTCAAGGTACTGTATATGGTTCTCTTCCTCATGACAACCTTGATGTCCTTCATCTCACAGCTTTCAGTCCCACGTGGATAATCCACGTTGCACACTTGATGTGAAATAGGAGGAAGTGATTCCTACTTGCTCCTTGTAAAAGCCAAGGGTTGTCCCTCTGGCAAGTAACCTAAACACTGGAATTAGTGGTTTCCCATCTTGTGGATCTTCTGGCTTCTGTAGCTATGAGAAGCCCCTGTAGTGCTGCGTATTTGGAATGTTCTGGAAGGCCTGTGGAAGTCCACTCCAATATCCTTTCTGGATACTAGACAAGGGATGAAAAAGATCACCTGGGCAGGTTTCACCTAACTAGCCCTGTCAGTGGAAGGCAAGTGGAAGGATTCTGCTTGTGCAACAGAGCTCTCCTCCCCCAAAATTGGCTCTGGTGGGGTGGGAAAACCCCCAGGACTGCATGCAGGAGAAAGGAGAGCGAGGGGAGGTCATTCTGTCTGGCAAATGCTTGTGTAGACAGGATGATTGGAAGAGCACAATGTTGAAGCCTGCCCTTTGGCTGTAATCCGTATCACACAGTGTTTGGGACTTTTTAATATGGAAAAAAACGTAAGAGGGGGTGTATTGGTTGCAAGTCGCTTTGGGTTGCTGTGGGAAAGATAAAGCAACTAACAGATTTAATAAATAATAACCATGGCAGAGGTCTGTAAAACTGCACAGTGTTTTTCCTCCCTCTCTCAAAATACTAGAGCTGGGGGGCATCTGCTAAAGTGGGATGGTGGGAGATTCAGGGCAGGCGAAAGGAAGTGCTTCTTTACAGAAAGCACACCAAACTTAGATGGCTTTAAAATTGGATTAGACCAATTCATGGAGAGGCTATCACAGAATTGTAGCGTTGGAAAAGACCCTAAGGGTCATCTAGTCCAACCCCCTGCAATGCAGGAATAAGGGCTACTAATCATGATGGCTATATTACCTCTGGTACCACAAGCAGCATGCTTCTGAATGCCACTTGCTGGGAATGCCAGGTGGGCAGGATGCTCATGTCCTGCTTGCTTCCTTCCCACAGGCATCTGGTTGGCCTCTGTGAGAACAGGATGCTGGACTTGGGCCTGATCCGGCAAGGCTATCCTTGTTTTCGTGGTTCTTAACTGCAGGCAGTTAAATCCACTTTAATGGGACAGCTCCATATTAAATGGGGTGTGGACAACCTGCCTAGAACCAGGTTACATGGTTTCTTGGTTGCATAGATTTGACCCACTTCCAGACAACACTTGAACCTCATGTCTTCCAGATATTTGGGATCTGCTTGGCTCAGAACCTGGTTAGCGATATAGAAGCTGTCAGAGCCAGCTGGTAAACTTGCCGACACAAGCGGCACGAGACACCGGCCAACCTCACCTCTCGGAAAGCTCCAGTGTGTCGCGTGGGCGCCGTCATATGGAAGTGGGTGACAGTGAAGTCTCGAGTTCTCAAATGGCCGGAAGTGCCTCAGACCGTTGTTTATTCCAGAGGGAACAGCACCAGCCACCCGTTCACCGACGAAAGCTTCCGAAAGCCCCAACCCGAACTTGTGTTGAGCTGTGACTCTCTGCCGCGCCCTTGACTTGAGTCTCTGGTGGATGCTCTTTTCTTCCTTTTTTGTGGTAAATGGCCTGTGTCAGTGAGACCTCAATCGCCGCCTAGTTTACTGGGCCGTCTCTTCATTCTCCGTGTCACAAGCCTGTCTTGCTGCTGCCAAACGTGAGGCAATTTCTCTCATCAGTGCACACCAAAAGGAGCGGCGTGCCTTTTCAGCAGACGGGAGGCCTGGTGCTCCCTTCTGGAAGAGAACCTGTCAAATAGAAAGCCACTTTCCCAGTCCTTGGCTCCTTCGCTTACTGGCAGGAAATGAGGCTCCCTGTGGAAGCTCTGATTAAGATCTGCTCTGTAATGCCCTCTGTTGGGGACCAACAGTGTGTAATTATTTTCCAGTCTCTTTGCAACCTTGTCCCACAAGGGAGAGCGGGGTGGGATTTAATGTCTTAATCAACAGGTTTAAGGGGGGATGTGCAGCTCTTGTCCTCCTTCACCACTGAGTTGGCAACATGTAAGAGAGTTGGAGGATGAAGTCTCGAACCAGCTTTTTAACTAAGAGAATGGGAGGTGTGGTAAACATAAAGGGGGGTGGAATACCCTACTGCGTACCAAATTTCATGAGTAAAATGGTGGAATTTGTGGAATAGACTTCAATCTCCTTTTTGTTCTTGCATTTGAGGCAGCTGGGCAGGTATTCAAGGTAGCCCCTTGGGCCAGCCGTCTCCAGCTCGATTGCTCGCTTCCCTCCATTTGTATTTTTTTTTGCATGTAGTTGCTATAATGATCCTTAGGAGTCTATTCAGTGTGACTTGTTTGGGTATCTGTGGTTTCTGAGTAGGCTTCCAATTCCAACTTGCGTATTTATTAGCGTAGATGCGGATGAGAAGAGAATTCACAGCCCTTGTTATGACTTCACCTCTGTTCAAGTACCTCTGCAGACCGCTTGCATCTTTTCTTTCAAATCTCTCCCCCCCCCTCTTCTTTTTCTGTGATTCAAGCAGTGGTAGTTTATTTAAACAGAATTTCTAAAGGCTTTAAAGAAAAATAAGTAATAATTCACAGCCTCTGTTTTCAGAGCAGGTGAAGACATTAGGATTTTGGAAGAAGCACAATACAAAACTCCCTTTAGGACCACGATCCTAAATACGTTATTTTTTGTTCTTTTTTTTCTTTTTGCACGTTAAGAGACCATTGAGACTGGTGGGCATTCAGTTTTTTGTGAATGTGTTTAGGGCCTGAGTATAGGTATTTATATTTGATTTAGATTTAAGCAGCAATGAAAAGCGCAAAAGTTGAATTGACTTTAGCATCTCTTATCAAGTAGATGGCGTTCGGCTAAAAGCCCTGTTGCATCTCGGGTGGGAGTGGGGAGGAATCTGTTGAACTCTTTTCATTATCTGACAGGGATAACGTGCGTCTTAAGGTTGAGTGTGGAAAAAGTTAATTTCCGGATAGCTGCTGTAATTGTCGTTTTAGACACCTCAATCTGAACTGAATTCAAAACAACCTGCCTCTTTATACAAGCCCCCTCTTAGTTTTAGTGGCTGACTGACAGCCTAAATTGACCCCTTCCCCCAAAGCTGCCATTAAAGCAGAGAATGGGGAGCCCATGACGTACAACTCCCTGACCATTAGTCATGCTGACCAGGCCTGGTGGGCGTTAGGATGCCAACAACCTCAGACTCACAGTCCCTTTAAAAATAACAATACATTTCCTCAGTATTACCTGATTCTTAAGAGACCCAGCGTGGCTGCCTTGACTGAATATGGGGCACTGGTGGGTCCCCAGTGGCCATCTGCATCTGCGGTGGCTCTGCCAGGGGCATATATAAAATCTATTCTCATTGTCTCACAGTTCAGTGAGCCTTCATTACCTCCTAAGCTTTGTGTGGGCTGCTGCTGAAGGGGAAGGAAACAAACCCCTTTTGCCCTGGAGTGGCAGAACAGTGTTATGGGCATGGACAAAAAAATGGCAAAGTTGTGACAGAACTTTGGGGTTTGCAGAGCTGAAGAGGCCGTGCATTCCAGAAATGAGGCCAAATGCCCAAGAATGACATGGACGTATTCTGCCTATAACAGTGAGTATGCCGAGGAAACATTCCTTGTGGCTGCTGCTGCTACTGTAGGTTTCTGAATAAGAATTTTTCCATCCTTCTGCTTGAAGATCATCTGCATCCTTCACCAACTAGCTAGGTGTCCTCAAGATATTTTGGGCAACCACTCCTGTGAGCCCCAGCCAGCACAGTTGGTGGTGAAGGCAGATTTTGTTCTGGCTCCCTACCATGGCTTCTCTCTGCTCCCTTTCTTTTGCCAAGAGTGAGTTTATGTGACCATTTGTAACTTGGCGGAGGGGTGTGTGTGTGTGTGTGTGTGTGTTTGGGTGACTCTTCCTTGTCACAGCGCTAAAGCTTTCTTGTTAACGTTCTGCCACCATGTGGTGAGGCTTATAATGGCAACCTTTTCATAATTGCCTCGTGTTGGAATTTGTCTGGTTGCTTTGACCTAAAGAGTAGTTGTCTCCTTGGTCCCAGAAGAGGGTAAGCCTAGAAACTCAGAAATTTGTGTTGTATTGCATGCATGGTTTGCGTATCTCTAGGTCCTGGTGGAAACGGAGGAATTCTAGTAACACCCCCTCTTTAATTTCTAGTGCCCTTTTTGCTGTTGCAAAGAGCTAAACAGTTTAGATTCCGTCAGCTGTTTGGTGTGTGTGCTGCAGCTTTTATAACCCTGGTTAAAAGCTCCTTCAGATTCCATAGGCATTAGGGATGAGGCATTTGCCTCTGAAATTTAGAATGTTGTTTCGAAGAACTTTCCGACTCACTTTCTTACGGCTCATACACATTTAAGCAAGCAGTGTGCACACTATCTAATGTGGACCTGTCCTCTCCACCCCACCTGAGTCCATGACTGCAAATCAGATTTAACTGTCAGCAGGCCCCCAGCTGAAACAACAAGATGCTATAAACTGCATAGAGAAAACTTAACCATTCACTTACTAGGTTGAAAAACAAGTGTCAGAGACCTGCTGATTGATTGATTGTGTTTCTGTGCCACTTTTCATTCAAATGAATTTCAAAGTGGCTTACAACCAATAAATAACCATAACATAATAAAACCTAATAGCACATTGCGAATACAGCATACATCATATACAATAATTAACAGATTATCAATAAAACAGTTTCAATAAGAAGGAAAAAATTAACAAAACAGCAACTAAAAAATATGCTAAACCTCACAGTTACGGCAAGTATGGCAAATCAATGCGACATTTAGAATCTATAATAAATGATACTAAATTAAACACTAACAAAATAGCAACTAAAAATATAAGCTAAGCACGTAAGTTCATTCACACAATCTCTGCACCCCCATGACTCCCCTTTAAAACAAAATAAAACTATACAGCAAACTAACAGCACAATAATTACTAATTGAGATAATAAGAATTGCATTTATACTAAAACTAAACTAATCCCCAGCCCCAACAAACGTCCATCCTGCCCACAGCAGTGCAAAAAACAAACAAACCAAGAACAACATTTAAAACACCATAGATTAACAAGTATTTTAAACGTTTTAAAACATTTTTGACATGCTCAGAGTAAGTGTGCCCCCCCGCCCCCTAGGCCAGGTGGAAATGGGCCTTGCAGCAGGGAGCAGTTTTCCCTCCACCTTGACCAGCTGTCCCTCTTTATTCAGCTGCTGCTTATCAATGTCAGGTTGCTCAGATACAAATCTTGACACCTGCAGTGCCTCAACCTCCCAAACCGATTCTGCAAGTTCTGTGTGTCGCATTTGAGGCCGAGTAGCTTGGCTGTTAGAGGCAAGCGTGACCACCTGTTTTTCATCTCACTTCCTTGCTCATCTCTTCTCACTCCCCCCCCCCCATTAGCACCAAATAAATAAATCCCCAGCTACAGAGATGGAAGTTTGTATACCAACTTGTCTTCTAAATACTGAAAGTCTGGGAAGCTTGTTGCTTGATGGCCAGATCCAAGAGGCCTGATTAACAAACCACATGTTTTTGTGTGCTTGCCAGCTTAGTCAAGTTAGCTCTTCAAAGACCTACACACCTGCAGTTCCTGGACAGTATTGTTATGGGAGTGATGGTGGCTCAGTCCCATGTATGAAGTCCAAAGAGCCACTTTCAGAGGCCCCCAATTATAGAGCTGTGTTCTCTCCACTGTACAACTCCCTTTGCTGGAGTTTTGTTACTGCTCTAAACCTTTGGTTAAGTTAACTGTCATATGTTGAAAATACTACATTCTAAGGGATACATCTTGATTTGAGCTTTCTCGTTCCAGAAGCTGCGGGAAATGCTTTCCTCTTGGTTTCTCCCCTTATTATTCTCTGAGCGGAGTCTTACTTTCTTTCAGCTAAAGTTGTCAAACCAAGACTTGGGACCTGGCATTTTCAGGTTCCGTGCGGCGTGTAAATAATTTTTGAACTGTAAATAGTAGCATGCGAACGATCTGATCCACACTGAGGATTGCAATTCATCATAAATGTGTATTTATACTGAGAAGGTTGTATGAGGTGAGTTTGCCTGTCTGTTTGAAAAACTTAAAAGCTTTACATATCTAGCAGATCATGCCTGGAATGCTTTAATATGCTGCCATCTAGTGTCTCCCTGGTAAAACTGCAGCTTAACAAAACTAGTAAGACTGGCCCAATTATTATTATTATTAGGTTGTTTGTTCTAGAACTGCTTTGAATCGCCTCTTCTACCCACTTTGTGCAGGGATTATATTGTCAGCTGCGCCACAGGAGCTTTGTGTTCTGATGCACCACCCCCAAAATGAATATTTCTGCTGGCTCCGCTTACCAAAGACGCTGAAGAGAGAACATTTGGATGGGAATGTTGAGGTCTCCCGAAAATGCCTGCCCACTAATGGCCATAACGCAAAGCACAATTCAGCAGACATGTGGGTGGGCTGGAGCTCTCTGTGTTCTCCCAGCCATCATCTTGAGTGCACATCATCTATGTTTTGGTGCCACACAAAGAGTGGTCTCCTGGAAAACGGGGACAGGAGGGGGATATTATTATACCTTTGGGGTTGCCACTGCTGCTTTTACTGCTCTGGTCCAACATGCCATAAATTCTGCTGCCACATTTTTGCCCCCATAGAGGCCTATGTGCCTTGCATGCTCCTGTCCATGGAGATCTTTCTGCAGTGCAGAAGCGCCGGGGACTGGGCAGCCTAATCTATGGGCATGTGTGGTTTTTGAGGATAGGTTGTGCTGCCTGAAGAGAAAAGCTCAATTGCTTGCAAGAAAGCCTCAAGTCTCATTCTTTTGAGTGCATGAAACTTCCCTTGATGGAACACATGCTGTTAGGTTTCTTAAGGAGCTTAATGCCAACTCTTTATGCTTTCTGGCACCATAGAGTTATCTGTCTTAATTGTACACAGTCATCAGAGAATATATGTATATCACGGAGGGTCTCCCCCCCTGCCTTGGTGGGCAGGGTATGTCAACGTGCAGATCCTGAATGTGCGTTTCAGACACAGCCATTCGCATGGACTTCATTGTATTGATGTACAGGTAGAAAACGTTACACTGGTGTGCTTTTTTTAAAATTAAAAATATCCAGTGCAACATGGTATATACTCCTCCTCCAGGCTCCTGCTTTCCTGTACTATCTGATCCGATTCCCTACTGTGATGCCCGCTTATGTGTGTTGCTCCACTGGAGTTGTTCCCACAATGTTCCCATGGAGAGGAAATTCAGCACTAGACACTGTTTCTCGGGCTTTAACACAATCAAGAGGGGAAGTGCCAGGGTAGTATCTGCAGCAGGGCTGGAAGGGGCAACAGAAGTGCCTTCCATTTTCCAGCGGATGTTGTATTAAATTGGGAGTGCTGCAGATGGCCTGGGTTTTGTGGCTCAATCTCCTAACCCAGAGAAGCAGAATTGCCACCCCCCCCCCCCCGCCTTTTGGCATCCACATGGAAGGAATGCTTGCACCCAGCTTTCACTCTTGACATGATGGCCGAGGTGAAGGCAGGTAACGTAAGATCTTCAGCTTGGGTAAGCACTGAACCTGGCCTCTTTTCTCCTGCAGTTCTGCATCCTTGCCCCATGCCTCTCATTGCTCGTAGATTATCATGGGCGAGAAGCAGCGCACTCCAGGGTCTTACAGGGTGCCCCCAAATTGCCTTCTCTTTGTGAGAATGTTAGGATTGGCTTTCTATTGACACCGTGTACTTTGAGCAGAAAGTGATGGGAGAGATAAGTGTGTGTATGCTCTTGGTGACTGCAAAAAGGCTGCAGTCCTATGCAATCAAGCACCATTGACCCCAGCAGCGCTTGCATCGGACCAGACGTGCATAGGATTGCACTGTTAAAAAGCTATGTATCCAAACCAATGCAGATGCTCCTTGCAGTGTGAATGATTAAAATAAGCTGCACCTGTAAGCGTCTCGCTGCATAGTCTGTGCCTAGGGAAATTGAGTCTCAAAGAAAGGTGTTCTCTCTTCATACTAAAAAACAACAACAATGAAGTAGATTGGGATCTGCGACTTCGTCTGGTTTTCAAACACTAGAAAAATGCTTGTATCACTTCCCTAAACCATTGCACGTCGCAACGAAGGGCACTACTGTAATTAACGTTGTGGTTTTTTTTGTTTTGCTTTTTCTACGAATGTATTTTCCTGTATTGAATTCTTGTAAGTTGGAAAAAAATTGATTGTAAAAAGCCAATTACACTTACTGATGATGGAAAGTATTGTTATAACAGAACTGCATGCTGGTACAGTTTGACTGAGGTTGTGTTGTCTCCTTCCCAGTTGGTCACACTTGGTCTAGAAGTGGATATATTTTTGTTCAATTGACATCTTTCCTTCACAATAGAACATTTGGTATATCGTACATAGCCCATGCGAATTTCAGTGGATGTAACTGGACTTAATACATGAAGTTAACACAACCTTTGTGTTAGTTTTTAAGGTATTGAAAGTGGTCTTCATCATGCTCTTTGTACCTTTTTTTTAAAAATAGATGCGATTTTTAGGAATGTTTTAATACATTTATGATGGACAACATAGTTTTACTAGTTGTGCAGTATTCTGTATTTTACTTGAAGTAAATCATTTTATATGCAATTTGTTAGTATAATTACAGTTTTATAAATAAAATTGAGTGACATTTTGGGTCTACTTTTCACTTGGATGTACAAAAAAAATGTTCTGCTCTAAACCCGTTGTGTTAAAAAGAAGGATCAGATTATAGTTGTTACAGGGAAAATAAAAATATGTTACAATTAAGCATTGTAGAATCGTGCGCCCTTTGGTGAATGTTGCTCTGGTCAGGGTGTTTGTGTGTATGCTGAAATCCCGTGGAAGGGAAGAAATGCCACAGAATGTGGTGTTAGCTCCTTGAGGGTCTTTGCTTCCATTTTTTTTAAAAAGTAAAGCAAAGTTTCTAGTGCCTATGGTGCAAATAATATTTGAAAGCATGACGGTGCCTGCTGAAATCTCAGAACGCAGATGAGTTGCTGGGCAAGACTTGTGGTCAGAGCGCAGGGTTTTCAACGTGACTAGCAATAGTAGGCTAAATTATGAAAATCGATAATGCGAGCAAATAAAGAGTCCAGCTATTCAGATTTTTCTTTTCCGCAGATGTGAGATTATGAATGGTGTGCCTAGGAAGTGAGGTTGCTCATCTTCCTTGTTTCTTCAAATACTTGCCTATGTGAAAATCCAGTTCTCCTTGAACTCACAAGGCCTATTGCATTAGTCATGCTCTCCTCTGATGTAATGGCATACTTTTGACTGTCCTCTTTTTTGAGGGGGGGGGGTTGTTAGGAGAGCTCTGTGGTGAATGCATGTCATTTAATCCTAAAATGGGCCACACCACAGAGCAGCGTGGTGGCAACCACTTTCCTGCAGTCCACCTGTGTGTGTGGAGTCCCAACCCTCTCATTGAAGACCTATGTTCTAGAGCAGCCTTTCTCAACCTTGGGTCTCCAGATGTTTTTGGCCTACAACTCTCATCATCCCTGACCACTGGTCCTGCTACCTAGGGATGATGGGAGTTGTAGGCCAGAAACATCTGGGGACCCAAGGTTGAGAAAAGAAAGGCTGCTCTAGAGGATCCATGATATAAACACCACCACCACCCACTGTAGAGGAACAGCCAGCTTAGTGATGGATGCAGGTACGTCCTCAGCTGTAACTACTTAAGAGAAGCTGTTTTTAAGACTCATTCCCACCCCCAGATAGACGAATTGCTGCACAAAGGAACCAACACACAAGGTAAAGTGTGAGCGCACTGGAGTTTATTTGTTTACCTCTAGGTACCATGGGGTTGACATTAATATGCAAGACCAGTGAGTGAGCAGCAATACTCCCTTCCCAAAAGAGGCTCCCTCCCAATTTTCTGAAACCCCTGGCAGTCCAGCCCGGCCTTGCTGCCTCCTGTGCTTTGTCCTTAAGTTAGCAGTACACTTGTTACGGAGTTAGGGGTACGAGGGGAGGAGTCCTTGATGTAGTAGTACCACGTCTTTCTCTCTCTCTTTTTTACATTATTATAGGACTACAACATGCACATTCTACTATGTGGCTCAAGCAACGAGAATACATGTAGAACAATTAACAGGGCTAGGAGACATTTTGTGTTTGTGTGTAAGAGAGACAGGATCCATGTTGATGGCGACTGGCTATGGGTTTATAGAAATCTTGGTTGTGGAGAGAGAGGTACCTACAGCAGTTCGATCCATGTGGGAATGTTACATGCATGCACAAGTGACACAGTGGGTGGGAGAAACGCAGCAGGACAGGATGAAAGGTGAAATCTGTGACGCGATGCTAGGTGGGAGCGCGGGTACCCCTTTCCTCAGCTTTCCACGGCGAGTCTCTGCTCTGTGAGGGAAGCCTGCTGGGCGACCGTTTTGTTCTCGTGGCTGCGGAGTTTTGATACGACGTCTAGAAAGGCCAGGCTCTGCACTTCCTTGTGAAGGAGTTCTGTCAAACAGAAGCGAGGCGGTTACTTTCCTGCTGGGCCTTTATGTGTGCAGCTGCTCTTTTGTTTGCCTTTTCTGGGGAAGCGGCAATGAACAGAGGCCTTGTCAACTTGGCGCAACGCGGTCGCTAGAGAATAAGTGGCGTTGGTGGCTGTAAGCGGTACTATTCAAGCATCTTAAATTTAGGGAGCCCCTTAACACACACACACTTTCCTCCTTGCTCTGCATATCATCTGCAAGCAAATGGGATCTGTCTTAGTCTTGCAAGGGAGACCTAGCAAACGTGAGTTGATATGTGAAAAAAAATAGGTGGCCGTGTGCAAGTTTCTGCTTCTGTTTGCTGTGTTGTGTGGGCAGGAGATGTACCCCCTTCTGTTTATTTATACACACCTTTTCTTGCAGGTGTGTGCAGTGTAAAACAACTACCTGGCACTGGGATGTATCAGTGCGTCAAATCTCCTCAAAAGGAAGTTGCAGTTGGGGCCTATCAGAGGTTGGATGGGCTCTTAGGCCCAGCCTCCCTCTCTACAGCTCCTCTGGTTGGCCATGACTGAGGCCTACAAGGGCCAATATTGTCTGAGTGGCAGCAGCTCTCCAGCATTTCAGGCACAGTATCTCCTACCATCATTTACTTGACCCTATTGTCCACAGCTGCCATGAATTGAATCTAAGGCCTTTTGCACCAGCCGGTGCTCTACCAGAGCCTTGGCCTGTCCCTGAATAAGAGTAATTAAATGATGCTGAAAACAGAGTGAGGCTTGTGTGTAGTGCAGGGCTTTTGCGACTCCTTCCCCTTTGAAGCTGGGGTGTTCTTAAAGGGGCCACCAATGCAGTTAAAGGGAGGGGTGGGGGGAGAAGGCACCGTATGCAATTAAAAGGGTCCGCTCTCTGTCACAGGACGTGCCCCCCTTTCATGAGACTCTACATAGCAGAGCAGCCTCCCCCAGCATTTTGTACTACATCTCCCCTAAGTCCCACCTTACACAACCTACTAGGTAGGTCTGCTGAGAGCTGTAGTCCAAAACATCTGGCTGGGGAAGGCTGTAAGACTCACCTCAGCCCCCTTTCTTGTGTATCCTGAACATATAGTTGAGAAGCAGCCTTCAAAATCCTGCCCCTCACTTATTGCAGACCGCCTAAGTTGAAGGAATCGTTCTACCCTCTTATACTAGCTCAGTAATTTAACAGTACAGAATGCTTTTGCTTAGCACAAAGGGTGCTTTTCTGTTCTTTTCGCACTACAGCCCCAATCATTCCCAGTCTGCTTGGCCAGCGGCGATGGGAATCGTAGTCTCTAGAAGGCACTGTATGGACTATGCCCTTGTTTAGTACCTGAATAAAGTATGCCTTTTCAAAAAAAGAAAAAGAAAAAAGCAAGCAAGTATCCAGGCAGTGATTTTTGCTACAGCTTAAATGGTGGTTGTAATTAAAGCAACCTGCTCTCCTCTGAAGATGCCAACACAGACTATGTGCTATGTCAACAAAGAAGAAATGGAACGAAGCAAGCGCACAGTACTCAAAATATTTGTTGTTGTTTTTTTGTACATCTGGAGGTCTGCTCAACACTGCTGGAAGTTGCCTAATTTAGTTGTCATGGTCGGGGGAAGATGAAAAAGCTGCTTTAGGTGCTAGGAGGATACCAGGGTTGAGGTAAACACACAATGCTTATTCTACTGGGGCTTGCTTAGGCAACAGCACAGGCTGCTCACTAACAAAAGAGCTGTTACAAATCAATTCTGTTACCCCCAACGTAGCAAACTGTGACCCTTGTTTTCCTGCCAAGTTTGCTGGTCACCTGCTTTCCAATCTGCCATGGCCTCCGAATTCCCCTTTGTGCGACCATGAGCAGAGCGGAAAATACCTAAAAGCAAGCTTAATGCCCCAAAACATTTTTATTCACCACACAATTTAATGGAAACAGCGTTTCCTATCCAATCTATTCTGCTCCGTGAAGAACATGCTTCCTACTTCCAGGATAGCTGGATATCTACAGCAGGTGTTGCTCTCTGGGTATTAATAGGTTCTAGTGACAAACCAAGCCCTGGGCCTCTCTTCTCACACACATGCACACAGCAGTGACTGTGATGGCAATGAATGCTCTGCTTTCCTTTCATTCTTTTGACGTTACATACACATTTACATTCCCTATTATCTTCCTTCAACATAAAGCGTCTGTTGGAACAGGAAAGCTCTCTGATTTGCAGAGGTGGCAGCAAACCCAACAAAGAATTCTTTGTCAAGACTGAAGGCTCCAATGGCTATAGAATGTATCCCAGCTACCTAGAATGGTGGACTGACTGCAGTCTTTGTGGTGGGGATGAGTGGTTTTCTAAAGGGGCGAAAAGGATTATTTTAAGGTTGATACAAAAAAAACCACCACACGTCAGCAAGAGAGACAACAGGTTGGGAAGCTGCCCACCCACCCCCAATTTCATAGGACTATTAAGAAGCAAGCCCACCTCTCGGGAGCTGCTTAGATGACAAGCTAAAATGAGAAACCCAGACTTTATGCTATTTTCCCAACAAGTGTTTTAAACTCTTTCCCCGCCTTTTAAAGAGATGCTTTCTAACTGCAAGTCAGGGTTGGTTGAGAGGGGCAACCCTGGATAGGAAACAATCTTTATCTCAGTTGGATGATTGGTACACCAGGAACCTATGGCTCTCCAGATGTTCATGGACCCTAGCCCCCATCATTGCTGACCACTGGCCATGGTTGTTGGTGCTGATGATGGGACTTGGAGCCCAAGGACATCTGGAGGGCCACAGGTTCCCCATCCCTGGTTCATAGTAGCTCTCCGGGGTTTCAGGCAAGATTCTTTTCTCCCAGTCTTACCCGGAGATGTCAGGGATTGAATAGTGGAATCTCCTATATGCAAAACACAAGCTTTGCCACTAAGCTACAGCCTTTCTCCATGGGTCTGAGCAAATGCACCATTCTTATGCTTTTGTTTTGTAATGAATGCTGTAGAAGAGATAATTGAAATCATATGGACCAGCCCTTATATTTCATTGGCATACCAGTAGGTCCACCATACTTTATGCTAATACAGCCGAAACTCGAAAAATTGGAATATCGTGGAAAAGTCCATTTATGTAAGCAATTGTTTTCATTAGCTACTGGAGTTTAATATATGAGATAGACTCATGACATGCAAAGCGAGATATGGCGAGCCTTTATTTGTTATAATCGTGATGCTTATGGCGTACAGCTGATGAAAACCCCAAAGTTTAGATTGTTAATTTGGGGTTCTCATCAGCTGTACGCCATAAGCATCACAATTATAACAAATAAAGGCTCGACATATCTCGCTTTGCATGTCATGAGTCTATCTCATATATTATTTCACCTTTTAAGTTGAATCACTGAAAGAAACGAACCTTTCCACGATATTCTAATTTTTCGAGTTTCACCTGTAGTTTCAGGGATTGGTTTTCTAATACAGAAGCACCGGTCCAGCTAGTTAGTCGTAACTATGGAGTGGTCTACACAGAGTCTGATGGTAGGGTCTCATGGAGGTAGAATGTGTTTTTACTACAAACTAGAGGAGTGGGATCACATTTTTGAATATCCTTGCCCATATTAGATGAGCACAACAAGGAAGAGGTGGGTACCTTTGTCTTCAATGTGCTCGTTTTCTACTTGTGGGAAACCTGCAGGAAGCGTTAAAAACTAGCATCTCTCTTGAATGCAAGCCCCCTTGCTTTCCATGAGACTTCTGTCTGAATAAGCATGCATTCACTGCTATGTTCAATGATGATTGCTTCTGCGTAACTGTGCATAAAATTGCAGCCTTTGCTGCAAATAGCCTTGATTGAATCTGTCATCTCCATGCCACTCCTGGCTCGACAACAGGCTTGTGTGTCAGCCTTGGGCACGTAATGTACAACCCTCGTGACTTTTTGAAAGTTGATCTAAAGCAGAGCTGTGGAAAGACTCACCTGATCCCATAAGAGCACAGATCAGCACCATGGAATTGTACTTGATTTCTGGTGCACTCCTCTCATCCGAAAGCAGCCTGTGTAGAATCTGCACTAACTGAGCACTTTCGAGATCCTTCTCTGCTGTGGCTGTGAATCAAAACAAAATGGGAACTTTTAAACTCGGAAGGACTGGCTTTCTTTTGTTTTTTCTTGGAGTGGTGGTGGTGGTGGCATTTACTGACATATTCTAGTACAAAGAGTGCTGTGGAACCATAATACATGCCTCGCTTAATTGAACAGAATCTAAATTTATACTACTTGGTGAAGGAAAGCAGGGAGGGAGGTGTAATTGTGTTGAAGAAAGCCAATTGTCTTGTCTACTGGGGGAGCTTCCTCCTTCCAAGAAATTGGGGTAAAGTCCACTCGAGGCTCACTTTCAATTGCAGAATTTACACAGAGGAAGTGCTACAATATTCTCTGTTTGGGACAAATCAAAATCAAAATCCCACAAGTTCCAATTGAATCCTTCTGGGTTTACCCCAATCAATGTAACATGCTGGGGGTAATCTCCCACCACCAATAAAACGGATTGAAGGAAGCGCATTTAACCACCAATACATAATTTTCTTTTAAGAACACCAAAAGAGCCGGGGACAAAATAATATCCCATGAAGTTCCCTACAGATGCCTGAATTTGGGATACTCTTTTATTTCAGCCCATGAAGAGATTTGGAGGACTGAATAGCCCATGGGGTATTCCAAAGAAAAACTGATCCACAGAAACAAATAAATTTCCTTCTTTTGACACAAGCACACATGGCTTATTGTGAGGGTACTTTGCTTGCTCAAGATACAGGGGGATTTGGCTTGGGGTAGTAGAATGTACCCCCTCAAAAAGTCAATGGAAGTTTAAAAAAAAATTCTGTTGAAGGAGGTTTAAACAAGTCCATGTCCTCAAATCTTAATTCTGTCTCAATGGGAAATACAGCGATAAATTCTCTCCCTATATCCTATTCTCTCCCCTAAGGTAACCTCTCTTCTTGAACCAAAAGAATTTATTTTTGACCCTGTTATCCCCTACTGCCTTTCTCTTTTTTCCTGTTATTTACCTAAAGAGAAACTACTTGGCAGAAAAACCCAGAAACTTTGTCATTTCAAATCACTACATAAAAGATGGGGGGAAACTATAACGCTGAAACAACAAAAGACACCCAGTACCATTCTTATAGTGGCTACATTTTCTAAAGCTTACTTTGTCTGAAATAGTCCACTGGGCAATTATGAAAAAGAAGCACAATTTGAGTCATGAGTGATGGTGGCGAGAGGCCAAGGCTTCATTCACACATCCAAGCAGCATGTCACTGTGTGAGGTTTGACACAGTCATATTGGCTGTTGGCTTCAACACTGCTAGTCACTTATGGGTTTCCCTGTCCCCACACCCACCTGGAAACAGGTGCCATAGCCCATTTTGCTGCCCATGTCTGCAGTGATGCCTGTATAATACTTGCTTAAGCTTTCACCCTCACCAAGAAGCACTTCACTGTTCATTCATGCCTTAACCCTGACTTACTCCCTCTCCTTCAACAGAGACCTGAGTACAAAGTGTTAACCACAGAGATACTTACCTAATTCTAGAGCTGCTATTAGTGCCAAGGCGACAAGAGCTTCATTCTGCATTATTACGTGTTCGCTAGTTGCCATGGTAACTAAATGCTTAATACCGCCACTCTGAACAATGGTCCTAATTACATCCTAAAAAAAGACAACGCAAAGTATTGCAGGACATGAGGAAAAGTCTGTTACAGATAAGCAAAACAGAACAATAATGTACACTATATTGGTATATTATACACATAACAAGAGTGTGTATGTGCTTTACAACTGCTATTAAAAAACAAAACAAAACTTGAAAGATTTGGCTCCCACCTACTCAGAAGTGAACATATGAAGTAGTCAGAACACTGGTTAATTTAGCAGTTTTCTCTATGCCATGAGTAGGCAAGGTGGCACCTTCTAGATCAGGGTTTCCCAGCCTTGGGACTCCAGCTGTTTTTGGACTATAACTCCCATCAACCCTAGCTAGCAGGACCAGTGGTCAGGGATGATGGGCACTGTAGTCCAGAAACAGCTGGAGACTCAAGTTGAACTCTAAATGTTACTCGACTCCCAGTGGACCATCCAGCATGGTCAATGGTCATGGAATGATGGGAGTCTCAATCCAACAACATCTGGAAGTCTCTGGGTTAGAGAAGGCTGCCCTAGTCTACTCTAACTGGTGGTGGCTTTCCAGGGTCTTTGGCAAAGCTTTTCCCCACAACACCTGAAAATCCATTTAACTGAA
The DNA here is from genome assembly GCF_009819535.1 of Lacerta agilis. Lineage (NCBI taxonomy): Eukaryota > Metazoa > Chordata > Lepidosauria > Squamata > Lacertidae > Lacerta > Lacerta agilis. Next base: position 54,813,344 of record NC_046320.1, read on the forward strand.
TTCCAGGTCAAATGATGCTGAGCTACACGCCAAAAAGCGGATCAGACTTCTCCAGACAGGCAAGTAGCCAAGGAACTCCAACATCCTGTCTATACCATGCTGGGCTGGCTCTAGCACTGCCCACATGTCCCTGTATCACATAGAATTGGAAGTGACCCTGAGGATCTTTTACTCCAACCCCCTGAAATGCAGGAATATGCTGGTGGCCCATAAGGAGATCAGCATTACCAGTATAACTGCACTCTAACCAACTGAAATCAAAGTCAAATCATTGCTGCTGCTTTTCAGAGGCAGTGCCCCTGCCCACATTGTAGCTGTTAAACCCTGTAGCAGCCTTTTCATTCAGAACCTTCCAAGTTCCCCGGTGGCCACGAACTGCAGGAGAAAAGTTCTTTCTCCTCTGTAATACTGAAATGAAGCTCTTAGGTTGGACGATTGAGGACAGACAAAAGTAGGGTACATAGTGCACAGTTAAGGCAGTACCCCATCACTTTGCCCCCAAGCTTTTTGAGGCGACCAGCAACAAAGCAGAACAGCACTTGAAGACGCTCGTGTTGTGGCCCATGTGTCTCTCAGTGTGCCATTGCTGCAGATGTGAAAACACACACCTGCGACTCCGGGAACAGTAGGCGTCAATTACATTTCTGCACATTTATTTTACAGCTTCAGCTTAAGTACAGCACAGTTTGATACCACGGCCTTGGCATTTAAAGTAGATTTGATATTTTGACTGAATGAGATGATTAAGTGAAAGGCAACGGCAAGGAAAATGCAACAGTGATGAAAACGGCACCCGCTTCTCCTCCTTGTTCAAGCCACAAGCTGAAACCCATTAAAACAAAACGTGCTTATGCTAGTTCATATTCCGTAGTGTTCAAAAGGATTGTGCTGTGACATTTTGCATGCAAAGGAAACCAACAAAGCAAACAGCAGAGTGGGACCTGGTTAACCTCCCTGGGGAAGAGAACTACAGTTGTTGATCCAACTGAATACACTGAGAATTTATTCCCAGAATCCGGGTACCGGTAATTTTACACCTGAATCTTGACCCATAAAAGCCGTCTCACGTGCAGAAACAGGTTCTTATATGTAAACCAGAGGGAGAAGCTCTACATTGCTAGCCGCACATGTAACAAGTAAAGCCTAGACTAGCCTTCCCCATCCAGTTGCCCTCCAGATATTTTGGACTACATCTCCCATCATCTTTTACCATGGGCCATCTGGAGAGCACCAGACTGGGGAAGGCTAGTGTAGGCTGACAGGATAACTTCGGGCAAGCCACATCACCTCAGGTGGTTTAATTCCTTAGCTCTACAAGGGGAGCAATCTGCCTCAGAGGAGTGAAGCTGCTCTGGCAACACAAACTTACTTCAAAGCCTTGTGGTTTTTGCAGGAGTCACTTACTTTTGATTTGCTGTGTCGTATAAGAGCAGAGAGTAGTCTGTTTGATTCTCCCATCACACCTGCGTGGTCCTTGGCTTCACACCACTCCACCAGCCGTTCAACCAGCTTCACGTTCTTCCCCAGTTGTTCGGCAGCTTCTGCTACATATAACAAAGATGGCACTTTTTTTTCAGTACACAGCAGTTGTTGTTCTAAAAAAAAAAACCAAAACCCAGCACCCCACATTCCTGAAAGGTGGGAAAGTACAAAGAAAACAACAACCTTGATTTTGAACAAAGAGGAGGCAAAAATAGCAATGGGCAGAATCCAGTTGGTGTTGCTCTGCTAGCAGATGATGTTCATTAGCAGAATGAGGAAAGAGATTTTTTTTGGGGGGGGGGATTTCTCCTTCCCTAAGCAGTCTGGCCCCCACTCCAAAAATCTACTGTGAAGAAACCTCCTGGAACCAATTGGGGAAGAGGACAGAGGAACAGCCAATAATCAACTCCCAATTCTGCTGATGGATATTTTCCATTAGCAGAGCAACACCAACTGGATTTTGTTTAGGGAAATATTATCCCAGTCAAAGGACATTGCTCAAGGTTGTACAGAAGGGCTGGTGAGGGGTGTGGCCTGGGGACAGTCCAAAGGGCCAGACAGAGAGTTTTGAAGGTCCACAATTGGCCCCCAGGGTCAGGATTCCCACCCCGAGGTAGGTTAAAAAGAACTGGAATGAGCAGGGTCAAAGGTACTATAAAGTATGTTTTTCAAAAAGGAAGCTGTGTTACTGGCTCTCGAGCAGTCAATAGAAAAATAAATCTTGAAGGTCAGGTGGGGACAGTTAAAGGAAGATATCTGGAGTCTCCTCTAGCAACCATCACATCATTTTAGAGAAAAAATTCCATCCATGCTTGTCCAAAACATTGGCAAGCTGTATAATAAAATTGTATTTTGCTGTAAAAACAGGATGAAACAAGGGCTGCAGCCCTGCTAACCTGAATATTTTAGTTCCACAAGATGTAGCAAATTCCTTGTAATACCTTGTACTAAAATGTAAATAATCTGAAGCTGCTCATTTTATCCATGGCGTGCTGACTTCAAAATTGTGATAATTCAAAATCATAGTAAATGTCAATTTTTATAGCTTCCTTTTTCCCTTGTCTCTGATCTTTTAGCTTCCCCGGCCCCCTGCTATCTTACTTCCAAAAACTAGCTCTGGAATTTTAAAAACACACATTTAAAAAAAACAAACAAACAACCCTAGAATCTCAGGCAGACACAAACTTAACAGAAGTTGATCAAGAATATTTTGTAAACTCATAAGCTGTTTATTGTTTACTTCTGGCTGAAAGCCTTCCGAACTCTACTCTCTTTTTGCATGGAGGAAATTTATAATTATGCTGATGATAAGGATTTCAAGATACATGAAGTCCTCTGTGTAAGCAATTCAGTTGTCATGAAACTATGGCAATCTGCATTTATTACTTGCAGAAGTTCAATAGATTATGTTGTTGCCTCAAACGTCGCTTTTTTAAAATAAAAGGTGTTGATATAATTGTTAACTATTTCACAAAACTGTTCGCGTGTGTAGGAAAAGAGGATTTTTGGAACACTTGAAGCTGCAATATACTTAAGATATTCACTGCATGCCACGCTACGGCTGAGGCAAGCTGTGCTATGCCAATAAATCAAGAGCTTAAGCTTGCGCTTAGATAACTACAGACCATCTCAGGTTTTTAAGAAGTCCATGCTTTTTTCACTTTGCAGATGCATTCAATTTATTTGAAGGATTTTCTTGAAATCCCTTTTTTCTTCTGTAAGGAACGTAGCAACAGATCAAGGGCAGAATCACTTAATACAGGAGAACAATTTATTTTTACCTTGTGCATCTATTAACATTCTTAACGTCCCCAGCAGCTTGAACTGAACAGGGGGCATCTCGGATCTGAGAAATTTCAAAACGGCTTCTGCCACGCCAGCTGACAGCATCTTCGCCTTATTTACAACTGCATGAATAAAGAACAGATATTATCTGAGAGGCACTGCGGAGATGATACACTTACACCGCGTGAAGAGATTTAGTCCTGAGGCAGCCTTTAAACGCCTCCGAAAGCAACATTAGAGGGTTCAGTTGTGTGAGGGGTGGGGAAGATGATCAGAGGAAGCAAGACTGGGTCCTATTCTACTCCCATTTGAGTTGTAGGATTAAAAAAAAAGTTTAATACAATACATTATTATTATTACTTTATTTATATGCCACTCATCTGACTGGGTTGCCTCAGCCACTGTGGGCAGCACCCAACAAAATATTAAAAACGCAGTAAAATGTCAACCATTAAAAACTTCCCTAAACAGGGGTGCCTTCAGATGTCTTCTAAAAGTCAAATAGTTGTTTATCTTCTCAACATCTGATGGAAGGGAGTTCCACGGGGTGGGTGCCACTACCGAGAAGGCCCTCTGCCTGCTTCCCTGTAGCTTCACTTCTTGCTGTGAGGGAACTGCCAGAAGGCCCTTGGAGCTGGACCTCAGTGTCTGGGCTGAATGATGGGGGTGGAGACGCTCCTTCAGGTATACTGGGCCGAGGCGATTTAGGACTTTAAAGGTCAGCACCAACACTTTGAATTGTGCTTGGAAACATACTGGGAGCCAATGTAGGTCTTTCAGGACCGGTGTTATATACATTACGTATCATATATCAATCAGTTCATCCTATATCAGTCCACTTAACGTCTTACACTATGTTAAATTTGCTTTTCTACCTACCCAAGTAAGAAAACCTTATATAAAACTTCTATTACCTCCTTTCTTATGTTATATTAACTGTGTAAGTATATGTAGTTCCCTGTATGTCAAACTACAGAAAAGCTGACACAATATGTTTAACCAGTGTATGCTCTATGGATGAACAGATGTCAAAGTGTGAAACACACACACATCCTGCTCTATTGGCCTCTAGCTTCCTCAACCTCCTGATCTATTTTAAAATTATTTTAGCACCATGACTCTAGGCTTTAGACTGAACTTTAAAAGTTTAGACTGCCTTTAAAACCTGTAAGTCGTCTGCTTCTGGCTATTTTCTTTAAGGGCCTCTTTGAAGCCTCTGGCTGATATAGTAGTTCTGGGCCCTTTTATAATCAAATAATATGTCCCGCTTAGGAAGTTTTGGGGGGCCAGGGTGGGGCAGGGCAAGGCAGAGGCCTAAGAAACATTTCAGATCAATAAAGCAGTGCTGTATCCTATTGTTTGTGGTGACTTCCAGTTGCAGAAGTTACATATTTGTAAGTAAATGTATGAGTTACTTAGGTATATTAGAACAAGCCTGCACCTTTCACCAAATGAGGTGGTAGATTTGTGGGCTATACTCACTATAGACCGCAGATGTAGAGGAAAAGAGGATGGAGGAAACACCCTATTAGCATAAGACGACTGTGTTGTGTTTTTTAAATGGGGGCTGATCCACACAGCGCTGGTGTGTATGTTCTAAGTGCAGAGGGATGTGGAAATGAGCCCTGCACCTGTACACCCTGCAGTATGTACGGAACACTTAGTACAAGCCAACATTATGCACATCCTACTCATGCGATTCATTCCCTGTAAAAAAAGGGGGGGAAGGGACTGGGGACAGGTAGGTCACATGGGCAAGGTATAAGAACCAACCTGAGTTCACACAAATAACTGGATAGACTGAGCAAGTGTCAGGGACTGGTGGTGGGAGGCAACCGCCAGTAAACTCCCAAGGGATACCCCAGAGGAGGTAGGCTCAGAGCCAGGGAAGTCATGGTGGGACACTGAGGAGAGGTCAGAGGGGAAGAAGATTGGGAAGAGGAGCTGGGTGCTGAAGGGGCAACAGGGTTTAGTGAGCAGGAAGAGCTGGCGGAAGAGAGCAGTTTAGACTCTTGAGGCTGAAGAAGAAGAGAAGGGATCAAGAGGCTGTTGGTGAATCCAGGGAGTCTCCCTCTCTTGCTGTGACAAGCTCCTCTTCCCCTCATCTAGTCCCCAAGAATGCACAGGATAATTAGGAGACAAGAACAGAGGCCAGAGGTGTGCAGACGCAGTTTGAGACCGCTTGAGAAACAAGACCTACTGGGAATGGTTGCTAAGCGGTATGTTGTTTCCTTGAATAAAGAGTTCACTTCGCTGACAACAGAGCCCTGCTTCTTTCATGCTGACCTGCGTCTGACTCCAGCCCTGACAGCAAACATATGTGGCGAAGGCTCAACACATGTAGTGCCTACATAAAGGGATGTAGTATAGTTAGTTAGTGTGTGTGTGTGTGTGTGTGTGTGTGCAACATAAGGAGAGAGAGAGAGAGAGAGAGAGAGAGAGAGCTTTGAAGAGACAAGGAGGGTCTGCTGTGGACTTCGTTAAGTGGAGTACAGGTGCTGTTCTATGAACACGGAATTCAGAAGAATGCAAATCATCTCCCTCCTATCATCATCATTATGCGAATGACAAACAATCCACCTTGCAAACAGCTGCCTATAACACTGCAAGGAGCCTGTGCTTTTTGCTCAGTCTCTTGGGACCTCTCTTCCGCCGTTCCTGGTGACTGCACCTGTTCCACCCCGTGAGGCTCTCTACCCCCATGTGTGAAGCAGGAGACAGACTTTGCTCCAGAATGCATTTTAATTAAAAGTGAGAAGTTAGATGGCATTTAGAACATGGGCTAACAAGATGTTGCTTGTTCTGGCAGAGATTTCCATCTCAGAAGCTTATGCTTTATTTTTAACAAGCATTTTCCACTAAGCTGTATTTCCTCCTCGCTCAGGGAATTTCGATAGTACCGGTAATTTGCACTTCTTCTCAAAATCTTGGTTTGTTTGGGGCTTTAAAAAAAAAAAAAAAGATTTAAGTGCAATGAGGTGGGAGAATAAGAACGTTTGTGGGTGTGTGCGTGTATCTACACATAGAATACATCTGCTGCTCCTCTAATAACCCTTAGCTGTACCATAAACATATACAAATAGACATGGAAAGCAAATAGGTGCTGAATGACTCCCTAACAGGAGTTCAAAGAGAAATAAAAACGAGAGATGTAACGCTGCACAGAGATGCATGTAGAAGAGAAAAGTAACTGACGGGACTCTGACCATTTCATTAAATCTGGTCTGTCATCAATCCAACACGGGTCAATTCAATTATATGCAAATCACATAAACTCAAAGTGGGCTCTGCCTTATGGACTGGCGGCCAAGTTTGCTCTTTATCTTTATAGCAAATCCAACCACTTGCATCTCCACCTCCTCTTCTTTATACAGTACTGTACTATTATATTTTATAAAATAAAATAAAAAATGTGGTATTTATCTGACATTTGCCCATAAGTGCTCATAATATGATTGCAGCACTGCAATCCTTACACTACCAAGTAAGGTAGCCCAGTATTTTTATCCCCGTATTAGAGCTAAAGCAGCATAGTTAGTGCCACCCAGTCAATTTCTCATGTATTAATCATTAGGAAAAAGAGGTTAAGGCTGCAATGCTAAGTGCACTTAGTAGAGAGTGAGCGAGCCCAATGAACACAGCGGGACTTACCTATGAGTAAACCTGTAGAGGATTGTGCTAAATTGTTTCCTAATGATACACAGCAGGACACGCAATTTGGAGGAGCAGAATTTCACCACCTCACACACAGACACCCCCCCCCCCCACTTTTGTGGGAGCTGCTTCTGCATTTGGTAACACGCTACGCTGTGGTCTAAACCACTGAGCCTAGGGCTTGCCTATTGGAAGGTCGGCAGTTCAAATCCCTGCGACGGGGTGAGCTCCCGTTGCTCGGTCCCTGCTCCTGCCAACCTAGCAGTTTGAAAGCACGTGCAAGTAGATAAATAGGTACTGCTCCAGCGGGAAGGTAAACAGCGTTTCCGTGCGCTGCTCTGGTTTTGCCAGAAGCGGCTTAGTCATGCTGGCCTGGAAAAACTGTCTGTGGACAAACGCTGGCTCCTTCGGCCAGTAAAGCGAGATGAGCACCGCAACCCCAGAGTCGTTTGCAACTGGACTTAACTGTCAGGGGTTCTTTAACTTTACCTTTTTAAACTGCTTACCAGGAATAGCGAGGTTTCGGAGCGCGCTCAGTGCTGCATGCTGCACTGTAACATTGCCATCCTCTACGTGCCTGTCCAGTAAGTCCATCAGCTTCTGAACGATGCCATTATCCACCATATGGATACAGTTTCCATCTGCGCAAGAACAGACAATCAGAGCATGCATAAAACGCTTCTCTCTGTTAAAACCATAGTTGTTCCTCCACCCAAACTTTCAGCAATAAATTTTGCTCTTCTGCGACACCAGTTCATCATTTAAAATAAAACTGGGAAGACGAAACTAGAGTCTGAGACACTGTTTACCTGCTTTCCAAATTTTCTTTCCTCCTTTTTTTTGCCTGGGCTATATGTATTTAAATGCACAGTCTCCCCTACTCCATATGTTCTTCAAATCACTTTGAAAGCAAAATTCCCAAGGGACGTGTGCATGGCTGTTTACCTATTCCTTTGCCTTTCACTGCATTGTGGGGACACCATCGCCTCGTCCCACCTAATGTTTGGCAAGTACTAATGTCCTACAAGGTGGCTATATTTTACGGTCTGAAAACAAACAAACAATTTTTCCCCGAAAGTCGGGGCTCTGTTCGGCTGCTTATAATCCCCACCATAAAATGCACTATGCCAACAAATATATATTTCCTGCCCCAGTGCTATTTAAACTTTAGTGCTGACAGCAAGCTGGAGTGTGAACCTCAATGATTTTTACCGTTTCTAGCAAAATTTGCAATTGCCAGTGCTCCTGCAAGCTGCAGCTGATGGCTATTAGACAGGATCCACAAAAGCACCCTTTGGAAAACACTTCCTTTTCCTCCTTCAAATAGTTTTTGCATTGATTCATCTGGGGGGGAAAGAAACAAAGTACATTTGGACAAAGTGTGAAAAACATGGATCTATACAGCTGCTTCGGGCTAAGTCAAGCCATTAAATCCATCAGGTACAGTAGCGACTATACTTTTGACACTGGGGTGGTATTCAGCTAAAAAACAGCACAAGCAAAATGATTCCCATTTCTGCAACAGGACTTTCTTCTTTCTCCTCCCCACACCTGCTCCAAAAGGTGGGCAAAAACCCTAAAACAGATTGGGGGGCAGCACAGGGGGAAGAGACTGAACATTCACCAAACTGAACATTCACCTTAGCATTAGGTTAAAATCTCCCTTAGCTCTCTATGGAATCAGATGGAACCTCAGCCTTGCTACATTTAGCAAGAGATGCTACATTTAACTAGAGATAGCATCTAGGATATTGTGCATGCAAAATGTGCCCTGCCACTGTTTTTCCTCTGCCACATTCAACAAAACTTCCTTGTACGCATTGGTCTTACAGCACATGCAAAAGTTCAACCTATACAAATAAAACCAGCAGGTCTGGGAACCATGCCTGCCAACTGTCTAGGAAAATTTGCTGGATGTGAAAAAGAAGAAAGTTTTAGCTGAAACTACTAAAACTCAGCCACTCTAGGTGAACACAAGCTAACCCACAGACTACAATGCGATGGCTAGAATCCGATATGCTAATGACAGCATGAGAATTCCCAGGTTCCACATGCAACACTCACCTCCCAGCAGTAGTAGAACCATAAGATCAGAGGCAGTTTTGAGCTCGGCAATGTCATCTTCTTTGTCACTGTCTACGGTCTTTTGGACTATTTCAAGTAGACATTCAACCAGGCCTGCTTCAACCAGCTGCAGCTTAATGATATCTGGGTGAAGATAGAAGAAACTAAATATAAAATGCTTTTAGAATACAGTGGTGCCTCCGGTTGTGGATGGGATCCGTTCTGGAGGTCCAGTCGGATCCCGAGGTTTCCGCAACCTGAGGACCGCTTCTGCGCATGTGGCAAAACCCAGTAAAATACTTCCGGGTTTGCTGCGCACGCATCCCGAAGTTTACGTAACCAGAGGGTTATGTAAACGGAGGTTCGACTGTACATGTGACTCCAAATAACGCGTAACAAAAGCAGGAAGACAAGGTAACTACAACTGTGTATGCCACACAATGCCGGAGACTACTAGCCATGATAACTATGCCCTGTCTGCAAAGTTGGAGGCATCAATGCTTCTGAATTCCAGTTGCAGGAAGCCAATGAAGGGGAGAGTGGTCTTGTGTTCAAATCCTGATTGCAGGTTTCCCACAGGCATCTGGTTGGCCACTGAGAGCAGGATGCTGTTTACTAAAGATTTACTTAGTTTGCTGCATTTTATGAGTTGTACTGTTGTTGTTGCTGCTGTTTTCCTCACAAAGCAAATTCATATGCTTCTGCTCTGCTTTCTTAACCCTCCTTTAATTTTTTTTTCTTGTCCCATCCAATCACAGTTCTTTAACTTTGGATCCCCAGATGTTATTGGATTATAACTTCTGACATCCTCAGCTATTAGTCAGGGCTGATGGTAATTGTAGGCCAGCAGCATCTGGGGGCCCAAGATTGAAGAACTGTGCATAGTACAAAACACTGAAATAAAGGGGGGGGAGGCTCAGCCAAAGGTTTCCACACAGACTATTTCAGCTAGGCACAGCTTCCTCAGCAAGAGCCGTGACTCAGCCAAATATCAAAATGAATTTCTCTCCCTCAGAAACAAAACTGTCACCAGAGTCTCACCATTTTCTGCCAAAGGAGCCAAAACTTCAAATATCATCTCCTTCTTGTCATGTTCTATTTGCTTTTTGAACAGTTTCACAAGCTCTTCAGCAATGTTTGTGTAGGCGAATTGCTCTTTGCTTGATTCTGTGAAATCAAAAAGGGGAAAGCTAAGTGCACAGAATGGCAGCACTGTTTTCTCTTCAGTTTATTAGGAGGTTACTTGGCACATTGATTAACAGAGCTAAACGCTCTTCGCAGACAGGAACAATATACTCCCATACTTAAGCCTGTCACTAAATGAAAAGAAAAACATCCAGGCCTTTTAAGATAAATGTGATGACCTGAATTATTAATTATGTTGAAAGCTGTTAAAAATTTGCACCAGTGGAACGTGAACGTACCCATAGCAACAGCAAAATTACCAACATATAAATTAAGCCTTCAGCTGCCATCAGCTGAACAAGAAAAATTACACAGTGAGTGCGCTGGGTTTCTGATTGAAGAGACTAAAGGTCAGACCCAGCACCTTAACATTTACATGGCTGCATGCTGACAGAATTTGTTCTGGTGTCTCAAAACAGACAAATCCAGATGCTTTGATTCAACCTTCTTTCTGGGTACCCTGAGTCTGATGGCTTTTTAAAATGCAGGTGCAATATTAAGTTTATTGACCCGTTTCTGACAGCTTAAGCCATCCATCAATCTACACAGTTGCCAGTGTAAATAATTAGCTACTTAAAAACTTTATGGTTGTATTATAAGGGAACCAGTGGGCTTGCTTTCAATACAACTCACAAGAGTAAGGAGAAGCAATGGTCATGTTCACACGTCATGCAAAGCCAAACCATGGCTTAACATTTACAGGTAGGTAGCCATGTTGGTCTGCCATAGTCAAAACGAAATAAAAATGCACACGAAAGCTCATACCAAGAACATACTTAGTTGGTCTCTAAGGAGTTTGGCCAAACTGCGAGAGGCAGTGAAGGATAGGTGTGCCTGGCGTGCTCTGGTCCATGGGGTCACGAAGAGTCGGACACGACTGAACAACAAAAAGGTGCTACTGGAAGGAATTTTTTATTTTATTTTGTTTTGACCATGGCTTAACATGATAGCACTGGCTCCTGAGAAGGAGATCACAGCTGCTTGCTGCTCCCCAGGGTTTTTAGACTGGTGTGGGTTTGGCTTAGCATGTTGTCTGAATCCACTATGGCTAAGATCTCTCCCCCTTCAATGAAACCTATAACCACAGGACAGACATTGGCTACAGACTAGGGTTAAAGGCAATAGCTTAAGAATGACCCTGGCACACAATGCCAAAAAGAAGACGATGCCACACCTTAGCTTAGCTGCCATTGTCCACTGACCTAAACACCCCCAGGGAGCAGCAAATTGGTTGTGATTCCCTCTCAGGCAGGCAGCACATTTGCGTCATCACAGGAAGCATGTGGCTGTTAAGTGGTTGAGTTAAAGTGGGCCATGGGAACTTGAGGGCTGTGCCAAAGGCTTCACAGAAAAGGTGGGTTGTGAGGAGGGATTTGAAGGAAATAATAGAGGAAGCAGTTCTTAACATACAGGGCTAATACTGAACGTAAGAACTGGCAGAACCAAACTTTCTGTGTTATTTATGTGCAGTGGCGATATATTTGTTTTAATTATATCATTTTCCTGTCACAGAACCGCCTTGCCAAGCCCAACCACTGTGGATGGGTAAGCTGGTCTTGCTGCTTGCTCCCTCGGCAGTACATTAACTTAAGCAATAAAACAATACAAACAGGAGAAATCATCAACATTGTAGTAAAAACAAAAAATTATCATGTAATCTGAAAATTGTTATGGCTCTTCCAGTGTCAAGCAGACATTAAGAACCCATTTCCATAAAAAGAGGTGAGGGAAAGAGCTGGCGGAGGAGACACACATCAATGAATACTATGAATACTAAATGAAATTTAATCATTCTAAGCTATCACTGTCAGTTTCTGCTTCACATTTGCCATATTTATCACAGACTTCTGAAAACGGAAAGTTTGCCCAGATTGAATGTTATAGTACAAAATTGGTTTGTTTGCTTTTAAAGTTTTTAATCCAAAAATTTCCAGGTGTTTTTTCCCCCCAGGCCTAGCTGGACCACTGTAAGAGGAAGGCAAACACCAACCCTGTTTGCATGAGAGGTCCTTCTAAACTCTTCCCAGATATCAAGTAGACGTAGCTGTAAAGGTATCTAATTTCATAACTGTGCATAGACTTTTTTAAATAAGCCATTATACTTTCTTGAGAGATAGAAAGCAACACTTCTTATAGTCAGGCAGTGAGGAAAAATCTGATAGGAAGTCGTTGTATTTGAACCTTAAAAATAAAGTTTATTTATGTCAGGAGTAACCAACATGGCACCCTCTAGACGTAGTTGGGCTCCACCTCCTATCAACACATATCAGCATGGTCAATGGTCAGTGGGGATGGAAGCTGTAGCCCAGGTGGAAAGATGAACTCATGTGTAGACATCAGGCAGGCAGAGAATAGCTGGAAAGGGGAACTTGGGATACTTGAATAGTGAATACAGATGAAAATATCAGCACTGGTCCTCCTATAAACTTGCCATAAATAGTAAATCAGAACAATGTAACATTAATAAATAAAGAGAACAGGTTTGTGGGTTGCATCCCAGGACTTACCAAGTTCTGCTAAATTGCCAAACGCAACAAGGCACATTTCAGTCAAAGCCGAATTTTGGCAATGAATGCCCAGCAATTTCACTAACGTAGGGATAACACCCATGTTGATGAGCTGAGATTGTAGGGTATCTGTAGACAGACAAAAAAAAAAGAGACAAATGTGTTTGAGTTAGCACTGCCTTTGCAGTATCACCGTATCGCCTCCATAATTATTCTCCAACGTCAGTAATTTAAGGAAGGAGGCAACTGTAGCCTACAATCAAAACATTGCATCTCCTTGTTCTTCTGATGTCTGCTTAGCATTCAAACCTATCATGGGAAAGAAATCCCCATACGGTCTACTACATGAGAGAGACTGCCTCTCTCTGGCCACAAACCCATTTAATAATAAACTATTATAGTTTCTCCAAAATAATCTTAGACGTTGTTAAATCCAGCTTTCCAAATCAGATGCCCTCCAGATGCTTGTTGGACTACAACTTCCATCATTCCTGGTCATTGGCTGTACTGGCTGGGGCTGATGTGAGTTGGAGCCTAACAACATTTAGAGGGCACATGGTTGGGGAAGGATGTGCTAGTGTGCATATATCCTCAGGGGGCCATAGATTTATTAAAAGAGAAGAGAAGAGAAGAGAATATATATGCAGTGCCATCACTGCCTTAAATGTCTGTGCCAGCAGAGATTCTCTCCAGAGTGAAAGAAAATTCCATGCATGCATTTCTACTTGCCCTCTGAAACCTCACAGAATTATGGACTGTGGCCTTTTACTGCAAATATTGCTGTCAGTTGTATGCATGTACATTCTACTGCTTTCAAAAGGGGTTTATACGTTCATAACAGTGTGCAAAGGACACAGGCTTCTCCAACGATGGCTGCAGCCCAAGTAAATGAAAAATGCATTTCTCATTTATACTTCCCAAATTGCCTCCTAAAGCTAGTGACTAAATACATCTCGGTATTTCAGGTAACGGAATGCTTCTGTCAACACAACCAAATAATTCTGAGGACCAGATTAAATCAATAATCATAATCATAACAAGGCAAATTTACTCCGTTCATCACAAAAAGCTCCCTTGGAAGCCCGCAATTACAAATTATGTGCACTAGATTTTAAGTTTCATGAAGAGTAATAATAGATATATTGATGTAATGTCACAGGCAATCTTGCCTTCCCCTCACCCATGCATTTTTTTTGCTTTTAAATAGTAAGGTTAGCAAGAAAAGACAGAGTAAGTACTTATGGACACTTAACACACTAAAAGTGTTATGCAAACAAGTCACAATATAGGTTATAAAAAGCTTGATAAAAACAAAGAAGTGGCTTAACAAAGAACAAGGACAAAACATTTCTGAAGAGTCCAGTGCCACAATGATATAATCTTCATAGATTAAAAAAAATATTATTGTGTGTCGATATTTGCAAAGAAAAATATGTTTGAAGATTATCCATTAGGAGACACCATTAGTTTATAAAACAAAAAACAAAAGTTTCCACAATTTAACAAGTGAAATGTGTTTGTTTTGCAATAGAAGGAAACGATGCAAACATCAGTTGTAGTCATACTGCACTCAGATTCCTCCAAGGATGCCCCTGAGCAAAATAACGGGAGCCTATAGTCTCACTGACTGACTCCTGGATTTTAAAAAGCAAAAGCAGTCGGATGTGTGATAGTCTTAACCCTTTGTGCACACAGAATATCTGCAAACTGCCCCTCCCACCTTCTAACCCTGATCAGAATATATCCTGTTGCAGACATTCAAATGAGTATAATTTGATTTTTAATTATTAAAGACACTGATTCACTATCTTCCTGCAGCAGAAAGCCACATAACACAACAATGGGGCAGGCGTAAAGGAGCAAGCCTGTCTGTTATCATTGGATCTCCAAACCTTTCTCCTGTTGCAGGCTTGTGTTGACAACCACTGACAAAAGGGTAGCTCAAGCTTTTGAACGAATGGCTGGATGTATGCAGATGTCCCGTTGCTAAAACCTTGCCTAGATTCCATTCACATCAGCCAAAGACAGAGTGTGTCTCTGTTAAGACACTCACCTAATGCAAAGGTAACAGAAACGCACACAGGAATACCCAGGCTATTCATCCTTAGTATTTTCTACTCTAACTGGCAGCGGATCTACTGGCAGCTTTGGACAAGTGTCTTTCCTGCTATCTGTTCCTTTCAACTGGAGCTGCCAGGGATTGAATCTGGGGCCTTCTAGATGCAATGCAGAAATGCTACTACCACTGAGTGGTGATTCAAAGGTCAAGGAGTGGAGGCGTCCTTTCTCCTCAATAATCAAAGCAGGGGTGGTAAGCTTTGTCCTTCAAGATGGTGCTGGATTAAAATTCTCATCATCCCCCAATATTGGCCATGCTGGCTGGGGCTGATGGGAGTTGGAAGTTCAACATCATCTAGAGGGCCACTGGGTAGCCACCTTAAGGTATGATCTGGGTCCTTCATCCAATTGCTGAAATGACAGCCCTCTTTCCTCTCCAAAAAGGATAATATTGCATGGTTCACCCATCTGAGTGTGGTAGAGGCAGGAGGGCCCTCTTGCTCCACTACCACCACAGGAAGAGGATCTTATGCGCAAGTAAGAGTCTGAACAGAGGCCAGCAAGCTTGGAAAAATGGGGAGAAAATGCAAATTGTCAGCATTAATGTAGCAGTCTGTATTCTCCTATGAGCTAATTTATTGCAATTTAGTATATTTTTAAGCCAAGAGCTTTCTTACAAAGCTTATTAAGAAACCATTACGATCAGAGAATGTTGCTTGAGGATAAGTGTTGAAGCTGGTCCTGTAACATGGTGTACCAACTAAAGGTTACAATCCTGTTCCTCTAAAATTATTTGAATTTTTATTCTGATAGCAGAAGGATAGCACTGCAAAGAGTAGAGGCTAAAAATAAAGTTTAACTGTTGATTGGTAGAATGTCATATGTTTAAATGAATGTCTTAGATTACCTGGGGCATCTTTTTATTTTATTTTGGGGAAAATATTCCTTATTCTGTTTTTTAGGCACTGTACTTTTTATGTATTCCACCCTCTCTTTGCAAATCTCCAAGATTTCATGTTCATACTTCAGTTTAAGTTACTTGGTTTAAGGACATGCACCTTTTACTTAATAAATCAGTTTGTAATTTCAGTTTTTACAGACAATGGAAAATTATAATCAAAAATTGCTGGAGCATTTGAGTTCAGCTTCTGAAGCTGCAGAAAACAAACTCTACAATTTACCACTAACTGACTGTATTTATGCGTAAGCCTTCTAAAGACTACAAGGTGCTGGAAAGCCCCCACTGTTACAAAGCTGCTTACATTTATTTTTTTAGCATGAATGGGTAAATATTAATTCACTCTCCTTTAATGCCATTCTAAGTTGTTCAGAATCTTGAGGCTCCTCCAGACATTAGTTTGGCTATTGCTTGGTAATGCCAGACATTTTGAGATTCCATGGAGGTCCATCAGCTGTGTCTTCTTCTATTGAGTGCACAGGAAGAAGCCACAATGCAGCTAGCAAACACATTACCACAGATAATGTCAGAAGGAGCATGTGGATTATTTAGGAAACTTGGAAAAACAGAAGAGTCAACTGGCTCAACACAAGAATTCGGACGCAGCATTGTGTTTTCCACTTTTAAATTCCATTTGCTTCCTCATATGCTCTTGGAATAGGGCTGGCCAATATGTTATGCTTCAGATGTTACTGGATTCCCTATCCTATTAACTCCAGCCAAGATGGCTAATGATCAGGGATGATGGGAGCTAGAGTCAAACAACATCTGGACACTGGGCATTCGGTGCATTATGATTTACTGGTAGATATTGGGATGATCTCCCATACATTGGCAAGAGTCCCTGACCCCAACAGTAGCAAAAACAAAGCTATTTATTCAATCTGATACTGAAAACAAATTCTGCTCGGAGGCACACTGTTCTTTAACTCTAATGGTGTGTCTTTTGCACCTGGCCCTGGTTGGTAAATCGTTGAGTAAAT
This sequence comes from Lacerta agilis, assembly GCF_009819535.1. NCBI lineage: Eukaryota > Metazoa > Chordata > Lepidosauria > Squamata > Lacertidae > Lacerta > Lacerta agilis. Next base: position 54,830,020 of record NC_046320.1, read on the forward strand.
TGCTGAGCGAAAGATAGAAGTGGATCTTGCAAGCCTGAAATCTGCCCAGAGGCTCCCAGTAAGAGAAGGAAGGAGCTGAAGACTCAGAAGAAACACAGAAAAAAAGGACAGAAAAGCACAACATATGGCAACTAATGTGGATAGAAAGTTCATGCTGGTTCAAAAGATGTTAAGAAGCGATCATGGAATGTATACATTTGAAAATGCTTTGGAAACCAAAATCCACCCCCCCCCCCATTCACAGTCAAATATCACCCCAGAAATTTGACAACCCAACTCTGGTTTCTATCTACTGAAAGGCTGTTGTTTCAGAATGTTTAGCCTGAAGTTTGGGCAACCAGACAAGTGGAACAATGTTTTAAGACACATTAACAGTTATATGACGAAACAAGCAATCTCATCCACTATGGTTTGTAAACCAACCCAACAAAGCCTGCGGCTCATTAACACTGCAGGGAGACACAATGTATTTGATGCAGATATAAATTCAGATGCTAAGTAAGGCAACCTTGTGTACTGCTTTAGTCAAGAGTTCATCAATTTGAGTGGTGAATTTGAAGCTTATATTTTTAAGAGGACGTGTGCTGACAGCCCAAGACTGGATGGTGTGCAGAGTCAACTCTCTTGTGCAATATTTCATTCTATGGTTATTTAAGCCCTCTTTAGAATACCCAAAGAGAGCTGGTTTCCAAGAATTTTTTAGCTCATGCCTATGAAATGTATATATTTACTATTATGTAACTGTAACCTACCGCTATACCTTTGGAAATGCAACTTTCAAGCAATATGCAAATAAACACACAAGCCACTGTAGACACAAGCATTAGCAAAGGAGAAATGTGTTGCTTGAATATTGATCCGCTTTCCATTTTTGCCTACATAAGATTTTCAAGTGGAGAAAAAGAAATGCAAAGCAGCAGAACATTAATCAACGAAAGCAATATATTCCAGTCACATACTTCCAGAGCACTTGCAAGATAAAGACAAGCTCAGTGGTTTTACATTACACTATTAAGAATTTTTCTTCAAAGGTAATGGAGGAAATGTCGAATCAGGCAGATTGAATTTTAACACAAAATGAAATGAGAAAGTATAATGTAAAGCAAAATTATTTTTAGATACAAACAATGGTATACACACACACACACACGAGATAAGATAACAGTTCTACATACCTCTTGTGTTTCTACTTTTATATCTCAAATTAATAAATTAATAAATACCATGTGGTGCAGTGGTCTGAGTGTTGGGTTGGGTCAGGGGTAGCCAGGGAGTAGCTCAGCTAACATGGCTAATAGCCAGGTATGGTGGGAGTTTAGTCCAACAACATATGGAGGACACCAAATTGGCTACGCATAGGCGAGGTTGAAAGATTGAAGCTTGCACAAGGCACAGAGTGAGCTCCTGAAATCCCCAGATCCAAACCTGTCTTCTAGTTTTGTTAAGCTTTGAGCTACCTGGATGAAGGATGGGATAAATACACTAAACAAAATGTTGAAGTGTGGACCACTCTCCTTCAGCGTTCCAGAAAGCCAGCCACACCTCCTTCTGGTCACTCAATTTAATTTGGCCTCCCCAACAGACACTCAACATTTTGGGACTGCTGAGCATGCTCAGTCCTCACTGGGCCTTGTTGTTGTTGCCCTGTTAGGTTTTGTTTTCTAAAGGATGGGTTGCTAAAATTTTACCCTCCAGATGTTGTTGGACTAAAACTCCTATCACCCCTGACTTTTGGCCATGCTGGCTGGGGCTCCTAGGAACTGGAGTCCAACCGTGTCCGGAGGGCCCCAGGTTAGCCACTTGGTACTTCTGCAAACCTTGGAGCTCCCCCAAGCTGCTCACCAGTGGCGCCATTTTGCCTAATGTTCTGTCAGCACTCACCACCTGAGTTTGTTATCAGAAGGAGTGGAAATTCCAGGCTATGATTTGATCTTACAAATTCTCACTTACACCCATAGTCATGACTATGCAAAAGAAATGGCATATGGACCAACAACCACAAGACTTCCTTCATCAGTAAATATATTCTTGGGATGGAACAAATGTCGCACCAACGTGACAGGCATACACACCCAGTCTGGGAACACTTAAGGATTTGGGTGGCAGAGGACTCATCGTGTTTGAACCATCCTTTGCTGACAATGCTATCATTCCGTAAAGTGGAATCTGTATCTTACAAGATCCCCTTTACTTTTTTTTTTATGAATTTTTTTATTTTCCAGCAAATAAAATACAGACAAGTTGAACATACAATATTTTACAATATTACATAAAACTCCGTCAAGTTTTCTGACTTCCCTCCTTCTTTTCTCTGGTTTTCTAACTTCTCGCTACTTCCTCGCTTTTTCTTATTTCCGTTTATTTTACTAACTTGTTTTCCTCACTTTGTCTTAACATGTCATCCTAGTGCAAGAATTCTGCCAACACCCGAAAGTGTTACCGATTTTTACAGTCTTTCATATAATCTAAAAATTTACCCCACTCCGATTGAAACCTTTGGTCTCTTTGATCTCTTACTCTCCCCGTTAATTTGGCCAATTCTGAATATTCCCATAACTTTGTTTTCCAATCATCCACCGAAGGTAAGTCTTTTGATTTCCAATACTGCGCCAAAAGTATCCTTGCTGCTGTAGTTGCATAAAGGAAAAACCTTTGGTCCTTCTTTTTTATCTCATTTCCAACTAAGCCAATTAGAAAAGCTTCCGGTTTTTTTATAAATGTATATTTAAGTATTTTCTTTAGTTCATTATAAATTACTTCCCAATACTGCTTGATTTTATCGCATGTCCACCACATGTGGTAGAAGTCGCCGTCCTTCACCTCACATTTCCAGCATTTCTTATCGTAACTTCTATACATTTTTGCTAGTCTTACCGGTGTGAGATACCAGCGATACATCATTTTCATGATGTTCTCCTTCAAAATTATGCAAGCAGTGAATTTTATGTGTTCGCACCATAATTTCTCCCACATTTCAAATTGAATATTATGACCTATATCTATAGCCCACTTTATCATTGTTTCTTTAATTTCTTCATCTTTTGTGAACCACTCTAATAAATAATTATACATTTTGGATAGTAGTTTCTCCTTTCCTTCTAGTATTTCTTCTTGGAATTTTGATTTTTTCTTATCGAAATTGTGTTTTCTTTTATCCTCATTAAATAAATTGTACACCTGGTGGTATTGGCTCCACCCTGTCAACCTTTCCGCCACCTGATCATAGGTGGAGCTGCGGCCATCGTAGGATCGTGGAATATTCCCTCTGGGAGTTCCAGGCGTACCTGGGGGAAAAGGGGTCGCGCAAAGGCTAAGCGGACCCGATCACTTCAAGGGGGGTTACCTTGAAGACCAGTGTACCCGGCAGCGTCGCTAGCTGCGCCCCCGAACCCGAGGTTTGAGAGCAGACGTCGGGAGAAGGGCGGAAAGCGGACGCAAGACGGGGACATCGCACCCCCCCAGTGGCGCTAAGCCTCGAGATCCAGATGAAAGCAGCCCGCTTCCAAAACAAAAGAAAGAAGACAAAAGAAGATCAGGGCAACGAAAGAGATCGCAGTTGCTCTTAATTCGAGAACGGTTAAGTGTGCAATTTGGAAGAGAGCAAGAGACGCAAAAAGGGAGTCCGTCTCTTCTCTGGAGTGAAAATGGCGCTGGGCATGATTGTGCAAGACGTCTAGAAGATAACGTTCCTGCAAAGTGAGTAACTTTCCTTTTTGATTGACCGCCCGGGAAGCTTGCAGATCGGGTGGATCAAAATATTATTATAAAACAAGATCGGAAAGAGTAGAGTATCGCAGAAACCAAGAAGGTCCCGTGGGGGGGGAAAGTAAGAAAGAGAAAGAGACTTTAAGAAAGAGACTTTAAGTTTGGTTTGTCGCTGGGACGCGGTCGCGACACGGCTGAAAAAAGGACAAAGGGGGAGACGTTGTGGTATGGTTGGAGAAAAGCCACCTTTGATCCTGGGATAGCTCTGTGGTGCTTTTTAAAGCATATTTCAAGAAGTGTTATATCTTTGGAGAAGATCGGCCCCCCCCCTCCAGCACGTAGGAAGAATAACCGGCAGACGACGAGAAGATATATAATCTTATTCTTGGCTTTTGTTCAAAACAGAGGGGTAACGACCTCTCGGATTACAAACATCGTTTGACCTGACGCTGGGAATTAATACCGCTTTAATTTGTTTTGAAACACTACAAGGGAAGCAGAGAAATAGCCGCCGGACTGAGCTGTTGGGGGAGCTTTCAAGGAGGGAGGGAGAGGGGCTTTATTTTGCAGGTTTGTTTTTCGTCTTTTGTGGACTGTCTTTGTATTCCGATGACTGACTTAAAGAGATTTTAGGGGAACTGCTGTCTTTGGAAGGTTATAAAGTAGCGGGAGAGGAGAAGAGACTGAAACAAAGAAACTGAAAGTATCTTTAAGACTCTGGTGAACAAAGAAATCGAAAGTAAAGTAAAAGGACTGTTGATCCGAGCATAGACGCTCTCCAATAACTATCTATCTGGCGCCACCTTCAGGCCTAAACGAGACTGTAGGATTGATTGTAAAGTGAACGAGATTGGAGCCCCCTGGTGGTGGAAAATAATCATTGTATATTAGGTTTTGAATTAAAATTGGAATTGGTTATTGTAATAAGATGAAAGGGATTAAGGGGAGCGCAACGCCAGGTGATAGAAGACCCTCAAAGCAGGAGGAAGGAAAGGAGTGGGAAGGTTTATTGGCAGAAATTGAAAAAGAGATAAGGCAGAGTGAGCAGAATATTGAGAAAAAATTGTAGATCTGAAGGAATCTATGGATGAGAAATTTGAGAAAGTAGTGGGAGAGCTAACAGAACAGTTAAAAGAGCTGTCCACTAAATCCAAGACGATAGAAAATTCAGTGAAGAAAGTCCAGAAAGAAGTTAAACAATCAAAAAAAGACACAGAAAAAGTAAAAGAAGAGATTGGAGACCTAAATAGGGCCCAGGAAGAGATGCTGGACAATATTGCACTGTTAGAACTGAGGCAGAAACAACTTAATCTCAAATTTCGTGGGATTCCGGTGGAAGCCAATGAAAATATTAGACAAAAATTAGTGGTGGAACTGGCCAGATGGCTAGACACCAAACAAGAAATTATAGAATACTCAATCCTGAACGCCTTTAGAATAGGTGTGAAGTCGGCAAAAGCAAGAGCGAAAAAACTGCCAGGTGACTGCCTAGTAATGTTCAATTCGATGGACATTAGGAATGAAATATTGAAATTAAGCCACTCGCAGAAGTTGATAGTAGGGGGAAGGGAAATCATCATCTATAAAGAAATCCCAACAAGATTTTTAAACAAGAGGCAACCATACCATGCGCTGGCAGGTATTTTAAGAAGGAAAGGGATAAGCTTTAGATGGGAATTTCCTGAAGGACTAACCTTTTACTTCAAAAGCAAGAGATATAAGATCAAGAGTGAGCAAGAATTAAAGAAATTCACCAGAAGATACCCAAAGGAGTTGGGACTGGAGGAGGATAAGAAAGGAAAGAGGAGGAGAGAAACAGTAGAGGGCGAGACGGAAGTAGGAGCAGTAGGAGGAGCAGAAGAAGAGGACGAGGTAGAAGAAGGAGAAGGAGAAGGAAGTGGACAAGAAAGTGAAGAAGAAGGAGAAGAGGAAGAGGAAGAAGAAGAGAAGAAAGAAGAAAAGGAAGACAGCGCAAATACCTAAAAGAACTTGACAAGAAAGTTGTAAGATCATAAAATCGGAAAGTAGACATGATTTTAAAGGTTCAATCGTGGAATATAAATGGTCTAAACAATAAATGTAAAAGAAATAAAGTTGAACATGTTTTGATTAAAAAGAAATTAGATGTCATATGTTTGCAAGAAACCCACATTGCCAAAAAACATAGGAAAATATTAATAAACAAAAGACTGGGTCTGGATTTTGCGACAGCGGATAAAAAGAAAAAGCGTGGGGTGGTTTTTTATGTAAAACACAAGTTGGAACCCAAATTAATATATAAAGATGAGGAGGGGAGAGTGATAATCGTACAAATTAAATGGCAGGGTGAGAAACTGTTGCTGGTAGGAATATACGCCCCAAACAATAAGAAAGCCAAGTTTTACAAAAAACTTGAGGAAATCCTACTTGAACATGTTGACCAAAGGCAAATCTTAATGGGAGACCTAAACGGGGTGGTAACTCCAGCAATCGATAGATCATCTAGAAGCACGGGCTCCGAAGGGAAATTACCGAAGTCTTTTTTCACGTTGATAGAGAATTTAAATTTAATAGATATATGGAGATCCAAACACCCAACAACGAAACAGTACACGCACTTCTCAGAGCCCAACCAAAGCTCAGGAAGAATAGATTATATTTGGGCCACCAAGGGAGTAGTGTCAAAAGTTAACAAAATAGAGATCCAGCCAAGAACCTTATCGGATCATAATGCCATTTATATGGAACTAAAAGGAGAAGGTGCCAAGAGTAGGTGGAGGATGAATGAGAATATATTTAATGATGAAAAAGTGGTTGAAAAAGCAAAGAAGGCAGTGAATGACTACTTTGCATTGAACACAAACGAAGAAACAGATCTAAACACAATTTGGGATGCCAGTAAGGCGGTGATGAGGGGCTTCATGATTTCACAAGATATTGGTATAAGAAGAGCAAGAGAAAAAAAGAAGGAAGAAATATTGAAGGCATTGGAAGACAAAGAAAAGCAACTAATTCGGAAACCAAAAAATCAAGAATTGAAGCAGAGTATCAAGTTGCTAAAAAACCAATTTGAATCGATGATCAATCAAGAAATCGAGTGGAAGTTAAAATGGTTAAGACAAAAAATTTTTGAATATGCAAATAAGACAGGGAAATTATTGGCATGGCAATTGAAAAGAAGACAGGAACAGGGTATAATAAATAAAATTAAAAAGAATGAAGTAATAACAGATAATCCAAAGGAAATTAGAAATGTATTCCAAGATTTCTATAAGAATTTATATCAGAAGGAGCAGGAGGAAGATGAAGAAATAGACCGTTATCTGGAGAAAAATAAACCAAGGAAAATTTCAAAGGAAGACCAAGAACAGTTGAATATTCCAATATCGGAAGAGGAGCTCAAAAGTGCAATACAGAAATTAAAAGGGGGGAAAGCCCCAGGCCCTGATGGCATATCGGCTAGGTATTATAAGGACTTGGCACCACAACTAGTTCCAAGGATGTTAGAATTGATGAATAGGATTCTAACCAATGGAAAAATACCAGACTCATGGAAAGAGGCTTTTATTACAGTAATCCCCAAACAAGGTACAGATCTGACGAATGTGAAAAACTACCGACCGATTTCCCTATTGAACCTGGACTATAAATTATTTACAAACATATTGGCTGATAAGATTCAAAAAGGTTATGAATAAAGTAATTCACAGAGATCAAAATGGGTTCCTACCAGGTCGCCAAATGAAAAATAATATAAGAACAATTGTGGACCTGATAGAATATTTGGATTTGAAAATTGATAAAAAGGCAGCACTAATTTTTATTGATGCCGAAAAGGCCTTCGATAACGTATCTTGGGAATTTTTGTTGAAGGTATTGGGAAAGATGGAGGTGGGAGAAAATTTTTTAAAGGGAATCACGGCTATTTATAAAGAACAAACAGCGAAATTAGTGGTTAACGGAATACTTTCAGACAAAATTAGAATTACAAAAGGCACAAGGCAGGGTTGCCCGATATCGCCACTTCTCTTTATTATGGTTTTGGAAATCCTGACAAATAAATTAAGAGATACAAAAGAGGTAAAAGGAGTGAAGGTCGGTAGGAGGGAATTTAAAGTTAAGGCATTCGCGGACGATCTGGTTATGACTTTGGAAGATCCATTACAAAGTATGGGGAAAATGCTGGAAGTGATAGAGGAGTTCGGTAATTTGGCAGGTTTAAAGATAAATAAGGAAAAGACAAAAATGTTGGTTAAGAATCTGGACAAGAAGGAAATCGAAGAAATACAAAAAGAGCATGGTATTATGATGGTGAAAAAGGTCAAGTATTTGGGAATTTGGTTGTCCCCCAAAAATATAAACCTATTCAGTGATAATTATGAACCAATCTGGAAAGAAATTAAAAAAGATTTAGAAATTTGGAACAAATTAAATTTATCTCTGTGGGGTAGAATAGCATGTATAAAAATGAATGTATTACCGAGAATTCTGTTTTTGTACCAAATGTTGCCGGTAATTAAGGGAACGAGCCAGCTAAAAGGGTGGCAGAAAAATCTGACAAAATTTATCTGGCAGGGCAAACACCCGAGAATTAAGCATAAATTATTGGTAGACAAAAAAGAAAGAGGGGGGTTTGGAATGCCAGATATTAAAATTTATTATGAGTCATCTTGCCTAGTCTGGCTGAGAGAGTGGATAATGCTGGAAGATAAGGAGTTGCTAGACCTGGAGGGCTTCAACAACAGATACGGTTGGCACTCCTATCTCTGGCAAGACAAAGCGAAGGTTCACAAAGAATTTTTATCACACATATTTAGGAGACCATTATATGAGGTGTGGCAAAGGTACAAGGACTTACTAGAAAGAAAGACACCCAGGTGGCTTTCACCCACAGAGATAATAACGATAAAAAAGATTTACACGGAAGATGAAAAATGGATAACATATCAAGACCTGTTAATTGAATCAGAAAAAGGATGGAAAATACAAGATCCCCTTTACAGAAAAAAAATACATTTGTATCTACACATACCTTGTTAAGATGGGAGGAAAAAAGAGAGAAGTTGCATATAACCATTTGAAAAGCTGTTCATCTGACTGCTGCAGTCAACACTGCTGCATTCCCCAACCACCACCACTGCAATGCTTCAGAGGCAATAAATCAAGGGGTGGCCAAACTCTGGCTGCTGCACAGATCAAGTGCAGCTCATGGGAGGATTTAGAAAGTAAAATTTAAAAGCCTCTTACTTTGTTATCAGGCTGGTGGCCACAATAAAAAATTATTCATCCTCCTCGCTTACAGAGTTAAAGTACCACGTGAGGCAAAAGCTTTGAACCCAGAGAAGCAGCAGCAATGCAAATGGCAAAACTGAATAAACAATCACACATCAGGGTGGCGGATGATGAGGAGGAGATTTGAGGAGCAAAGGATAAACCATGGCAATGACAGCTTTTAGTAAGCAAGGAAGAAAAGCTATGAAAACAGAACTCTGGTATGATTATCAAGCCAGTGTGGGTGGGGGATGGAGAATCTGGGTGCACCTTGAACATGTGAAGATCTGGCTCCTCAGCTCTTTAGAGTACATTCCTAACCCCATTTACCTGGGAGTAGGATCTACTGAATTTCATAGGACCTACTTCTGAGGAGACATAGTTAGGACTTGCAATGTTAGTCTATTTACTTTGGGTACCACAGCTGTAAAGGAGGAAAGTGCAGCTTGTTAAATTGGAAAAGGTATGGAAATGAAAGGGAAATGCAGCAGCGTTTTAGAAGGAGGATAGAAACCAGTGTGCATTTAATGTATTATTCATAGAGCTATCATCAGATCACAGGAACTGTCATTGATGCAATCCTCAGCCCTGGATGCAGATTGAATGAGACGGAGGTGCCTTGGTGCCCAGCCTTGCCTGCTTCAAGAATCATCTCCTCAAATGGTAGGTGGCAGCTACCACTGGCCCCTTCTGGCAGTAGTCGGTGGTAAAGCACAGAACAGGGCATTTTGGCTGGACCAACACAGTATCTATTGGTTCCTAATTTAGCCTAGCTGCTGTCACATGACAGCAATGGGCCCAATAAAGGTCTCTTCGCAGCACCAGCTTGGGAGCCGCCATAGCAGAGGGCCTTTTTCTCTCTTCTACACACAACCCAGCCACCTTTCGCTGTGGCCAGCGTGAGAGTAGCAGGACTGTGGCTATGGCTATACTGCTCCACTACGTTCCCCACTGCCAGCTAGGGGTTTAAGAGCAAAAGAAGAGCTTCCTGGATAGGGCCAATGGCTCATCTAGTCCAGAATCCCGTTCGTACAGTGGCCACCCAAATGCCTGTTGGAAACACTCAAGACCTGAGCACAACAGCACCCTCCCCTTCTGTGACTTCCAGAAAATGGCATTCAGAACCATTAATGCCTCTGATAGCAGAGGGCAAACCAGTAACCATTGATATCTTCCATGACTTTGCCCATTCTTTTTTTTTTTAAGCAATCCAAGTTGGTGGCCTCCTGTGGGAATGAGCTCCATAGTTTAACTATGTGTTGGGTTTGGATTGCATCCTAATACTATGAGCTTTACTCAGGGCTTTTTTCCCAGCTGGGACTCACTCACTCTGTTAAAATCTTCATACATTTGTAAATGATATTTTTTTTTCTGAAAGAGGGGAACCCTTTCTTTCTTTGGCTTTAAATTATGCACCCATGTGTTTCAGCAGGCAGCACTGCAGAATAATTATTTTCTCTTGTGAGTGTGAAGAGCAAACAGAGGTTTGTCTCATTGATTGATTGATTGATTGACTTTATATACCGCCCTATACCCCAAGGTCTCAGAGTGGTTAATGAAAAAGATCATACTATATAAAATCAAAATAAAAACAATAACCCAGTAACCCCCCCCCCAAAAGAGCCACATTTTAAAAGGGTATAGGATATTGATTAGGTAAACCAAAGGCCTGTTTAAAAGGGAATGTTTTTGCCTGGCGCCTAAAGGTGTACAGTGGTACCTTGAGTTACAAACGCCTCAGGTTACAAACGCTTCAGCTTACAAACTCCGCTAACCTGGAAGAGTTATCTTGAATTGAGAACTTTGCCCCAGGATGAGAACAGAAATCGTGTGCCGGTGGCGCAGCAGCAGCAGCAAGAGACCCCATTAGCGAAAGTGCGCCTCTAGTTAAGAACAGTTTCAGGTTAAGAACGGACCTCCGGAACGAATTAAGTTCGTAACTAGAGGTACCACTTTATAATGAAGGCACCAGGCGAACTTCCCTGGGGAGAGCATTTCACAGACAGGGAGCCACTGCAGAGAAGGCCCATTCTCGTGTTGCCACCCTCCTGACCTCTAGAGAAGGAGGCATCTTCTGGGATGGGTCCTGCTATCCAGAGTTTTTGCAGGTAATTGTATCAAAAAGCATTTAAAACTTTTTTTAAAAAAAAACATTTTAATCTACAACTTTTTAATCTATCATGGGATGCCAGTGTGCCTTTAAATACTGGAGGCCACTGAGAGTTCCAAGTAGGAAGAAGTTAGACAGCTGGAATTAGACCAGCTGGGGTCAGAGTGACCCAAAAGGCATGGGAATTATATAAATTGCAATCAGTTCCTTTAATAGCGAACCACACAGATGAGTGCCTATGTGGCTGCAGCCTGGAGCCACAGAGAAATGAGATGGAATTATTTGCTTGACAGAATCATTGTGGGTTGCAGGGGCAAAAAAATTATAAACCTCAAATGCAGCCCAATGGAAACATAAGAATAGCATGGTGGACCAGGTCAATGGGAAACCTGTATGCAGGACCCTTCTCCCTTCCAGCAAATGCCATTCAGAAGCACACTGCCTCCAACCGTCTGGTTTTATTGATTATACCGACAGGAAAGAGCACAGAAGGTCTCCGCAGTTAGCTTGTGAAAGATTATGGTCCTTGTGATTCCGGACTTCTTCCATGCCCCGACATTTCTGTTTTGCTACTTGGTCGTTACATTTTTTGAAGTACACAAAAGTTAATACGGAAAATTTCAGGATCCTCTCATAAAACCAATATTGACTGTGATGTAACGCCCCCAAATATAAAGCTTCATATGGTCCATTTTCAAAATTTCATCCCTGAGGTGGGAGGAAGTGTCCTGATTTCCCTTTTTGCGCTCCAGCTGTAAAAGGGGGGGAAACATTACTTTTCTTCCCACCAGAGAGATAAACCTATGAAAATGGACCACATGAAGCTTTCTAATTCGGGATGCAAATATTTGAAGTGTGTCTTGCCACAGACACATTGTCAAAACAGTCCCTCCAACACAAACACACACTCCCCTTAATTATACTCCTTGAAATATGTCAAGGCCCTATAGAGTTTTTTATGTTTTTTAAAAAAGAGGGCATCAGTAATGCAGATTTTTCTCCTGGATTGAATAAGTAGCTCATTTAATATTTATACATTGTTTGGACTGCTCAAAAACTGTTTACCTGGGAGCTTATATTCTAATTAGTTTATTTAGAAAAGTGCTCACAGGTGATTAGGAAAAAATGCCAGTTTAATAATGAACCTCAAGAGATTGGGCAGGGGGGCTATCCTCTTGGGCTGCCCAATCGCCCTGTCTGTTAGAAATAATAGCTCTCCCTCTTCCTCAGATTAATTCAAGGGAGTCAGTGGAACCACTTCAAAGACAGAAGCAATCTATTAAGCTAAAACCATTTTGCAGATAGAAAAAAGTTAATGAGAAGACTTCATAGAATGGGAAACAACAGCAGCAGAGCTGGGTGCCATACATAAAATGCACTGAACAGCAAAAGAAGCATATTTGTTATTAAGAAAAGTGATGAAAGGACTATTTATGAAGGTTCACACAATCCTTTTGGACAAAAACCAGTTGCCCACATTCTGCTGCCAGATGGGGTCTGGCTTGATTGTTACTGGCCCACTTCAGAACGTCTTCTGAAACTTCATGCACCCTAGTTGTAGCATGAAGCTCCTGGCTTGCATTAAGCCTTAAACTCCCATTATGTCAAAACTTGGAAATTCTGGCTTAATGTCATTTAGCAAGCAAGCAAGCAAGCAAGCAAACAAACAAACAAACAAAGCATGATGCAATACAAGCCAGGATCTTGATAGTGAAGCCAGTGTGCAATTGGAGGGGAGCAAGATGGAGGGGGAAAGGGGAGGAGTTTGGCCCCAAGGCTAATTCTTGGCATCATAAACTCAATGGCCCAGTTCAGAAAGTCTTTCCCAGTTTCATAAACCCATGTCTATGAAGCCTTGAATGACTGCCCTAACTGCGCCACTGGCTCAACCCAGATGTTAATTCCTGACATTATAAACCAATGTTTCCCAAACTTGGGTCTCCAGCTGTTTTTGGACTACAATTCCCATCAATTCCATGACAACTGGTCTTGCTAGTTAGGGATGATGGGAGTTGTAGTCCAAAACAGCTGGAGACCCAAGTTTGGTAAGCACTGTTAAACCATGGTTTATGAAGGCAGCCATGTCAAGCCTAAACTGGGCCACGTGAGTTCTGTAGGGGTGCGCAACAGTTCCTTCCCATGGGGAACAGGAAAATGTCTTCACGACACCCCACTGGCAAATAAAGAGCTCCCCTGCGTGTGAGGTGTTGCCCCATACATTTCAACACAGGAAACAAAGCTGCATGAGTTTTCTTTTTCACATGCAAAATTGCTCGCTCCATTGGAATGAGGGCTTCTCCCCTCATTTGCTTACAGTAGCCCTATGTGCTTGTACATATACTGCACATGAGGATCTGAACAGGGACAAACATATATTCACTACTCTGATATTTACAATCATTTTGCTAATACAATGGGAAACACTCTTTTTACCTGTAATTAAAATAGCAACTTTTCTTGCGTACTGGTTTTAACATTATATATATATATATATATTAAAGAAGAAAATCCTAGGTGTATAGTGTATTTAGAGAAAAGGGTTTCTTAGGATTTTTGTTTACCATTCTCATTGCTATAGTTCATCAGCATGCCACAAAAGACAGTCATGAGCTTCTCACTGGCTGGATCTGTTTTACTGCACAGTGACCTTAAATGGTCTATTACAATCTCTGCCCCACCTGCATGGTCAACTGCGCTTCTGCCCTCATCTGTAAAAAAAAGAGTCAAGTTAAAAATAAAATTAAAAAGGCACTTAAGAGTTCCAAATATAACAATAGTCATAAAAAGTAGATGGGTCTTGGATAATTAGCGCAACTGTAATCACAGCATGGACTGGGCAAAGTATTTACACAAGTGCCTAAGGGATAGGCTGCTACACAGGCACCTTATTTTAAGGGCAATTTCTTGCAAGACATAAACCTGGGGAGAATCCCAAGGCCCATCCTCTCCAGGAGGCCCACTCAACCCTTCCATCATGCCACCAGCTCTTGCGTTATTTTTTCTCCAGGCAAGTGTGCTGAAGGACTGGGAAATCATTCCTTCACCGGGAAGGCAGAAGATAAAGAGCAGCAATCCAGTACGTTTTCACTTGGAAGTAAATGCCACTGAACTCAATGAGACTTGCTTCTGAGTAGACACAGGATTGCATTGGTGTTTCCTCAGAGCCAAACACAGATAGATGCTGCTTCATAGCAAAAGTTTGTATGGCAACTATGCTTGAGGACCATAAATCAGGTAGACTCTGCCACCTTTTTAAAGAGTTAATCAATTGGGGGGAATGGAAATCCACAAAAAGCAGCCTTTCCCTTCTGTCCATGGGAGCCAAAAGTATTCTGTTCCATGAATGGAATTCCACTCATTCATCTCTGGATCCAACCTGATAAAACTAAATTTGGGGAGAGGAAATTGTTAGAGAGAGTTTGACTGCAAGCTCCATGTTCAGACCAGTAGTGTATATCTCTCTTGAAGGGAAAAAAGCACACTGTAAATTGAGAATGCCACATGATGCTAATTGCAGGCTATCTGCCCTCCCTTTCTGACCCCAAAGTCCCAGAGTATTCCACAAAAAATGCTCAGTGATCCCCAGTCAAAACAAGTTCAGAATGTGCTTATTCTTTCCTTGACTGTTACCCTGTCAATTTTAGCAGCCAAGTGAACTCCCACGCAAAACATGTTTCTCTAGCAGCTTGCAAGGTGGTGGTAGTTGTTAAAAAAACCCGCAATAGGTTTTTTTTAGAAAGCAAACAACAATATGTACTGCTTGCTTGTAAACACAACAAACTGCTTTCTCAGCTTCAGTTTGCATCACTACAGTTCCCAATAGAATTCGTCTTGAGAATATTTAAATTTGGTGCACGTTGTTCTTAAGGTTTGTGGTTAAGCTCAAGTGATGAGAAATACCACAAAGCGATGAGAAAGGTATAAACTTAATATTGGAAATATTGGGGGGGGGGGTTGAGGGGCAAGACAGCAGCAAGGTCAACATGACACAAATGTTAGCAGCAGAGCCAATTCTGTTGGTGCACTGCAAAGGCCTCATTGCCCCTCCACTGCTGCATAGTATATAATGGAGTACAGTGGTGCCCCGCTAGACGAAAATAATTCGTTCTGCGAAAATTTTCGTCTAGCGGGTTTTTCGTCTTGCGGAGCGGCAATGACAGCCGCGCTCCGCAAAACGGAAAAAAAAAAAGACGAAAATTTTTCGTCTTGCAAGGCAGCCCCATAGACTTTTTCGTCTTGCGGGGCAGCCTTCCGCTAGACGAATGCCTTCGTCTAGCGAGTTTTTCGTCTTGCGAGGCATTCGTCTAGCGGGGTACCACTGTATCAGTTTTACATTCATTTGTTGGGAACAGAGTCTATTCATAACTGAATGTTTCAGCTAATAGTCATTTAATTTTCCAGACTCCTGAACTCTTCTCTCCATCTCACCTTCTCACAGGTCTGACTACTTAGACATACACCAATGTGGTTGCTATTTATTAACAATTCCATTTACTCTCAGGAACAGTCAAAGAGTTCTAACTCCACTCTCAGCTCCACTGTTTGTAGAAGGACTTGATAGAAACAAAGAAAACACTTTCTACAACTGTATTCTGCCTCAGATGGCCAAGGAGATCATTTAACTCTGAAAAGAAAAGGGTGAGGTTTAAATAAAGTTTTTCAATGTATATACTTCAGGGATATATAAAATAACACAGTTCCCTTTAGACACAATAAACTTCTAATTCCTTTAAAAAGGGGACACTGGATGAGTTTTTGTTGTCTCATCTCTTCAATCTTACTGAACTACTGGAGCAAATCTTTCAAAATTCTGTTATTCTTGCTCCTTTCAATTTTTGTGAAGGAATAGGTTATGCTTTTTTTTTTAAAAAAAAAATAATCATCTGTTAATGTGCTAAACTTTATGCAATGCATTTCTCAGGAGTGAACCAATTAGCTAAACAAACATTTGTGAAACCAATAAATATGAGCATATTTCGCCACCACCCCCAGAGATGAAATTAAAAACAAAGCGAGGCTCATCGTTCCATTATTTTTACTGAGCAATTTGGACTTTTGTGCATCACTGTGGTGGATCACTTTTAAATTATATTTCTCAGCAGGATGCATTTAATAGGACTGGAGAGCAGCAGAAGGAACAAAAATTGTTCCTTAGAAGTATAGTTTTCCATAAACCTCAAGAATATACCAGGAACAAACTCAGTTGGTCTCTAAGGTGCTACTAGAAAGAATTTTCGATTTTGTTTTGACTATGGCAGACCAACACGGCTACCCACCTGTAACCTCAAGAATATTTTACTCTTCAAAAGTCTCCCAAAGCAGCCCTGTAGAAGAATTTTACATCCCCAGAAAAATATTTCCAGTCCTAAAGAAGAGTGCCCTGAAAACCTTTACTTGATGAGGATTTAGTTATTCTGTTCCAGTTGCACATATTAATGGTGAACTCTCAGGGTTGTTTCATCAGCTTTAATTCTAAGTCAATGGTTGCTTTTGCAAGTTTCTAGCATATATCTAAAATCAGAACATTGGGGGGGGGGAATTCATATGCTTGCAAACAGAGGGTGTCTCCAGAGTTTCAGATTTGGGGCATGTCAATAAAACCTTTTCACGCTGCCAGACTAGACGTGGGAGTGGCTTTTCGAAGCAATGAAACCATAAAATCTTGTTAAGATGCGGTTCTCAGATATCAATGCCAAATAACACAAACTGAAAATCAAACACGATGAGCCCGCAGTGCAAATATAATACATAGTACCACAAGGTCAAGGAACCTCAGGCCTCGAGGTCAAATGCATTCTACACACACACACACACACACACACACACACACACACACCGACCTCTCTGTCTGGCGCTTTGGACTCTCCCACAGCCAGCCCCTCTCCTCAACTGCCCCATATCTCCAAAGGCCACAACCTGCAGTGGCACTGCAGAACACTCTCCTTCTTGCCTGCCTAGAATGTGTCCTCAAATTCTGATAATGATTCTTGCTTGTCTGGATGGAGGATAGAGAGGGGTGCATGTAGAAACTATGCTGTACAAAGGTGAAATGTAAATTTCTTCATGCCATGACTGGGGGGAAGAAGAAGAAGAAGAAGAAGAAGAAGAAGAAGAAGAAGAAGAAGAAGAAGAAGAAGAAGAAGAAGAAGAAGGCCTTTTGTTCCCTCTTCTCAGGAAAAAGAGAGAAAGAGGCAAAACTTGTTCCCATGTTTTCCGCCAATGAGTTATGTTTTGGGCATTTCCAAAAGTCAGAAATATCCCATGGTTCTAAAGAACTGGTGTCCACAGTTTTCTATCCTGCTTCATGTTTGCTCTATTCATAGCAGCCAGGATACATCTGAGACAGGGATGGTCCAGAAGTTATTCTGTGCAAATAGTGGGTGGGTGGGTGGGTGGGTGTTAAGCCCCTAACCCCAATGCGAAGTGTTAGGCTAAAGCCGATGCACTCATTAAAAATTCACTGTATAGTTAACTTAGAGTGCAATGTATACATGTCTACTCAAAACCTCCTCGTGTTTGATGGGGCTACTCCCAGGTAAAACAATTTGGGTATAGGATTACAGTAAGCAGGTTAGATGAAAAGCAACTGAAGCCTTGAAGCTGTGCCTAATTACAATGTGGTGTGATAACTTTTCTCTCCATTATGGTAATGTATGCAAATGCATAATAATGAATTGCTGAGGCCACTGTTGCCCTGCTTCCATTCACCGGGGGGGGGGGGGAATCAGTCATGCTTTTATCCAAAGATAATCAAACTGCTAATTATAATCTTACTTGTCTACATTATATTGTGATAGGGCTAAGTAATTTTAACTACAGCTTTATAAATAAAAGTTTCAAGAAAGAGAATGTACAAATCAAAATTAATTTGCAAGAGAGAGAATAATCTGCTTCATCCACAGGCACTAGGTAACAAGCTCTGAATGCTTCGAGCACATATCCCATTAATGTATGCACTGACACATTTTGTATCTGCTGTCCTCTTTAAATAGTCTTCGGGGGTGGTCTTTGTAGAGCATGCCATCTATAGCAGTTATGTCTGTACATGGTCTCTACATTCAATTAAAAATATCACACTCTTCTCAACAAGGCCAGGGAGAGAAGAGCACAGAGTGCCATCACTGTAATGTTATACTGTTCGGTATACATTCCCCAGTGACCAGGAGAGGCTCAAATTAATTATCAATACACAACTTCCATGGTCTTTTTAGAGTTTAATGTGGAAGGCAGGTGAAGTGAAAGGGAGGTACGTATTGTTGTAAGTTTAAGGGCCAGAGTCTGTGGGTGCAAGTTACTCATAAATCCTGGAATTAGTAAAAGTCAGAATTGATGAAGGTTTTGTTAATCCATGGTTTCCCAAGTAAAATCAAGTTCACCCTGGGTTGTTAGCCCTGTTTAAAGGAACTAGTCTAGCATCCTCTAAGAACCAGCTTTAAAGAGTAGGGGGCACAGACTTCAAGTTATGCATTTGCACTCAAAATGCACTTTTACACTGCCTCACACTGAGTGTGACTACGCAGCTTGAACTTGGGAACTTCGGTAAAACATAGTCTTTGCCACTGATCCATAAAGCGTC
Source organism: Lacerta agilis (assembly GCF_009819535.1). Taxonomy (NCBI): domain Eukaryota; kingdom Metazoa; phylum Chordata; class Lepidosauria; order Squamata; family Lacertidae; genus Lacerta; species Lacerta agilis. Next base: position 54,848,661 of record NC_046320.1, read on the forward strand.
CCTTTATTTCCAGACACTTAGGTGCAGGTAAAAGCACACCTACTTTTAAGGCTGGCTTGCAAAGGAGTGAACAAAACAAACCAAAGGATAGAAAGTGCTGTGGTACCTTAGAGACCCTGATGAAGTCACCAATTGAACATTTAGTCTCTGGGGTGCCACATTACTTACCAGGAAAGATGAAGAGTTATTTTGTGCAAAGAAAATGGGGGGGGGGGGGAAACCTTGAGTCTCTCTCTCACTTTCTCCTGCCCTTGCTGTTCATTCAGCCCCTATTTGAAGAGCCATTCCTTCTGCAAGGAGGAGAGATGCTTTCATTGAAAAAAAATGTAAACAAATGAATATTGTTCCTCCACTTCCCCGCCTTGTTCACTGCTGAGATCAAAACAATGTGCAGGAAATTAGAAGGTGTAAGGCCAGGAAGCTTTGCCAGCAGCTGGTGGGGAAACCCAAGTCCTACAGATGTCCTAGAAGCTGTAGAAAGGATGCTTCATTTACATCCCATCTTTTCTCCAGGGAGAAAATATGCTGGCTCTGAGTTAGTCCATATTCTTAGGAGCCCACAGTGCAAATATAATACAGCTAGACCAGCTAGAGCCCTCAGTGGCACCTCATGTGCTATGGGTCTGGTACCTGGTCATCATAGTCAGTGTCAACATAACGGCAGGTGTGGAGGACTTCCTGGTCCTGAATTGGGTAACTGTGCCCCTGAAGGACCAAGTGCGCAGCCTGGGAGTCATTTTGGACTCACAGCTGTCCATGGAGGCGCAGGTTAATTCTGTGTCCAGGGCAGCTATCCACCAGCTCCATCTGGTACACAGGCTGTGACCCTACCTGCCTGCAGACTGTCTCACCAGAGTGGTGCATGCTCTGGTTATCTCCCACTTGGACTACTGCAGCACGCTCTATGTGGGGCTACCTTTGAAGGTGACCCAGAAACTACAACTAATCCAGAATGCGGCAGCTAGACTGGTGACTGGGAGCGGCCACCAAGACCACATTGAAAGACCTACATTGGTTCCCAGTATGTTTCTAAATGGCCTCGACTCAGTATACCTGAAGGAGCATCTCCATCCCCATCGTTCAGCCCGGACACTGAGGTCCAGTGCCGAGGGCCTTCTGGTGGTTCCCTCACAGTGAGAAGTGAAGCTACAGGGAACCAGACAGAGGGCCTTCTTGGTAGTGGTGCCCGCCCTGTGGAACGTCCTTCCATCAGATGTCAAGGAAATAAACAACCATCTGACTTTTAGAAGACACCTGAAGGCAGCCCTGTTTTGGAAAGTTTTAAATGTTTGATCATATTACTACTACTACTACTACTACTACTACTACTACTACTATGGGAGCCGCCCAGATGGATGGGGTATAATAATAATAATAATAATAATAATAATAATAATAATAATAATAATAATCACCATCCTTTATCCTGCAATGTGACTTGAAAAGCCCCCAAATGAAACTCGGATGGGCCTGAAATTGGCAACCACCTCAACTAAGCAGACAGTTACTCAAGATATGTATATTTAAATATTCTAAAACTGTGCTAGGCTAGGAATTCTAATTCTATTCAGAGCAGGGTCAGAGAAGATTTCTTGAAGAAGAAAAATGTTAAAAGTATATTCCACACAATCCCAAGCATCAAGATAGTTGAATACCAACAGCTAAATACTAAGAACAGCTTCTTCCTCCTTTTGTCAAGATGCCAAATGCTAGGGTAATTTAAAAGATCTCTGCTTTCAAGAAATGCTCATATTTCAGTTGTGGTGAGCCTTGGAGCAAAAAGGCATTTCATAAGAATTAAGTGATTACTAGGAATGTAAGAAGAGTCCTACTGGTTCCATCAAGTCCAGCTTCTCTTCCCCCCAGTGGATAACCATCAGCTGCTGGGAAGCCAGCACCAGGGCACAAAGACAACAGACACCATTTAATGCTGTTCCCTGGCAGATGATTATCAGTAGCACAATGCTTTATGAATCTGGAGTGTCCGCATGCCCATGGTAGACCTCCCCTTTGCGAATCTGCCCTTTAAAACCTTCCTGTGACAATGAATTTCATTAATTATGAATTTTGTGAAGTAGGGCTTTCTTTTGTCTGTACAGAGAACATATCTACGTACATCCACTAGTTGAAATGGCGTCCAGATGACAGGAAAATAGCACATGTTCTGCTGTGTTTTTTTTTTGGGGGGGGGTACATGGATGCCATTCTAATCATATGTGATTTGTGGCTGACAGTATCAAAATTTGACAAGAAGGGTCTGCCACCATTGCTAATGGAAAATGTCCATAAACAAATAAGAATCATTTTCTGATTTTAAACAAGAGAATGATTTTTGTAAATATGGTTAATTTCTGTAATTGACCTGGAATTTGCATTTTGATAATGTTGATGGAAGTTTTATAAATGTATATGTGACCACAAACCGGGGGCCTCTGCAATGCTGTAGCTGCTTCTCTTACAAATACTTTGGATTGAGACTAGTCACACTGCCTACTTGCCACTCTCTGAACAGAGCATAATATTTCTGAAGCTTTACATATTGTGCTGGGCGTCCATTGTCATTTCCATGACAATGAAGCTGAAAACTGAGTCAGCAGCTAGACATCTAAACTGAGAATTGTCATTCTGATGCGTCACAATTCCCAAGACTGCTCCCTTAGGTTGGAAGGGTGCAAGCAAGCAGATACTATATTAAGGCCTGTTTCAATTCCCTCATAAACCATCCCATGGCTTCAAAGATTCTGTTGGACTCTTCAAGTCTCCTTACTTCTCCCCTTGTTATTTGCCCTTCACCGTCATCAACATTTATATGGGGGCAGAGACTACCACATCACAGCATACATAATGCAGGGACTGACTGCCACATCACAGCATACAGAAACATATGCAAAATAGGATCCCACTTGGAAAATCTGAGTCACCATGCAAGAATAATTCCAGAATTGACATGGTAACCCAGTGGTAATAGCAGTAATCATCAATGCTGCTGTTGATGCTTTTTTTTTTTTTTTACTGTTCATAACATATACTGAGAAATGGGTGTAGAAGTTGAATCACTGCACTTCATGTCAGAAATTAAGCAAAGTAAAAAATAAAATTACAAAAATAACATGCTCAATAAGGGAAAACTGATCAATTCCAAGGGGGAAAGATAAAAACTTTTGACAGCAAAATGATGATGATCCCATCAGCAATATTCCATTAGCAAGTATACTTTTATTCCTCTCATAATCCTCATCCAGTGAACCCTCTCAGTGATGCAGTCACTCTCTCTTTTTCTGGCCAGGATACTTTGATATTGCTTACTGTTTTCTGTTTTTTTTGTTTTGATTCCAACTTTCTTTTTGCACACATCAATATATACATACATCTACATAATAATAAAAAATGCATCCTTACCTTTAATATGGGGAAACTAAATCTCTTATATGGGAAAGCTGGTACTATTAAACAGTGGCATTTACAGCAGGCAGGAGTGGGAAACCTATGGCTGTTCAGGTATGGTTGTTCTATCAAGTCCCATCACCCCCAGCAAGCATGGCTAGTGATCATGGATGGTGGGAGCAGAAGTGACTTGCTGCTTGGGGTGGAACTGCTATGCTAGCTTCCCAGCAGGTGGGTTGCTGTGCTTACTGGCAGGGAAAGAGGCAAGACAGTGGGCAGATCAATGCAGTGCAAATACACCAGCAGGGAACACCCCCCCCCCACCGCTGCCTCACCCCTCTTCTTCCCAGCAAGCAACAGCAAGTCACCTGCTGGGAAGCTAGCACAGCTGCTCTACCACACCTGGTGAGTTACCTAAACGTGATTTGTAGTGCAGCAATGTCTGAAGGGCCTCAGGTTCCGCAACTCTGATTTACAGTAATCTGTCTAGTAACCTAAAATTTTCAGACTTCTAAACAAGAAGGGTTTACTTCAAAATGTTAACATCCAGGATAGCTGTGCAGGTTGCACATCTACAATCTATAACGTATGTCGGAACAATAGTGTCATCTGAATAGATTATCGAAATGTGTTGCCTACATGCAACTGGTGTGTTGGGGGCTGCAACATGATGGATACTGAGGACAGCCAAGCGTCAACTATACAGGGTTGTGATTTATAGACCTGACTGTTTCAGGCTTCTCATTTCCTCTAACCTTCTGCTACCAAGCAGGACTTTCTATATGCCAGACACTGTTAATTCATACTACCAGTATGCAGGTGCACTATAAAATGGTGCCAGCAATTCACTTGTGATGCCAAATATAGCAATCAGTGAGAGCCCAAATGTGAATCTAATGTGAGCTTTATTATCGGGGGGGGGGGACAGCACACCTTCCCCATTAGCTTTAGCTACAGAAACAAAATCAGGATTTTGCATTTTTAAAATTTATTTTAAAAAGAAGCAGCGGTTTTACCTACGTCTACAAAACCCCACCATATTTGCCAATGATTTGGCTGCTTCTATTAAAAAAAAATATGGGACTTTTGACAGCCTGTCATTCAAGCAAGGCTTAATTGTGACAGCACCCACAGATGTCTTGCAGAAATCAGTACTGCTGACAACAAAACAAGAAAAAATGGAACAACAAGAACCAGTCTTTTTTTAATAACTAAAAACAAAAAAAACAAAAACAAAACACTGATATTTGAACACTTACGGCTGTCGTAGCATATGTTGCCCAAGGCACGTCCTGTTTGAAGAAGCACGTCCTGGTCTTTGCAGTTTAAGAGCTGCACCAGAGGTGGGATCAGGCCAGCATCCACGCACGGGTTCCTCATAAATTCTACAAGCCACAGAGAGAGGTTTAATTAAAGGCTAGTTGCTGAGGATTGATTATTTCTTGTTAAGAGAGCCATTTTTCCTCCAGCAAATGTTTTCCTTTCCAAATTCACACATACCAGAAGCACTGCAGCTGCTTCTCTGTATGAGAACTAATTTATGTACAGACCGAAAAACAGTCTAGTTCCAACAACAGCAACAAAAGCACCCCAGGAATTATGGGCACGTTCCAAATTCTACATATTGACTGCCCGCTGTAGATTCCTTTGGTGAGAATAAAAAGTATTTTAAATATCCTTCATTATTTTTTTTATTTTTTAAAAAAACCTAAATATTAAAACATCAAGCATATACTGGGAGCAATAAACACAGGCAAGAAAGCACCAGCAACTTTTCTTCTGCCCACTTCTGTTCACTAAAGAGGATCTAAATAACCCAGTTAAAGGAAACCTGATTTAAAGGCTGCTGCATCCCTGTGTCCAAAGGAAACCTCTTGCTTCTATACAGGATCTTGATTAAACCACAGAGGAAAGTTAAAGCAATTTTCAAAGCTACAGCTGAAAGCAGACAGTGGGCTGCACATTATACTTCTTCAAGGATCTAGGTAGTAATAAGAGTCAATTTCTTCCAAGAGATTAGATGGATGGACTTAGACAAAGACCATGGGGTCTCCCCACCTAACCATGGCAGGCTTCTAGAAAGTCATTTGGTGTTCCTTTTACAAAACAAAAAGCAACGGGAGAAATAATATTAATACTTAGCATTTGTACAGTACCTTCAAGTGTTCAATGTACTTCACATGCATTATCTAATTGTAGCTACAGGTAGGTAGCCGTGTTGGTCTGCCGTAGTAAAAAAATAATAATAATAAATTCCTTCCAGTAGCACCTTAGAGACCAACTAAGTTTGTTACTGGTATGAGCTTTCGTGTGCATGCACACTTCTTCAGATACAACATGCATGTACACGAAAGCTCATACCAGTAACAAACTTAGTTGGTCTCCAAGGTGCTACTGGGAGGATTTTTTTTTATCTAATGGTAGTCCTTGCAGCAACCCTGTAATGATTTTTTTTGGTTACGTAATCAATGTGCTTTACAAATACTGTATGTATGTGACCAGATAAAAGCCTGGAGAGCAACATGCACAGCAATGAAATCACCACACATAGTTTCTGGCAACTGGGATCTCTACTTCTAGTAGCTAGTCCTTCTGCAAGAAAAGGGCAGGCAGTCGGCAACAGCAGCGACACTGTTGTGGCTCAGGTGCTCCATGCTTCAGCAGTTCTGCATAGCCACACTACATTTAAAGCATGTGGTTCTCGCTTTCCACCCCAAAGAATTGTGGGGACTGTAGGTTGTTATGGATTTTGGGGGGGAGGGAGAAGCCGTGTGCTTTAAATATATGGTATGGATGTGACAGTTCTGGGCACCACGATTTAAGAAGCTGGAACATGGGCAGAGGAGGGCAACCAAGATGATAAAGTCTGGGTATGTTTAGCCTGGAAAAGAGGAGACTGAAAGGAGATATGATAGCCATCTTCAGATATCTAAAGGGCTGTCACATGGAAGATGGAGCAAGCCTGTTTCTCCTGCTCCAGAGGGTAGGACCTGAACCAATGGCTTCAAGTTAAAAGAAAAGAGATTCTGACTGAACATCAGGAAGAACTCTCTGACGGTAAGAGCTGTTCAACAATGGAATGGACTCCCATGAGAGGTTATGGAGTCCTTCCATGGAAGGTTTTTAAGCAGAGGTTGGATGGCCATCTGTAATAGATGATTTAGTTGAGATTCCTGCATTGCAGGAGGTTGGACTAGAAGACCCTCAGGGTGCCTTCCAACTCTACAATTCTACTGTCCAGACTTGTGCCATGAAGAGGGCACTTTGGTGCTGCAAACGAAATGGCAGGACATGCTTCTTCACTTTAATGCTCACCTAGAGGCAATGGTCAAAACAAAATAAAAAATTCTTTCCAGTAGCACCTTAGAGACCAACTAAGTTTGTTCTTGGTATGAGCTTTCGTGTGCAAGTCAACTTCTGTTTCAGTGTATCTGAAGAAGTGTGCATGCACACGAAAGCTCATACCAAGAACAAACTTAGTTGGTCTCTAAGGTGCTACTGGAAAGAAATTTTTATTTTGTTTTGACTATGGCAGACCAACACGGCTACCCACCTGTAACTAGAGGCAATGGTCATCCACTCTGAATAAGTGGCTAATTTTGAGGCTGGGCTTGTGCTTTGGAATACATGGATGTTTGCCATCGTACAACTTTTGTCTCTGTAAAAAAAACGGTCTGAATAATTTAGAACTGAACATCTAAAAAAAAATAAAAATGTTCATATGCCAGTGTGCAACACCTGCTAAAATGAGTCACAGGTGCTGAATGTGGCCTTTGGCAGCTTTGAATACATAGCTAATAAACTGCTGTCTCCTTACAGGGCAATTTGTTCTGGGAAGCTGTGGCAATTTAGATATGCTGCATTCAGTTAAAAAGGAGGACCAGAATTTCAGAACCACAGTCTTGAGTAGCGGGTAGAAACTGACTGGTTTGATTTCCAAGCAAGAATGTTCAAAAACAACAACAAACCACGAGTAATTATTTCCCTTACATCACACCTCCTCAAGAGCAATATTTTGAACTGCCTCTGCTGCCCAGTCCATAACAACCTGCTAATTCATGGGAGAGGAAGAGAGGCATCACTTTGTGGAACCTCAAGCAATGATAAGGCATCCTTATCATTGCTTGATCAAATCTCTGCACAAGTTACCAGAGCAACGTTAGACTTGCTTCACTCCCAACCATCCCCTATGAGATTTGTGCTAGTGCTTGGCGCAAAAGTCAGAGCAGCCTAGGGAGAATAACAGGAGCTTGCAGCAGCTTAAGAGATAGCATCATGAGATATTTGGGATCAGTATGCTAGGCCCTTCTGAAATTCCCAGCAGCAACAGTTTCGCTCATGTCCTCTTTTACAGTATACACTTGTGATATTGGAATGACCCTAGCAGACCTTTTGGGAAAAATTAAAGGCTTGGCAAAACAGCAATAGGCTTTTATGACAAGTGGCTTCTTGGAGTGTGGATAAATGTATATATGAATAAGTTGAAAATGAATGCCAAATTAGTGCATTAATACAACTTATGGTGTTAAAATAAAGTTCACCAGACATGCACAAATGTGCCTGCAGTCACACCTGCAAATTCAAACTGTGAAAGTCTCGTCATTTAGCTTTGCCTAATAAAAAAAACAGATCGTGGGATTTTCACAACAGTTAGCATTATAAAATAATTGCAACTCTGAAGTGCTTTGATGTATCTGGCAAATGGATGACTAAGAACTAATATATTATCAAGGCAGAACAGAACAAAAAAAAAGAGTGCAGTGGAAGGCAAAGAAGAGAAATGAAAAGCATCTATTCTATAAAATGAAAACATAAATGAAGTAAAACATACTGACAAGTGAGCTGCAAAACTGAAGATGTTCCAGGAGAAAAGGCCTTGTGGAAAACCTCACCATTTTTGGCTACTTCTGCTATGACGTTAGCTATTTTTGCAGTGCAGGAGGACTGCGGATTCAACAGACTTGCAAACACTTGGAGGATCCCACTTTTCTGGATTTTTTCACTTGTCTCTGTATCTAAAAAGAGAGGAATATATGCAAAACAGAATTGAGTGGTAAGTAGCAGGTTAATGAAAAGGTATTGAAAGCTTCATACCTAAAATGAAATTCCAAATCTTGACACCAAAACCAAAGAATGACCCTTTGTGCCATTAGTTTGAAGAAGAGGAGGCTAGGTGGCGTGACAGAGCTGTATAAAATTATGCAAGGTGTAGAGGAAGCTTTTTCTCCTACTCTCATAACACTAGAAAACTTGAGGATGTCCAAGGAAGCTGGACAATTCTGGGAAAACAAAAGGACAGACTTCTTCACACAGTGTGTAGCTGAACTATGGAATTTGCTTCTGCAAACCGTGATGGCCTCCAACGTGGATGGCTTGAAAATTAGGCAAATTAATAGAGGATGAGGCTATTAATGGCTACTAACCCTGATGGTTATGTTCCACCTCCACTGTCCAAGGAAGTATGAGCCTGAGCATCAACTGCTGGAAACCAGAGGAAGAGACAGTGCTGCTGCACTGATGTAGGTCCTGCCTGCAGGCATCCCATGGGTATCTAAGTTAACAATTCTGAGAACGAGATCCTGGAACAGATGGGCCACTGGCCTGATCCAGCAGGTTCTTCTTGTGATACCCAAAGATGCAGATGTTTCAACGATGCATTGCTATTTGAAAACTGCCTTTTTGTTTACATAGGAAGGTGTCCTACATACCAAGTCATCGGACTATTCAGCCCTGCATTGTCTACAAGGGAAGCTGCTTCTGGGTCTTAGGCGGAGGTCTCTTCCATCACCTACTACCCGATTTTTTTTTTTTTTTACCTGGAAATGCCAAGTACTGAAACTGGAACTTGCGGCACACAAATAATGTGCTTTACCATAGATCTATGGTCCCTACCCTATAAGGAGCACCATGACATTCAGCAGGGCCTAGCATGCAGAGGAAACTTTGAAATCATTTATAGTTAATACTGCAGGACAAATGTGGTGGTGTTAAATCACTTTCCCCATATATATGCACAAAATACAACTAAATAACAGTTAAAAACAGCACCAAAGAATAGCAGGCAATGAATTTTAAAACAATTCAGAAAGCATGCCCATGGCAGAGACCTATTCCTCCACCTGGGAAACTTTGATGGAACAAAACAGTCTTCAATTGTTTCCAGAAAATGCAGATAGTGGGGACTCATCATATCTGGACAAAAATGCTGGTCAATCAAACAGGGGCAGCCATACTGAAAGCCTTGTGCTGAGTTACTGTGGAACAGGCCTCTGGTATCACTGGAACTCAAAGAAGCAGCACTCCTGTGGGTTTCAGTGGCCTACTGGTAACTAAATAACCTGGTATAAGTAGTAGAAAAATAGATGGGTGTTCCTATTGTGCATATAAAAGGAGAAGGTCTGAACAAAACTAGAAGCTAGGGGAAATCCCTGACAGAGCCATTAGGGGAGTTGTGGTTCAGTTGTGGTAACAGTAACTGCGGATTCAAGTTGTATTAAACTGGTTTTACTCAGGTATATTAACTTCCTGCACTTCCTCCTAGATTCTCAAAGGGGTGCTTTACTTACACAAAACCTCTGTGAGGTAAGGTAAATGATGAATTTCCCCAAGGCTATTGAGTGAGATTCAGAACTGAGTAGTAATGCAAATGTTCTGCTTTTAAATCCACCATTCCAGCCACTGAGATGAGGTAGGTCAGATTCCCATCTTCAGAATTCTGAGGGTGCAGGTAAAGAGCAAAGCTCAAAGGCTACCCGTGGTGTCTTATTTCATCTGCTTTCAGAATAACATAGCTCCAATATGTTAAATGGCCTTAGGCTCAGACATATGCTCAATATTAACTGAATTTTTTAAAAAAATAAGACACAGACATTTTGTAATCACGATAGAGGTAAAAAGCAGCTTCTCTCTCTACTCAGAAGTCCAACTTCATTCAGCAAGGCTTACTTATAGGAGAGCATGCAGCCTTAGTTGTGTTTTGCTCCTGGGGCAATCCCATTCCCCATGTAGGGTGCACACACAGCAAGCCCAGCACACAGGGTATTGTTTTTGCATAAACAGGGTCACAGCAGTTTCTACCACAGCTTTCCATCTCCCTTCTCACACCTTGGCCTCTTCTGCACAGCACACACCTTGTTCTCTGTGTTAGGGGTAATGTAACTTAAACATAGGTAAAGGGACCCCTGACCATTAGGTCCAGTCGTGTCCGACTCTGGGGTTGCGGCGCTCATCTCGCGTTACTGGCCGAGGGAGCCGGCGTACAGCTTCCAGGTCATGTGGCAGCATGACTAAGCTGCTTCTGGCGAACCAGAGCAGCACATGGAAACGCCTATTTATCTACTTGCCCTTTGACGTGCTTTCGAACTGCTAGGTGGGCAGGAGCAGGGACCGAGCAACGGGAGCTCACCCTGTTGCGGGGATTTGAACCGCCGACCTTCTGATCAGCAAGCCCTAGGCTCTGTGGTTTAACCCACAGTGCCACCTGCGTCCCAACTTAAATGTAGTAAGCAGCTATTGTGCACATTCACCAGGAATCTTAGAGAATGTGCACATAATCTGTCAATTAAGAGCAATTGTGTACATTTCCCAGTCAGTATACATAATCTTCAGCAGGCCTTGGGGAATGTGGGAAGAAAATGAATTTTATATATTATCTGGTCATTATGCATAATCTCAAACAATTCCCTCTTCACAGACAGATTAGGTGCACATTCTCTGTGAGGCCTAGTAAATGTGCACAATGGCCAGTTATTATGCACATCGACCACTTAACTTACATATATATACCCACACCCACTGAACTGATGTCAACTCTACTACTTCAGAAATAATGGGCTTTTTCAAAGAAGGTCTAGAAATATACAAATTCCCAGTAATAAATAGGAGAGAAAACACATGTAAATATTTGCCACAATGAGTTCTTACATATCAGAGAGAAATAGATGCTTTAAATTTCAGTGTCTGAACTACAAGAAGTGACAGGGTTTTGTGTCTTGTATTTCCCCCCTCTCTTTAAGAGGAAGTTACTGGACACAATCTACTGGGAGTTACTATTGCAGACAGTTGCCTTGTGCAACTCCTATTCTTTTCAATAAGAGGAGCAGATGAGTGATTCCCATACTGTAGGGATTGTCTGTACAATCTGGTCCCTACGCTATTATTTACAATTAGCATGCAAGATGCAATAATATGATCCCACCCACTGCACCACTGAGAACCTTAACACGGTATTGACTTGCTTTTATCACCCACGGTTTGATGGACTTGTTAAGTGTGCAAATTAAATCAATGGTATAAAATGTATCCTGAAAAGCAGCAAAGAAAATAAAATTAAACTGTTGCCTCAGGTTAGTTTTGTGCAGCAGGGATGCTCTGATTTATTTGACTGAGATCAGCAAACACCAGTAAGACACAATGACTCAGACTCAAAAGGACTTCTAAAAGAAAGTGGAATGCCAGATCACCTCCTCTTAGCATAAGAGGGCATGCAAAGAAAATCAACATTTTGGCAGACTTATTTCTCCCAGTAAATATCATCTGACACCTGCTGAAGTGGGAAGCTTCAGCTATGTGGGTCCTGCACAGCTTTTTACACTCACACACTAAATCTGAAGCATGGCAAACCTTCATGAAAAACACACATAGATGGTGTGGGACAATATCATTACAGGTGAAACTCGAAAAAAATAGAATATCATGTAAAAGTCCATTTATGTAAGCAATTGTTTTCATTAGCTACTGGAGTTTAATATATGGATAGACTCAAGACATGCAAAGCGAGATATGTCAAGCCTTTGTTTGTTATAATTGTGATGATTATGGCGTACAGCTGATGAGAACCCCAAAGTTGAAATTGTTAATTTCGGGTTCTCATCAGCTGTACGCCATAAGCATCACAATTATAACAAATAAAGGCTTGACATATCTCGCTTTGCATGTCATGAGTCTATCTCATATATAAGTTTCACCATTTAAGCTGAATTACTGAAAGAAATGAACCTTTACATGATATTCTAATTTTTCGAGTTTCACCTGTATTTTGGTCTGTGCAGACCCACAAGGCAGCAGTAGACAACCTTTTTGAATTTCTGAAGAAGGAAGCCTGTTGTTGTTGTTGTTGTTGTTGTTGTTGTTGTTGTTGTTGTTTAGGCTTCCTGAGGGATTTACCGTAGATCTCAGATCTTCCTGCATAAGGAACTTCCTTGAGCGCAGCAGGTTCCCTGCCAGTCGTGTAGTGGGAAATTAGGAAATGCAGGGTCTCTTCATGGCTATCACAGGCACACCCCTCTAAGATTATACAATAATATACTAATGATTAGAGATACATTGCAAGGATCAGTGTAGATCTCCAGGTGTTGCCCTTTAGCTAGTTCTGCAATATTCTATGCACATACATGGGCAAATGATTTGGAGTGCTTCAATATCTCTCTTTAGAGTGATACAAGTTCTGTTTTATGTAACAGAACTTGCACACCATTCTCTTGAAACTGAAGCACCTTGTGTTTTCAGTGTTCCTAAATGTTTAGCTCTGGGTAAAGGGCCCCAGGATGGTTAAGTCCAGTCAAAGGCAACAATGGGGTGCAGAGCTCATCTTGCTTCAGGCTGAGGGAGCCGGGGTTTGTCCACAGACAGCTTTCCGGGTCACATGGCCAGCATGACTAAACCACTTCTGGCGCAACGGACACTGTGCCAGAGTGCACGGAAATGCCATTTACCTTCCCGTCGCAGCAGTACATATTTATCTACTTGCACTGGTATGCTTTCGAACTGCTAGGTTGGCAGAAGCTGGGACAGAGCAATGGGAGCATACAGTAGCTAAAAAACCCCCCTTTCATGCAGGTTGAGTGGTTCTAGAACACTGTAGACAGGGACCCTGCTTCAGAAATAGGAACAGGTATTTGATCCCAGACAACCCCAAACCACTACACCACTGCAACGTGGACCTACATGAGGAGGGAGGATCAATGGGCTCATTCCCACCTCTATCCCTCACACAGAAAGGAAAAATACATAGTAGGGAGAATGACTGAATAAAGATTCTCCAGGAATGAGTATTCTCACAGCAGAAGCAACTGGAAATGGAAATGGGAACAATGTTGGCGGGTGGAGAGAGGACAGGGAAGGAGAAACATGACAGGATCAGCTGTGTTTTAGAGACAGTGCCCTCAGGCGCTTAAGTAGTCCTTATTTAACCGCTGAAATATTTAAAAACATTCCTTCTTATTCTTCACTTGCAGATTTGAAAAACACACGGGCCAAGGTCATTCAGCAATGGACGTCTGAAGCCATAAGGAACAGGCTTTAACAAATAAAAATAAACAAACAATGGTGACGTTTTGTGTGGCAGAGCAGAAGGCAGACTGGAACCAAATCTCGTAGGGACCTGGGTGAGGTGAGGTGGGTTGGGAATGTGAAGTGAAACAGGAGCATCGCATGACAAAATGAGCTCCTCAGTGTTACAGAGGCTGCGTCACACAGTATAGGGGCAGGAAGACCAAGGAAATAAGAGTACGGTAATAACGAAACGAGAGTTGGGAAGAAATGCGGCCTTCCCCAACCTTGGGCCTTCCAGATGTTTTGGATTACAATTGTTATTTGCTTGCTTGCTTGTTTAATTTGTGTACTGCCCTTCATCCATAGTTTTCAGGGCAGTGCACAACGTAACATTACAATATTAAAAACAGGCAATACATAATAATAGTAAGCCGAAAACAAACCAATAATCCTGCCTCCCACAATACATTTAAAAGGTTGAAAGAGGAACGCTTTTGCCTGGCGCCTAAATGCATTCTACAAACAGGGAGCCACTGCAGAAAAGGCCCTGTTCTCATGTTGCCACCCTCCGTAACTCTCGGGGAGGCAGCACACAAAAAAGTGCCTCAGAGGATGATCTCACAGTCCAGATCAATTCACATGGAGAGGGGTGCTCCTTGAGGTATTGTGGTCCTAAGCTGTTCTGAGGCTCAATAGGTCAAAACAAGCACTTTACAACAGACTGGTGCTGGTGCGTGCTGTAGCCCAGACATTCGGGTTGTCCACTTTACCACCATTGTAAAGGCCTCCAGAGTTGTGCCTAGTTGGACCTTGATGCATCCTGTGTGACAGGTGAACTAGCAAGAGCTGGTGTAGCAGAGTCAAGTCCAAGAGCTGGCTGAAGTTCCCAGTTATAATCTACAGTGGCACCTCAGGTTAGGAACTTAATTTGTTCTGGAGGTCTGTTCTTAACCTGAGGCACCACTTTTAGGTAATGGGGCCTCCCGCTGCCGCCACCGTGCAATTTCTGTTTTCATCCTGAAGCAAAGTTCTTAACCCGAGGTACTATTTCTGGATTAGCGGAGTCTGTAACCTGAAGCATCTGTAACTTGAAGCATCTATAACCCAAGGTACCACTGTATTTGCCACAAATGCAGTGGGTAGCCTTAGGCAACCCATGATCTCACAGCCTCAGTCTCCCTCGCTCCACCAGCAATATGGGGGAGCGGATAGCCCTGCCTTAGAAACTTGCTGTAAGGCTATACGTGCAACACTTCTAAATATTAGTTATTTGTGTTTATCAACTGGGAATATTGTCATATGGTATGGGCACCTGTCTATGGAGATAATGTTGGGACATACCGGTAGTAAGAACGCTGGTCTATCTAGCCCAGCAGCTGCTCCTATATAGACAGCTCTCCATAGTTTCAGGCAGGCAACCATCCTAGCCCCACCTGAAGATACTGGGAACTGAGCTTGGGATCTGTAGCATGAAAAGCAGGTGCTCTACCACAGGGCTACAGCTCTTTTCCCAGAAGGGTGCTAGAAATAGTCTGAAAATAATCATGGTGCTATTCTCTGCAAACATCTATCTGCTGACAAATGACTGATAAGTGCTGGAGGCTAAGACTCCAGCCAGAATGTCTTGCAACAACTTACAAATGCTCTGTGTGGGGGTGTGTGAGTATTATTAAATATGTTTTTACTAATGTGAAGAGTGGCCTTTTTCTATTTCCCCTTTGACAGGCAATGAAGACCAGTTTAGCAGCCCTTTGCTATAAATTAATATTGTTGCTGCCCCTGCTAATGCAACGCCCAATTTGTAAGTGTCTGACAACTTTTAAGCAACTTCTTGCAAGGATTATCAGCGCTGCTTTTTTATTAAGTTCATACTGAGTGCAGTAGCCTAATCCTTATCGTATCTCATCCTTGCAGCAACCGGCTGCAACACTTCCAGTTTAACTAGAACCAGAGGAGGGACAAGAGGGCATTCTTCCTCTAAAATCTGATGGGGCAAATCAACGAGGGAAATCTGGAATAATGATGGACATTTCTGCCTTCTAGCCACTGCTGTAAACATTGACTCAGACTGCTAATCCAGAGGGCTTCATCAGCATAATGCAATCTGACCTGATGAGCAACACTGCCTGCTGATTTTCACGCATGTGCCTACTTTTATGTAACCAAACTTGTGAACCCAAAGTGCCAACAATGGAGAACTGTTGCCTCTCTGCGTTTTTCTCCTTTGTGAAGCCTTGAGTGATTGGATGCTTTCTTATTAATAAGTGTCCTTTGGCTTTCACCCATGCAAAGGCTGATTTGAAACTTGGCAAACCTATGGAAAGGACCGCAGAATCCTATTCAGGTGAAGGAGTTGCTTAAAATAAACACATACATGTGCTTGTACACAAACACTACCAAAGAGAATTCCAGAACTACTTCTTTGACAATGTGGAGCATGGTATTTGGCCTCAAAAACTCGAGTCTTCATTTCTAGAATATTTGGTTTGGCTGCAAAGAATCTAGGTACAACGGCAATGTAGGAAATTACACCTACTCCAAACTTTCAAACATGCATTATTTAGAATAACCACTATTTTTATTTTATTTTATTTTATTTCATTTCATTTTTACATCTAAGCCAAGATGGGAAAATACTAAATCTAGTTGTCTACTGTCATTTGATTCTCTCTTAGGAGTCTCCTTATCCCTACTACTTATAGGTAATGATTACTTTCTTGAAAATCTAATTTCCGAAGAATGCTCTAATGCAGGTATGGGGGAACTTTTGGCCCTCTAGATATTGCACATCTTTTACCATCCCTGGCTACTGGCCATGCTTGCTAGGGTAACATCTGGTGGGCCAAAGGTTTCCCACTCCTGCTCTGAAGGCTAAATATGTAGCGCCATCTCTGAAGCTAAGCACATCTGGTCATTGCTAGTACCTAGACAGGAAACTGGTAACAAAATGCAGAATGAAGACAATGGGATTATAATCAACCTTATACACAAAGCCAAAAAAGTTATGACCTGTTTTGTTTTGCTTTTTAAATTAACTAGCCTAGCAGAGGGACAAATTTCTCCATTCCTCATCAGCCAACACATTTCCTTGGTGGGGTGGCCACAGAAAAGATGCTTCCTTTCACTTGCAGTCAGCACGGAACACAGTAGACTAAGATATGGGGGGGCAGGGCAATTTGGCCTTTCTCTACCTGCCTGCTCACTCACTTGCATGGAATTCTAGTGAATAGTTAGATACAAGGCTGTATACCAAGGGTGCCTAACCTGGTGTCCTCCAGATCTTCCTGGACCCTAACTTTCATCAGCTGCAGCCAGATTGGCCAATGGTCAGGGATGATGATGGTCATAGATTAGTCGGGGAGGGGGGGCAGTCACAGGTTAGTCACCCCTATACACTGTGTGAGGGAACTGCTTTTATTCCAGTTCCATCCTCAACAAATGCTTTGTAAACAGCAGCAGCATTGTGACATGCTGGGTGGCGCTGTGGGTTAAACTACAGAGCCTAGGGCTTGCTGATCAGAAGGTCGGCGATTTGAATCCCCACAACAGGGTGAGCTCCCGTTGCTCAGTCCCAGCTCCTGCCAACCTAGCAGTTCGAAAGCACATCAAAGTGCAAGTAGATAAATAGGCACTGCTCCGGCGGGAAGGTAAACGGTGTTTCCGTGCACTGCTCTGGTTCACCAGAAGTGGCTTTGTCATGCTGGCCACATGACCCGGAAGCTGTATGCCGGCTCCCTCAGCCAGTAACGCGAGATGAGCGCCGCAACCCCAGATTCGGACACGGCTGGACCTAATGGTCAGGGGTCCCTTTGCCTTTAACTTTATAAACCAGTGCTAAGTGTATTTTATACCACTGCTATGGCTGTGCTATGCCTATTGTAAAAACGCTAGCATTGATGTAGCCAGAGGATACACTATCCACCTTAAAACTGAGTCATTCATACCCAAGTTCTCTCCCTCCCCTGCCCAATTTTATTAACCCAGCAACTTGTGTGATTTATCCTTTTAGAGGGGAAAGAAAGTATGTACCATAATTGCAAAGGTGTTCCAAATCTATAGCAAACGCTGCAGAAAATTATCTTGGCTTCATCACGTCCCTCCCACATGCACTTATCAAAGGAGAAGAGGACAAATGTATAACAAAGTTATGATCAGCCGCATGCAACACGATGTAACACATTCATCTTGCTCTTTTAGCAATGGGGGGGGGGGCTGTGCAGAAAAAGGAGACCTATGACCTAGCATAAAAATGAGAGAAGTATGCAATGATGAAGACAACGTGATAAGGTATCTGACCCATCCACCTTTTGCCCTTTGAATTCCCCCAGCATCTGTGTAAGATTGCATCAGAAAATGTAAGTAGCTTGAAAGAGCCAGCTATTCTATTTCCTATTTACTGTTTCCATTTGTACACTACTGCCTATAAGAAGGTTCTGTTAAACCTCAGCTATAATCCAGTAAGTCATAGGGGCATCATAGGGGGCCTCAAATGTGGGTGCATAGCATTGCTCACTAAAAGTAGGGAGTATTATCTAACTTAGAAGAGGGGAACTCACAAAACATACTGACCTTGCTTCAGACTATGCTCATTTTCTTTAACACACTGTATTCTAGCAGCAATATTTAACCACACGCATAATCATCACTGAAATTGTATTAAAGATAATTGAGGACAAAATACTAATAATGCCATCCAGTGTCGTGGCATTTCAGGTAGGCAGCCATACCTATTTAGTGGGTGTCAATTAAGAGGAGTAGCATTAGTTCTTACACCAATGTACCACCCCTTTCCAACAGGTACTGTCAAAGTTTTATACGGAACACCAAGTCTTGGGGTGCAATAAATATCCCTCAGGAGCTGGATGAAAGACTCATTTTATGGAGAAATTAATACTGCATTTCATTTCATTTCATTACTGCAACATAAACTCCTTAATACTATGTAAAACGGCAGACTTCAGAAGTGTCTGTGTGGGCAGGGCGGAAGGAAGAGGAACACCCCATATCAAATGTTGAGAACATGGGCACATTTGAACCTGGAACTTCAGGTTGAAGAATTCACAAAGGCACTTTTCCATCAAAGGACTGTATGTGCTTTCCCTGCTTTTCTTTCTAACTCAAAACTCAATCTAAAAATAAAAATAAATTAATCTGAACACTTACCCTGCCACAACCCATTCTGACATTACAGGAAACTTTCAGGATCTTAAACTCAAGGCCTTCACCATAACTTGACCAAAAGTGAAATAAGAACAAGCACAGAGAACAAAGAAGAAGAAGAGTTTGGATTTGATATCCCGCTTTTCACTACCCGAAGGAGTCTCAAAGCGGCTAACATTCTCCTTTCCCTTCCTCTCCCACAACAAACACTCTGTGAGGTGAGTGGGGCTGAGAGACTTCAAAGAAGTGTGACTAGCCCAAGGTCACCCAGCAGCTGCATGTGGAGGAGCGGAGACACGAACCCGGTTCCCCAGATTACAAGTCTGCCACACCACACTGGCAAAGGTTTAAATTGCTCTTCCATGGCTTTTTATTGGATGCCCACTATGTAAAGAGACCCAACTTCACTTCCCAGGTAACAATACGAAGTGAAGGAGCACTTGTACACAGGATGGATTTTATGAAAGGCATCTTCTTCCCTCTGCTGTAGTAAAAGACAAATGTAGTAAAGTGACCACGACAGATGTTAAGTAAGGTGCCTGAAAGCCATGACCCAGGGGACAACAATAATGGATCGTGCTGGAAGCCTCTTCCCTTGCAATAGGTGCAGGTCCTACTATCTGCCTTTCCCTGACCCACGGCCTCATGTACCTGCTACTTATGAGAACAATAGCCAGAGTAGTGTGTGAGAGCAGGAAACTGGAGTCAGAAACTGCTCTGTGCTGGATTCTAAAGCTGTGATGAATGAAGGAGTAAGAGCTTTGGGGTGTTAATGCTGTGAGCCGTCCCATCCTATGCTCAGGTTGTATATATGTGTAAATATAACCATATATCCTAAAGACACCATAGTCTTCCTTCATTCTAAGGAAGCTGAACCCTGGAGAAGAACTTGGTGTCACTCAAAGCTCAGAGATTGGGATGCAGTGTAATATTCTTTCATTTCGTTTTGTTTATTTTTGCTGTTGTTGCAACCATCATAGTAATATCAACCACCTAAAAAGAATATACATCATATACAATATATACATAAATACAACATTAAAACGCAATAGCAACCAACAGATGATGATGATGATAGATACAAACTAATTTTAGATAACACAACACAACATAACAATGCTTGGTGGAAAACATGATTGCAAGACTACTTGTAACACGCCTAGAAATGTTGAACAGAAGATATTGCATAGCTAAACTGGGGATGCGGGGGAAATGGTCTAAAGGACAAAAAGATGAAACACACACCTACTGTCAATGTCACACATTTTTACTCATCTTCTTTCTTTGTTAAAAAGGACACACATAACCTTACAAGTTTAAACACAAAGGGTACTCATTCTTCAAAACTAAACTGTAATCTGCATTACAAATGCAAGATCACAAGATGGCACTTAGGAAGGTTTTCACAAGCACATAAAATCTCTGTATATCTCTTCTTCCAGAGAGTTCTATGCCAATGCTTCGTTTGCTTTCTCTCAGAGGCTGCTTGGATTCCTAACTGATCGATATAAGTACACCTGACCCTGTACTGTGGGTTTTTACATCTTAAGTTCACACACATCTCCTGTTTCAGAGCCAATAATGGTGGGGAAAGAGGAAACTAATGGGGGTGGGGAGAGAGGAGAGAACACCACACACTCAACTGCTTATGGCACAGCGATTATTTCCTTGATATCGACAGGCTGCAATAATAGAGTGGTGGGGGGAGCAGGAGGTATGACTTTGTCAAACATTATTCAAAGTCCTTTCCCCAGATTCTCATAAAAGGTAAAGGACCCGTGACAGTTGAGTCCAGTCGCGAATGACTTTGGGGTTGCAATGCTCATCTCACTTTACTGGCCGAGGGAGCCGACGTTTGTCCGCACAGTTTTTCCGGGTCATGTGGCCAGCATGACTAAGCCGCTTTTGGCAAAACCAGAGCAGCGCACGGAAAAGCCGTTTACCTTCCCGCCGGAGCAGTACCTATTTATCTACTTGCACTTTGATGTGCTTTCAAACTGCTAGGTTGGCAGGAGCTGGGACCGAACAATGGGAGCTCACTCCATTGCGGGGATTCGAACCGCCGACCTTCTGATTGGCAAGCCCAAGGCTCAGTGGTTTACACCACAGCGCCACCCGCGTCCCAATGCAAGATTCTCAGCTTGCATTTAAAAGACAAAAAGCAAATTTCACAGGTTCCGCCCCCCCTACAGAAATGCAAGGAAACGAGCACTGACAGAATTCCATTCCATTTCATTCCTCAGTAAAAAGTAAATATGATCCCACCTTCTAGGAACCTGGCCAGCACTGTGAGGTACTTAAGATAGCTGGCACTTAGAAGTCATGGAATAAAAGGAGAGGTTATTTTATGGGTCAGTAACTGGTTAAGAGACAGGAAGCAAAGAATAGGAATAATGGGCAGTTCTTCCAATGTAAGGAATGACAGAATAGTAGAGCTGGAAGGAACCATGAGGATCATCTAATCTGAACTCTTGCAATGCAGGAATCTTTCACCCAACATGGGGCTCAAACTCACAACCCTGAGATTAACAAGAGTCTCAAGTTCTACCAACCAGAGTCGAGTTCCCCATGGATCAGCATTGGGACCTTTGCTTTTTAAGCTGTTCGTCGATGTTATTGATAAACAATGGGGTAGCCAAGTTTGCTGCTGACACCAAATTGTTCAAAATGGTTAAAACAAAATGGGTAGTAAAATGGCAAATGGGATTCACTGTAAGCAAATGTAAAACAATGTACACTGAGGCAAAAAAACAACAACCTCAATCATCACTTGTTTTCTGGTGAGTGGTGAAGTCTTAATTGTTTAAAAACGGATTCTGGTGCAGATGTTTAAGGATACCGGTAAGTTGCTGGTTCCCCCCCCCCCCGCTGCTGTATTTTAAAACCACAGTTTAGAACCATTTTTATTTCTGAATTTTACTTTACAGTGTGTTTTTCTTTACTATTGCTATTTTAAACCTTCAGGACCAAAAACATAGGGTATTAAATGTAGTAAATACAATAATAAAACCGAGCAGAGCCTTTTTGAATACTTAGAAAGATCTAGCACCCATTCCAACTAAATCTGTTAATTCCCCGCACCCGGCATGTCATATTTTGCAGACTCTGCCAATGCAAGCTCTCTCTCTCTCACCCTGTTAAGACACACACACACATACACATCCTAGTTCATTTGAAGTTGAGCATGTGCGTTTGAGAGTGAGAGACAGATGCCTGCCCACAGCTGTCATAGTCAGCCCTACTGCAGGAAGCACAAAGTAATGCAGCAATTCCACCATTGGAAAGAGAACACCCATCTGTTGTTACTTGGAAAATTCCTGGAGGCTAGATGTGTGTGAAACGCCCTCGTTATAAGCCTTTTGTATGGTACAGATAGCACTACAGAATATAGAAGGTAATGAGCCACAAGGGAGACCAACTAGGAAAAGGGCAGATGAGAATCCATCAAACCAGACCTTCTTTTCCTTTCCTTGCTCAGGAAGGGGGATTAACAACATGTAAGGGAACTTTTGAGACCTAACAAGATTGTTAAACTACTGGAAATGCCAGACATTTTCTTTTTAGGCTAGTCAGAGGATTTCATTAAAATAATTTTTGTGTCTGCTGGAGCACTGGTGAGTTATGAAAGTCACACAAAGGCCAAAGGTTGGAATAATCTTCTAATCTGGAATCTATCGTTATTAGGGTGAGCAGCCTATTACCTCAGGTCTGAAAACCAGCACCTTGAATTAAGTGCAGATACACCAGCAGTTAGTATCCAATTCCAGGTGCCAACTCTATGACGTAACATTGACAAGGAACAGAGTTTTTACAAAGATAGGTCTGGTTCAGTTCCCTTTAAATATTTCAGTGTAGTACGGTATCATATCTTATCAAAATAATTTCTTTAATTTGCAGAATATGGATAGTTATCTTCTCAAAATGAGAGCAAGCACATCAAGTGATACTGAGGACAATCCTAGATGCGATCAAACTGAGTGCTGGAGAAGACTTGTTTATGATTATATTTTGGGAATGATTCATTTTTTTATGTAGCTGGATTGTTTTATACTTTCTGGGTGTCCCATGATCATATTATAAAGTAGTTGTGTTCTATGTTACAATTCAAGCACTGCTATGAGTTGTTTCTTTTTGCTTTCCAACATGTTTCTTATCAATAAAAAAATTCAGTGTGGCGTGAGCAAATTTTATTCTGAAAGTGTGGCCCAGAGAAAAAGTCTGACAACCACTGCTTTAAAATCTTGTAAGGCAGCAAGCAATTAATAAAAATAAAATAAAATGGTGGCAGAAGCAACAACAACAACAACAATAATGTGAGATGGGGGAGGCTGAAACTGGAGAACTGGGGCTAAAAAAGGTGGGCATACTTTTACTTCCCCCAGATCTGGTTGCCCCAGTAGGGGAAGCCAGGCTCTCTTCCCTTCTAGAGAAAGGAACATAGCAACAGAACACAGAGAGGGCATCAGTCAACTGCTAGGGGCGGAGGAGCCAGAGGCAGATGAGGAACTCACAGTCTGGTCACTCAGGACCTGGCCACAGACTCATGGGAACAGATGCATCTTTGCTGACTCAGTAAGTGTCTGCTCTCTTGGCAGTCTTGCAAGGCACGAGAGCCTCACAAGTGAGCGCGCCTTGCCACATCTTCAGAAGAGTAGCAGATGGGCATACCGCCTTGTGAGGACAACTCTGCTGCTTCCTTGCAGTTCCGAACTCCTTCCCTTGATCCTGGACTCCTTGAACTCGGGCTGCTGCTTCAAGCTGGATGGGAGCCAGGACAGTTGCACAGAAGAGCTAACACACAGCTGCTCGAGGAACATTTTGAAAATGTGGGGGTGGGCGAAGAAATGCAGGAATCCCCCTGTTGCGTCTGTATGTGTTTTGCTGCCTACAGTAGGCAGCTGCTGGAGATGGTCCTCAGCTGAGTATGTGGGTGTGGTGAGAAGGATATGGCTTCTGTTGCTGCTGAATGCCCTACAGCAGGGACTACTCCAAAGTGGTTGGAATGGGGAAGCCCAGTGCAGAGGCACCTCCATTATTATCACCATCATCATTATCACTCTTTTCCTGATTGTTCCAAAATTCTTGGGGGAGAGAGACCCACTGCAAAGGCCTCATCGTCATTATTATCAGCTTTTCTTTGTTCCCAAGTTGTTGGGTTTTTGTTGGGGTGGGCATTTCTGAAGCATCATTATTATCACCACCTTTTTCTCCTGCCTGGCCCACAGGAGGGATCACCCCCAAATTGTTTGGGGAGGAGACAATACACTCCAGGGACAGAAACATTATGATGTCTCCTAAATCCCCCTACTTTTGAGATGCATATAGATGATGTTCAGCCTCAAACATCACACTAGTTTAGGCCAGTAGTGTTCAATTACTGCTCTGGTGAGTTGTCTTCTGTTTATTTTCCATGTATTTCTATTCTTTTCTGTTCCACAAAGATGATGATGATGATGATGATAATAATAGTTGTTGTTGTTCAGTCGTTCAGTCATGTCCGACTCTTCATGACCCCATAGACCAGAGCACGCCAGGCACCCCTATCCTCCACTGCTTCCCGCAGTATATTAATATAATAACAACAATAACAATAACAATAACAATAATAATAATAATAATAATAATAATAATAATAATAATAATAATAATGCAGCCAGCATTATTTGTTACTATCTGTGACTCCACAATTGCATTTTCTCATACAGAATTCTAGGGATTGGTGTCACAAAATTATTCTGATAGCTTTTCAACTTAATAATAAAGCACAGATCTTAAAAAGAAGGGGGGAACAGACTTTTCTCAGCAGAGACTTGGGGTGCAGGTTTATCTGCAGGCCCATACTCAGGCTGTTGTTAATATCCGGGTTTTAGTTTTCTTGTTTCTAAAGTCTCCCTCACCCTCAGCTATTTCTGTCCAACGTAAACAGCTATTGCGCCACTTCTACTTACAGATTTATTCCATTTGATACACTTATTACCTCCATAATCATTTATTGATTGAATCATATGGTATGAAATTGGAGGGAACAATAAAACTTACTGTTTTGAGCCAGAGCTTGAAGCAGACAGTCCAAGCACCCCTCCAAGCTATCAGCTGTGCTGTCAGCAGCTGTTATCTTCAGCTTCTTCAAGGCATCGCTTAGATTATCTGCTTGGATAACATGAAGGAGAAAGCAAAATCAGTGTCCTGGTCTGTCAATTGTAGCTTATGGGCTTAAAGCGCAAATCAACATAGATAAGGTGATGCCAAAAGACATTGACTATTTTATCTCTCCCATTCCCTGATGCCAACAGGGCAAGGACTCTCTTTAGCGGGGGTGGGGGGGCAACAACAGACCCACAGCAGCCAGTTGGCTACAGGCCACACACTCACTTCCACCACTAGGACCAACGCACACAACAAGCAAAAGGCATTCTAATTTACTCAGTATTAGGGCAATACAGTATTAGGCCAACAAAAATGTCACAAAACACTTGGGCATTTTGGGTTCTTCAGAACTCTTCATCAGGCTAGATCAGGAGCAGCGACTCCAACCCTGGTTTGAAGAGCCATTTGGCGCCTAGCTAGTTTCTAGCACTGGAGATAACTGACAGTGGAACCATGAAGTCTGCACTCAGTCACTGTTCCTTCTTCCCAGCAGCCTTTGGTGCAACCAAAAACCTGCCTAGCACCCAACGTCTCATTTTAATGTGCTACCTTCTCCCACACTACAACTTAAGGACTATGACCAGATGCAGGCTCCATGGTTTCACCATCAGCCTATTTTCTCCTCCCCCCCCCTTTGTTTTATTTCTAGCCTGGTGAAGAACTCAAAAGTTTGCACACTACAGTTATTATATTCTGATATGACATGGATTCTAGAATTTTTTGATTTATTTATTACATTGATATCATGACTTTCATCCAAAGAAAAAGTTAGCTTATATTGTGCTCTCTCACACAATAATTGATTATACAGGACTAAAGCTGGAACCTGAAAATATTATTTGTAGTGATTTTAAAAAAATAAATCTTCACCGTCATAGAAGTCATCTCATACCTTGACCCTGTACAAGGGTAGTTATATTGAGGTTAACCATAACCCTATAACATAACCAATTATTTACAGAATCAATTGCCAAACGCAACTGTATAGTTGCTGAATACAGAAGCAAGTGAGCTACTTTACTCTTTCCATTTTGTGAGAGAATGAGGAAGCTTTCAGGAATGAAAAAGAGGCCAAGAACTTCCAATGATGAAACAAATACTCTGCCCCCTGATCATGTTTTAAAATAGGTTTTCTGTGGATGCACATTTATGTTCCCATAAAGCATGCCTGGCACTAGCACCTTAAATATTCTGTTTATTCAAGAGGCATAGTAAGTGCTAACAGCTGCAGCTTAGTTGTTGTTTTTCCTTCTCTTTGCCAGATGATGACTAACCTTACATGTGAATGGCTTAGCCTTTTAAAAAGACACCAGGAATAATTCAGATTCCATGCCCACTAAGACTGTAATCCTAACTGTCCTTATTTGGAAGAAAGTCCTATTGAAACTGAAGGGAAATGAAATGCACACCACAGTGCTAAGTCAGCAAAGCAGAGACATCTCCCCTCAAACATTGATAAATACTTCCTATATCTGCTAAGTAACACAATTATTATCTAAATCCAAATCCTGCCATATGACAACTTTGTGGTATGTCTATCTCTTGCAAATTCCAAGGCATGTGAACAACAAAAGTATAAAGCATTTATTTGTTTATATTTAAAGTATTTTATGCAGTATTCAGGGTAAAAACCATCCCAAGATAGTTTACAGTGCATAAAATACATAGAAAATTATCTATAAGAAAACAACCAGAAAAATAGTAAATAAGACAGCAGAGGACACCTGTCATTGTAACTCAGCTCAAAAAATATTTTAAACCATTTCAAAATCAGCATCACAATAAAGCAATCAAGAAAAACAATCAGTTCTTAAACCTTGATTAAGGGGACATTTGTACCTTAGAATTCCACAGCCAGTAGGTTAAAATATGTATGTATTTGGATAATAATAATGCCTACACACATTAGGTAAGTATATATGGAATTGTAATTGTTAGCTTCAATAATTATATAGTACACCTTTTATTTTAATTTTATTCAATGAAGAAGACGAAGAACTCCACAGCTACAGGATTGCTAAGCAATGGGGCATCCACATGAGGCAATCTAAAATATGGTTGCTTCAATTCCACTTCTTCCTTGCTGTAGATAATTGGACAGTCTCATTTCCTTTGGTGTCTTATATCTTTTGAGAGATTCGTAATTGGAGTCCAGTTCAAAGTGACGCACTAGATCAAACAAGTCAGAAGCTCATGGCTTCTTCGGTTGCACTGCACCGCCACCCCTCAGTATTAAACTCTTCCCCCAAAGCTTTCTTCCACTTCTCCTTGTGGCTGGTAAGCAACCATCCTCTGTTCTGCTGAGTGCTTGCTAAAAGACAGGGGTGATTAGCTGATGTATTTCCTCAAAGTGACTAGAAATGTTTTCCTGAATTGGTAATTTACCTGCTGGTAGAGTCTGGAACCAGTGATTTATAGGTGTGTGTGTGTGTCCATCTCAAGAAAAAAAAAAAGTATGGAGCAGTCTGAATTTAGGATGAGGCAGAGACTGGCAGAGGAAGCAGATGTTTACAGCTGGAGTTAGCTAAAACTGGGTGCAGCTTTTGCTGCAGCAATTGCTCTTTCAGAATCTGATGCAGGATTAGAAATTGGGATACCAGCTTTAGAAGCCATAAATTCGCTTTTAGAGGAAATTACACACTGTTGCATTCTGGACTCGCCGCTGCTTGGGGAAATAAGGAGCATGTAACAATATCAGATCAACAACAACAACTTAAGCATCTCAATAAAAATGCAACTGAATTGCAGACATTTTACTAGCTAAAACCATCAAGGATACATATCAAACTTTGCCTTGTTTCCACAACTTGGTCTCAGATACATCACAATCAAACAATAACACCCCAAAATCCTTTGCTTTGATATCAAATATGGGTCCCCCGTATAATACTTTAAAAATTAATTTTGATGTTGCAGAAATGAATTGCTCCAACAAGAAGACAAGCAGGTAGATTTCTACCTAACAGAAAGATAAAACTGCCAATATCAAAACAAAGCACATCAATGAAAGAGGCTGGAAGAAAGACCATGCAGAAAGGATCTGGGTTGCATTTTGAGAAAGAGCATATGCCATGAAGAGCATCCTTGTAATTATTCAAATATTATTCCAGTTCTCTAAAGGTACTGAAGGAAGATTCCAAGCACATCTTAATGCAGCAATGTATCTCCTCCAGCTCCCCAAAGTGTTAGTTATGAAAAGCATTTTCACTCGTTTTAAGCACCACGAAGGAGTGATATAACAGACCATTAGGGGTGTCTGAGGAAGCAAAAAAAAAAAAAAAATCCACTGGCCATTTCCTCTGGAAGTGGAAGTATGAAAGCATCAATTTGGAAGAGGTGATGGGATAGGTGTTGGCTAGGGTAAAGGTAAAGGTAAAGGGACGGACAACTCTGGGGTTGTGGTGCTCATCTCACTTTATTGGCCAAGGGAGCTTCCAGGTCATGTGGCCAGCATGACTAAGCCGCTTCTGGCGAACCAGAGCAGCCCAGGGAAACACCATTTACCTTCCCGCCAGAGCGGTACCTATTTATCTACTTGCACTTTGACCTGCTTTCGAACTGCTAGGTGGGCAGGAACTGGGACCGAGCAACGGGAGCTCACTCCGTCGCGGAGATTCGAACTGCCGACCTTCTGATCAACAAGTCCTAGGCTCTGTGGTTTAGTCCTAGGGGAAATCGATTACTTATCAAGACTTATGAAAATCCATCTGTTCCCCACCCCAGAACTACTATACATCTTCTAATCCTTTGAAGTGCCTCTCTGCAACCTACCTAGAATATGAGTTGAAAGGTGGACCTCTGATGTCATCTAATTCTCTGAAGTTCTGATCCAGACTGGGCCACCTGCAATTTGCATTTTCAAAAAACAACTGTTTTGGGTTTTTTGGCAATGCAAATTGCAGCCATGTGGAGCAGTTTAGATTAGGACAGATGTCAGCAAACTTTTTCAGCAGGGGGCTGGTCCACTGTCCCTCAGACCTTGGGGGGGGCAGACTATATTTGGGGGGGGGATGAACGAATTCCTATGCCCCACAAATAACCCAGAGATGTATTTTAAATATAATGACACATTCTACTCATGTAAAATCATGCTGATTCCTGGAACATCCGTGGCCGGATTTAGAAGGCGATTGGGCAGGATCCGGTCCCCAGGCCTTAGTTTGCCTACCCATGGATTAGGACTACTGGGTGGAAGCAACCGATCAAACCTCCTCTACCTCCCGATTTCAAAGCCCTTTTGCAAACGCGCTTTTGCTGCTCTTTAAACTTCCAAAAACTGTCACATTTGGCCCAATAGGAGATAAGGATCTGACCTGCTGGTCAGAAAAGATTTTCCACTCTGATGAACACAATACAGCATTAGAATAGGAAGGCCAGCTTTCTATTTGACTTAACTAAAAGATCAGTCCAGAAATATCCAATATTACTGGATATATTTCTCCTTTTATATTTATGTGAGCAGCTTTGGAAGACAATTAGCTGAAAATTGGAATACACAGGGAACATATAATAGTATATTTACCTATAATAGTAAATAAATATAAATCTGTCAATCCAAGTAGTAAGTGACCAATCTTGACTACTCCAGAACTGCTACAAGAAGGCATGCCTTCTTATCATGCCTCTACTGCAGAGAAATTTTTTTATGTTCCTAGAGGTGTCAAGATAATGTTCCTGTCTGCTTCCTGAATTCAGAGGCAATGTATCTGACTTGGCTTATCTGCCAATTTGGCTGCAATGAATTCTCGCTTAAGAAAGCTGCAGGGCTTGAAAACTTTGTGGCACTGTCAGAAATATACTGGTGTTTCCAACTACAAAAACCATTTCCCCAGGAAAATAATATTGAGAGAAGTTGAGTGTCCATTCTAGATAAGGATGCTCTCTGTCCATTAATTTTCTGAGCAGAGTAAAATGGGGAGTTATTTTATATATACTTCATACATGCTATCCCAATAAACAGTCTTGTAAAGTTACAGTATTTCCTGTCTAATTTATCTTCATGAAAAACTATCCATGAGGTGGGTTAGGCTAACAGACAGTGACACGCAAAAGAACACCCAGTGAATTTCATGGCTGAATCAGAATTTAAACGAGGCAGCTGAGAAGGCATAGCCTCATTAGTACATGCAACTCCACAGATGAACATCAGGGTTAATAATAAAACTACAGTTAATGATCGTGTTTTATTTTAATAATGATCTCCCCTCTGCTTCATGAGATAAAAAGTGGTTTAGAGGACGAAAGTGTTAGGTAGCAAGAACATGTCAAGAGTAGGGCGGTAACAAGGAGGGTGTAATCAAAACAATGGAAAAAACACACAAATTCTTATCCATGGAAATGAAATGCATTCTGTTGCAATTTATAAATAATAATTATAGGTCACAAAACAACAATATAAAGGAATGGATCTAAAGATTTGCAATCAGAACTTTGCTTGTACAGCAGAGTTGTTGTTTTACTTCCTAGTCCTGATGTCTTACACACTTCAGGATCATAAAACAAGAATAATATAAGGTATAATGCAGTAGAGGGCTAGACTTGGAAGACAGAATCAGAAGAAATTGTGGGACAGCAACCCTATGCCAGCAGCAGTGCTGTCCACGCATGCAAAGGATGTTCTATATCCCAGCCAAGGAATTCGCTGATAGTATCAACATGCAGCACTGATCACACTTTAATGGCCTTGTTCAGACACATTAACAGCCTTGTGAACAAGTGTCTGGCTCATGCACTCCCTCATCCAATCTTTGCTTCTGGCATGGCCACAAGATGATCAGAAACCTCTGCTTCTGCTCTCAGTTACCCAAAGCTTGGTGTTACATCCAAACCCTAAACTGTGGTTAGTTTTAACTATGGTTTACTGAAACATGCCAGCTTCATAAACCACACATGGCTGAATCCAGTATGCCATAATTTAAGACTATCCACAGTTTGTTGAGCTTAAGACATATGCAATGCTAAACTGTGGTTAGTTAAAAACTGAAGCAAAACATTCTGATCTTCTTGTGGCCAAGGACAAGGGGTCACAAGCCCTTCAAATAAACACACTTTTGGATTATGTCCAAACAGGGCTATTACTTCACTAATATAACAAGCTTGAAATCAGAAGCAGAAATAGTCATCAAAAGGATTATAGATAATTTATGCCTCTTAGAATATGTTGTTCTCTCAATAAAAGAAATACAAGATATGGCAATAAAAGCTGAAGGGTCTGTGCAGCTTTTCTGAAAAACAAAAAGAGAATGAAGAATTTTACTTTGCCTAATGTCTTATAGCTTGCTCATTGGAGAACAGCAAACATCAGCAACATTGCAAATGAGCTTAGAAAAGTTACAAACAAAGTGGTTGGTAGCTCTACCAAAAAATGTCCAAGGCAATATTTATTGGGCTAATCCCCATTTCTGAGTCAGAGATTAGCCATTATTATTATTATTCCTCTATTTCATCTACTGGGTTTTAACTGGATATTTTATTATGTTTGTTTTCAATCAAACATTACCACCTAGTCAAGCTTTCATTATTCAGAGTCTTGGGGATTTTCATTTATTTAAGTAAATAAAATTGGCACAGCCATGTTTATTTGCTTTGCAAGATATATACATCTTAAATCGAGCAACAACAGCAAAGCTCTGGAGAAACAGGGGGCATGGGCAGATTGCTAATTGGGGTTTGGGGAATGCTTTTTAAACTGGCATTAAGAACAACAAAAGGCGTCCGCAAAGGGTAAAGACAATCTAAAATCCTTTGTAATCATAGCTAAATCTACATCAGAATAAATTGCTCGCAACAAAAGACTCTTCAGCAGGTAGTAATCAATCAGTCATGGTAAGCAAAGAAGGAGGGATGCAGTCTACAGATCTTAGGTACAGAATTAGTTTCATTCAATAGCGTGGGCATGAGCAATGCACTGCTTATTGTCATTTGAAAAAAGAAAAAAAACCTATTCTGATGTATCCCAATGGATAGACCTTTCATTACTAGAATAGTAAGCTATAGAACTATAGCAAATAATCTGTATCTCTATGCCAGACTCTTCACCGAAGGAATTATGCAAATACAGGCACAGCAAAAAGAGATCCATTTTCAGGCATCCACAAACGTGGACATGCTGGTGGAAACATGCCAGAATTAGTGAAACCAGCAACATGTAAATTCTCTCTGGCTTCGCTCTTTCCTCAGGGGACAGCCTAGCTAATTATCATATTCTGCAGAAGAAACATGTTTTAAGGTACAGTGCTGTGATTCATTTCATCACATAAGAACTGCGAAGTTGCCAGCTAAGGAATCATCTTAGCTTTTAAGGAATCGTCTTAGCAAAGAAAAAGATAGCTGTAGACAAGGGCTGTTATCGCAACCCCTTCCCCTCCATTATGGGAAAATGCAAAACCAGGGTGCAACTTCAACAATGTCTCATACTTCACAAAAAACAAAGCAAAACATTATTTCACATTTGAGCTAGCCAGGCACCAAAGTAAGCTGGATTTTGGGTAGTTAGCTTCCTTCTGCTGAGACTAGTAAAGAATATAAATGAATATGGGTGGAACTGCTTCCACTAAAAAAAAAAAAAATAGTATATACTCATTTAACATCACAAAGTGGGCCACCACACATACATACACAAACACTTACTTATTTCTGCAATCTATCATTGAATCTGAAACTCTAATGACACAGGGGAACTTACAGGCTACTCCTCAATGTTATAGCTTTTGTCACTTATGCACACCATCAATTACACTAAGGATGGGGAACCTGTGGCCCTTCAGATGTGGTTCCCTCTTATTAGCCTATTAAAGATCCAGAGCAGCTACCAACTGGGCAGACAGATGATTAAATTCTTTCTCAAAGCAGTGGCACATGGGACAAATTTGGCTATGCACAGGTTCCCAATTTGGTTCACGAGGCCATTTCCCTCCAAACATGGCCACCTGCCCCACACCTGATGTGACATTAGATGTGGGGCTGGTGAAGAAGTGGCTGGATCGGCTGCATGACCAAGTTCCCTGCGGAAAGGAGTCATGCCAGCTTTATGCTCATCACTCTGCCAGGTCTATGTGCAAAGGTCGCCAAGCGCCAACTGTCTGTTAAGTCAAAACAAAATCAAAAATTCTTTCCAGTAGCACCTTAGAGACCAACTGAGTTTGTTCCTGGTATGAGCTTTCGTGTGCATGCACACTTCTTCAGATACAAGAACACGAAAGCTCATACCAGGAACAAACTCAGTTGGTCTCTAAGGTGCTACTGGAAAGAATTTTTGATTTTGTTTTGACTATGGCAGACCAACACGGCTACCCACCTGTGTCTGTTAAGTGTTTGGGAACTGCTGCATAAGGGAATTTGATAGGTGGGTAGAACCAACCCACTTACCAATCGTCTGACAGGCAAGTGATTGACAGGGTTGCCCACCTATCTGTCAGACCAAGGACTTGTCTACTACATGGAGCAACTTAAAATGGCCTTCAAGTGTAAGCTCCACTCACTTTGCACCTAATTTTTTTTTTTGGCAATGGTTGTTGCTCAGTGGCAGAGCATCTGTCTAGCCTACATGGCCTACAGAAGGTCCAGGTTCAATAGCAGTCTTCTCCAGGTAAAGCTGTGAGAGATCCCTGACTAAATCTCTGCCGCCACTGAGGTGGGTGGACCATTGGTCTAGCTCAGTTTAAGGCAGATTCCGATGTTGTTAAGTTAGACCATTGGCCAGTTTACACTAGTTATGCACTGTCTACACTGCCTGCAGTTTCAGGAACTGGTCTCTCTCATCCCCAACAGGGTTTTTGTTCACCCTGGTGTTTTCCATTGCAGGAGCATATTGCATCTATATGAAAATGCCCAACTGATAGGATCAACCCAAGGCTTTCCTGGGGATAAAGCTTCTATTAAACTTTCAAACAAGAGTGGCTCAAAGCTTCACTCCAATCAAATGATGAAATTAAAGTGATCCTTTAAAATCC
This sequence comes from Lacerta agilis, assembly GCF_009819535.1. Taxonomy (NCBI): domain Eukaryota; kingdom Metazoa; phylum Chordata; class Lepidosauria; order Squamata; family Lacertidae; genus Lacerta; species Lacerta agilis. The sequence goes on from NC_046320.1 coordinate 54,882,575, forward strand.
CCAGTATTAACCCTATTTCATTCTTTCCCCTTAACTTTACTGATATCCTATTAAATCTCTGCAGTTCTAAGTGGCCATTAACCTTCCGGATACATCTTCAGTTTTATTTCAAGAGACCCGTATGATGCCAAAAGCAAGTGATAGTGATTATTTTCAGAAAACACGTTCCAGTCCACATGCGCAGCTAGGTGAATCACCACACTTCAATAATCGAGATTTATTTATTTATTTTAAAAAAGAAGCTGGCTGATAAATGTTTGAGATGCTGAGCTATTGTTACAATTTCAAAACCTACTTAGCAGAAAACAAAGCAAGCAAGCAATGAAGTTCAGCTGCAGAAGTGAAACTGTACCTATGTGGGCTGCAGAACTATAAAATGTGCATTTCCCCATTTATAACAGGGATGAGGAACCTGTGGCCTGCCAGATGTTTTGAATCCCCATCAACCCAGCCTGCATGAGCAAAACAGGCTGAAAGGTATAAACTGGACTAACCAATCAATTCCTAAACTGGAAATACGTGCAGGGATGAGAGACCCCTCTTAGATTGATTGGTATCTGATTACTAAAGTATAGATTTAATCATGTGATTAAATCATAAATTGTGGTATTTTAAATACTTATTCAGGAAACAGGATCTAAATTTTGTGTTGGTTTTTCAGGGGGCACTTTGCAGCATCAGCAAAAAACTCCCATCACATACGGTAATTCAACTTTGTGAGCACAATCAGAGAATCACAGAATCATATAATTGTGGAGCTGGAAGGGACCCAAGGGTTATCTAGTCCAAGCCTTTGCAACAAAGGAATCACAGCTAAAGAATCTGACATATGGCCATCCAACCATTGTTCAAAAGCCTCCAGTAAAAGATAATCCACCACCTTCTGAGATTATTCATCCCACTGATAAACAGCTCTTGTTGTCAGAAAGTTCTTCCTAATGTTTAGTCGGAATCTCCTTTCTTGTCATTTGAATCCATTGGTTCGGTTCCTACCCTAAGGAGCAGTAGAAAATAAGCTTGCTCCCATCTTCCACATGACAGCCCTTCAGATATTTGAATATGGCTATCATATCTTCTCTCAGTCTTCTCTTCTACCAGGCTAAACATACCCAACAGGTGTGTGGCAAAGTAAATGGCTCATCACACCCAGAAATGGTTTGGAGGAAAATGATGGTACAGTACTTCAGTGGTGGTACTACTGAAGCTAACCAGGTCTCACTCTGTATTCAGATGGCCTAGGAAATCATATTAAGAGTGTAGTAAACCTAAGTGTAGTAAACAAACAAATATGGACAGCTGCAATGATTTCAGCCCTTCTGAAGGGTATTATCACGGCAGATTCACAAAACTGTTAGGCTAACGCCAGGCGGGTTTTTTTTAACCACCCCATGGTGAGATAAATGTCAAAAATGTCCTTTAGTAAATACTCCATGACAATCACATGAGGCCTCAGGGAAGACAGTAAGAATAGATCCTTCTCCATAAGCCATACTGATCCTTCTGCCAGTAAATTTCTATAGCCTCTGAGGCCCAGTCTGGCAGAGAAGCTTTTCATACCCTCCTGCTGAAAATTTCAGTAGCTGAGGAAAGTGCAAAAGCTTTCCAATGTATGGCGGGAAATGGGCCCCTTGGAAATCTCCTCCACATCCCCGCCACAAAGACAAAAGCCCTCCCATATTCCTACTATCTCACCATGCAATGTTGGACCTGAGCTTAGAAGTCAGATTTTACCACCCCCCAAAAAATAACTGGCCAAAGGAAAAAGGATGACCAAAGGGTTTTACTATTTATATATAATGCTGCAAGGGTAGACACAAACGCTTCCTCTCATTCTTTCTGAAATTTCACCCCTACTGAAAAGTATTTCATTCTTTATGTGTGGAATACAGAGAACGGGAGTCAAAATGACTTTTAAAGCTGTTCATCAGGAACGTTGCAGCATCTGGAAACCCAGCCAGATGGGCGGGCTTTAAATAAAAAATTATTATTATATATTTCTGATTATTATTTTTCCTATATATGTCATCTATGGTGCTCAGACCAATGCGTCCAGGCAAGTGCTGGTTACACCCAGTCTTATTTAACTCTCTGTAGAAATAGAACTACACTTGACACATTCCAACTTTGCATGTACCTTATTTTACCACATGAATCTTCATATATATGGAGATAAAAGCACTGATGTATTAATCCTGTTGATTAATTATTAAGGCATTTGCAGCAGATTTTAAGCAAGAGCTATTCCCTGTGAAATTAAACTCAGCAGTGGCAAATTTAAATTTGTGTGTGTGCACACAATGGAAAGTGTGTACACACATACCCTTGGTAGATTTTGAGTGTTGGGATTAAGATATTTCCACAAATTCTCCCTCTGTGGTGTTAATTCTAGACAAACAGTTATCTTCACTTTTTCAAAATACCATCTGTGCCAAGATGCTATAAAATTAATTAACCAATTTAAAAAGTGGATTGATTAAGAGCAAGGCCATTAATTAAACTATAGCCTTTAAAACTGGAACAACAGCCCCACCCAAGACAGAATTATATGGGCTAAATGAAGGATGGACCTCCAGATGTTGTTTGACTCCAACTCCAATCTGGATATGGTCTGGAGGCTACCGCCTGGTCGAAACCAGGCAGGTCTCAGTTTAGTCAGTGTCTGGATGGATGGCTGCTTGTGTGCTGTGCTGGGATACAGAATCATAGAGTTGGAAGGGACCCCAAGGATCATCCAGTCCAACCCCCTGCAATGCAGAAATCCTGCCCACAACCATCCCTGGGTGGGCTCAAACCACCAACCTTTTGGTTAACTGCAAGAAGCACTAACCCTTTTAAATTAAATAATAGTAAAATAAAATCAGTCCCAGTCAGAATGGCCAAAGGTAGTAGCTGAAGTCCAACAATATATGAAGGGACACTGGTTTGCCATTCCTGAGCCAAATGACCATTTCTGATTTCTCCCCTTGAAACACAAATCATTTGATGCTAGCAAAAAAAAGACCTTCCGTATCAAAAGGAGCCTGAGAAGGTCACATCAATACCAACAACATGCCATTCAATCTATTCCAGAATAAATATGCAAGAACTCTTAGGAGACTATGGAACGGTCAAGTGATAGCATTGCTCTCTGAGATGTCATTTAATAATAGCCTCCCTGCTGAAGTTTATCAAGGAGATCCTAATTGGTGCAGTTGACAATGGACTATATAAAGTAAAACACAACAAGAATGACTTCAATTCTGTCTAACTCTGAGTTCTCAAATACTTTAAGGCCCATCAAAATTTCTTGTTTGCCACAATGTAGATCACAAATAGTTGAGTTTATGAATGACAGGTGGCGCAGTTAAAGGGAAATCTGAAACCTCATTATAATGAAGCTGTCACATTAGTAACATCATTAATTCAAATGCTTGGCATTTACATTATATATCTAACATGCAAACATAGGGTAGTACCTAATAGTGTTCATCTGCTAATGGAAGGAATCCATTAGTGAAAGATGGAGGCATATAATTTTTATTTTATTTTTGCATTTCTCCTCCTGCAGCCTGCGCCCCCCCCCCCAAAAAATCTGGTCCCTACAAATGTCTGTGCACAAATTAGTTTTATAATTTGCATTATCTGGTCACAGAAGTTCATCTGCTCTGTTATAAAAGCAGCGAGCAGGCGACAAGACCACATGTCCCCTTCCACGAAACCTCTGCTTCACTCCATTTATTGTGACCGAGGCACCAATCTCAACAACAGCTAAGGCTAACCAGGGTTCCCATTGAACCAGGATTTTAAGGACTGCTGTTAATGAGAACACTGGCTGAACTTGCGATTTAAGTTGGTGTCAGTCTAATCTGTTTAGCTGTGGTTAAGGAGGTAGGGGAGAAATTCATTCCAGCAATGGAGGTGATTGTGGATAGGGAGCAATGAGCATGCAGTCCCAGGGCCACCCTTAGCCACAGTTCTAGGCTGTTGCATCTGCACTGGATCTTTGGGTCTGTTCTCAAAGTCTTCACAGTTTGCGATGGATGCTCTCTTGAGTGAATCCTTGGTGACATCCTACTAAAGCATCTGAGTGAGCACCACACGAAGCACTCTGAATGAGCTACTTTATCTCACCAAAAGCAGAGGCATCGCAACACAAAATAGCCGACAGGCGTAGCTTTCTCAGTTCAAAGCAGTCACATTTGAAAACTGGCAGGCATGGCTTCCAAATGGCTATTAACATGCACTTGTGAAAATACGCCCTGCGTTACACCAAGGAAAGTGTAAACAATGTCACAAAACAAGATGAGAAACATCTACCAATGTCTACCAACTGTAGCAATGAAAAATACATGTCCTGTATTTGCTCACATATCTAACAGATTTTCCTGCTTTCCATATATGCCCAACTTCCCTCTGCGATTTCTGCTGTGAACGCTGAAGTTATCACCAACCAGACAGGTGCTAAATACAGTGTTCAACACAGAATTATCATATCCGCTGTTCATCTCTTGAATGTGTTGAACAGATGCACAGAAACATACTTCTAAAAAAATTAAGCCTCATATTTACTAGTCATGATGGTTACACAGTACCTCTAGTATCAGAATACTAGTTGCTAGTAGTAGAAGAAACCCTGTTGTGCTCATGTCCTGTTTCTCACAGGCATCTGGCTGGCTACCGTGAGAACAGGATGCTGGATTAGATGTGTTGGATGGCTCAGTCAGTATACGAATTTTGATCTCAGGGTCATGGGTTTGAGCCCCATGGTGGGCAAAAGATTCCTGCATCACACTGGGTTGGATTAGATGACCCTTATGGTCCCTTCCAACTCTATGATTCTATAATTCTAGATGGCGCTTTGTCCTGATCTAGCAGGGCTCTTCTTTTAATATAGGTTCAAAGTAGAAATCAAGCTCAGGTTTTAAGAAGGCAAAATGACAGGAACAAGAGAGGAAGTAGATTCTTTTAGCCTTTTACAGTATCAAATCCAGATCACTTTCAAACGAGTCATTTCCACACACACCCCTCAAAAATATATATGCAATCTAACAAGATACACAAATCAGGAGAAAATTCAATTGCCTCATGCTATGCAAATAATAATAATAATAATAATTCCTACCAACAGCTTGATCCTTATGCTTATCCACAGGGAATCACTTCCGTTAAGAAGCTCCCACTATATATAATGAAAACTGCTCTTATGAGTTGTCCAGGTACCCCAACCAACAGTCTCAGTCTGGTGGTCTGGTTGAGGGCTAGAGGCTGCCGTCCGCCATCCAAGGAAACCCTAGTAGCATGTGAAATTGTACAATGGATGGCTTACCCAAGACTTATGGAAGGGCCATACACAGCTCAGCAGTATGGTAAACACAGAGAATCCGGAGCCAGTCAGGTGTACCCCTATACTCATACTTACCTCACCTATGGCGAGGCTAAACCAGGGGTGGGGGACCTTTATCAGATTAAGGGGTGTAATCCCCTCAAAAATGCCCCAACTATCTCGACTTGCATTTTCATAAGTTTCCCAGGTTTCCATGTATGAAGAGAAGGAGAAGGACTAATCTTCTCTTAAGGACTGAAAATATATATTCTCTGAGTAATGGTGGCTGTGGAGGCCCATAATCAGGAAAGTGATTTGAAATACCTTGCAATTAACGGCAAGAGGGATAGCTTTAAGCTAGCGGGTGCTCTTCTAACAATAAAACAATAAAGCCTGCGACACAAATTTTCATGGCCGTCTAGCAACTATGGTGGCTCATTTACCAGCAGTAATGTATTTAGAGGAAAATATTTGTTTGGTCAGAATTGAGTATATACTTCCAGAGTTGACACTAAATACCTTACTTCTAGTAAAGGAGCCAGCATAGCCACTAGAGGGCTGTGAAAAATTGTGTCCCAGGCTTTTTAGACTTTGAAACCAAAGGGGCGCATTGGTTGGTGAAATATATTGGCATTATTTTCAGCTTTCCTACCCGACTAAACTGCACTAGAGCAACCAGGCCGATCCATGTACATCCAAGAAATTGTATGTGCAGGCAAACATGCGTCATCGTGCCCCATGGCACTTATTGCAGCCTGTCTAAGAGAAATAATAGTATGCATTCTAATTAGTTTTCAGATGTGGGTGAAAATACATACCTACACCTTTTGTGGGTGCGGTACTTGCATGCAGTACCTCTCTAGGTGCCAAAAAAAGAAAGAAAAAAGGAGCATGTTGTCTTTCTCACCACATGTTTCAAACAGACGCTTGAGCTCAGTTGTGTCTTCAGTGCAAGGACACACAAGAAAGCTCTTTCACTGACCTTGACCATGTTTGTCAAGGACAGATTTCCCTACATTACCCAATGTCAGATACTACAACACTTACGGGCTGGTGGAACTTCTACTGTACAGCCTTGTGGCATGCCCTTAAGTGTGGATATAAATTCATCCTATTACAGATATAATAGTCCATTGGCATTTTAAATTCTTTCTGTAAATTATCAGGATCCAGCAGACCCCTTTAATTAATCAGTTAAGTCCTAAATTTACAATTACACTATCATATAATCCAAGACTTGGTAAAACTACATTTAAGATAATTCAAAACTCAAGACTTGCTTACATGAGCTGGCTCACAATTCTATAATTTACTGGGGAAAGGACGACTTTTTCATTGCAAAATTCCTGGATTTTTAAATGCTCTTTAAGACTAGTCAGCTGTGAACATTTTTCCCCTGTGCAGATCTCAAGTAAGACATCTTCAGCCTTCCCTAATGTCTATTCAGGGAAGTAGGAAGCTTATAATGTCTGATGAACATAACCTCAGTGCAGGGAACTACATTTTCTCTGTTTCCCATATCGCCCTACATTAATTTGTTTTTGAAACTGAAATGCAACTAAACAATTTGAATCCCATCCTTCTTTTAACTGCAGTTCAAACAGTCCATTAATTCATACTAGAAACTTTAGTGCCTATCTCCACAGGTAACCAAATCTTCTCTTAACATCTTGGGAGAATGGAGAAGCTTCCTCATTAAGTGTTTTGCCTTTTCTATTCCCCCCCCCCACCCCCATTATCTTACGTCGGAACAATTAAGTATAGCTGCAAAGAAATCTCAATGCATTGCTGCAATATTTGCTCTGTAAACAAGATTAGAATTAATGCTGACAGTTCTGATAAAGTATGGTGATTTCATTTTTATTAACATTTCATCTTGGATTTTATATGGTACAGTATTAATCTACTCTCAGCTGAGTGCCTTCTATTGGATATTGATGGTTTTAATTATGAAAATCTCAAATATAAAGGGGTTAGAGTTCTGTGTTGAAAATTTCCATGCAGCCAGCTGAAACTGTCAGTTACCAAGGATGTTAATATCTGAATCTGACTATTCATCAGCAAGGACAAATACTCGAATAGGATAACTATACCGTTTTCAGTACTAATTCTAATTTTGCTAGTTGAATTCTTTACTCTTTTCCACCTCAATTCTTTCCAACTCTAAACAGCTACATTCCTCAGAAATGTGTCATTCAATAGACTTTGTTCAGTGAACCTGGTGGGCTCCTTCAGCCCTCTGGGAATACACGACTTTATCATCATCTAAAGGCTGGAAAAGCCATTATCTCAAGATTTTCATGCTGCTGTATACTTTCCCACTCTATGAGGGCTTTCCTTCTTGGCATCTCTCTCTCTCTCTCTCTCTCCACACACACACACACACACCGTTCTCAGCTGTCTTCCTAAAATCCTCTGGCCCAATGTAATCAGCTTTTTTAAGCCTAAAAATATATGAATATCTTAGGTACAAGGCCAGTTCTGCCTTGTAGGCAAGACCAAGCAGCTGCTGATGCCAGAGATAATGTGTAACTTAAAAGTTCTTAAGCTGGCTGCCTACATCAGGGGTCTCCAAACTGAGGCCCATGGGCCGGATGCAGCCCAATCACCTTCTAAATCCGGCCTGCGAACGGTCCGGGAATCAGCGTGTTTTTACATGAGTAGAATGTGTCCTTTTATTTAAAATGCATCTCTGGGTTATTTGTGGGGCCTGCCTGGCGTTTTTACATGAGTAGAATGTGTGCTTTTATTTAAAATGCAACTCTGGGTTATTTATGGGGCATAGGAATTCATTCATGGATTTTTTTTTTCAAATATAGTCCGGCCCCCCACAAGGTCTGAGGGACAGTGGACCGGCCCAAGGCTGAAAAAGTTTGCTGACCCCTGGCCTACATGAACAGAGTGGATCTAAAAAAAAAATAACCTCCAACAATGTGGTGTTAGGCTAGCCTTCCTCAACCTGGTGCCCTCAGTCTAGACGTTTTGCCTACAAGTCCCATCAACCCAAGTAGCACAGCTGTGAGCTAGGCCTAAAGAGCCTCTTTGACTAAACTCTCTTGTTATGAGGGAAATTATGAAGACACATATAAATCAATCTGTATCAATTGCTACACATTTTGAAAGCTTACCCTTTCCTGGAAATTCAACAATGCCTAAGACTCATCTGGAGGGAATATAATAGCTTAGAAACAACCGCATATGCCCAATGTTAGACATAGAGTAGTCGTACCTATACTCACTGAAATTAATGGACATGACTAATTTAGAGCTACTCATTTCAGTGGATCTACTCTAAGTACAACGTATGTTTGCAAAGACTGAACAAGTATTCTATTCTATATAAATATATATCATGCTTCTTATTCTGTTTTCTCATAACAGAAACGTATCATCAGCACTTTTAAGATGACACACTGAAATAAATGCATGTCTAAGCTATTGCACTGTTTAGCCAGCTGGTCAAAGCCATTTCCAGGGTGTGGCTGCTGCCAGGTTCTAGGAGCCACAGGTGAGAGGTGAGAGTGTGTGGTAGGTACCAAAGGTTGTCATACCACCCCAGAAGAAGCATGGCGTGTCCCCCAGCAGTCGATACTGCCCCTCCCCGAACACCCCCTCTGTAGCCCTCCAATGGTTTCACTACACTCCTAAATGCACACTCTGTAAACCTGAAGGAGCATCTCCACCTCCATCTTTCAGCCTGGACACTGAGATCTAGCTCTGAAAACCTTCTAGCAGTTGCTTCACTGTGAGAAGAAAAATTATAGGGAACCAGACAGAAGGCCTTTTCGGAAATCACATCCACCGGCAGATGTCAAAGAGATGTCAGTTAATAAGTAACTATAGAACTTTTAGGAGGCATCTGTAAGCAGCCCTGTATAGGGAAGTTTTTAATGTTTTCTTCTTCTTCTTCTTCTTCTTCTTCTTCTTCTTCTTCTTCTTCTTCTTCTTCTTCTTCTTCTTCCCCCCTCTTTTTCTTTCCCTCTGTATTTTTGCTGGAAGCTGCCCAGAGAAGCTAGGGCAAGCCAAGCATATGGGTAGGGTATAATTTATTGTTGTTGTTGTTTCATTGTCTCCTGAGACAGGTGTTGTAAGAATATTAAGGCCTTTTATATATATATACTTGTTATAACTGTACCAAGCAGACACATATACACATGTGTGGGGCACCACAGGAGAAACAGCCCTAAGAGCCATTTTTCACTCCCAAACTGACAAACTGCTTCTCTGCAAGGAAGGAGGGGTTGGGGGAACATTCCCATTTTCTCAGGAATTAAAGTGAAAATCCTTGGCATCCTGATACCAGTGCCAGACAAAAGGGTCAAAACAAAATAAAATAAAAAATTCCTTCCAGTAGCACCTTAGAGACCAACTAGAAGGTGCTACTGGAAGGATTTTTTATTTTAGTTTTGCCTATGGCAGACCAACACGGCTACCTACCTGTAGACAAAAGGGTGTGATTAATTTGGCTGGGAAGCTGGGAAATGTAAATATCTCCTTTGTTTCACTCGATGGGTTTTGTGGAGGGCAAGAGGAGGCAGGGTCCAGGATGCTCATATTACTGCCACCAGACCCTCCCCTTCATGATGTGTCCATGATGTTTCTGGGGGTGGTCTTGAAGGCAGCGTGGGGGGGGGGTTAAATTGTCTATATAAGGTCAGGCAGACCTTTCTTCTGGGTTCCTCCTCCATCCAGCATGTGGTGAGTGAGGACCCTGTTGCAACAGTATTTGTTAATAAAGATCAGGCTTACTAGCCGCCTTGCTTTCCATTAGAACTCTGGTCTGGTCTCTGTCTTTTCTGCGCAGGCAGGGGTTTCAAAATAATGTCCTGCTGAGGTTCAGGATTCCACCCGGAATCGAACCATTTATCTAGATCAGTGTTTTTCAACCTTTTTGGGGCAAAGGCACACTTGTTTCATGAAAAAAATCACGAGGCACACCACCATTAGAAAATGTTAAAAATTTAACTCTGTGCCTATATTGACTATATATAAAGTAATTCTCTTGAATTTTTCAATTTTTCCCACGGCACACCAGGCAACATCTCGCGGCACACTAGTGTGCCGCGGAACAGTGGTTGAAAAACACTGATCTAGATAACCCTTATAAAATTATTACAATGCAGGCAGATATCAACCGACTATTGTACTGTATATTTCTTTCCGTTACGGTCTGTAGAAATATTTCTAAGGTGTTCTTTGTGCTAAATTGGTGGTATTTTTTTCACAGAAAAATTACCAAAGGTCCATACAACACCACTGATTTTTAAGCAAGTTCTCTGTTAAAATCAATAAGGAGTTCTGATTAAATCAGATAGCATGACTGAGTCTTGTATTATTAATCTGACAATATACTCCTTCTATGCATTCTGATTTTGAAGGGTTCTTACCTGTGCATGAGAGAACTAATTAAAATTGCATAAGGCTTCTGTACACCATAAAGTAAACCCTGAGATATCTTCATTGTTAAATACACTGTAAGATGTATTGGAAGTCTCTAGGTTTTAATAGGAGTACTTCAAAATAGAGTAATAATTTACCAAGGAGTTTACACACTTTCATTCTAAAACCTCTAGATTCATCCCATCCCATCTACAAACATATGCATGCTTATTTATTTGGTTTCCTACCTGCCCTTTACCATTAGGCCCCAGGCTGCGTTACAGTTATAAAATATACAATTATAAAACAAATAGAATGATAAAAGTACACAAACAATTCCGTATATAAACCAATAAAAACATTAAACCTATACAAACAATACAAATATTTAAAAACAATTTCGTATATACACAGTTTTAAATAGTTCCAATATAGATGCAGTTATCTGGGAGTGGCCCCACTGAGCACAATGGAAATAATTTCTAAGTAAACATGCACAGAATTGGCCTGCAATATATTAATTTATTGTAAAGCTGAAAACTGGGAGTTTGTGACACTGGATGAGAAAAATTCTATTTTCATCATTTATGTTTTGGGTTTTTTAAACTCAGTTCCCTGGCCTCAACTGCAGTACTTTTACCCTATTTCCAACAAAAGTGACTAATTATCTCTTATACTGCATACAAAAAAAACCTAACACAATTCAGAGTTCTGCAAGTGATCCTCACTAACCACACAGAACTCCTTTTCATATTAAAGATTTTCCTTTCCACTCACATGCATTAGAGGCAGCTAATGCACACAACTAATATGGAGCTGGAAAGGCAGTTGCCTTACCATTGGTGTGAATGGGAGAGCTCTATGTGCACAGAAAATGGTGGTTTGAGGCCTCCCATTTCTAAGAGTCTTTTACTTTCTTTTGCCAGGCTGCTAGCACACCATTACTGCTTTCCAGCCCCTGTATGAGAAAAGACTCTTATGCTTATATTCTACTCAATATCCCAACTGGAAGAACCTACAACGCCCCCGCCAGGTATAAGATTGCTAAAACTGTTTTTATTTATAGTTACAAAGGTGTGTTGTTTTTTTAAGACAGCCACACTGTAAGCCGGGGTTCAAACGATCAAATCTCCCTGTTTGCGGAATGCTCTCCCCAGAGAGGTTGAGCTGGCGCTACATTATACACCTTTAGGTGCCAGGCGAAAACGTTCCTTGTTAACCATGCCCTTCATTGATTGACATCTGACGCCTTTTTAAATGTGTTAAGGAAGGGGTGATTTATTGGGTTGTCTTTGTCTTTATTATGCACAGTATTTCCTTTAAAGAAATATTGTGATTTTAGGTTGTGAACCGCCCTGATCTTAGGGTGATATACAAAACAAACAAACAAATTCAAAAATTTCTGATGGGTTTTTGTTTTTTTAGAGAGTGCAATCACCATTTTTTGATTAAGAGAAACGAAACTCTGAATGGAATCTGTGCAAGATCCGAAAGTTGACAGGAAGCCAGTCTAGGGTTTATGATGGAATGTCATGAGGTCTACGAAATGAGAAGGGAAGGGGAGATGTTTGGAGGAAGGTGGCACCATCACGTGGGCCACCAAGTCTCCAGCTAAAATGGACCCAGGTAAAAAGCGAGGTCACCGACTGGCTGCAATATCATCAAATTTATGAGATTTTCAAAGCAGACAAGAAGATTGGTTTTCAAGTTGAAAAATCAAAACTGGAAACAGAGCTAATAGAATCGAATTCAAAAAACCTCTCCAAAATGTACAATTTGCTGCTAGAGTGGCATACGAAAGATGAAATGGTTAAATCAACAATGATAGATTGGGCAAAAGATGTGGGACATAATATTATGTTAGAGGACTGGGAAAGACTGTGGAAGGAAGGTATCCAATTTACAGCTTGTAATAACTTAAGAGAAAACATTATGAAAATGTTATATAGATGGTATCTAACACCAGTTAAAATCGCTAAGATGAATCCGTCAATGACTAACTTGTGTTGGAAATGTAAATCAGTGGAAGGTACCTTTTATCATATGTGGTGGACATGCCCAAGGGTTAAAGCCTTCTGGGATAAGATTTACAATGAACTCAAAAAGGTAATGAAAATTACCTTTAGTAAGAAACCAGAGGCTTTCCTTTTGAGCATGACCAATGAACAGATACCCAGCCAACAGCATGTATGCCACAACAGCAGCTAGGATTTTATTGGCAAGAAACTGGAAGGGTGAAGAGATCCCAACGGTGGAAGAATGGCAGATGAAGTTAATGGACTTTATGGAGCTTGCTGAACTGACCGCGAGAATCCGAGACCAGAGGGAGGAGAAGGTGTCGAAGGATTGGAAGAAATTTAAGGATTATTTAGTTAATAGTGTAAAATTGAATATCTGAGCAGAATTAGCTGTTGAATAGGCTTAAGCTAGATAAATATAAGTTAAAGTTGTGGTAAGAATTTTACAGTATAAGATATAAATAAGAATGTCTGAAGATTTTGGGAATAGATTAAGAATTATGTTTTTAACAAATGAATCTAAGGACAAATAAGATGGTTATTAGTTATGAAAGTAGATATATAGCTACTTAAAGTATATTTGGATTAACAATGCAGTGGAGGGTGTGGGGGAAGTCCCCTATGCTTAGAAGAAAAAAACAAGAATGAGATAAAGATTAGTGTTTAGACAGGTTTGTATGTGTTTTTCTTATGTTCATTTTGTTGTTGTTTGAGTTGTTATTGTGTATTGTATTTCGTATTTTCAGTGTATTGGTGTATGTTTTGTTTTCTTTATATATGCATATGGAAAAATAATAAAATCTTTATAAAAAAAAAATGGACCCTTTCCTATAAGAGCGACCCCATGTAGTCATGGTGTGTGGCAACCATCATGTCAAGCATCTTGCTAGATTCTCAGACAACCTCCCTTCCATGACCCTTCTTCTAGTTCCTTCTAATTATCCCTGTGACAAAGAAAGACGACAGACAGTGCAGCACATTTCTTCTTCATGTTGTTCAGAGGATTTTCCACAGATCTTTCTTCTCGGTGGATCTTGGGCTGAGAGCTAGACAATATTCACCTATTTACTGTTATTTATATTCCACCCTGAGGGAAAAAATATCAAAGCAGCTTACCTAAAATATTAATATATATTTAAAATGTTTATCTGGGAAGAAGTTTGGGAACTTTTTACAGGTATGGCTTGATTTTGGTATCCTAATTTTCAACATTGTTTGCTATGGTTCTTTTTTTTCCATTGTGCTATCACAGTGTTATTTTTGAGATGTTAATGAATTCACAGTGTTTCTTGGACTGTGGTTTGTTTTTAATTCTAAGCCACCTTGAGATTTTTATTTTTTTTAATGCTGTGCTGTTTATCAAATACCTTTGGCTGTGATCCTAAATTGCACCTGCCTGAAAGTAATGCACTTCCTTCCAACAAAACACATTTAGAATGGAGGTGTTGAATAATATTGGAAATGGCCCTCAGCATCTCTTGTAACGTTTCCATTTTAGAATGGAAGACAAGCTCTGCAGTAGCAACCAATTACTTCTGTCTATCTGGAAGGAAATTCCTGGTTCAACCACTTGCGTTTATCTTTCAACCTGGGAGCAAACAATCTACAATAGGGTGTGAAGGAAGCAAACAGCATAGTTCAGGAGAAAAGCAGAACAAATTATTATTTAAGTAATCACAACATGCAAAAAGCAGTGAAACAATGAAGTCAGTATAGATGCTAATATGCAGCTACATATAGAACTAGCTGGCCATGCAACAAGTTCAAGTGACAGTAACTTTGAAAAACAAGCATGGTCATATTTTAATTTGAATAAATGCTTAAAGTACATATCTAAGTTAAATCTCCTAAAGTCATGGACAAAATACATTTGCAGAGGTGCAAGGCACATGTCTACATTTATACCACCTTTGTCAGAATACTAAAAGTGGGCACTGCAGGCAAGACCTTCCTTATGGTGGCACCTAGACCAGGGTTTCCCAAACTTTGGTTTCCAGCTGTTTTTGGACTACAATTCCTATCATTCCTGACCACTGGTCCTACTAGCTAGGGATAATGGGAGTTGTAGTCCAAAACAACTATAGACCCAAGTTTTGGAAATCCTGATCCAATGCTTTTCTCCTGGGAAAATCTGCCAGGCTCCTTCTCTGCTTGCACTTAGGTGGGAAGATAAACCTTTGGGTATTTTTTTTTCTTTTATTCCAGAAAGTTATATTTTAAATCTCTTTTTATTATTAAAAGTATAGAATAATTGTATAAGAATGTTTACCAAGAGCTACAGTTCAACTCAGCCACAGTTTATGCAGAGTCATTCTATTCCTTTTAAAACACCTAAAACAAGTTTCCTTTCAAATACTTAATTAAAACAGTTTCTACTACATCTGCCCTTTCATGAATTAAGTTCTTATATTCCTGCATATACTGTTGGTGTTACTGTGTCTGTTAGGTATTAAGGTTTTAAGTCTATTTGAATACAGAGAAAGTTTGGCAAAATTATAGTGAAATAAGCCTTAAGAGTGCTAAATGAGTGTTAAAGAATGAAAAGCAGAGATATACCAGTAAGTAAAGTGAGTGAGTTAGAGGTTGCAGTACTCTATCTAGGGAAGCATTTCCCTGTCAGGACTAATAATTTTGCATTACAGTAGGTGAAAAGAGCAAGCCAATAACTTGGAAATTGTTTAAAACATTTGTGCAAGAAAGTTGATGTCAGCAACGTGGGAAGAAAAAAATTCAGTGCTTTATTTTCCTTGGAAAGAAATCACAAATTATTACTTGCAAATACAGTATTGGACAAGTATGGCAGTTTCAAAGTGTCTAGCTTTCTTTACTAAGCAAAAGTAAAATAAATACTAGATTAGATCACTTTCCAGGGCATCCAGAAAATTTCTGGAATCTTTTTCATTAAACCCACATCACTGCTTGATGTCTGTTTACTGCTGATCTTAGAGTGTCTGATGCTACATGCTGGAAGAATAATAATGAAAGATTTAGGTGAAGAGTTATACTGTCAACTACAAGATCATCTAAGCCACAAAGCTTATCCTACCAAAATCAATATGGTATACAATTAAAAAGCACCTTGCATATAAAGGAAGATACAGTATTTTTAAGGATTCCCCTGCTGCTAATTGTACATAAATCACTGATAAATCATTTCAAATGGGGCTTGCAAAGGAGAAATTCCTTGTTGACTTGCCCCTAAACATGAGCTATGAAGCCCATTTAAACCATGAACTCACTAGGTGCCCTTAAGCAAGTTGCCTTTTTTGGCTTCAGCCTCCACCCACCTACCCACCCCAGCAATCATGAGATAACAGAAACATTTCTCATTATCGTCTGCACCACCATGTTACTAAGAACATAAGAAGAACCCTGCTGTATCAGGCCACCTGGCAATCTAGTCCAGCATCCAGTTCTCACAGTAGTCAACCAGATGTTGTGTGAAGCCCTCAAGCAGGGTTGGAGAACAACAGCACAACCCCCATCCCCTACGCACCCTGCCTCCAACAGTGGAAGCAGAACATAGCCACCATGTCCACTAGCTCTCAATAGCCTTATCCTCCATAAACTGGCCTCTTGTAAAGGCCACGCTGATGGCCCTCACTACATCCCAACAGAGCAAACTTCTTTGTTTGCACACTGTGCGAAGAAGTTGTCTATCCTGATTCTTTCAACATAGTCCCAGGTTCTGGTATTATGATCAAGGTTGTAAAATTTATCCCTTTCTATATTCTATACTACACCATGCATCATTATGCACCCTTATTAGCCGTTATTTATACGCCCCGAATTCCCATGATGGGGTGAGCTCCCGTTGCTCGGTCCCAGCTCCTGCCCACCTAGCAGTTCGAAAGCACGTCAAAGTGCAAGTAGATAAATAGGTACCGCTCCAGCGGGAAGGTAAACGGCATTTACCGTGCGCTGCTCTGGTTCACCAGAAGTAGCTTAGTCATGCTGGCCACATGACCCGGAAGCTGTACACCGGCTCCCTCGGACAGTAACACGAGATGAGCGCCGCAACCCCAGAGTTGGACACGACTGGACCTAATGGTCAGGGGTCCCTTTAACTTTACCTATATGCCCCTTCCTCACTGTTTTTCTAAACTACTATTATTTATAATCCTATTTTCAGCCCCAAAGCCTCCAAAACCAAGAACATAGCAATACAACAAAAGATGCACTTCTATGCGTCTTCAATCATATCAAAACAGAAAAATAACAATATACTCTGTAGCCCCAAATGCCTTTGTTGCATAGATTTTGATGCCTCACAAGTCTGACCATTTGACAGGGACCTTGGCACTTCATGGAGACACCAATATGGTTTCTCAATGGACAAGGTCCTATATTTTATTAACACATTTTTAAACTAGAAGTATTTAACACATCAAAAAAGAACTCCAAGCTATTAACAGATTTCAAAACTCAACAATCCTAAATCCATATAAAGCGAAGCAACCCAAGAACTGAAATCTCAGTATATTGCACGCTCTTATTCCTGAAAGATGCTTTCCCCTACCTGCACTTCCCCCACCAGGTGTTACATAAACAATATACAGTATTTTATCATTGCTACCACCATATTGGCCAATGCTTATGCATGTCATGAAGTGGCAGTACAATGGGGAGAAGGAAGAGGATCCCAGCAATGGGATTTGCTGGTACTGGGACAATTCAGGGCAAGCAGGGGGTGAGGAAGAAAGTACTCACAGAGTGATGGCAGATGGCGAGGGGATGGAGGTCAATGCACAGGAACAAGAGCAGCAGGACCCATCACCAGAGCAGAGAGGTCCCTGTCTCCATGAACATGGTGGGCACTGAAGTGTAGGGAGCAGTGGCGGGGAGCTCTAGGTGGCTGAGGCAGCCAAGGGCCCACAGCCCAGCTCCCTAGTTGGCCAGGTGGGGCTCGCTAGCTCTGGGAGGATGGGTGTGATTCCTCAGCTGGAGTAGGCTCAGGACAGGTGAGGGCCACATGCCTCATCAAGCCCAGTTGCTGCAATCAGCAAGCAAAGTAGAAAAAGGAACCAGAGCTGAGGTGCTGTGTCTGCTGAAGTGGCCATGTTGGTGGACCTTGGCTTGGATGCTATGGGACTGTGGTTTGGGTTTGACTCCGGACTGGATCCTGACTGCTGGACTTCAGACTTGGCCTACTGGATTGACCCTGAACTGTGTTTCCTGACCTTTGACTTTGCTTGTGCAGAATGACCCTGGTCTTGAACTTTGGATTTGACTTACTGACTTGCTGCCAGGTAGACCAGGGGTTCAGGACAATACATGATCCGGAGGGGCGGGGGGAGAATCTACTGAAGTCTAGTTTGTAATGAAATTTCCACCAACAGTAATAAAAAATTAATAAATGTCCAGCAAACCAGCAGCAAATTTGCAACATAGTCCCACATGTAATCCATGAGGGCAACATCCTGCTTTTCTCCTCCACCCCAGAGCTGGGTGCAGCAGAAGCCCTGTTGCATCAGCTAATTTGATGCTGGATGCCATGCTATATGAGACAGGCCTGAAAACACATCCATAAAAGTTACTAGCCCATTTACACATGCAACCATTAAGTATTTGAGTACTACTAATGGCCTGAATGGAAACTTCTGTTTTGGCACCTGAATACTTATTCACCAAAGGTAAGGGAGATTTTTGTTTTTGTAAATCTGTCCTAAGTCCAACTGCAAGATATTCAACCTTTGTCACATATAATAATTGCAAATGAATTCAATGAATCATACAAACTGGCATATGAAATATAGTGGTACCTTGGGTTACGTACTCAATTTGTTCCGGGTCACTGTATGTAACCTGAAAAACGCGCTTTGCACATGTGTGAAGGTGCAGACTGCTTCTGCGCACGCGCAGATTGTGTTGCGCCGGGAAGCACTTCTGGGTTATGGGAGTTCGTAACCCGAAGCGTACATAACCCAAAGCGTACATAACCTGAGGTATGACTGTGTGTGTGTGTACACTATTTTTCAGGCCAAAAATTTCAAGAGAAACAAAATCTCAGTTCCTCAAAAAGTCACTTCCAGAAAAATTACTTTAGATAAGTGACAGCCAACCTATTACAGTTGCAGAGCTCCCACACACTGCTATGTACATATATTAATGGCATACATCTTTTGATTAGAATATTAATGTTTACAAGGTCTATATGAAACCCAACTGCATACATGACCCTCTTCTGGGTAGAAGATTCAAAACATTTAATCATGAAACTGACTTAGCAATTTAGTGCTCAGAGAAGCAAATGTTTGATTCTTCAACATGATTTACCAAGTGGGTAGGAGCTCACAAAGAACATTTAGTACTGGAGGGGAAAAAACACCCTCAATACATTATTTCTCAGGCTGTTATAAAGTGCAGAAAATAAACCTTGTAAAGAGCAGAGAGGAAGATTAACATGAAAGCTGCTACAAAGACCTCAAAAGCTTCATACTACAATTATTGAGCACAGAAAAGTCATTACAATTTGCTAGGTTTTATTTTAAAAAAAGTTCTTATGAAAGGCTTGTCTTCAAAGATAGATGGTTCTGCAAAGTTTGGTGAGTGCCCTGCTGACAGAAAATGAGGGCAACTGTACAGGCACTCTAGCTTTGATTATGGTGACTTCCTCAATAACAGCAGGGATGCTTGCAGAACCACCTACAGCCAACTAACCAGCAGCCTTTTCTGTCCTCTTTCCCCCTCCTCTCATTCAACCCTTCCCTCCTCCCCTCCCCTCCAAACGAAATGCATAATAGCAACACTTCAGAAAATAAGCCTTCTGGAAGTGATGCAGTGGCTGTGGAACCAGAGTGAATATAACAGGACCTATGGGGTTACATTGGCTTTACTAATTAAACCAGAGTTTGTGTGTGCTGGGAACAGGGCTGGGCAATATCATTCAAAACCAGATTAAAGTCCGTATTGTGATATCGGTTTCATGATTTTTGACCTGGCAGTATATCGCAAATCACGATATGTGCATGCTATGCAAAAACCAGGATGGGGGGGGAACTGCTCTCAGCAGTCATTTCTACAGCCAACCTCCCTTGATGCAGCCTTCATGATTATGGTTGTCTTCCCACAGTGCACAAACCCCTCCTGTTCATAGCTGTATGAAGTTCTTCTCCCAACTTCTTCTCAGTGCCAGAGCAGATGCTTCAATTGCAGAAGGCTCCGAATTCAATCCTAGCTTCTCTAGGTAGGGCTAGGAAGCCCGTCTGAAATTCAGGAGAGCCACTGCCAGTCAATGTAGAGCAGGCGGGCCAATGTGAGGCCGCAGGAGAGGCAACATTTGACAGCCCCTGCCCCCTGCAGCAATCTGGCCTGCCCAAAGTCAGGTAAGTGAGGAGCTGGGATTTGGGAAGGAGGCATGGGACTCCGACAGGGTCCTAGAGTCCCAGTCTCCTACCCAAAGCCTAGTTAACACTTTCCCAGCTTTGGAAAGGAAAGGAGGACTCTAGGACCCTGCCAGAGCCTCACATCTCCTTCCCAAAGCCACACCTCACTTAGTCAGCTTTGGAAGGAAGAAGAGGGCCAGTGTGTGTGTGTGTGTGTGTGTGTGTCAAATTTTGGCCTCACTCCTCCTTCCCCTTCCACGGTGGCAAGGCAGTGTGTGGCCCACGGGTTCTGTGTCAAAGTACTCTTGTGGCCCACTTGGTATGAAAAGCTGGACCGCCCTGATGTAGAGAAAGACAGGCATGACTCAATGAAAGGCAGCTTCCTGTGTTCCTATGATAAGGTAAATTTTATTCTGCCACTACTTCTGTGCTACATGCAATGTCTTTAGAATAACTCTCATAATAACAGAACTGTTACCATGATTTTGTGTGCAGCAACTTTACAGGTTTCCCCAAAAAAACTTACAAACCCAGTGCTGCAAAAAGGGAGGTAGAAGGAAGAAGGGCAGGTAACAAGATCCAATGCTGCAACCCAAGCCTGTCATTCTAAACACACCTAGGTGTAATCAAAGGCCCCAGCTTCCAAATAAGCATACCTGAGACTGCAATTCCAAGTGGGGAAACGTAATGAGGAGGGGAAAGAAGAGAAAGACAGAGATGCCACAATTTTGACAGAAAAGTTACCGAACCACTTAAACAGAGGCATTGTTAAATATACGCATTCGTGTAGAGATACAGCTTACAGGAAGGTCTTACTCAACAAGAATGATGTAATCGTGAAAGTCTGGGCAGTAAAAGATCCAACAGCCAACCAAAAGAACCTTAGTCAGGTGCCACATGGAAAGAAAGCCTCAGGAACAATGTACTTGTTACCAATGGTGTTATAGCAGCATCCAGACTCACTCCAAATCCTACGTTAAGGGTGAACAGCAGCAAGACGGTTCCACTCTGTAAAATTTGGGCAGGGAACAGTAGATGGATCCACTGGCTCCTGTCGAAAATCTCACAATAGCTTTTTTGCAGTTCACTACTAGCTTGCAGCAAGAAGCCAGTCTTGGTGCCTTAATTCATACGCAGTTCAAAGCATCCCAAGTACAGGCACTCTGGCTATGTCACCACCGCATAGGTTCCAAGACCCTCTGGAACAGTTTTCACCACTTGCTGCTAGCCATGCCAGACACAGATCATTAGCATGCATAACTCTAGTTGCCAAGACCCCAGCATGGCAAGTGACCGGCATTTCACTTCCCGTATAGGGTACATCAGGTGGAATCAATGCATAAACATGTAATTCTAGAGTACCCCAAGAATGCCCTGTTTCCATTTTGGCCAGCAGGCAGTTAAAAATCAGAACTTGCTTGCAGCACCAGTCACGTTCATTTTGTAGAACCAAGTTAAGATCTTTTCTTTACCCAGGATTTTAAATTATTCTTAACTTACCCATGCTGCTAACTTCTCGGGTTGTTGATGTAAACCCCCTTTGGGTTTTATTGGAAACTGAAGGGTAAGATATATAACCACTATACTATAAATATTATTTATATAAAATTACAATATGGATAAGTAATCACAGGGTTTTCAGAAGCTAGAATCTGCCGCGATGTGTGTTCCATTCTGAAAATGCTTCTGTCTCAAAAGAAAAAAAGTCAGGGTTCCTTCCCAGGTTCTGTCTTGGGTGAAATTCAAGAGCACCCTGGACTCCAGCTGTTGCACCCATTGAAACCAGTTTAGTTTCCATGACCTCACTGTTCCCTCAAGCAGCCCCCAAAAGGGAAAAGGTATGGTGTACTGCCCTACTGTGTTTTATAGCAAATCCTACCCTCTTATATCTGCCTGGTTCTTGTATACTCTGTACTCTTTTTGCTTTGCTTGAATTCTGCTGCTTGCTGCGTTGCTTGGATTCCTTCCCAATCCTCCTTGCTGGCATGACTGCTCAAGTATCCCATACCTCATCACACCAAGATCACCTCTGTAGGCTCAAACGCTGGAAGATATCCCAAGAATTCCCCTGAGCTATGGTTAATACAGGCTTGCAAACAACCAGTCGCCTGGTAGCTTGTTGTAAGTAGTAACCATCTCTAGACATTACCGGCAAGAAATATTCTATTTTAAAAATAGAAGAGGTAGGCCTTTCCTACATGCTTTCCACCTTTGAAACAGTCTATGTGCCAGCAATGACCAACACAAATATGCCAGTTTTATTTATTAAATTTTATTAAATAATTTTTATTTATTAAAAAAAATAAAGTAACAAATCTTGGCCTGTTCTTTGAATTTGACACTATCTTTCCCATAGATCAATGACACTATTTCTCCACTGTAACTAGCTAGTTAATTCCTGTTTCCCTTCTATATATTGAAGTTAATAATGGATATATAATACCCTACATAATGTTTTTCTTTTAGTCTGAAAACAAGGTAGGGCCATAGGCAGCAGTAGGTTCATTTGGTATATTTATATCCTGCTTTTCTTTCCTCATGGAACTCAAGGGAATATACATAGAATTCTCAGGTAGATTCCCATCCATGCATGGGTCAGACCTAGTCCTGCTTAGTTTCAGCAAGGTGGCTGCATCATATGACCTCCTATCATGTTTTTAGACAAATGTCTCAGCTGGCAAAACCATCCAAGAAAATCTTCAATGCAATCAGCACTTTGGAGAGCCAGGCCTTAGAAAAGCTGAGTTAGCAAGTTAACACCCACTACTTTCAAGACCAACACAGGTTTTTCTGCCGATTTCTATGCTAATCTTACTTTCTCAAATGACAGTGCAATCCTGTGCGTGCTTCCTCAGAAGTAGGTTCATGCAAGATTGCAGCCTTAAATCTACAGCTTGCCTTACATCACAAGAAAGTCATGATTTACAAGAGACAGAAGAGAGCATCAAGTAACATATATTACGGTAATTATGGATATATTTAAAAGGATACTGCAAAGTCTGGCTTTATCACACTGACAAACACACACCGTAGATAATTTACCTGATACAGAGAAACTAAGCCAGCCTATGAATGCACCACGCCAAATTATTTCAGGTTAAGTTTATTAGACTGATATTCAGCTTAATTAAGCTGCTTGATTTACTGGTAAAATCACAAGGGCTGCATCAACTTAATATTTAAGAAAGGCCGCTGGTGCATTTTAAGTTAAGAATGGGGTCCTTATTGTGAGGCACACAGATTTGGTGTGACCAAGAAATGCACTGAAGGCAACATCCATTTCAACCCACCCTAAACCAAGCCAGCATCTACTTTTATTTTAACAATCACGGCAGTCACGACTTCGATCAGAACCGAGTCTGTGTCGTCATGTGCTTCCTATACATCCGCTACCCCTGCTGTACCCTAAGAAAGCAACATCCCTGGGAGGCTGAAGGTGGAAAGCATCAATCAGAAAAAGGCAGGTGGGGGGGGGGGAGGAGAAGAGAAGCACATTACACCCAGCCCAAGCTCCATCCCCGGGTTTTGTGCGGATGAGGAAGTTGCATGAAGTCCGCTTCCTTCTCCCGCTTGTAGGACACGGAGCGAGAAAGAGGGAAGCAAACTGGGGAGATGAGGTGGTGGCCCATAATGGTGGTGGGGGGGGAGGGCAACGGGGAAAGGATGCACCTTAAGAAGCCACACAACGTGCGCCCGGGAGAGCCTGGGAGGGGGTGGCGTTGGGAGAACGCCCCACTTCCTTCAACCTCCCGGCCCCATTTCCCGGCCACCCCTAAAAGACCGAGGGACCCTCCTCTCGCCAACGAGCCCCTTTAACTCTCCGACCTCCTCGGACTCCGCCTGGACCTCCCTCCCTCCCCCCAAACAGATGCTTCCTTTGGCGAGCCCTGGAAGGGGGGACCCGCGCTGCGACCCGCCGGGAGGTTTGAGGTGACTTACCCATGTTTCCGCCCGGAGAAATGGGGCGAGGAGGAGGAGAAGGGAGAGTCTTTCTCCCCACCCGGCTGCTGCGGTGCTGCTTCGCTCTCGCCGCCTCCCCAGTGGCCAGGGAAGGACAGGCGGGGCCCGAGGCCGGTGCAGCTGCTCTGCGGCCAAGAGGCGCACGGACAGGCGGCGGCGGCCAGAGGAGAGCAGAGGGGCGGGTGGCTAGGAAGGAGGCAGGGGGCAGCAGGGGCGCTCGCTGCCTTTCCTGCCGTGCCTGGGTGTGCGTGTGCGTGTGTGTGTGTGTGTGCACGCCAGTGCGTGCGCGCGCGCGCCGCCGGGCTGGAGGAGGCAGAGGGAGGCTTGCCCGCGCCCGCGCCCTGACTCGCAAGCAGCGAAAGGAGGCGGAGGCACAGGGGACGGTTCCGGGGTGCGTGCGCCAGGGGGCGCGCGCCGGCCGAGGCCAATAGTCCTCGCTGCTGCTGCTGCTGCTTCCTCCCTTTGCCCTGAGGGGAGTGAAACGGGGTGTCTGGCGGGCGAGATCCTTTTCTCTCTGCTACTGTGTATGCCGGCTGGATTATGAGTCAGTGCCTTTCCGTACATCCGGGCAAGGCCCTTCTTTAGGAAACACAAAGGCAGGCAGCAGCGCAGCGGGAGGAGGGGGAGGCGGGTGCAGAGCGCCACCCGGGAGGAGCCCCGCGTGGCCTGCGATCCGCCTGCAGGGAGGGTCTCCGCCGCCGCCGCACCTGCCCTTGGCTTGGACGCTGCTGCCCCTCTGCGAGACCCAGCCATGGGTGCTGCGCTTACGGGTTTTATAGTACTGTATACAGTTCTTCAGAAGATAAGGGCTTGGCTTGTGTGCGTTTCCTTTTTGTGTGTGGAACAATGGTGAATGCACGTTGAGCCCAGCCAGGCGGAGGGTTGCCCTATGCAAAGCGATCCTTTTTGCGTGCCTTATGCAGCAGAGGCTGGAATTGGTAGGGCCACCTGTGAAGAGCTCTGTTGCCCACAAATTCCTAACATTGACTGAAACTTAATTCCTGCTGGAAATAATCTGCAGACAACCAAAGCTAGATTTTTTGTGTTCTGATTAAGGAGTTGGAATGGCTCAGTTGGTAGAGCACTAGACTCTTGCAGGGGGTTGGACTAGATGAGCCTTGGGGTGCCTTCGAACTGTACAATTCTATGAACACAGGCCTTAGCCAACGTTAGGGCAGACAGTTTCCAGTGCAACCCCAGCCCTAAGAAAGGAGCCTTTGAACATTACCAATGCTCTTTAACAAAAAGCACCGAGGGAGCCTTTACATTGGGATGGGGTGCTGATCTGTGTTCTGGGATTCTCCAGATTGCGGGGAGGGGGGGCATATCAGTGATTCTTCAGTGAGAGGTTTTAGTAAAGGTACACAAGTTTCCCTGAAAGAGCTTGCACACCACTACCAATATTTGCCTACAAATTGCACCAACAGTAGCCTACTGAGATATCAGCCTTCCCAAGCTTGGTACCCTTCAGACAATTTTGGACTTTTGAACCCATCAGCCATAACCATTGGTCAATGGTCAGGGATTATGGAATCTGCAGTCCAGCATCAGGATGGGGGAAAGCTGCGTTAGATAATGATCTGACTCAGTGTAAGGCAGTTTCATATGTGCAGTTGTTTCCTATGTTCCTAGGAAGTGCTGAATGTGCTTTTTTAGCTCCATGTAAGGCCTAGTGAGAGATTTTACTTTTTGGGCTCCATGATCATGCAGATGGTGACAGCAGTCACGAAATTAAAAGACGCCTGCTTCTTGGGAGGAAAGCAATGACAAACCTAGACAGCATCTTAAAAAGCAGAGATATCACCTTGCCAACAAAGGTCCGTATAGTTAAAGCTATGGTTTTCCCAGTAGTAATGTATGGAAGTGAGAGCTGGACCATAAAGAAGGCTGATCGCCGAAGAATTGATGCTTTTGAATTATGGTGCTGGAGGAGACTCTTGAGAGTCCCATGGACTGCAAAAAGATCAAACATATCCATCCTTAAAGAAATCAGCCCTGAGTGCTCACTGGAAGGGCAGATCCTGAAGTTGAGGCTCCAATACTTTGGCCACCTCATGAGAAGAGAAGACTCCCTAGAAAAGACCCTGATGTTGGGAAAGATGGAGGGCACAAGGAGAAGGGGATGACAGAGGATGAGATGGTTGGACAGTGTTCTCGAAGCTACTAACATGAGTTTGGCCAAACTGCGAGAGGCAGTGGAAGACAGGAGTGCCTGGCGTGCTCTGGTCCATGGGGTCACGAAGAGTCGGACATGACTGAACAACACAGGCCTAGTGGTTAGCACTCTGCATATACTCATTGTGTGGCATATAGCAGGGGGGAGCATTGAATGAACTACTTTTTTTTTCATAGAACCCAAAGAAGATCCACCAGCTAAGGCCAAGGGCAATATGGTGTTTGACATACTGTACTTACAATTAAGGAACAGGGCAGCTCTCAGGATGTATCTCAACTCAGGAATTTGTTTTCAGTACCAGAACTGAGATCACCATCTCAGTTCAGATCCAAGTTTTTCCTTCTAGGATAACTAGTAATTTTTACAATGTCAACAAATGAGAAACAACATTATTTAATGTTATATCTATGGGAGAAACCTAGGAATAAACCTATGCTTTATAACTCTCCTTATTTCTGCCTAAGTAAAACTTCTTTGCAAGATCTGAGCATTTGAGACGGCTTGTTAATGATGAGCTTTGCTATTGTGAAGGAGCTGAAGTGAAGACTAAAAATAAGTTTCTTAGGACTGAGAGCGGAAAAGGTGAGATTGGAACCTTTGAATGTGTTCTTTTCCTATTAACAGCTGATACAAAAGCTCATGGGAATGTAAAAGGTCACGGTGAATGTTCTTCATCAAACTGGATTTGGGCATGAGTTGACAACTAAAATGTAACAGAATCACTTTGGAGAGCAAGTGAAATGCCTTCTCACCCCCTTTAATAAAAACTATATACAAGACATGTACAGATACCATAAAACCAGAACAGAAACAACACAACCCAGAACACATTTCAGTTGCGTGCTCATATGCATGCGCATATCCAAACACCCATATAATAATTATTTTATTTTTATTATTTATACTCCGCCCATCTGGCTGGGTTTCCCTAGTCACTCTGGGCGGCTCCCAAAAGAAATAAAAGCACAATAGAACATCAAACATTTAAAAACTTCCCTATCAGTGCCACAATCCAACACAGAGTCAGGGCCTTCTGAAATAATTTCAGTTTCGTTTCCACATATTGAAAAGACAA
Organism: Lacerta agilis; assembly: GCF_009819535.1. Classification (NCBI taxonomy): domain Eukaryota; kingdom Metazoa; phylum Chordata; class Lepidosauria; order Squamata; family Lacertidae; genus Lacerta; species Lacerta agilis. The sequence goes on from NC_046320.1 coordinate 54,909,810, forward strand.
ATGGCCAAGCATCACCCCTCCCCCATTTTTGGTTAATGTAGTATTCTGAATGTGAGCAACCTTGTCCAGGGGCCTCTTGTGGTCCTTGCAGCCAGGGGTGATGGTGGTGGTTCTCAGGGTGAGGAACATAAATAACCACACTAAAGTTCTATCCATCTGTAAAAATTGTCAGAAGAAGCCTGAGTAGAGAGCAGTGTTCCTGTCTATTTGATCCTTGAGCTGAGCCCGAAACTCAGACTTAAAACATGGCTAGGTCACAGTGACTTGTGATTGCGTTTTACCTTTTGACATTTTCTTTTCACATACTTTGTGAGTTCCCAAGCTTCAGCAGTTCTCACCTCACCCCTGGCTTAGTTTTGTATTTTTCCCCCTCCCTTACTCTAAAGAGCTTCTGAAAGCATTTTGTCTGTGTAGCAGATATCACGGTTTCCAAGAAGATGTCAGGAGGGAGGGAGCAAATTATTAATACTTTAGTGGCAAACACACACAGAGAGAGAGAGATTTAATTTTCTTAACAGAGAGATGATTTCATAACATTTACGGTGGATAAAGTGGAAGAATGTTAGCACTGCCAGAACAGCTTTGTATATGTAGGTCGGCAGCTAGGATGTTACGTTTTTTTTGTTTGAAATAAAAAAGGGGCTGCATTGAATATCAGTTTCTGTAACATTGTTACCTCACAAGGTTTGGGTGGCTCCATCTTTGACTGCCTTTTGATGGCTTGCTAAATCAGTATTGGTATCTGTTTACGCCGCAGCAATGGAGCACCCATGAAATATGCGTAACAGCTAAAAATGTTCCCCATCACTAAGGATGTGGCGAATTGGTCTGTTTCGGTTTGTCGTTTTCCAAACCTTTAATTTTTTCTCTACATTTCCACATTTTAGTGTGAATTTATCCTGATGTATGCATTAGTTTATATGTTGGTGTTCAGTTTTTACCTAAAATACATATTATTTTTTGCAAAGCAGTGTTCCCTAAATCGGGTTCTACCATGAGTAAGAGCACGTGTTGCGATCGGGACCTGGCAAGACACATTCCCTTCCTGTGGGGGTGGGGCCGGTAGCCGGCCTTAGTAGCTAATGGTCTTAGGAGTTGCTGGGCAAAAGTTAATGTTGCAATTTGTGATGGACAGCTTAGCGTCCTATTTAAGCCTCAGCACGTAGGGTGTTCCTTCTCTTGGCTTCGGCTGCTGATCACCCGTCCCGCCCCCCTTTTTTTCTTAGGCCTCTGCTTTGACTTTGCTCTGCCTGTCATGGGGTCGTCTGCTTTGTAGCAGGGGCCCAGTAGGAATTTGTCCATCTGGCCGATTGGCTGTGCCTTTTGGTTTTGCCTACTGCAGTAGCAACTTGTCACAACTTGTAAGGTTGGCGGTTAGGCATTGGTTCCTGTGTGGATTGCTGGATTGGGCGCTGCCCATCCAGAATCAGGTTGATGCTGGGAATTCCGTTAAAGGAATCCGGCGACTCTTATGCTTTGTCCGATGCCCCCGGTAGGGGTTAGGGCCATAAGCCGAGTCCCCGGGACCATTGAGGAAGAGGGACCGTTGCTTCCCCCCGGTCCTTAACTCTCCTCAGTCGCATTCTCCCAATCGCTGGTTTTAGGCCAGCCTCTGTCCCGGTGTGACAGTAGTCTGAACCAATGCCTACGCAACCACTCACCGAATTTGTATTTAAATAAAGTTGTGGCCCTAAATTATTTGCCAAAAACCCAAACCAAAAATCTGTCTCCTGTGTCAAGTCAATGGGGGGTGGATTGAGGTCCTCGATACGCAAAACAATGCATTTTTACATTTCTCTTTGACTAATATATACACTTTATGTGCGCTTTATGTGCACATTACTAGGCTGGAGAACTGAATGTAAAAGCATGAATTGCGAAGGATGGTTGTGTTTTGGTTCTTGTGTTGTTTTAGAAAGTGCAAATTAGGTAGGTTTGCCTTTAATTGCAAACTGGATCACATTTCTCTCCCATCCCTACCAACCTCCCAATGAGCAGCAGAAAGTCATTTGAACATGGTCCTTGTACAGTTAAGATGAAAATGAATTCAATATTTTTTTTGTGCCTCAACATCTAGTAGAAAGGAAAGAAGGAATCATGCAGTCCCAAGATAGTTGATCATAGATCTAGATTTAGTGGCATCTGCCTTCTGCTTGAGTCAAGCTGTTCTAGCAGTCTGATACAAGACATTTAATGTGGAGGAAATACTGAGAGGGCAAAGCAGCTTTGGAAGAAATTATTCAAGGCAAGAAATGTTGATGAAACTGCCGATAATGCTAATGGACTAAAAGAAGAAAGGACTCTGAATCAGCAGAACTTGAATAAAATTACCTCAGTGTCCTTTCTTTTCATGCTTGCTTAAAATATTATTGGAAGTGTTTTGTTTATCTATCAGCTTTTTGCTTCCAAAGAATGTAGGGAGTCAAAGAGGGTGGCCAGGCTCTCTGGTTATTAAGGATTTACAGATAGCCTATAACGCAGAGGAGGATTTTGATAACCAAACAAACCATGACACACTTCCTTCTGTGGTTTCCACTCAGCTACGCTCTCACCAGAGTTTATTAACTGTTGTATTTTTCTAGGAAAAGAGGTGCTGGAACTCTCCAGGGATGCCTCCCTTGTTCCCTTTATAATGGCAATGGCACCCATCTGAGAGATGCTGCAACTGAGTTCCAGCTGAAAAAAAGTCCTGCTCTTATTTGTCATGAAAGCCTAGTTTGGCCAGAGACAGCTATGAGGGGTGTGTGGTCTGGCAGGTGAGGGACCCTAGAAAACTAAAAGCACCCTAAAAGGAATGAGTTTTCCCAAGTTGACTAAGGGTGTGTGTACACATTAGCTGCTGAAAACACAGCTAGGTTGTTTCCCCCCCACTCAATTCATATTGAATCTGGGATAAAGCAGCTCTGTATGTCTCTCCCAACCCATATCCACACAGCTCATGGGAGAGGCCCAGGGGCTAAATGTGGCCCTCCAAGCCTTTATATCTGCCCTCAGGATTCCTTGTACATCATTTTTGCTTCTATGGCCCCTGGAAGTTTGCCCAGACAAAAAATAGAGTCTTTAGGCTGTATTTAATTATACCACTCCTAGTATAATTAAACTCGCCCAAATTACTTTGGGGATGGAGGAAAGGAAGGAGAGAAAACCTGCTCCATTGTTTCCAGGAAACTGTGCTTTCCCCCCAATTTATTATTTATTCAATTTATATACCACCCTTTATCTGAATAAATTACCAGATGCCATTCCTCTGTGATGTGGCTTATCTTCTTTTTGCATGAATTAATTATATAAGAGGAGCAATTGTTTATTGTCAGTGTGAAACTTTGCCGTTCGGAGAAGTACAGTTAAAAGAGTAAGTGTTTGAGTGTTATTACGGATAATCTCTGTGTATCTGTGCAGTTTTGCCTAAGGGGCAGAGATGAACGGGTAACAGTACACCAGTGGGAGAGGATGACTTTGAAAATCCACACTTCTCTCTTGATAACTTATGGTGTGGGTGGTGGCAAGAGGATCACAGCTTGTATCAGCAGGTTTTCATATGCTTATCTTCAGGCAACGGAAATTGCTGGTAGGAGCAATGTTCCCCCCCTCCCTCTTCCCAGGGAAGAATCAAAAGTGTCAGGATCAAAGCCCACATTGCTGACTCTGTGCTTGCTGAGCACTGGCATTGTCAGGCGTCTGCTGTAGCTGCATTGATATAACAATGGTTCTGGGCATTAATAGCACAAAAGGTCGCAGGACACAAATGCTGGAGGATGACAGTGAGCAGAAGGGATCTTTCTTTAACACATTTTTTTAAACCAATAGGTATATATTTCAGCTAAACATATGATGGGAAGCAAGTCCAATTCACTACCTGAGAATTCAGCTTTCTTTCTTTGCAAGATACAGATCAGTATGTAACTTTTCAAATGGCGAAATTTTTAACTTCCATTCTGACATATAAGCGACGTAATGGACTGCTGTTTGGAAAGTGAAATTTCCTTATAATTTCCATATTTTTTTATCTTTCTTAAGGCTTTCATTGTCATTAATTTTTAAATTTAACTATGTGTATTTGTCTTAGTTTTGTTGTATATGAGCTTAAAGCTGAAATAAAGTGATTGATTGAGCATTCTTTCTTTCCTTTTTTAAATTGCATCTGATTTCTGTGCCAGCAAGGACAATGTTGCATGGCCCAGGGGTGGCTAACTTACGTGACTCCAGATGTTGTGTAACTACAATGGGGGCTGCTGGCTAGGGCTACTGGGTATTGGGAGTCCCAACAACTAGTGAAAGGTCACATGTTATCCACCCTGGCACAGACAGCAAGAGCAGGTCATACCAATTGAGGAAGCCCAACTTATTAGTGACCTGCCCTGGCCTTTTGGCAAAAGGAAACTTCCTTGGTGCTTAGGCTTGTTCTCTGCATTTCTCTAGGAAGGATGTTATTTTAGTGGTGGAGAGCATGCAGAAGCTCTCAGTTCATTCCTCAGAATCTCCAGGTGAGGCTGAGACAGGCTCCTTCCTGAAACCGTGTAGGATGAATACCAGGGCAGACTATACTAAGCTTCTGGCTTTGTATAAGACAACTTCTGATGTCCCTCTCCTTTTGCTAAACCTGTAGGCTAGCACACAGGTTAAATCTGTTTGCATTGTACTGATATTGTTTCCAACCTGACACAAACTGGTAACCACTAGACTAGATTGCTGCAATGCATTGCACGTGGGGCCGCCTTTGAAGGTGGTTCAAAAACTGCCATCAGTGTGGCATAGGGCAGCCAGACCGCTGATGGGGAACAGGTGGTAGAACATATATCTCTAGTTCTTGTGTGCTGCATTGACTTCCAATTTGTTTTCAAGCCCAATTCAAAGTACAAGAAAACCTTGACCTAGAAAACCTCTCACAGGTCGGAACCTCAGTACGTCCAAGATCACCTTTCCCCATGAATCTCCTTGAGAACCTGAGATCGACACCAGAGGTGCTTCTCTTTGTGTCCTCTCCAAGACATATCCAGAGGGTGGCAACAAGAGAACAGGCCTTTTCTGTGGTAGCCCCCAAGTATGGAATGCTTTCCCCAGTGCAGCTTGCCTAGCAACAATTTGTCATTCTTCCAGTGCTAGGTGAAGATGCTTTTATTGTCTCAGACATTTTGGTCAGCACTAACAATCTGGCGTTGGGTGACTTTTTTGGTGCTCATTCTTGTGTGGGTGTGGATATTTTGTGTTGTGTGATTTTTTTGTGGATAATCACTTTTAGTGTATTCACATTGCTTTAAAGGAAATAGATATTTTGTGTGTTATTGCTTCTGTAAATCATTCTGAGGCTTCTTTTGACTGTGAAGCAATCTATAAATTGAATGAACCAACTAAACTAAACTTGAGGCTTGACAGACGACTCTTCTGAAGCAGACTGAATTATGAAGAAATAAGAAAATATATGTGGTAAAATAACTATTTGTGCAGATTTTTTTGTAAACAGTTTTTACTGTACTTTTAGTAAGTACAGAACAAAGTAAAGCAACAGCAATATTATAGCAAAGAAGCGAAGGCAACACAAAAAAGATAAAATACCAAGCAGTGTTTTTAAGGCATATATGGTATAGAAAAGTAGCAGTGGACAAAGATGAAACTTTAGTTACGTAAGAGGGACAGCAGCTTCAGAGCTAGCTTAGCACAGAATGTTAATTACGGTACTCACCACCACCCCTTAGCAGAGTGTATACATTGCTGTGAAAAAGAGTATACAAATTCATGGAGACTAAGGCTATCAGTGACTACTAGCCATCATTGCCCTAGACCAGGCATGACCATACTTGGCCCTCCAGGTGTTTTGGGACTACAACTCCCATCATCCCTAGCTAACAGGACCAGTGGTCAGGGATGATGGAAATTGTAGTCCCAAAACATCTGGCGGGCCAAGTTTGTCCTTTGAATACCACCTCCTGGGAATCACAAGTGAGGAAAGTGCTGTTGCTCTCAGGTCCTGCTATCAGGCTTTCCATAGGAATCTGGTTGACCACTGTGAGAACAGAATGCTGAACTGCATGTGCTGGTTTTTGGATTTGGTTAAAGATAAAATAATATTGGTAAAATAAAAAGGAGAATTCCCTGTTCCTAGATCCAGGTTTGGGGCAAGTACTCTTTGGTAAGAGAGTCCCAGCAGAGATTTAAAATCACAAACCATGCAACTAAATAAAGCCTGGAAACCTTTAAAATATCCCCCTCTGAGTCGCTTATAGAATTCCCCACTTTCTTTAACATAGAAAGCTCCCACATGTTTGGTAAGTTAAAAATGCTTTACTTACAAATGCTTTCCCATACAGCCACAAGAAAAGAAAGACAGTATAACTGAGGTTCCCCCCCCCAAAAAAAGAAAGTTTCTAAATTATTTGTATAGAAACACAAAGGTGACTTGCTAAAGCCATGTGGTCTAAGCTTGGAGCATCCAGCTTAGACCTCCTTACTGGTAGGGGTTCACATGGTAGAACAACAACAACAACAAAGAGTTGGTAACCTTTCCTCTCAAGGTGCAAAGGTGTGACGTAGCTAAGCCTGGCAGGACAGCTTATTCTTGTCTTAGCCCTTCGTGCATTAATTAGTTAAGTATGCTAGTTATATGAGGGTGATTTATCCCACCAGATGGGCCTCTGGTATGATCCTGCAGGACTTTCTTATGTTCTCATCTCTCTGCTAAAACTACCAAGTTTCAGGATTTTATGGGAAGTGGCTACTGGTCCATTTTAAGTTGGTGGCAGACATATGCCTCAATTTCAGTTGTTCAGTTGAAATCAGTGAAATTTCATGTATCATATTTAGCTATATGTGCCACTGTATAACAGAATACTGTTCCCAAATTGTGGGTCATGTCCCGCTTCCACTCCTTCCCCTGAAGATGCATTTTCCTAAATTATGCTGATATTTATATATGCGGTTACCACTGGAATTTCAGGGAGGAAATAATCAGCTTGGAATATTTTTGTACAACAGAAAAAATGTTTTGTGCTGTCACAGCAAGTCTCTGCAAAGCTTGATTCAGTAATAACATGTCTTAAAATTGTAAAGTTGGTGAACTGTGATTCAGTGAAGTGGAGTTAAGAGGATAGGCATGTCTGAGTGTTTTGAATTGCTGAGTTTTCAGTATCCCCAAAGCCACAATTTGTTGAATTTGGCTGCACCTCTCCCCCCCCCCCATATATATATGGGCATATAAGTGTCAGGATCCTCAAGGGGATGCTCACAAGTAAAGACAAAGTCCGTCTTGTCTTTTAACCATTTTATTGTGCAAGGCTATTTACAGTGTAGAGCTACTGAGAAACATGACTACCTAGTCACTAGATGAATCCGGAAGTGCCGTTCTACGGCTGCGACCCCAGCGTAAGAATTTCGGCATCCTGAAGTGCCGCCTTCCCGGTCTTTTGCTCCCTCTGCGCAGTTCAGGCAACGGAAGTGGCAGCTCCCCTTCAGAGCGGGTCTGGCAGGCGGTGCTGGGTCCTTGAGCAACATCCAGGAGCCCTTGCTCCACCTGGCTGCCTGAGAATAACTCCTCCTCCACAGGGGAGGTGCTGGAAGACCGGCTGGAAGACGTATCACTGGCTAGGAGTGGCTGGGGCTGCCTGTACCCACCCAGACTCTGTCTGGCAGGGGAGTGCAGCTCCCTGACAATAAGATATGGGCAACAATGCATTATAGAGCTATGAGTTGACTGCATCCTATTGAGAGGGTTGTGTGTGTGTGTGTAAACCTCTTGGTTTTATACAGTTGGAATGGTGCCTGCTATATAAAGTTAATAAATATATCACTCTACCCTTTTTTTTGGCCTCTGATCCTGCCTGCCAGGGGATCCTAGATGGAACCCCATGAGGAAAGATAGCCTCAGACTGAAAAAGGTTCCCCAACCATACCCTCCAAGTGTCCCTATTTTCCAGGGAAAGCCACCCCAGCTTCTGATTTGACCCCAGAATGCCCCTATTCCCCCACCAGTGCCAAGCTTGGGGAGGAGGATGAACTGGCACTTGTCCTGAGTGGCAGCAGCAGTGGCAGCCTCCATGGCCTCTTCATGGCCGCCGCTGCCAGCCTCCTCTCTTGGAAGAGTGGGTTAAGAGGAGAGGCCGCCGCCGCTGCCAAGGCCCAGCCTCATGTGACGTGCTGGCTCTGAGGTGCAAGCAAAAGGCAGGGCTGCCTTGGGTGGGAGCAGAGTGGAGGACAAGGAGACATTTTCTTTTTTTAAAAATGCTTTTGTGTCCACTTCTAATCTTGCCCTGTTTTTCTTTTTGTAAATCTACCAAAGGAAATAAAATCAGGTTTGAGGGGTTTTCTCAGTGGAGGGTGTGTGTCCTGGGTCCTGTTGGGGTAGTGGTGGCGGTGAAAAATTCCCCTATTTTCATCTGAGGAATGTTGGAGGGTATGCCAACCCAGGTTTACAGGAATAAGAAACTAGATAGCTGTTACCTACTCCATTACCCAACTTTAGAACAACAGCCTTGTCTCTTCGAATCTGGCTGGATCTCTTTTCTTGCACTTAGAATGGCAGCAAAATTTCCTGCCTCAGGTATCTACCACACATTGCCCTGGGGTTCCCAATGATGTTTAATACTGGAGGAATTACACAATATGCACTGTTTGCACTCTATATGTAATATGTTTCTGCACCCTGTTTGTATTGCATTTGCAATATCCTGGGTCTGCCTCATGGCGCATCAGGTTGTTACAGAGTTCTGATGAAGCAGTTGTAGTCCATCATAAGATTTTATCTGCCATATGTATACATATTAGGGTATTTTGTTTTGTTGGATCCAGAACAGCATATTGATACATTACTTGATAGAAGCTGCTCTCTGAAGCTGAACTGTCCTGATTTGTGCCATTAGTTGCTGGCTTCAAAAGAAATTCTCCTTTCTTGTCTCCCTATGTTTGTCTAAAGTCACATGCATCTGCTCATCCCAGTGGGTGCCATATCTGATAGCGACACTGAGTTCCAGTGACATCAGTTCATGTTGAAATTTCTTCAAATTCTCTTAGGTCCAGTGGTCTGTCACATAGCCTTGCGGGGCTGCTGATGCTATCAGACAGTTGCACTGCAGCTAATTTATCTCTATAGAGATATCTTTGAATGGATCAGAGAACATGTGGCATACTGAATAGACAATTCAGAGGGGAAAAGTTTAAAGATCACAGCGGTTAAAATCTGTGGAGATACAGTTATGTCTAATGCAACTAAAGGAAGCACAATGTTTTCCCTGCTGTTTTTCCTTACCAAGTTATAAACATTCTTAACTTAAAAAAAATAAATCATTAAAATGTATGTCAAATGGCTATCCAAACAGGTACTAGAACAAATGCAAATCCCGGGAATTCATTAAACAGAGGAATTAAAAAGTAATTCTTTTTGTAATTGTCCAGCTTAGTGATTTTTACTATCTGCTTATAAACTGCAGCTAAGCAGAGTTTTCAGGATAATTCCACAAGTGTTGGGCCATCATTAAAAAGGCCTTGTTCTGTCCCTGGTACACACCAACTTGATGGATATTAGACACAGTCTAGAGAACAGTTTCTTTGAGTTCAGTCTTAGGACCCAATCAGGTTCATGTGGGGGAAGGCTGTCTTTGAAATGACTGTGTCTCAGACTGTTGATACAACCTGGCTTAGATACGAATTAGTTAAAACTTCCTTCCAGTAGCACCTTAGAGAGCAACTAAGTTTGTTCTTGGTATGAGCTTTTGTGTGCATGCACACGAAAGCTCATACCAAGAACAAACTTAGTTGCTCTCTAAGGTGCTACTGGAAGGAAGTTTATTTTTTATTTTGTTTTGATTGTGGCAGACCAACACGGCTACCTACCTGTAACTAATTAAAACTTGTTTTTTAAAAAATGTTCAGATGTGCAAACAGTTGCCAGTGACCTTTACAGAACCATAGAAGGTTAAGCCTGTGTCCTTAATCTGCTTGCCTAACACTTTTATTCAACTTTTTTTCTAAGCAGCATCATGTGACATATTAGGCTTCCTGATCTTATCCCCCTGGCACTCCTGTAAGGTTGTTGTTGTTGTTCAGTCGTTCAGTCGTGTCCGACTCTTCGTGACCCCATGGACCAGAGCACGCCAGGCACGCCTATCCTTCACTGCCTCTCGCAGTTTGGCCAAACTCATGTTAGTAGCTTCGAGAACACTGTCCAACCATCTCATCCTCTGTCGTCCCCTTCTCCTTGTGCCCTCCATCTTTCCCAACATCAGGGTCTTTTCCAGGGAGTCTTCTCTTCTCATGAGGTGGCCAAAGTACTGGAGCCTCAACTTCAGGATCTGCCCTTTCAGTGAGCACTCAGGGCTGATTTCTTTAAGAATGGATAGGTTTGATCTTCTTGCAGTCCATGGGACTCTCAAGAGTCTCCTCCAGCACCATAATTCAAAAGCATCAATTCTTCGGCGATTAGCCTTTTTTATGCGATCAGCCTTTTTTAGCTTAGCCCAAGAGAGAGAATGTCTTTGAGGTTAGTTAGGCTAAGAGATAATGGCTGACCCTTGGCCACTCTCAGATTTGCAGCTGAATGAGCTTCCTAGCTAAGTCTTCCCAATCCAAGTTCAGCATTCCTTTCACTGAAATGCACTGCCTTGCCTTCTTCCACAAATAATTACATAGCCCATTTAATGGCAGTTCTGGCTTCTTAACACCCTGTTGGCTTAGATTTCAGGCCTGTCGGTCCTGACTGATGCTGATATAGGATGAAAGACTTTAGAGCATCCAAAATGCCAGCTTTAAAAATACTCCACTGTTTCTCCGTGGCTTCCAATTAAGTACATGCCAAAAGAGGAAGCTTTCAAACACCTCAACATGCCCTTGGATCTTTTCCAAGGAAAATGGCAACAGGCGAAGCTAGTTGCAGAAACACCAAGGAATATTGCAGAGATGAAGCACCTTCGTGAAGAGGTTTCAGGGAATTGTTTAGGCATTGGGATGAGGATTTTGGAACTGAATTTTCAGCTGTAGTTTAAAGAAGCAAGTCTGAGGACACAAACAATTGCACGTTCACCTTAGTGTTGATAAATGAGTAGAGTGATTAAGCTAATCCATGGACCCAGGCTGACAATCAAACATCAGGGACTCATGAAGTGTATGCTTGTTAATCACCACTTGCATGTTGTTATAACAAAATTAAATAGTCAGATTCAGTGTATACTGCAAATTCTGTATTAGCATCACAGCTGTGTGTGTGTGTTACTCTTATACCATAGCTGCAATCTTACTGTATGACCTGTAGTGAAAGACCAAAATCTTTGGTTTTGGAGCAAAGATTTCTGGGTAAAGCAGAATTATGGGTATCGCTGTGCCATGGGAAAGTGACCTGAAAGTGCCCTTTTGGGAATGTAAAAGGGGTTGCCTTTGAAGAATTTTACAACCAGGAGATTGCTGGGGGTGTGTAAGTCCTAGCTCCAGAGAGGCACCCTGGCCCCTGATAAGAACTAGGCTGGGGCCAGCTGGTGTTTATCAAGTGGATGAGAAATTAGGGAGGTAACGGCCCAGAGACTTGCAGCTGCCTCTCATCTTTGACAGGTGAGAATAATGACCTAAGGGCAGTGATTGGCTAATGGGATTAAAGGCTAGGTCCTCTATAGGATACTGAATGGAGGATCCCACGTGGCCTAAAGCCTTAACAATTCTGGGCTTTGTGATGCAAGAGAACTTACTGCCGGCAGAGCTGAGGTGTTAGAGGGCTCTCTAACACCTGACTTAGCCTGCCATGGCTTGGAAGAACATCTGAGGACTTTGCCAGCTCGTTCAAATGCAAATGCAGCTAAGTATCAGCCCCTGCCTTAGGGAGAGGGATTAAGTAAGAAAGTGCCTAGTCTAGTCTAGTCTAGTGAGAATGTTCTTATTTTTATGCATGTGTCTTGTATTCTGGAAATTATGCCTTAGTGTTTTGTTAACTTTTGAATAAAATGCTTAAAAGAGCTTTTGTTCTGGTTTTCCATTCACCCCGGTGTTCGCTTGGCTAATTTCAGGTCTACCGCTTGGTCATTCTACTGTTAAGGGTGAAACACCTGTGGCTCTGTTTGAGCTGGGAAGGCTGTCTGCCGGAACGCAGGAAGAACGGCCCTCGCGTTTTGTCCTGTGGCGTCAGCCAGGTTCCAAATCTCAGGGGGTGGTGGCAGCGAAAGACCTGCCTTGACCCGGCTGGAGGGCTGGGGAGAGGCAAAAGAAAAGAGGATTTTTTCCTCACCCCGGACGCCGGTGGCTGAGATAGCCGAGAGGTGGGGGTGGGGAAATCCTACGATCCCTACATGACCATTTTCTTTTCTTTTTAAAGTATTTTTTATTAAAGATGTTCTTGATTTACAAAGGTATGTGCAGTGTCTCTCTCTCGTATTTTTTCCATGTAACATTTTTACAAATCAGTTTCATTTGTTGAGACATTAGGAAGAAAAGGGGGAAAGAGGTGGGTGGGGTGGGGAGATGGGTGGGGTGGGGGGGGTGACAATGTTTCTGTTTTACTTAATATATGTAGGGTTTGGTGTCAGCATTGTTTGTGCAGGTTCTATGTTGTTCGCTTGTGCTCCTTTGGTGGTGAGAGAGATCGGGGTTGGCATAGGGTGTGGTTGTTCATTTGTGGTTGGCTGTGGTGGTCTTTGATTTCCTGTGTGAGTGGGGTGGGTGAGTGTTTTTGATCAGGTTAGCCATATAGATTTGTATGCTGTTGGTAGATTTTTGTCATTGTCTTGTTGGGCTGTGTGTGTGATGAAGGGGAGCCATACCGGGGTGAAGACATCTTCTATTTGTCCCCGTGTCAGTTTCAGATTACTGGTTAGTTTTTCTAGTAGGGCTTTTTCACATACTATTTGGTACCATTGATCCATGCTTACTCCTGACAGGTCTCTCCAGTGTCTGGTTATGATGTTTCTGGCTGCTGAGAGTAGGTGGGTTATGAGTTCTTTGTGGTGTAAGTGGGCATTGTTGTCTTGGAAGATGTTTAGTAAGACCAATTCTGGAGTGATTTCTAGCACTTGCTTGGTTATCTTACATATTTCTCATATGGTTGTTGTCCAGAATAGTTGGATTTTGGGGCACTCCCCCCACATGTGGAGGTATGTGCCTGTGGAGGTGCACCCTCTCCAGCATTTTGGTGAGGTTCCTGGGCGTATTAGCACTAATTTTCTTGGCATTAGGTGCCACCTGTAGGTTAGTTGCAGGGTGAGTTCTTTCTTTTCATTGATATGGATTTAAAGGGGAGTTCAGACCACATTCTGGTCCATTGGGTGGGGTTGATTTCATATCCTATGTCATCCTCCCATTGTTTTTTGATTGCATCTAGCAAGTTCGTGGGATTTTTGAGTAGTATTTTGTAAATTGCGGATACCATCCCTCTGCCGTGTCCCTTTGTCATTAGGATGTGGTTTTCAAAGGTTGTCAGGGGTCTAGTTGCTGCTGATTTTACTGCTGGATTGTTTAAGAGTGCATTTGGGTGTCTTCTAGTTTGTCCTGTACTTCTTGTGTTGACAAAGGTTTGTTATTTTTATAAAGGTCTATTAGGCGATATAGGCCTTTGGATTGCCAGGTTTTTATTTGGAGGTTTTGTGCTGCATGTATGACCATTTTCTATTCAGTATAACCATTTTCTATATTCATGCAGTGTGTGTACAACAAAGAAAAATAATAATTATTGGAGATTATTTAGCAGAATGGATACTATGCCGATGTGTTCATGGCAAGGCAGTTGCTTAAACAGGATCTCTTAGAGAATACCTAGTACTGTACTTGCAATGACTTCATTTGTCCACATTAATCCTTTATTACCCTTGCATCTCTCCTTTTCCCTTGTCATTTTCTGTACAATCAAGACTGTAAGAACCTGAGGTGGGGTTAAAGACTTGTCTTGATTAGGAAATTATGTGAAATGCCATGTGCACTGTGTACACAAATAATCCTTTTGCAAACCACTTTGAGGTTTTTTACAATCAAGCGGTGTAAAGTTTATGAAATAAAATAATAAATAACATGACTGGGGGGAGGGGAGAAAGAGAGATGAAAGTGTATTTATTTATGCCCTGTAGTTAAAGGTGAATGAGCTGAATCACATTTTGCCATTATAATGAGAAATTGGGGGGGGGGCAGTTCTACAGCTTAAAACTTGAAAATGGTTCTGCTTTTGGTGCAGACAGAATAAGAAATGGCTCGTTTTGAATGAGCTAAATGCTTGACAAGACACTTTGAAATTTTGGCAAAGTGCAACACAGCTCTCCCTCTATTCCCCTGGAGAGGACCTGGGTGGGCAAAGTCTTCGCCTAGGTCCGCTCAGGTGCCCCGCCCACCAGGAGCCCAGCTTGATGCTAATTACCTCCCAACGCCTTGTGGAATCTTCTTGCCCCTGGCATGCCTCCAGTGCCATTCTCTGCGAGGAAGCGGGAAACTTAAAATGCAGCTATGCCATTTCCCCCCCCCCCCATTTTGGATTGAAGCTGTTTCCGGAGGAAATGTATCAGAACACAGTATTTTATAATTACAGAATAGATGTGGATTTTGGCTAATGTCACGTGTACGCTGCTTCCAAAAGCATTGGAGGGAGCACACTGGATGCAAAGTAAATGTGTGTGCGCATGTGGGTACACAGCCTCAGATTATCTTAACTTCAGTATGTTTGCTGCATTCCTGCATTGCAGGGGGTTGGACTGGTTGACCTTCCAACTCTGTGATTCTGTGTACTGTACCTTCAGACTATGCCGTGAAGCCTTGAGCTAACATTTTCTGTAAGACAGACTAGCCTAAGTGACATTTCCTTCTCTGATTTCATTGTCCCACAGAAAATCACCAGACTGGAAGTGAACAAGGTATGGTAGATAAGATTTCATAATGCTCAGACTTCATCACTTCTATGAAGCCCTTACCAAATATTGATCTCCAGAATCTAGGATTATACCAATTCTGCAACAAAATTTGCCAGACAACATACTAGCTTTGGATGTGCACCATGTAAGCCAGTTCAAATCACACTTCAGCCAGAAATACAGCCCTCTGGTGGATAACAATAGTACCTAACAATTGTTAGGTAGACAAAGCTGTTGTAAGGTTGACTAAGATAATATGGTCTCTAAGGTGCTACTGGAAAATTTATTTTATTTTATTTTGTTATAATATGCATGAACTGCTTTGAGCACTTGACATGCGCTATCTGAAACATTTCCCACAATTTCTCGAAGACTGTCAACACTATTTGTTTGCACATGCAATATCATTTTTGTTTAGTGCATAGGAAGACTTCCATGAAGTGCGTCAAAGCCATTTGCTGCATGAATTATGCAGTTCCTAGAGCCCTCTAAAAATAAACCACGAAAATGGGCATGAGAGGCTAGTTAGCAAGCAGTTCAGAGGGTGACCTCTTTTCCTGGTTCCTCCACGTTCCATAACAATAAAAGCTCCTGATATGCTAAGTGTTAATATAAAATATCCTACAAGGCCACAGCCAAAGATTTGCCCAACTGTTATGGTCAGTATGTGAATGGTGTGAAAAGTTCTCTCCTCAGTTTCCCCTCTCCTTTTATACCACCTGGGCTGCGAAGCATTCACAGACCCCTAACCTGTGATCCAGCCATACTCCCCCAGAATCTTAGAATCACCAAATTGTAGAGTTGGAAGGGACCACAAGGATCATCTAGTTGAACCCCCATGCAATGCAGCAACCTTTTGCCCAGTGTGGGGCTCGAACCTACGATTCTGAGATTAAGAGTCTCATGCTGTACCAACTGAGCTATTCCTCAGCTCTAGAAGCAAGAGAATATTTCAGGAAGCCTTGCAGCATTCTTAAAATGTTGATCAACTACTGGAAATAGTAAAGCAGTCAACATACCCAAGCAATAGTATAACCTCATGCTCATGCAGGTTCCACAGAGGGTTCTGCTGGCTAGGCCTAGCAAGAGACTGCAGGAAAGCTTTCAGTCTTAATATGAGCTCACCCCATTTCTATATACAGGATAGATAAGGGAAGTGACAGTATTGGATCAATGCTGCCTTTTTGTAGCTGTGTTTAAGATTAACCACCTGAAGTGCCTTAAACCAGCAATTTACACAACCCCATCCATGCCTACTCAGAAATAAGTCCTATTGAATCCAATGGGGAGTATTCCCCAGTAAACAGATTGCAGCCTTAATCTTTTAGGATACACATTTTAAATCTGCTCAGTTCAAGTATTAGGGCTAGTCACTCATACAGGATTATCGAAAACATGAGATTAATATGGGATTGTCAGGATTCTGACGAGTACTTGCAAACTTCTGAAAATATCTCAGATTTACATGCATCCTGTAACCATTAGTGGAAAATTCCCCCAGCCCCCCTTTTAAACAGAACTGCAATGTTGTAAATAACAAACTTTGTGGTCCTTGAAAACCATGGGGGTGTACATTCCCCATTCTGATGAAGCCTATTCTGTATGAGTTGAGTTTCATTTGCCTGCTCAGGAACCATAATTGAGGTTAGGTAGTGTCACAAGAATAAAAAGGACGTATTTTTTTTGGTCTTTCAAGCCAAGCATGAACATTGCACGTTTGGCCTTGGCTGAATACATTTAGATAACTCTGAACAATGGATGACTCATTCCTCTTTATGAATGAATTACTGCTTTTGTATTCCCGTAATCTATGCTTAAAGACTTACTGGCTTTCCATAAACTCTCAAGTTGTGTATGTATGTTATGTAATCTCTGCAGGAGGGCTTCTAAAGTGAAGTTGATTCTGTCAGGACATGAAGCATAACATGTTACTTCCTTTTGCAGAAAGCCAAAGATGGCCAGAACTTTTAAAGAACACCTTTAGAGGCACAATGGTGCTGGAGGATATTTTGGATAGCAATCCAATTATTTACAGGATGCTCAAATGTATCAGTAGTACAAAACTTTCAACTCAGAAATAGGAGGTGGCACTTTTGAATAGCCTTACAAAGAATAATTCTTTACCTCTCTGATTAAAAATAGAGTTCAGATTTATAGTAGCCTACATTCTCATTTCAGGTAAATTGCACACAAATGTGGTGTTGTAAGAGTTTCAGAGGTGTTCTCTAAAAGCTTTTGTTTCCTGTAAAGGAAACCCAAACTGTTTATTTTTGGATGTATAGTGGTACCTCTCCTTACGAACATGATCCGCTTCAGGGTGCCGTTCACACCCCGAAAAGTCTGTAAGTAGAGTGTTGCTACTACGCATGCGCGAAGCGCTATAGAGCGCTTCTGCGCGTGCGTGAAGAGCACGGATCACTTCTGTGCGTGTGGCGAACCCAGAAGTAAACACTTCCAGGGTTGACGCATTCGTAACCTGAAAAGCTGCAACGTGAAGCAAATGTAACACGAGGTATGACTGTAATATAATTGAGGCCAGAGGCAATAACTGCACTCAATCCAATAGTCATCTAGAGAATTACTAGGAGATTCTTCTTCTGGCACTGCTTAGAAGGCCCATCATCTAAATATTCACAAATTGTACCGTTCAGATATTCTTTACCACATGAACATCACTTGATGACTCATGTGGTGTCAACAGCCTCTATTTTAAAATACTGTGTTTGAGGGAGAGATGAAAGATCTACTGTGGTGTTTGATCTGTGATGACCCTTTCACATGTACATGTCGTCACTTGTTGGTTCTACTCACTGAGTGATGAAAAGCAAATGTGTCAAATTGGGCATTTATCTGAACATGCCTGAGGTCTGCTGCTACAACATGCCTTTCTCTCTGGGGGTAGGTCACAAACTACTTTCTCCCAAGGAGCTGGAGGCAATTTACCCAGTTATTCTTTCCTCCATTTTATCCTCACAACAACTCTGTTAAGTATGTTAGGTTGAAAGAGAGAGAGATATATATAATGGGTTGTAGTCAACTAAATTCTACTCAGAGCAGACCAAGTGAAATTAATGAACCTAAGTTAGCCATGTCCATTAACCTCACTGGGTCTACTCTGTGTAGGGCTAGTGTTAAACATCATCTAGTGACTGGCCCAAGGTTACTCAGCAACCATAATGTTTGGTTGGGGATTTGATCTCAGGTCTCTGTCCAGTTCTATTCATCACATGGGATCTCAGTGTTAACCAATGAAGTACTTATCAGCAGTGTTGTGATAACTAGTTGTTTGTACAGGCTTTGTGGGTACAGGGCTAAGTCAGCAGAACATGGGGAAGAAACATCTAATGATATTTTAATGTGAAGCAGGGGTTACTATCCTTTTTGGTCTATGGCCACATTTGCAAACCATAGAAAGGGAACCCTGTGGACACCATGGAAGGTCTCTAAGGGCAAATGTGCCACCCATTGGGGCGATATCAGCCATCCTTGGGTTTTAACTCTGCTTTAGTGGAAGGATATACTTTTGTTACTCATCTTTAGCCTTCAGAATGGGCTGAGCTGTGACTGCATGCAGAGCCATCTTTCCCATAGGGCTTAGTGGTGTGTCGTGCCAGGGCGCCAGCCTCTGGGCTCCCCAGCGAGTGGGGGACCTGTGCAGCTTTGCTGGCGGCCTCCCCTTTCCCTGCACACCTGCCAGCTGCACCCCGCCAACCATATGGTTGGCAGGTGTGCAACTTGCCTCCTAAGCCTTTGTGGGAGGAAAGCAATCCCTGCAGAGGCTTAGGATGGAAGCTGCGCCCCGCCACCCATATGGCTGGCGGGCACACAGCTTCCCTCCCGAGCCTCTGCGGGGATCGCTCTCGCCCCACGGAGGCTTGGGAGGAGTGCAACTTCTCTCCCAAGCCTCTGCAGGGATTGTTATCCCACAGCATGGGGGAGAGTTGCATCCCCCAATGTTTGGCAGTGCACAGCTTCGCCCTCCCATCTGTGGTAATTTGGGGGTGCTGGGCAGATATTTGCACCCCGGCACCGCATCTGCCAAAGACAGCCCTGACTGCATGATAGCAATGGTCTTGTGAAAGTAATTGTGGTAAGCAATACTTCTCCCAGTGTGAGAGCCAGTGTGGTGTAGTGGTTAAGAGTGGTAGACTCGTAATCTGGGGAACCGGGTTCGCGTCTCTGCTCCTCCACATGCAGCTGCTGGGTGACCTTGGGCTAGTCACACTTCTCTGAAGTCTCTCAGCCCCACTCACCTCACAGAGTGTTTGTTGTGGGGGAGGAAGGGAAAGGAGAATGTTAGCCGCTTTGAGACTCTTTCAGGTAGTGATAAAGCGGGATATCAAATCCAAACTCCTCCTCCTCCTCCCTACCCTGCAGCTCAAAAGAATTATGCAAGGACAGGTTGTACTGTTGCGAGTAGTTTACCGTAATTAAAGAGAAGGCGAAAAAAAAACCTGGGAATCTGGGGGTTAGACTTCATCCAGGGAGGACAACTTTCTGCCTTGCTGCACCTCAACAGATGCCCATGTGTGGAACTCAGGGCCGAGCCTACCAATAAGCAGAGTGATGGGGCACCTCAGAAAGCAGATGCTGGGGTCTGGGGGAAATCTGAAAGGTATTGGAAGTTGGAGCTGTTTGTGCCACGTGGCCTGCCCATAAGCTAGCCATCTGTCCTCAGATGCAGTGGAAGATGGTGTCATTGTGCCAGTGCTGAAATAAGTTCCAATTGCAAGTGCAGTCAGTTTCTGTACATATAATGGGGGATATGACACTTATCTCTTGCTGCTTGCAGCAAGGTATCTTGGGATGGGTCCTTGTTGCCTTAACAATTGCATGTGATTAAGGCTTTTAAATTTTATTTTAAATGTCATTTCTTAAATGACTGGTAGAAGATCTGAATTGGATTCTTATAGTGGAAATGCACAGATGTCATGCTGACCATAGCAAATTAGTGTTCCTTAGCAACACCATGCGTGATGGCTTTTGCTTTTCCACTCATGTTGCACCATGGGAAGAAGATTTGGACAAGCTCTTAGAAGAGAACCAGATGCTACAGAATCTAGTTTTAAAGGGATGGTGGCTTGAAAGAAAAGTAGTGCATTTTCCTAACGGCTATATTTACAGAATTGTGTGGGCACTCCAGGACACTGGAATTAATGAGCCTGATTCAATTGTGCTCATTAAAGATTTTAAAGTTAAAAGTACCCTTGTTGTTGAATTGCTAACACCATTATCTGTTCTTCCTTATATGTCTAGTGTGAAAAGCGATTTTATTCAGGAGTAGCTAAATAATATTGCTTCGATTTGATGCTATGTACAAATCTTTAGTGCAGCAATGCATCATTAAATATTGAGAAGTTTTTAAAAAAACAAACAAACAAACAAAACAAAAGAAACACACCAACATGAAGATGGTTTAGTAAGGTTGTACAGTAATTTGCAGTCAAAATCTACCAAATCCCTTTGTATCCAGAGAAAAGTTCAGGAACACAGTTCATTGTTCAGATTTCTTATTTCATTTGCCTGGTTTCCTAATAGTGTGATCCTATACATGTCTACCCAGTAGTATGTTTCATTGAGTTTACTAGGGCTTACTTCCAGGTAAGTATAGAATGCCAAACTCAACCACCATACTGTCTGCTTGCACTCTTTTGGCCAAAGTTTGTGTTCCTTTTTGTTCTCTTCCTTTGGACAAGACTAATTTTTTGAAGGAAGCCTTCTTGCCTCTAAAACTGTGGTTTATTTGACCCTGCTTATTAACCATGCTAGTGCCCTTTTGGTCCGCATGGTACCTTTCCTGATCTTTAGTATAAACACCAGTTGAGTTTCTAATACTGTGCTTTTAAACATTAAGTCCAAAGACTAAACTTACCAAACTGTGCCTGGGGTGGCGGGGAGGTACTACTCAATTTGCTTTGGGCTGTCCCTGGATCTAGATGTATCAATTTTCCTAAAGGAAGAAAATCTTTTATGTAATTCATTATCATTAATTATATTTCTATACCGCCATTCATCCAAGGATCACAGGGCAGTTATCAATATAAAAATGCAAAAATACATACCGTAACAACAAACTAACAATACCACCACCCCACAGTTTAAAAGGCCATATATTATTTCATTAGCCAAAGGCCTGGGAGAAGAGGAATGTTTTTGCCTGCTGCCTAAAGGGATGTAAGGAAAGCGCCAGGCAAGCATTTATTGCTACTTGTGGGAAAACTACAATGTGGTCTGCATGATGATTTGTGACACAAAAGGATTGATCCAGTAGTTCATCCTTGGCTTGATGATCTTGTTGTAGCATGTTTCTACTTGAATAGTTAACCCAAACACGAGTGACATACTTCACTTTCAGTAGTGGCCAACAAACAGGCACTGTGGATTCAAAACACTTTCAGAGAATAGGGAAGTAATACTGTGTGTTGATGACTGGCAACTTAAAGAAGAGATTAAAATTCAAGGACGAAGAAGAAATGCTGAGGAAGAGGGGGGAAATATATTATCACAAAGAATGAAAAAGATCATCCAAAAAGCGAAAGAGAGAGAAAGGCAGTTTTCTACAATCAATAGCACATTATTGATTTGGCTTTTTTGTTTTGTACTGTGTGTCTACAGAGACAGAGTTTAGAACTTGGATAACTTTTTATTTGTTATTTTGTGTTTTGAGTACCGTAACTTTTGTTTAGAGGCAGTGTCAGGAACTGAATAGAAAGCTCTCTTGGTTTCCAGCTAAAAGGGAATGTGCCAAGTGCATTGTGAGCTGAGAGGGAAGCAACGTAGGCATTTTAAATGCCAGACTCTATAGGCTTTCAATGCAGAGGCGGAGGTCCTCATACATTTTCACAGTGTGGACTGCATTTTAAATCCAGGGATTGAGTCATAGGCGCCTCCCACTCCCCATTCACAATTGTCAATATGATACTGTGAAGTCTAGCAATTGCACAGCATCCCTTGGTAACAGACATTTCTTTATATTTTGAGAGTCTGTTATTCATTCTGCAGTAATCCTGAGTGCAAGTTCACAGCTAGAAGCAAGGGAAAGAAACAGTAAAAATGTTCCCAGTACATTTCCATAACCCGTCATCAAATGCATTGGTATTCTGGAGCCTCTAGTTTAAAAAGCCTTATATTACATTAATTGTAAACAAATTTAATGAACATACTGTACTTATTCAGAACATAACCATTTCCTTTTCTCAACATGTGGGTGTCTGCTATTTTCTCCATAACATAAGAGTTTATTGAAGATCACTTAATGAGAAATCTAAGAACTATAGTGTGTGCCCTGACAACCTCTCGACATGATTACTGTAATACACTGTCTGTGGATCTGCCTTTGAAGCTGGTGTGTAAATTTCAGTTGAGTCTCAAATGTGGTGGCTAGGTTGATACCTGCAATATTACATAACCCTGGCTCTATATGAATCCTGATGTTTCCCTACCCTAATTTTTTTCTGGATTGGATTTAAGGTGTTTGTACTTACTTTTAAAGTGATTGACATAGAAAGCAGTTTCATATCCAGTCTGACTGTCTATCTCAGCAGAAAAAGCAGTGCAAGGTTCTTCTTTGGAAGCCATGGAAGAATCCTGTGCAGCCCTGGTTTTTATTAAACCTGGAGATAGAAAGGAAGGATCAGAAGTGCAGTTTCAACACAGCCCTGCCCATCTCTCAAAACGTTGTGGAGCACACACCACATTGGGATGTGGTGTCCTAACTGTATCTAATTCTCCACCCATGGTCTAATCTAGGGGTGCCAACTCCCAAGACTGTGATCTACTCACAGAGTTAAAAACTGGCACTGATCTACCCCCCTTTTTGGGGGGTGTAGGGCAAAGATGGTGAGCTTTTTTAGGGGAGCCAAAGTTGTTTGGCTTCTTTGGGGGGAGCCAGTGATCTACCAGTGATCTACCACAGACACCCAGTGATCTACTGGTAGATCACAATTTACCTGTTGGATGTGCCTGGCTCAATCTGACAGACTATTTCTGGGGATTCAGAGAACTGCAGTGAAGACAGCACTTTCCCCTTGGGTCTAGTCTCCAAAGAATCCAGAGAACTGGGAGTACTGGAACCCCTGGCTTGTAGACCTGCTTGTAGTCTCTTATTACAGCCTGGGGATAAGGAACAGAATATTTTTACACTGGCCTTTGGCATCTGATATATGTGTCCCAAGACTGCCATCAGCTGTGTCCCATTCAGAAGTAGACAGCATTCTCCAGACCCAGTTCCAGGCTGAAGCAGAGACCACCTTATTATTTAGATTGAAAATAGTTTCAATGCATTTAATATTGTGTTTTTGTACTGCTGTGGCCTGCACTTGGGACCTTGTGTTGGATGGTGGGTAAGAAACCTAAATAACAATAATGACAGTAGCAACAACTGAATCAGTTTTTACATATTATCAACCCTGTAGCAATCAAAATATACATAGGTAGGTTTATTTCAGTTCCCCCCCCCCAACTTCGGTCTCTAGCTGTTTTTGGACTACAATTTCCATCATCCCTGACCACTGGTCCTGCTAGCTAGGGATGATGGGAGTCCAGCAGAACATCCAAGTTTGGCAAACACTGATCCAGGGGCGTCGCTGGGGAGGGGCGGTAGGGGCGGTACGCCCCCAGTGACAGGGTGACGAGCGGCGGGTGGGGGTGACAAGCGGTGGCCCCTCCGCCACTCCCACGCGCTGCCGCTCCCTCTGTCACCCCGGGAGCAGCAGCGCTGCACGGACGGGGTGCTCGCTTGGCTGAGCGAGCACCCCGTCCGTGCAGCGCTGCTCCTCCCGGGGTGACCGGTGGTGCGTGGGGAGTGGTGGGAGGGGCCGCCGCTTGTCACCCCATGCACCGCCGCTCGCTCCGTCGCCGTGGGAGCAGCAGCGCACAGTGTGTGCGGTGCTGCTGCTCCTGGGGCGACGGAACGAACGGCGGCAAAAGGGAAAGGGGGGCAAACGGGCGCTTCCCCCCCTTTCGGCGCTTAAACGCGCCAGCTTTGCTTCTCCCCCCCCTTTTCGGCCGCCCCGAAAAGGGGGGGAAGCAAACTGGCGCTTTTCTCCCCTTTCGGACGCTTCTTTCAATGCTGGCTGCTTAAACGCGCCTGTTTGCTTTCGGCTGCTTAAACGCGCCTGTTTGCTTCCCCCCCCTTTCGGCGCCAAAAGGGAGAGAAAAGGAAGCAAAGCGGGCATCCTTTTTTCCCCCTGCGGGGCATCCCCAGGGGCGTGGCATCGCGCTGTGCACGTGCGTCATGACGCATGCACATGCTGCAATGCCCCGCCCCCAGGGGTGCCTCTTGGCTTGCCGCCCCTGGCAGCCAAGGGGCTAGAAACGCCCCTGCACTGATCTCTATTATATCTGCACCGTCACACTATAGTTCATGGGGCTACCAACAGATGATGGTAGCCCTGTGAAGCACAGCATGCTGACAGTTGTAAATCTGCTTCAGCCTGGAACTGGGTCTGGAGAATGCTGTCTACTTCTGAATGGGACACAGCTGATGGCAGTCTTGGGAAATTCCATCCACCTAGTTGTCTGCTCACAAAACAAGCCTGTAGTAAGAAAGAAGCCCTCCATCCCTGCTTTAACCGAACCTCTTCCTCTTCCATTTTTCTGCTGCCCCATGTGTGAAATATAAAGGTTATTTAACTCCTAGCACCAGGTGTTGTCTTCTACATGAAGTTCCAGATTCAATGCAACAATTTGGAACGGGTGTTTTAACAAGCAATCACTCATATGTACAGCATCCATCACTTAACCTTCCCTAATTAAACAAGTTAATTAACAAGTGTCTTCTTAAGATGCTATTTGTCTTAAAAGAGACAGCCACAGAGATCTGCTGAAGTTGGAGGGCTGCAAAATAGGAGAGAGGTTGGAGCATGGAAATGGGGTGGTCTCTGCAAAGATGAGTTGAAAAAATGAGAGGGAGAAAAAAGGGAGTACTGTAGTGGTGAATATGTGTGTGTGCAAAAGGGGTTACAGAATAGAAGGAGAGGCATGGAAATGGTGGTGTAAGGGGTAGTTGAGGAGGAGGAAGAATAAGGAGGTGAAGTGGAGGTATGAAAGGAGCTGCATAATATGCTTGATTTCTCCCCCTCTGGTTGCCCAGGAATATACTTTTGGGCCCTCACAAATTGTTCCCTGTGTGAAATCCCTCATCACGGTGTGCTGAGTAAACCGTCAGTACTCCAAACATCTGATTCCCTAGTCTTCTTCCTATTATATTTTTTTTGATCAATTTGCCCTGAAGACAATAATTGACACTGCTGTGTCACCCATCTGGATCATTATTACCCTTGAAATGGTTCATTGTGACAAAGTTTGAAAATCTTGCTCAGCAGGAAAACGTTGCAAAAAATGCTATTTAATTAGATATGTTGGCACAAGGATAATTAAGGAAAACCAAGATTTCTGTTTAAATGCATTAGTTATATTAGTACTAATTTAGGTCTGGGTGGCTGGTAAACAAATCCATAACATAAATTAAAGTCACAGAACTTAAAAGTGTTCATGATTTAATTAAAAACAGGCTCAGGCTTCATTTAATTCCTGCATGCTAGCAGCCATTTTGCTACGACGTGCAATGATTTAAGGACCCCCCTCTGCCACTATACTATCTTTCTATGTAGGTCTCACTTTAAAGCAATTGAAATTATGGCTTTAGATATTACGGTAATCTGCATCTTACGTGTACTGGTAGATTACTGTAAAGAAACAGGAGGAAGTTAATTGCTCTTGAGTATTGACTGAAAAGGATGGGAATAGGTGCCACCTAGTGCTTTGTTTGGAGTACTGAAGTGAACTACTTTATTTTCTCATTTTATTAAAAACTATTAGATGAATGAGTGGTTTTTTAACATTACAAAATCTTCCCTTTTGCATTTATGGAGATGACTGCATTTTGATTATTGCAGCTTAACTACCATTGTGATACCAGCATACTGTAGTGCAGGGATTGAAATGTCATCCACAAAGACCTTGGTTCCCATAGAGCCTTTTTTCTTCTTCTTTTAAAGCAAATCTCTAGCCCTCCTAGGAAAAAAATGAAGCAAACATAAAGCAAAATGTGCAGGTACCCCTCCAAGTGATTTCTGTGAAATGAGCCAGTTTGCCTACTCCTGCCAGTCAGTGTTTTGTGCTAATGTACAAAGTCAGAGCTGTGATAGTTAAGTGAGTTGTTTGGATACCAGGAAATAGGAATCCCAAAGTGCTGCTGATTTCCCTTCCCATCTAGTGCACTTTTCTGCTTCTGTCTTATTTTCTAATCATTGGAATATTTGTAGCTTGCCCTTCCTTTTCCTTAGTGACCAGAAAGGACATTTCCTGTGGTGGTTCATCTGAGATCAGGTAGTCCCTAGAAGTTATATTCTGCAAATATTACTCCGCAATAGGTGTGGGTGGGTAGTAAACCCCCCCCCAAAGGCAAATGTAAAAACTCTGCAGGGGCAGAATCTAAAGAATTCAATTTTACTGTATATATACCGGTAACCACTATTCCCCCTAGAATGTTGCACTCCATCATTTAGTGCTTCATCCACTATACAAAGATTAGGATGAAATATGTAACAGATACTCAGAGGGCCATCATGGGAACAGTTGCCTGGCAACTGCCAATGACTTGCCTCCATCATGGGATGAGGAAGGTACATCTTAACAACAACTTCCCTGGTCTCGGATGTCCTCAGAGTTGACTTCCTACCTGGTGGTGACAGGGAAGACCAAGAATTGCAAGAATTAACCACACACACACACACACACACCATGCTATTTTTTTTATTGGAAATCATTTTGAATACGATTTGCATCATGCAATTTTTTTGTGAGCTACTTTGAATGGGCTATAGAACAGAGCATAAGCATTCTAAATAAAAAAATATAAAATACATCATTTCTTTTATTTTGCATAAATATATACAAATAATTTTTATGCATGTGTGTGCAGGCACACATGCAGGCTACAATAGTTAAATGGGGTGATTGTAGAAAGAATTTAGAAAGAGTGATTGAGAAGTATCTGCCCTCACTGCAAATTGTTACTTTTTGCTTCTTGGTCACCTTACAATGCAACTTGGCTAACTTGCATGAGTAATCTCAAACCTTTGCTCTGTGACCAGTGCACATTTTCTCTGTTTGTGGCATACTATTGACTTGATTGTTTGGATTGATCCATAAGAAGCAGGTACATGCAGCAGTGCTTCTTTCACCCCAAATTCTGCCTCTTACTGTGAGCAATGGAGCAGGTGTGGCAAGTGACATGAGCCCACATTTCACCTACACAACCCCCAGCTTACCAGTCCCTTAATGCACCCTATGGAAAAGCAGCACAAGAGCGGAAAAGAAAAGAAAAAGGTTCCACTTGCTGAATTTCTGCCTACTGCGCATCTACTAAAGACACAGGAACCATTATGGAGGAAGAATCAAAGTGCAACCCTAGTTATATAAGGTGCCTGCAACCTAATGCACGCTCACCTAAAAGTACCAAAAAACTATGGAGGATCTTTATGTAAGCAACTACAGCGGCTAGAATTTTAGTAGCAAAAAACTGGAAATGTGACTCAATTCCTACAAAGCTTGACTGGCAGGTGAAGATAACAGAATACTTGGAACTTGCAAAAATGACTGGGAGAATAAAAGGAAACTCAAACCAGAAAGTGTGTAAACAATGGATAACATTTAAAGAATATCTAAAACAATACAGTATTGTGAAAATGCAAATCTCCTGGCAGGTCTAGATTGAATTTTGAATGTTAAGGGAAAGGATAAATGTAGACAATTTTCTGGATATGTAAAAGATATAACAGGAAATGCATAAAGGTTAAGAATATGTAGAAAGCACAGTGATGTGAATTGGAAGTCAAAAGTGTGTGTGATGTTAGGCGATGTGTTGTTAGTTAATGTTTAGTTGTCATTGAGCATATTGTTTGTCTGTGTTGTTATATGTGAATTGTTTTGCAATAAAGTTAAACTACAGAGGATTTGGCTATGAAGCAATCTTAAAATGTAATTATTATGAAGACAAGGAAAATAAAACACAACCGAACCCCCACCCTTTCTTCTGGTTAACTCCAAACTCAGGGGTATTTGGGGGCTGAAGAAAGGCTGGATATAACCGAAAGCTTCTTTTTATAGCCTTAAAATGAGACATATTCGTTAAAGCAGCCCTTTCTGACGGGAGGGAGTTCGCGAAGACCCTGAAGCGAGGTCTTTTCCCACTCTGGGCTTTGCAACAGCTGGAGTTGCATGGAAAGGGGCGAGGCCGACCCGGGCTTTCCTGGCAAGGCAGGCCCGGGCGGAGCGTTGGGCCTGTGGTCGCCATGGCGACGGGAGCGCGTGGTGGAGGCCGCCGAGCAGCATGTACGACCGCGCTCCCCGCGTCTTGACCTTGACCGCCGGCGGCACCGCGTCCCACCTGGGGCCGGGCTGCTACGAGTTACCTCCCGACACCAAACGGCTCCAAGGTGAGGCGAGGCGAGCGGGGAGGGGAGAAGCGCGGGCGGGCAGAAGGCTTGTTTACCATTGGAGCTGGAGCGCGAAGCCTCTGCGGGGCGCCCGGACGACGGCGAAGGCTGCTGCTGCTCCCATTCATTCATTCTTATTTGTTCCTTGAGATTTATACGCCGCTTAGTTGCAACACAGCAGCAACCCACGTCAAAGTGGTTTACAAAAAGGATAAACTGGGGTGGAGGGGTGGGTTTATGTGTGGGGATGGGAGTTTGGGAGGGCAGAATTTTTCTACTTGGAAATAAATCTTGTTATTGAGCCCAGTGGGTCTCAGTAAAGCAGCACTCTGAATTGGGTGAAGCGTATTTCTCAAGAAGACTGCAACCTTTTCAGTTGTATTTCCCCCCCCCCAATCGCCACCTGTGTTTCATTAATTGCTCTGCTCTACTTAATTGGGCAATCGATGCACACGATCTTGTTGCTTTTCTAAAGCGAATATCCTGTTTTGCGTCCTGAAATCCCCCCAATAAACACGAAATTTAAATATTATTATATTATTATATTATTATTATTATTATTATTAATACAGGCGTTTCCCATGTTCTGTCTCATCGTTTATTTCCACTTAGGGGATTCCAGAATGTTTTAGACTTGTTTCAGAAGTGGCTTTTTAAACTTGAGTTAAATCAAAGGCTACATCCGCACCATACGTTTAAAGCAGATTTATATTGCTATAACAGTCATGACTTTTCAAAATCCTGGGAATTGTAGTTTTTTAAGGCTGCTGGGAGTTATAGCTCTGTTAGGGGTGAATAATGGCAATTCCCTGATTCTCTGGGGGAAGTCATGACAGCTAAGGTTGTAAAAATGAGCTTTAAATGTATAGCAGTGTGCATAGGACCAAAGTTATTCCCAGCTTTTTACAACGTGGCATTTGGCATTCTTTCCTAGTTTGAAAGGTATGACACTTGTACAGAAATTATTCTTGGCACACTGCTCTGGTGAACAAATGTAATAAAATGGGAAGTGGGGGATAAATCCCTACAACAGGGATCACTCAAGTTTTTAAGAGGAACTTAAAAGGCAGAAATGATGTCTGGGGGGAATTTCAGAAATGCAGCGCTTTGTCCTGGATTTTAGGCAAGTCAATTGAAAAAATGCACTTTTTTGGCATTTTTATTTTAAAAAAGCTCAACAATTTTGGGGTCTTCCTAAAAAAAAAGCAATATGGCAACCCTATTACATGCCTCAGGTTCAAAAGAGGTTTTGAGGAACAACTGCAAGACAAAACAATACATGCAGTAACAGGGACAAATACAGCAAAGCCTTAAATATTATTGAGCCACAGCTTCTCAGGTTTTCCTAATGCAATTTACTCAGCCTAGCAGCATGAGGATATGAAAGTTTTATCCACAAGAATTCTATTCAAACTGCTCAGATGTTGACGGCGTTTAAATAAGGTATATGAAAATCCAGTTTCTCTCCTGTTATTATTGGAATGTAAGAACTCTGCACTTGTAAAACTCCCAACTCTATAGAGGAAAGCAATGATATAGCCCATGCTAAGAAAAAAGAAAAGAAAGTCAACAGCTGTAGTTTATTACAGTACTGTTGGTTTGGTACATTATAAATAAAAGTGCTTCAGGCATTTTGTGCATGGTTACATGAGCAGAAAAGAAGCTCTCATTTGAAAGACAACTTGTGTGCTTGGCAGGCAACTGGGCATTGGATATCAGCAGTCCAATTTAAAAGCAGTGCCTTCTTAGCATTTATTTTTCCAACCCAGGTTTTCTGGCTTCATTATTTAGGATGAGAAAGATTTCTATACTTGATGCATTCTCAGTGTGAGATAATGGTTAAGGGCTTGATTCCTCAATGCTTGCCACAGTTACCATTTACCCATTTGCGGCATTTATATTTTCTTTGAACCAGAGCACAATGGCAGGCTTTTAAACACACTTTATCCCAGTGGCACACAAATGGAAGTATATCCACCTCCTCATATATTGTATCATATATTATTTATTTATTTTATTCTAACATGATTACATGAATTGGATATCAACCATGGCATTAATCAGAATAATACTGTTCCAACTCTTACCCATTATTTTAGCTATTAATTCAGAAAAATTGAGGGGAGTCATCAATAGTTTTTCATAATTGAAAGTGCAGGATAAAGGTCCTATCATGCAATGGACCACACTAGCTCTCATGTAGCCTAAGCCGAGTGCATTTTCTTTTTCATTGGTGTTGTCATATGCAGCAGAACATGCTAACCTTAGTGCAGAAGGACCCAACAAATCTAAATCTAGATTTAGCAAATAATCCTGATGTTTATCAATTGTTTATATTGCAAGTATACAGTTTAGAGAGCCTAATGGAAATGAAAGATTTTATTTCTGGTCAGCCTGTTGAAAGTCTAGGCAGATGCGGTATTTACTTGTGTTATTTTAAAACTCATTTGAACATACTTATTTAACCATTAAATTCTGCTATTAAAAATGACTCTCAGTTCAAATGTGGCATGCTGAGGAGGGAGGAGGGCTGGTGTTTGAGAACAAAGTCAAAACCCAATTGGTTGAGCAGGAGTTGTACACACATTACACAAGGACACACAGTGCCAGGGAGAATTCGGAGGAGCAAGTAGCAGAAGAGGTGGAGCAGGGGCTTGGGGATGCTGGAGACCCTTACACTGCCCAGGGACAGAGGAAGGTGGAGATTAGCCAAGAGGAGGAAGGGCTCAGAGATGTTGCAGAGCCCTTACACCGCCCAGAGGCCCAGGGAAGGGAGCTCAGACTCGGGAAGGGAGGGGGCTTTCAAATCAGAACAGACAAGGAGGGAAATTGACCCCTGGCGCGATTCCCCTGTTACTTTGTTGGCGGGGAAATCGAAGAGGCCACTCCCCGAATCTGACTCAACGGGTTTGGGCGCATAATCCTGAACTGTAGCTGTTTCTTGTACATATGTAATAAAGACTGTAAATATCAAGCGGGCTGTGCTGGAGTGTTAATGTGGAGAGGAGACACCACCTTTACACACAGTAAATAAAGGGAGTTGCATTGTCATATCTTTGATATTTTGAAAAACGAGATCTAACAACTTTTCATTGCTCAATGATGACCTGAAGCAAATTCTAACAAATTCAAATTACCTCCCCTGCCCCTTCCCTGCAGTTGGCTATGCTCCTTTTCTTTCTTTCGCAAGTCGTGGCCATGGAAGTATTTATCAGAATGCTGAGAGCGATGTTCCAGGACCGGGATCCTATGAGATCGAGAAAATGCAGGTAAAATTATACTGATTGAATAAATTGGTTATGAAAGGTGGAGTTTGCAGTTTAGAAGCAGTAATGGATCTCTCGTATAGTCAACAATTTAGTATGGAACACAATCCTAACCCACCTGCTGTTGCTGGTTGAGGGAGACTTAAGATGGTATGCAGGTGCCCTTTTGCTGGCGAAGGGGAGCTCCACTGGTGAGGCTGTGTTCTAGTGGGTGGAAAGCTACTACTATTCATAGAATCATAGAGTTGGAAGAGACCACAAGGGCCATCCAGTCCACCCTGCCAAGCATTGGTAGCAAGCAGAAAGCCTGAAATGTCGCATTTCAGAGGCAGGATGCTGGCAGCTTTGACTGATCTGGATCCTAAGCCCCATGGATCTACCAAAGGGCTCGTCCTCGGCCCCTCGGCTGTACCAGCATAGCAAAATGGTAGGGAGAGCCACCCTGTCTGGAGCGAGCCAGCAGGGCTTGGGGTGTAGCGGTGGATCTGCCACTCCATACTCCATGGTGTCAAGTGAGAATTGTATTCAGCCTATTTCTCTTCCAAATTAAAAATATGTACAAAGAATTATTGTATCCTAGAATGTGCTACTGCTGGGTAGTTAGTAGAGATTTTAAAATTCATTTATACTCTTTATTTTTTCTGCATGATATGAAATGCCTGTCAAATTATTCTACTTCCCCCCCTCCTGTGGCTCACTGCACGTGGTTCTTGCAGGTGTGGGAGCTAGACTGAGATTCTTGATATGCTCTGCTAGTACAGAGTGCAGCTTTAAAAGCAGAGTGCATGCACATTTGAACAAGTGATGGAATGCAGATTTTGGAATATGGGATATATTTTAGGGCAAACTAAATGAAGCCTTTTCAATTTGATGTCTTTATCTGCAAATATCAAAAGAGGATAAAAGAAGCTGATATGCAACTGAATGTAATAGAAATAGGTAATTAGGTTCTTCAAAATAATTTTTATTAGATATTTTTGTTGATGAATTTGAAATGTTCTGAGATGACTGGGGGATTGATAATGCTCAACTCAACAGATAGCCAATGTTGGGCACTCCTGAATCTCTCAGATCAGATTGAAATCCAGGCTAGAGAAGATTTCTAGGCTTTGAGCCATTTTGTTTCTTTGTTGGTTTGGTAGAGGGCTGCTTTGAAGATCTGCCCTCACTCTGCTAAACTTCACCTGGGGTGTAAAAGCATCAGAGGGCACCTTTGGTGTAAGACATTCCCCTGTGGGGGTGGTCCTTTGGCTCTCAGCCCTCAGTTTCCTTGGCAGCAGATCTTCAAAACAGCCCAGTAGCAAAGAAATGGCTAAACATCTGGGTGTGCATGCATGTGCTTTGGAGGACTGCTTTTGAAAAAAACAGGTGTGGGTGGGCATAAAACCCACCGTTACAGGAAGCATATATTGTAAGAGTGGGTGGCCTTTTCCATCTCCCATTTTCTTGGGCACAGATCTAAAGTAGCCCATTAGCAGACAGATGGGTTTCTTTTTAGAGCCTCAGATTGGATGACAAAAGAACTGAGTTATTTCCAATTACTTTGGAAAAAAGGAGTTCATTTCCAAGTCTATACGAGGGGAGCAGCGGTAAGTTCTCATCTAGGCATTATAAAAACTGCAGTGCAAAAGGTAAGGGATAGATATATTTCTTGCTAATATTCCACAGTCCCTTTCTGTCAACTTTTAGAATTGATACATATTATTTTTATAGGCAATAACCTATATATTACACTTAGGGCGGCAGAATTTGCTTTGGAAGCAAAGAAAAATATGAGCTCAGTATATTAAAGATCACAGTGTGATTTGTTAATCTTACTTGATATCCAGTATTTTTAATATAAGGAACATTTTGAGGTTTAATATAAAGTATGAGTGGTTTTATTTGTTTTTATTCTGTTTGGAGTATTGGAGTTATTGTTGTAATATTTGCTTTGTATATCCTAGATGTTTTACTGTCTGTATATTTTTTTAGATTGCCATGGCTATAAGCACCAAAGCTCATATTTATCAAATATAACAGTGTTTTCTAAGATGAAAGTCTTAAACATCCCAGTTAAATCAGCTCTGTGAGGTGGCTGTTCAAGTGGCAAAACTAGAATGTCTATAAATCACAGTAGTTGTGTCAAATGTCTCAGGATTAGCAATCCTTTTAATTCAACCAACATGTCACAATATTGTAGTCAAACTTAAATGCTACCAAGCTTTGCAGCATATGATTATTTTAATAAACAAGATAAAAAAGGGAGCAGGAAGGTGTTTTGTCTCCCAAAACAGATGGATGCCAACAAGGAAGGTGTTTGGTTTATTGTGTGCATTTTATTTAAAGTTTGAATGCCAAATGTTGGTTCAACATCTGTGAAATATGTGTGAGCAAAGCAGTTAGTGTAACCTGTAAACAAGGTTAAAGTTATCATAAGAAGCTTGGTTTTTATATGCTATAGGTATTTGTTGGTTCATTAGTTATATGCTAAGCTTGTTCTCTAAGGTGGAAAAAAGATAGCAACATAGTTACTATCAGTGTTATGCTTAGGTTTTGATTATTTAGGTTTTTTATTCTAAATGTGTTTTTGAATCTTGTTACCTTTTCAAAGCAAACATGTTCACTGCAACAGTTTTTATTCACTAACTTTTACTTATTTGCAAGCAAATGACTTTCAGCATTCTGTAGTGTGCCCACAAAGCAGATTTGAATTTGACTGCCCTTTCCACCTTTAAAGGATGAGATGTCTGCATGTTTATTTTTTGCAGGCTGGGAGAGGCAATCTAAAGGAAGTATAGAAAAGTGAGATGGAAATCCTGGTGCAAATATTAGTTTTTACTGGGCTGCTCAAAATCACTAGTAGGTTGCAAACTAGGATGACATTTACCCTGGGCTCTGAGTTACCTGAAAAGCAGAACAATTTTTAATTAAAAAAATATTTTTATCCTCTTTGAATTTCTCTAGAAAGAAAAGTTTCTAAGTAGCTAAGAAACACACAGTTGAAACCAGTATCAGTTCAAAGCAATATCAAAACATAGACAATCACAACAATAACCATCGTATCTGAAGAAGTGTGCATGCACACAAAGCTCATACCAAGAACAAACTTAGTTGGTCTCTAAGGTGCTACTGGAAGGAATTTTATTTTATTTTTATTTTTTATTTGTTTTGACTATGGCAGACCAACACGGCTACCTACCTGTAACAGCAGCATTAGTAAAACTCCCTACCCTGAGCACAGAATAATAAACCAAAATCACCAGCAAGTCACTTAACAGTAGAAGAAGCCAATATTCTGACACAAGTGAGGTATAAAACACCAGCTACCTACCACCGAAAGCCTCTCAGAATCACAAGGTCTCTACCCAGTGGAAAATGCCACTATTTACAGATGAGGCTAGGCTGGCTTACCTGGGGAGATCACTCCAAAGTGGGCATTGCCCATTGTAGCTACCCACCAAACATCAGCCAGCATCTAAACACAGATTAGGACTGTGTATGCGGGAGGCCACATTTGCATGAAGAAGGTCCTTAAGGTACCTAGGTCCCAGGCTGTAGGGCTTTGAAAGGTAAGAGCCAGCAATTTAAATTGGGCCTGAAGATGAACATAGTCAATATTCTCGTAGTCATTGCAAACCTGTTTGTCTGTGTTCTATTCCACCAGCTATGGCTGTGACACTTTGGAGAAGTGAATGTTTTGACTTTTTTTTGGTTTTTGGCAAGGTGGCCCCTTGTAGAGGACAGTATTGGGGACCTTCTGGCTGTGGGCCTGGTACCTCTGTAGCCTCTGTACCTGCTTCTTGGTAGCCCCAATGTCATTTACAGTATATGGTGCTGTATAGATAGTAGTGTTTGTCGCATTCATGGGCTATTTTGCTTAACCTCTAGAAAACCGTTAAAGGGGGCAAGAGTCCTCAGTATAAAGAGAAACGTTTCCGAGAGATCCGTGCCGATACTCCTGGTCCTGGAACATATTGCCAGCCTCCTTCAATGGGCGTAGACATCAGTAGGATAAAGAAACAATCAAAAATCTCTGCAGCACAGGTACATCAGCATAAAAGGATATACTATTGTAATTTTGTTGTTTATATGAACTGCCAGGAATGATTACTTTTTTCCAATGTGAGGAAGAAGAAATGCCCCTGTACACTGAGAAATTTACAGCGATGTCTCTTCTGCTGTAGTCGAAAGCCTGTGTAGTATCCTTCTATTGCCCTTGTATCTAGCTCTGCTACTTGCAGTGGGTTTTGGTGCTTCAGTGCCAGATATCAAATATCCACATGATGCTACTTTATTGATTAGGTAGAACAGCAGTATTCTTTCCTAGTGAGGCAGAGCAGAGCAGAAAGATTTTATTCTTTCTTGCCAAAACTAATGAGAATATTATGGAACCCAGAATGATTTCCATCATTTTCTTCTGATCCAGCAAGCAGAAGGTTATAAAAGCCTTCCCCTCCTTGGACCCAAGGTCTTTGGGTGGGTGTGCACCCAAAGGTTTCTGATTCAGTGAGATGTATGTGTGTGTTTATTACACTCACCTTCTTTAGAGGGCTCCTTTCATTCGTCAGAAAGAAGTTGGTCTTGGGTCTGCTTTTGAAATATTTCTATTTTTAGTGGAAGCTGTGATTTTTGAGTACATTTCAGGGTGTTGGTGAGTTTGGAACTCTGCCCCATTTCTGCTGAAAGATGAGTAACCTTCTATACCGCAACCTTGCCACAACAGCTGTATTGTATATGTCAAGGATTGCTATGATTGTTATTTCAATCGAATAGGAGGCTTTTTCAGAATATACATTCAGTGTTGCTTCACACAATGCAGCCAAACATAATTCAGATAGGCAGAAAATTTGCCATTGTGTTGTATATGTTTTCTTTTCTTGGGCTCGAGTCTCTTTATTCTTTACACAGCTGATGTCAAGATACAGGAGATGTCAGGCTGGATGACAACTCATTTAAATTAAAAGCATGTAAATCTTATACTGCACACAAGAAACATGTCATTTTGTAAAGAATTCCCTTTAGATTCATGTTCCATGCCAAATCTGTTAACTATGTATTTAGGTTTGGTGTCTGCATCATCAGTGGGTTAACTTCAGGACTCTCTCCGGTTTTCTCTTGGAAGTCAGCCCATGTAATAAAAATATAGCATTGCTCCCACTAGAAGCAAGTACAGGTAACTCATCTTATGCATATTATACTTGTGCAATTGCAGGTTTTCATGGGTGGGTGGGAAATAAATAATTGCAGAGTGGGAAAAAATCACTGTTCCCTGCTCTCCATTTGTTTATTCTCCCCCGCCTACCTGCGCACAGCTGCAATCACGGGCTTACTAGGCTTTGGGAAGGCGGTGCGAGGGTTCTGGCAGGGTACAAAAATAGTTAAGAAAGAAACCACGGAGCATCCCGCCCTCCAACCCCTAAAAAGCCCAAGTCCGGTGAAAATTGAGTAGCTTAATGGGTATTGAGTTCTGACTGCCTGGAGAAAAATGGAACACTGGGAGCAGTTTGTCTGGTATCCTGAACAGAAGCCCTCCCCATTATAACATTTTGTTGAGGTCCCTCTTCTTGCTTATTTGCAGTTCCTTAAATATGCTAGCCACGCCCCCTAGCCAGCTGGATTGGCTGGCCGGGGGGGGCGTGACACAGACGGGACTCCCTGATGATGCGGGGCCTTAGCTACGCCCCCGCCGTGCACAGGGAAGCCACATGGCCAGCCCGCAACACTGCCCCATGAGGAAGTGGAGCAGCCTTACTTTGGTCAAGTGTGCAGAGTCAATAGCTCATAGACTTTCTTAAGCATGTCTGTTGAGAAGCAGAAAGGATACTCCTTTTTAAGGTAAATTCCACTGGACCTGAATTGGTCAACTCTAATCGTGTTAATGTGTTAGAAAGATGTGCTATATCTGTAACAAGGTATATTGCATTTGTTTCTACAGAAACTTGCAGAATGCATCAAAGTCTTCCGAAAATCAGAGGCTCCCTCTATTCCTTCCCAAGGACAATCATTTGGTTATGAAGAGGCTGCTGATGGCACTCTTTTAAAGCATCATCCTCCTTCAAGAGACACTACTTTAGGTCCAGCATACTATCAGACAAAAGGTGTAAGTAGTTTACAATTTTTGCATTATGGGTGTCATGACTTGGACCTCAAGTAGCACTCCGGACCCAGAAAGGAACCAGCCAGCTGCTGTGAGTCAACATCAGCGTTGGAGGCAGTGAACTCAAAGGAACCTGAACCTGACAACTAGGACCCCCTGGAACTCAAGGCTTGTTAGGTGTGATTTGTAACGCCATAATTTCAGGTTCATTGACATCAGGTAAAGTTGAACTAAGGGACTTCTAGGTTTGGGATGAAACTGGCTCTGGCGCCTACTGTGTCTGCATCAGTATGACTGGTTTTAGATTTAGGGTTGTCCCTGTATAAATTTACTTTATCGCCTCTCATAGGCAGGTTGTAGAATTCATTTTTTTGTTCTGTCGCTACCTATTTTTGTTTCATTTCCTGACTCTCCCTACTTTATCTGATTCTTTGGCCTTCTTAGCCCTGCTTACTGTTTCTGTGGCTGTGGCACAGCAGTAAAACACATGCTTTGCATGCAGAATTTCTGTACAGTGGTGCCCCGCTAGACGAATGCCTCGCTAGACGAAAAACTCGCTAGACGAAGACATTTGTCTAGCGGGAGGCTGCCCCGCAAGACAAAAAAGTCTATGGGGCTGCCTCGCAAGACGAATTTTTTTGGGTTTTTTTTTTTGTCTAGCGAAAAACCGCGGTTTACATTGCCGCTTCGCTAGACGAAAAAACCGCTAGATGAAAATATTCGCAGAACGAATTATTTTCGTCTATCTCCAGCTGAAGAAGAATCAGGTAGCAGGATACCCAAAATGCTTGAGATCCTGGACACAAGGATGCTGGCCTGGGGGAGCGTAAAAATCATGCCTCTCCACTCTGGTTGGTGTGGTTACAAGCCTGTCTGCCTGTCCGCGTGCTCCCTTGTGCTCCCCTGGTGGCCAGGTGAGGCATGCAGGCTGCTCTGGGTGCCTTGGCAGAGGAATCTGGTTACTGGTGTGGGCTGTCATAGCAGGGCCCCTCCCCAGTTGTCATCATTGGCAAAGGAGAGAGCGGAGCAAGAGTTGAAGGAGGAAAAAGGAGGGAAGGAAGGAGGCAAAAGGCAAAAGGAGTGAGGGAGGAGGAAGGCAGATAGGACTGATGGAGAGAAGGAGCAGAGCAGACTTGACCCTGATGGCCATGGAGGAAGTCATTGGCATAGCATTAAAAGTGACAAAAGGCAATTTTTGACCATGGTCTCTTCTGGTTTCAGAGAAGACTGATACATATCCTTACCTAGGGTACAAGGGAGCATAGGTACACATCTGCCCGGAGAATCTCTTCCAGTCAAAATATATTGGGCTGGATAGATAAAATACAGCCCCTTCTTCTTCTTCTTTCTTCTTCTTCTTCTTCTTCTTCTTCTTCTTCGCTTTCATGGCATTCATGCTTGGATTTAACCAAAATTTCTAAAACCATAATAAGCAACCATTGTCTTCTTCAAGTTTAGTTGTATATTAGTTATTTTCAGCTAAAAAGCAACATGCTATGTGGAAAACCATAATGTTGCAGTTGCTAATTATAGCTATTCTACAAAATGCTTGCAGATACTTCACTGTATTATAAAGCAGCAATTTCTTCTTTCAATAAGATTGAATAGAATAACATTTCTAGAATAGTGTTTTGTTCTGATATGTTCCCAGGGTGTATTTTCTAAACCGACAATTGATGTTAGTTGAAAGCACACATGTTGCTTGTTAGGAGCTGTATGGAAGTTCTGAGGTATGCAAGCAATCCTTGTAATTTTAAGCACACCTCATCTTTAGTGACAGAACAATGATTTAGAGATTGCAATTGACTAAAATATGGAATCACTACAAGAATGCTTGGAATTCTCCATTTGTTCCTTACAATATGCTTTTTCAGTCAGTGCATTAGGTGGCAGCAGAGTCATTAAAATGAACTACTTGCCTTTGGCATCATAAAACATGGAGTGCATTTTACTTAAGTTGAGTTACTGTGTTAGATGAAGAGAATGAAAAATCAAATCTTTAACCTTTTTGAAAGATTAAGAATTCTGTATTGGAAAAGTCATACATGATCCAGTAGATGCACCCATGATTTCTTTTTGTTTATGAATTATGTACAATAATTTGGCTCCAATATTATATTTATTTAGCTAAATAGTTGAAATCTTGATATCCAGTCAAAAATGATCTACTATTTGGTTAACAATGATCTATTTCCAGATGCATACTTAAACAACAAAACACAATATACAAAACAATAAGCCAGTTATTTAACTACTTAAACAGCATGACCCAAAACAAAATCAGCTGCAGAAACTCAAAAGACTAGCCAGAAAGGACAACCTCTCAAAATCATAAAACAATGAAACTTTTATATTTTCAAGGAGGGGGATGGGCAATCTTTGTTATCTTGTGCTAACAAAGTAACACTGTGACTGAAGTACACTGTAACAATAAAACAATGCTGAAAACAATATTCTAATAGTACTCCCATACTCAGATGTAAGTGCCATTGTTTTCATTGAGTCTTACTCCCAGATAAATGTGTGATTACAGACTAAGACGTGTGTCACAGAGAACAAGGGTAGGCAATTTACACAATTTATTGGAGTTAGTGGTATCAGTTACAAAGACATGGATAATTGTAACGTTTGTAATCATGAGTAAGAGATTGGGAGCCAGTGTGAATTTATATATTCTTTCCACCAGCTCTTCATTAAAGGTAAAGGTAAAGGGGCCCCTGACCATCAGGTCCAGTCGTGTCTGACTCTGGGGTTGCGGCGCTCATCTCGCTCTATAGGCCGAGGGAGCCAGTGTTTGTCCGCAGACAGCTTCCGGGTCATGTGGCAATCATGACAAAGCCGCTTCTGGCGAACCAGAGCAGCGCACGGAAACACTGTTTACCTTCCCGCTGGAGCAGTCCCTATTATCTACTTGTACTTTGACGTGCTTTCAAACTGCTAGGTGGGCAGGAGCTGGGACTGAGCAAAGGGAGCTCACACCGTGGCAGGGATTCGAACCGCCGACCTTCTGATCAGCAAGCCCTAGACTCTGTGGTTTAACCCACAGCGCCAACTGGGTCCCAGCTCTTCATTACTCAGGACAAATTTTATCCAGCTTTGATGATGGCAAACATTGCATCATCACTGATATTAAATAGGTTCTTAACCTGATTTCAAATCCTAGTTAATTAGGGAGCCTGGATAGAAAACGTACAGATGTTAATGCTAGACTGCTTAGGAGACGGGGGAGAATTTTCATTGGAGGACTGGTGGGAGGAATGTGTCATTTCCTTTACCGCTTCCATTCCCCATAAGGACATAAGGAAGGCCTGCTGGATGAGGCTCATGACCCATCTATTCCAGCATCGTGTTCTTACAGTGGCCAACCAGCTTCCTGTGAGAAACCCACAAACAGCATCCGATCTCAGGAGGACTCTCTACTGCAGTTTCCAGCAAGTGATATTCAGAAGCTCACTGCCTCTGACCACGGAGAGCAGAACTATTGCTAGTAG
The DNA here is from genome assembly GCF_009819535.1 of Lacerta agilis. Taxonomy (NCBI): domain Eukaryota; kingdom Metazoa; phylum Chordata; class Lepidosauria; order Squamata; family Lacertidae; genus Lacerta; species Lacerta agilis. The sequence goes on from NC_046320.1 coordinate 54,950,880, forward strand.
CTATTGATAGCCTTTATGTCCATGAATTTGCCTAATCTCTTCTAAAGCCACTCAACTTGTGTCCAACTTGATCATTTTGGTTGCCCTTTTCTGAGAATTGCTTGCTGTTGGTCTTTGTGTTTTTAGCAACGTGCTGCTTAAATTCTTCACTCAAGTTCTTCAGGGCTTTATATGCTAATAGCAAGGAACGGAAGACCTTTAGAAGCCCTCTGGCAAGAGCAAACGTTAACTTTCTCTTTCGTGGCAGCTCTCTGGGTGGGAAAGGGGGGGTTGAGATGGGGATGGCAAGCAAAAAGGGAGAAAAAAGTTGGCAGAGAAAAGGTCTGCACTACCAACTTTTGGCTCCAGTCCCACACACTGCCAGCTTTCGGCCCCTGGCAATTACCTCTGAGGGGATTGCAGCCCTCAACAGAAAGTCTAGAACCCGTAAGTGTAATCTCATATAGAGCACAGAATTTATTTCAGAGGGTGGACAGTTGTTTCAAGAGGGAATAAAAGATGGGGATAAACAAGACACCGAAATAGTGAGGTTTACATTAAAGCTACCAGCGTATACTTATAGAAAGATCATTGGGAACCTGCAGCTGTTATAAATAGTGGCAAATGTTGATTAAAACAGAAATGTGCAATGTCTGTTTCTGTTTTGGGAAAGCATATTTCTTTCAGGCACAATGTCTGCGTGCGGAGATTTGATGATGATTACACAAAGTGTCTGGCGGCTGTTTTGCAAAATGCAAAACATTTAATAACTAAGCAAGGTTCCTACACGAGCATTCTGAGATGTGACAAATAGTTGTTTCCACTTGAGGCAGCGTGGGATGTAATCCCAAATCTGTGTTTCCACGTTACTCTTTCTGGCTAAGAGCACTGACACTGATGGATTAGGTAGTGGCGAGGACATGCTGGGAACTACCTGTGTGCTGCAGCACTGAAAGACAGTCCATTAGTGCCAGAATTAATGCACTCTGGGACTTTTAATTCTTCATGGAATCTATTTCCATATTTAATTACGGGAAAGTCATAGAAAAAAAGTTTCAAAGCACCTCCATCCATTTTTATTGTCAACAGGAGTGGCGATTAGTAATTCTTCAAGTTATATTGCAATGTTCACTTAAAATAATGCACCTCCTTGCTGAGTTTGCTTCAATTAAACCATATTTTATTTGCTAATGACATAGCAAGTTGACAGCGACCTTGAAGTTGGTATTGCCAACACTTCCTGGCAAAAAAGAGCGTGGTGATTTAGAGTTTTAAGAGTGCATCAAATTATTCTTCAGTCTGCCTGTGTTCTTAAAAGGTTTTTTAATTCCATTATGCATGGGGTATTTTACCTGAGTAATGTACAGGTTAGTGTGTTAAGTAGCAGTCAATTTATATTATTTTTAATGCAGAGCTTAAGCTGTATACGGAGAAGGAAATAATGTTATTCATGCTTACTGAGTTTGAAAAAGAATAGGCTGTAGTTGTTAAAATTGCCTTTGGAGCTGACACACTAAAGTGTTCTTTGTAAATGTCAATATATATTGACCTAAAGATTCTTCATGGACACTTACAAACATTTAGCTATTGAATTAGAGTTCTGTATTGAAACAATTATTCTCCTGCTATTATGTGAAACTCTTAACAAGAAAAGTAAAATATTTTTAAAGGCTATCCTTAGTTTGCAGATATCCAGCTGTTGTGGTTAATTATTAGTTTTTGTGAAGCTAGAAAAGTATTATTCACCAACAAAAATTATTTATGGACTTTTAAATCCTTGATACTATGTGGTTTAATGTACACTCATGGAACAGGGCATGTGTTAAGAAGTTTAATATTCCAATAAAACTAGTGCATAATAAAACACTCTTCCCATAATTAGGGCTTCAGAGGATCTTAGGAGAAAAGGTGGCAGAAGTATGCATATGGGAATGAAAATGGCAGGAGCTAAATAGAACTAATGTCTGCATTTCAGTCTGCATTTCAGTGTGTCAGTTTGTGGGCTTATCAGAGAAGTCATTTCTGTTTCTTCATTTCATTGAAAAACATTAAGTGCAATATGTGATATAGAGACCTACTACTCCATTAGTAGTAGTAGTAGTTGTACTCTACCTAGCAGTTCGAAAGCATGTCACAGTGCAAGTAGATAAATAGGTACCGCTCCGGCGGGAAGGTAAATGGCATTTCCATGCACTGCTCTGGTTTCGCCAGAAGTGGCTTAGTCATGCTGGCCACATGACCCGGACAGACACCGGCTCCCTCGGCCTATAGATCGAGATGAGCACGCAACCCCAGAGTTGTCTGCAACTGGACCTAATGGTCAGGGGTACCTTTACTTTTACCTTTACCTTTACTCTATTATGAAGCAAACAGTACTGGACAGTGTTAGCCAGTATAAACACTCTGGATACCAATATTATACACTCTAATGAATGTAGTATGTGTTACATCTAGGCAGATCTGTTTTGTGACATTTGAAGATAATATTGTAGAGAGATGGGTGAGGTAGAGTTATACCGGTTATATATATATATATATATATATATATATAGAGAGAGAGAGAGAGAGAACCGTCAGGTTCCAGAGCAGGTGAATATACTTTTAAAATTCAATACTAAAAACAGTTAAAATAAGTTACAGTCACAAGAATAAGGTGGGCCCTGAAAACACGTATCTTGGGTGTCAAGGACCAGAGTAAAGAGGTAAATCTTCATACAGTAGAAACTGTATAATGGGTGCCTGGCCAAATGGAAACCAAAAATGGCTGCTTAGAACAGAGCTCCCATTCCTGGGTGCCACATTTTGCTACAATCTGCCTGATAAGTGCAGCATTTATTAAAACATCTTACACTTTCTGCCCAAGGAGATGTCTGCAGCAGAATTTTGCTCCAAACAGGGAAGCTTAGCTCAGTTCTTTGTGCCAAAGGAGAAACAAGTGGAGAAGGAGACAAAATGGCCTCCATCCCTTCTAAAACAGCAGAAAATGCAACCGAAAAAGACAAAAACCTGGATGCCAAGGAGTTTGAAGCAAAAACCATGATTGTGGAAACCTGGGAGGAATTAATGGCTCCTCTGGAAGCCATTATTGAAGGCATTATTGGAATGCAAACTATCACACTGACATCTGTTTATGCACCAAATAGTGACCTGTTCACTTTTTTTTGGCAAAAAAACTTTGGCCAAACTGGCAAAACAAACAAACAAACACCTCCTTAAATGATTTACTAATTGATGGTGATTTTAATAGGAACATAAAAGGATTAATATGTGATTCCATGTGGGGGGATGTAGGAGTGCAACAGAACATAAGAAAGGCAGAGATAACTGAAACTGGTGAGGTTGCTATGAGAGTGGGGGCTGAGGTGGGAGATGAATCCAGGAGGCACGACTCATAGTATGTGTCCCTAGTGTTCAGCTTGCGATCCAGAATAGACTTGCTATTGAACTTCCCCCTCCCCACTCTAAAATGCAGTGAAAAGACGCAAATAGGAGAGATAAAAATAACAGAACATGCCCCAATCTCTTCAACATTTGAATTCACTTCAGTTGAGCACACTACTCAAGTATGGTATTTCAGCTGCTTTAGGAAACCTCCAAAATATTACAAATCCCAATAGCTAGAAAAGGGTTCAGGTACTTATGCATTCACCTTACCCACAATTTAAACAAATTTTATCAGGCAAATTGGTATGGAAACACTAAATATGGACACAGGACACTGGAACAAAATTAAACCCTTCAATATTATTTCATTACACAAAGAAGTATTTAAAAGCAATCTTGATTGCTAACTGGCAAGTTCTTCATGGTTGTGATTATCCTTTATACTATGAGAGAGAAAAATTCTGTCCAGAAACCACTGGATGGTGCCTAATCCCATTACTGTGAAGTACTAGATTCAGTTGTGGTCCTTATAGTCCTGTTCATAATGATATTATAAGATGCTCCGAAAAACCCTCCCTTCTGTTCATAGAGATAAACTGTTACCCTTGTGTTTTTCATTCAGTCAAGTCACATTAGCAAGGGACCTGTGGCCCTCATAGATGTTGTACTCCAGCTTATATCACCCAGCCAATATGACCAGTAAATGGTCAGGAATGATGGGAGTTGTTGTCTAGTCACATCTAGAGGGCCAAAGTTGAATGAAGAATTCGTAAGCAAAATTCAGGCTTTTGGCCATGTGCCTTAGCAATGTCTGCACCGAGAAGTGGCTCTTCAGGGTTTCAGACAGGATGCATTTCCAGATCTGTCTGGAGATGCCAGGGATGGAACCTGTCACCTTCTACAGTGGTACCTTGGTTCTCAAACTTAATCCATTCCGGAAGTCGGTTCCAAAACCAAGGTGCGCTTTCCCATAGAAAGTAATGCAAAATGTATCAATCCGTTCCAGACTTTTAAAAACAACCCCTAAAACAGCAATTTAACATGAATTTTACTACCTAACAAGACCATTGATCCATAAACTGAAAGTAAAATGAAAGGAATAAACAACGTACTGCAGTCACACAATCAATAAATCAGTAGCTGAACTGGGTTCCACACAGTCACAAAAACAAAAAAGCCGCAAAAACGCAAAAGAAATAGCAAAAACAGACAGACCTCAGCGTAACACTCAAAATGGAAGTGTGGCACTCAAAACGGAAGCATGGCACTCAAATTGTCAGCATAACACTCAAAACGGAAGCAACACTCAAAATGGAGTATTTGGCTTCCGAAAAAAGTTCGCAAACTGGAACATTTACTTCCGGGTTTGCAGTGTTTGGGTTCCAAGTTGTTTGAGTACCAAGGCATTTGAGAACCAAGGTACCACTGTACAGATAAGCATGTCACTGATCAATATGAATACGGCTCTGTAAGGTGGGAGGGGGGGATGTGCTATTTATTTTTATCAGTCCCAATTTATATTTCAGTTAGGGCATATCAATCTCATGAAGTGTTTATTGACATACAGATCAAGCATCCTGAAGAAGAAGGATGACAAAGTAGTTTAATTACAGAGATCTGAAATTCAATGGAATAGTCACAGTTGTGGATAAGAATTAATGTTACACGGAGGTGCAAATGTACCTAGATAATAAGCATCAACGATGAATCTATTCTGTAGGCCTGAAATTATGCAATACTTGATTTGATCAAAGCCCAACGTACGGATCAGTAGTGTTGAAACTATGGACATTGGGAAGGCCTGTGTTTCAAAATACTGCATTCAGGCCTAAGTATAATATATTGATCACAAGCTAAATGCATGATTAATCTTTTATTTCAGGATTGTATTTACCCTACCATGAAACATAAGGAGTGCATTGGCAATTTGACAGAAAAAGCGACATGCATTTAAGCCACGTGAGGGCCCCGGACCTGCAGATTATGACGTGATTCCGTATGTACATCTTAAGACAATTTAGAATCTGGGTCTGTTTGGAAGCCATGCTAAGTGGATGCCCTGATGGGAAAGAACCAGAATAAACCTTGGGCTCATGCTGTCCCCCTTCTCCCTCTAGTGTGCGCATGAGAAGGACACTGAAAACATCTGCTTGCATTTTTCAACTGCAGCTTTTCATTGTGTCTGAACCCTAACTGTTGTGAATCCTAACTATGGTTTCTTTTGCAATGAGCTTGATTCATCTCCCACGGTTGAAGTTGATGTGAACAAACCATAGCTAATATTGATCACAGTCTTTTGGGTTAGGATGAAATGACAAGTTCACCTGATGTTAAAAATGGAAAGCATGTGAGGGTGAGGCATGTGATGCTAAGGCTGAAATGCTACAATGTATGTTTTGTATTCTAATAATAAAGGGTGTATATTTTCAATAGTAAATGCAAGAAATTAAGAATTAGTTGTTTTCTCATATCTGCCCCATACATAGAACGTGGAAGCATGGGAGGCAAATCTCTTGAAATAATACCCTGAATTTCCCTGTTCCACAGTTTGTAGCCTGCAAGCTACCTGAATGTCTTTGCTTTCCTCCCTTTCAGAATTTCATCTGCAACCATTTTATTTATGTGAGGTTTTTTGTAGGCCACCCTTTAGGACATAGTTGTGACAAGGCAGCTTATATGACAAAAAAACCTCTCATTCACATAAATGAATTCCTTCCCCCCTCAATTGGATTGCTGCTCAGGTAGGGGCAGTTTTCAGGAGGTAGATGCTGAAGGAATTGTCTACCACATAGCAGTTAGGATTAGGCAAAGTCCCACTTACATCATGGAATTTCTTTAATTAGCTTAATTGCTGTGGGGGTGTGGGGTTTTGGGTGTGTGTGTGTGTGTCCTATTGTGCAGGGAAGAAAAGAGCCAAGAGAGGGAGGCAGTTAGAAAGAGAAGGGGAGGAACGAGAGATAAAAGCGAAAGAGATGAATGTATACATGTGTGACAGATAGAGAGGAAGAGAGGGCGTGATGTGACTCTTGCTCCTCCACCACTGGCATGGGACCTGTGACAAGTTTATTTGCAAGGCCATGTGTCTCTTTGGGATGTGGGTGGTTCCTCGTTTAAAGGGATACGGAAGTGGAGGGTACTGAGCTGCCCTAGACTACTGATTTTCCCCTTGAAGGCACCTCCCTGAGTTTTTTTTTCCTGTCACCTCGGCTAATTGCCAACCGGTGAGAAAATGCCTAGGAGATGGACAGTAGGAGGAAAATGGTGAGTGGGTTGGGTTCAACACCACTTTTCTGAGTGTCCCCCTTTTGTGCTTAAATGATTCCACCTTGCTGGCACCAGTTTACGATCAGGGGGGCTTAAAGTTGTTGAATTGGGGATGTAGCTGAATTTTGTGTTGTTCAGTCGTTCAGTCGTGTCCGACTCTTCGTGACCCCATGGACCAGAGCACGCCAGGCACGCTATCCTTCACTGCCTCTCGCAGTTTGGCCAAACTCATGTTGAGTCGCTTCGAGAACACTGTCCAACCATCTCATCCTCTGTTGTCCCCTTCTCCTTGTGCCCTCCATCTTGCCCAACATCAGGTCTTTTCTAGGGAGTCTTCTCTTCTCATGAGGTGGCCAAAGTACTGGAGCCTCAACTTCAGGATCTGTCCTTCTAGTGAGCACTCAGGGCTGATTTCTTTGAGAATGGATAGGTTTGATCTTCTTGCAGTCCATGGGACTCTCAAGAGTCTCCATCCAGCACCATAGCTGAATACATTAATGTTAGTGCTAGAGGGTTTCTTGCACTAATCCTAGAAAGAATCATGAGCAGCTTAAAACTACTCTGCTTACTGTTGCTAATTAAATTAATTTCTTAGTTGTATATGGATTTACAATATTCCACTATCTGAACATCTGTTCCAATTTAATCCTTTTCTACCATGCTCTATTAAGAAAAATGGGATTGGAATCCTGCATTGCACAATTAGATACTATACACTAAAAAAAAAAAAAGTTTTCCTGCCCAAATTCTGTGGTTATGTAAAGTAACAAGACCTTTGGGCATGCTAGCTGAAAATACTAAGAAGCTTTTGAATGTTGAGAAACAAACGTTTCTCACAAAGTTGTAATAGTCAAGCAAGGTTGCGGTTCTAGGTTCACTTGGGGCATAATTTTCCATGTTTAATGGTTATTCAGCTTCCTGGCTGCTTCTGCCTCCACCGTGGTTTTTTATTGTAGTTCACCTATGGCAAGGAAACTTGAATATGAAAACAGAAATTCATTGGATACGTAGAATAGCACTACAATAAACTTTGGCTGTCCTATTAGTGAGCAAACTAGCCTCTCATCTGTTATTGCAAAGAGCAGCTGTTTCTAATATACTCTTGTGGGGAGAGGGTGAAAGCTTTCACTATGCATATTTAGGTGCCCAGGCACATTTAAGAGACGACTCATAAATCTCTTCAAACTTTCTAAAGGGAAAACGCAGTGCATTATGAAAATGTCAACATCAGAAAGGAAGACCAGAGAAAATATGACCTCTATGTTCCACGGTATCATGAAGTAATAGTATTACAGGAAGAAAAGAAGGTAATGCCAATTCAACACTGCTTTTGTAGTACTTTAAATGTTATTTATAGTGGGACAGAAATTCTAGGATTTGAAGAACTCCATAAATAGAAAACATACTTCAGTTCAGGCATGAAAGAAGATTTATCCAAATTGGTGGAGGAAATCAGTTGTTAGAGCACTGCTGTATATAATTTTGCTGAGAACAAATATGCGATGTTTTAAAGAACTGTTTGCAAATTAACGACTGCTGAGTGATTGTTACTGGGGACAAAATATTGTGTTGGTGCAAGGGATTTTAGAAGTGATCCCATTCTTCCCAGTGGGCTTCACTGAATCATAGAATTGTAGAGTCGGAAGGTACCCCAAGGGTAATCCAACCCCCCAGTCCAACGGCCATTTTAGGATTGAACTGTAAGATAATTCTTTTAAAAAGGAAAGTATCTTGATAAGGGGAACTTTTTGGTCTGTAGGTGATTGCGTGCTTCAAAGCTCTGTTCAGGGCTTGCAAAGAGTCTTGTGTGCTTCTCTAAAGCAGCTGTAGCTTTTGCAACAGTCCTGCTTTCTGCAGGCACCAGCTGTGTGAGCACAGCCAATTAAACAGACTTCAGTTCTACCGCCCATCATCTGATGGGTATTATAACCAGACTCTGCTTTCTGCAGACAACCGGCTGTGCAAACAAGTTCCTTTTGGGGGATTTGGTAGTGGAGCCAATCCTGCAGGATCTCTGCCCCACCTTCAGTAGATGTTTGTAGAGCCTAAGCCTGCTGTCTGGATAGGCGTGATGTTTTAAGTATAGAAAATAGTGCCAAATTTATCGGAGAGCATGAAAAATTCAAACCATGGGCAACTGGAGTATGGTATGAGAAATAATTTGAGACTGAGAGGAGTTCCTGAGGAGATGTTATATGCTCTGATTGTCTTGCACCGGTTGAGCAACCTGGCCGCTGAATTCTGCACCAGCTCAAGTTCTGAACTGCCTTCAGAGGCTGCCCCACGTATAATGTGTTGCTGTAATCAAACCTAGAGCTTACCAGGGCATAGACAACAGAAGTTAGGCTATCCTTGTCCAGATGGGGCACATCTGGGCCACCAGCCAAAGCTGATCTGATCTGATCTCTTATTTGAGTAGACACAGTCTGCTGGGGATACTATTTAGAAATGTTTGTCATATATAGTAGAGTCAGCATTGCATCAACGATGTTGAGGCATGGTGATTGGTACTCTACATGCAAATTTTCTAGAGGAAATAGATTGGGAATGATGTCATGGTTGGCAAGGGAATGGAACTCTCTATAAAGCCTGAACATACTTTTTGATGAAATATTTTACTTTTTGTTGCTATGCTGTGTTGAGCTGCTGGTGACTGGGTGCAGGATACGATTCGCGTACAGCTGAGCCGCAGATTGGTATTGAATATTTCAGAAAGACTTATGTTTTATCAATACTTTTGTAAGTTGTATGCTGCATTTAAAAATGATGCATTCCATTCAGGAGAGGGTTTCTTGCAATATTTGGTGGGTTTATTTGTCAGAATCAGTAATAGGAATATATTTTTTCTAAATTCAGAAAGATGACAGGAAAGAGCAAGGGTGTCAGAGTGAAAGAGACATTGTAATAAGACTGATGATTGTCTGTAGTACTCATCTTAGCTTTTCAAGCTTAACCCTTTTGTTCATCAATCAGTCAAAACTGGCAGGTAGTGACCATTAGGAGGATTCATTAGCACCCTGCAGCATGTTTGTACAGGGTGACCCACATCTGTCTTCATTAGAAGTTTTCTAGTTGCCAGTAGTGAACAGATGGGTCATTATTGCCTATGCTGCCCTTTGGGTGTACCTGGGAGACAGGCAAAGTCGTCCTAAGCAGGACACACAGTGTTACCTCACAGAGAGCAATCAGCTAATTTGAATAATATTATTCTAGAAACTGACTTTTGTTGCTCTTTACCTGCTTGTCCTTGGAGCAGGTGAAAAAAAGTGCAATAAATGTCTTAACATTTTGTTTTTACAGATTTAATTAACCTCTGGACAACAAATAATCCAGAAATCAGAGGATATGTTTATTTATTTTGCATGTAATAATAATTATTTTTGGTCCATCAGTTGCATTTTACTCAACTGATTTAAATGTCCTTGCTTTTTTTTTTTTTAAAAAAAGAAATCTCCATTTTTCCAAACTTCAGGAGATGCATGTTATGCGCCTTACATAAATATGAGAACTTACAATTAATAATAAAAATATCTATTCTTTGAAGGAAATTCCATCTTCACTGTGCAGTCCTATACAGTGGTACCTCGGGTTACAGATGCTTCAGGTTACAGACACCTCAGGTTACAGACTCCGCTAACCCAGAAATAGTACCTTGGGTTAAGAACTTTGCTTCAGGATGAGAACACAAATTGTGTGGCGGCGGCGAGGCAGCAGCAGCAGGAGGCCCCATTAGCTAAAGTGGTACCTCAGGTTAAGAACAGTTTCAGGTTAAGAACAGACCTCCAGAACAGTTCTTAATCCGAGGTATCACTGTATAGGCCTGGTAAGAAGTAAGTGTCAGTGTTAACTGGGCTTACTCCCAGATTTGTGCAGGATTGCAACCGTAATGTTTTGTTTTTCATTGAAGTTTGGAATGTGGAATATTCCCTATTACTCCTGGTCTGGTATAAAAATGTCTTAAAAATGTATTCAAAGCTTGTCAGAATTTTTGAATATTGTTTTGAATATTTATTTTAGCTGTGGATGTTCTGCTTCTTTTGCTCTGGTTCTTGCTGTTTGAAAGGAAGAGGTGTGATTGTATCACCCTGAAAGCAGATTATCTGCTTTGAGAGTTTGCTATCTCTACTTATTTTTGGACATCCCCCAAAATCAGAAAGTCGTATTTTAGGCTGTAATTTAAAAACTTTATTCTGATCAACCGTAACAAATTAAGGCAGTTCAGTATAGAAGTTTAGAGTGTTAGACTAAAACCTGGGAGACCGGGGTTCAAATCCCCACTCAAGCCATGAAGTTCACTGATCCTGGACCACCTTGCCAGACCACCTTCAGCTTATAAGAAGAAAGATGGGATATAAATATAACATAATTTTAAAAAATAATAAATCTCCCCACATGCTCCATAAAGGCACTTTCACTTACCTAGTGGCTACATGGTGCTAGTTATCACTGCTGCTTTTGAAATTTGCAAATGAGAAAAATACAGCTTTAAAAAAAGCTTGTTTTACCATCTAGTGTAGCTGTACAGCTGTTTGAAGGAATTGGTTTTTCTAAATGTACCTGTTGAAGTTACGGCTGACATTTAGAGCTACTGCTGGCATTTGCAACTTTTATACCTAATGCCATCTTGTGTTATATTGTCAGCCAGGAACATGAGGATTGAGTAGTTTGAAATGGCAATATAAGAGAAAACATATAAGCTCTGAATACCCGTAACTGGTTATAATGTCAAAATCACCCATGACTAGGCTGCATTTATCTCCACCGTTACTCTTCTGTCTTTCTTTGGAATTTGGCTTTTTAAAAACAAACAAATATATCTTAATATTTTATACTTCTATGAGCATTATTATGACTAACAGAAAATTATGTTACCAAGTCTGTAATTAAAAATAGCTTTGAAGAAAGTATATACCCTTTTTGGGAGGAGAATGTCTACCTTCTGCAGAAACAAAACAGATACTGTACACGCCAACAGAATAATTGGTCCTTTAAATGCAAGTGCGGGTGGCGCTGTGGGTTAAACCACAGAGCCTAGGGTTTGCCGATTAGAAGGTTGGCGGTTCGAATCCCTGAGATGGGGTGAGCTCCCTGCTCCTGCCAACCTAGCAGTTCGAAAGCACGTCAAAGTGCAAGTAGATAAATAGGTACCGCTCCGGAGGGAAGGTAAATGGTGTTTCCGTGCACTGCTCTGGTTCACCAGAAGCGGCTTAGTCATGCTGGCCACATGACCCGGAAGCTGAACGCCGGCTCCCTCGGCCAGTAAAGTGAGATGAGCACCGCAACCCCAGAGTCATCCACGACTGGACCTGATGGTCAGGGGTCCCTTTACCTTTACCTTTACCCTCCTTGTATTTCTTATTAATTGCTGTTTATTCGTGACTAGCTATTCAGGGCTGAGACATTTGAAAGTTTACCAGCCTCCAGAGATTTTATTTCAAGAGTTACCAGTCCCTGAACATTTCAGGGGATGGACGCTTCCTTTGTTAGTGTAGTGCCCCCATGCGGAAGGGTCATCGCATGCCACTAGCTCACAGCCCCTCTGGATGAAGACACACAGGTTTATACTTACGTATACGTGCATTTCATGGATCTGATTTTAAAAAAAATATCTACATAGAAGTCTCCATTCAGGATTGAATCTTCAGTTCCCCATTATGTTCTGATGAAAATTATTATTGAGGAAGCTGTTTAGGGAAGTTTTTAAACTGTGATATTTTAAATGTATTTTAATGTTTGGTGGAAGCCACCCAGAGTGGCTGGGGAGACCCAGCCAGATGGGCGGGGTACAAATAATACATTATTATTATTATCATTATTAAAAATCAGATAAGTAAATTCATATGTACATTTAACCTATCTTCTAGGCCTCGGAGAAATCTGTGCTGACAAAATGAGAGGACAGATGGCAGCAAGGAGATGGTTACCATTTTCATTTGTGCCATTGAAATCAGGGGACATACTCCTCCTCCCATGTTCTAAAATGTTATAACCACAACTTACACTGTGTTGCTTTTTAAATAACCATGTTCGTCTCATAGATTTTGTGAGATACAGGCAATAAAAGATGGCAATCTCTTCCGTATTTTGTTAAAGGGTGACCATGTCCTAGAGCTCCTATCTTCTGAGTGTCTGGCAAGAAGATAAATATCTCTTGGTATCTGAATGGGTTTAATCCATTTAATAAAGAATACAACTACCATGATTGTCAGAAATAATACACTCCGGAATGAATAAAGCACTCACTTGTGAAGTTGCAGATACAGCAAATTAATAGAGGACAATAAAAGTACACGTTTAATATTTCACATGGAGGTGATTTATTTAACAATCACTGGTACTTGGCACATAAAGTGTAGCATTAATTGTTTTTCTTGTATTAGGTGGAGTACTTGGTTTTTATTACTGTCTTCTACTCTTATTTCTGTTGATTTAAAATATATTTCATTTCTGTAATGATAAAGGAAACCAGCAAGTGCAGTTTGCTTTCACTTTGCAGAAGGTATCAACAGATGCTGACTACTCTTTAGAGAGTACACAAAAGTAAAGGGTGCTTGTTTTTTATTCTTGCGTGATTTAGTTGGCTCCCGTGACAGCTCGGAACCAAAACATGAGCATCCCAATTTTGATCAACAGGATGTTGGAGGATATGGCATTCTATTGAATTAGATTCTTGGTCCATAGAGCCTAGCACTGTCAATTCTGAGTGTTTCCCAAGACCTCAGAGCCTTCTCAGCATTGCTAGTTTAGGTAGCTTCAAATGCAGATGCCAGGGTCTGAATCTGGGTTTCTTCTGTGCTGTACCACTGATCTTTGGCCTGTCCCTTTATTTCAGGAATGGGGGTATCTTTGGCCCACAGGTCAAACTTGGCCCACCAGGCCATTTTGGGGAAGCCACACCAACCTCCCCTAAACCTGACATCATACATGTGTGGCTCTGTGGACTGGCATGTGGGGAAACTGGAGCTGGAGGGGTGGTGGAGCTTGGTTGACCAGCCCAACTGACGTGTGCGGGGAGCCTTCTTTCCTGCATGTGTGAGCTGTGCCAGTTCCACCACCCTTCTGGCTGCAGCGAGTTGGAGGGACAAAGTGACTTGGTTGACCTGGCACTGCGTGTATAAATGGGGAGTTGCCTGTATTCGGAAGCAAATGTTTGCAATTTGGACTTGCAGAAACATTGAGTTTTGAACTGAAATCTTTGCAGTCACACTCTTAGTGAGTATACACCAACTCTCCTGGCTACAGCTCCCAGTCATCTAAAGCTGAGTTCACATATTTCCTTGTAAGCCCTTGCTTTTCTCCCTGAGCAAAGCATCTAAGTGATAGCATGAGCCAATTTACTATTGACCCATGCAACTTAATAGAGACAGTTCTGTTGGAAGGTTATCTCTGATACATAATTTTGTTTCTGATGGATCAGGACATTGGTGAAGACTCATCAGAAATGCAAATTTCTGTTATTTGGTTGTCTGTGACATCCCTATCCACAACAAACAAACAATAGTTCTAGCTTTACTACTCTGCCGGCCAGGTATGGGGAACCTTGGACCCTCTCAGGCACGTCCAACAGGTAGATCGCGATCTACCGGTAGATCACTGCACGTCTGCGGTAGATTACTGGTAGATCATTGGCTCCTCCCAAAGAAGCTGAACAACTGTGGCTCACCTTAAAAAAATTCAACATTTTACTTCCTCCTTGAAAAAACTCAACAACTTTGACCCCCCCCCCCCAAATGAGCCTTCCTCCTTCCTAAACCCCCGAAAAAGTGGGTAGATCACTGCCAGTTTTTAACTGTGAGTAGATTGCAAGCTCTGGGGAGTTGGCCACCCCTGCTCTAGATGGTGCTGAACCACAACTTGCATCATCCCCAGCAACCATGGCCAGTGGTCATAATGGGAGTTATAGTTCATCAACATCTGGAGAGTCAAAAGTTCCTCACACCTGCTGTAAGCTAACAGGATGGAAAGGCCCTTGATGACACAAGTCTTGCTTTTCTTAACCAGCCTCACTTGTGACCTGCAGTTTTTGTACATGCTTCCGGATATTGGGCATTTTGTAATAGTTTCAATGTTGATGACATTCCAGTACAACAATCTTTCAGTTACTGTTGAAGTGAAGAAAATTATATGAACAGTGAATTTAAAAAAATGACTATGAGCCACAGAGACATTCTTTATGCTACCATAATTTTGCCGCAGTAGCGGGGATATTTCACAAATACTAGCATGCTTTCTTGAATTACTCTAGAATAATGCTGACATGAATTACTTTCCCCTGAAGATAAAAATGTATTGGGGACATTTGTTGTCAACTGCACAGAGGACAAAAAGCTTTTCTTTTTTTAAAGTACAAACAATTGAGGCAACCACTGAGGTGAATGCTTTAATGTTTTAGCTAATTAAAATGGCTATTATTCTGTTACAATGGTAGCTGCTCCCAGAGGCTCATCATCACTGTTGCATGACAGTTTTCGCTTGGCTAATTAAAGAAGTTTTTCCATGCAAACATGCTTTCATGTCTCCATGTTTTAGGCCTTTTGCAATCATTTCTTTCATAATTGGCTGCATACATCTTACATAAGGATGGTTATGCAACAAACTCAGCAGTAATGCAATGTATAAGTTCTGCTTTTGATTTTAAAGTTGATTCCATCTTTAGAGTTACCTCTATGCTTTAAAGGTGCTTTCAGAGATCCATGTTTATTTTGGCTTCATTTTTGGGTGGCTTCTGAATGAATTCTGCTTTTATCATTCAGAGCAGGTACAGACGGCCCAAAAATGCTTATATTGACATATCAAGCATTCTGAAACTATGACGTTATTCTGTCAAGAAATTTAAGCTTTACTATCTTGGAGTGCTGTTTTGAGAGAGTGGAGAAGATTGAATGTGATGTGACTCGATCTCTGTTTGTCCCCCATGGTAGGCTGCATGAAGTTGCTATTGCCACAGCTAGTGATACCTTCATACCCCGGATTTGTAATTTGATGCTCAGGCGGTAGTACTTGGCAAACTACTACTTACGTTTGTTACTATGACTGAGCAATACTATGTGGTGACTCTGTAGGTGAATGGGCATGTCTGGTTCTTAGTGGTTTCCACTGAGGTCTAGGTGCAAATGGAAGGACAAAGCTGTTTGTAGGAGCAAAGTCTGCTCCTCCAAAGAAACTAGGGGCAGTTTTGTCTCCGAACCCCAATATGCCCTACCCTTTTTGATAAGAAAATTACTTACTTTCCTCTTCCTTGGCAGGCATCCTTTTGGAGTGCATTTTCTCTCTCTGATGTATGAATTGTATTTGAGCCATTAATGGTAGTTTTAAATATCATGGTTTTAAGTGACTTTATAAATGCCTTGGATGAAGGAATTGAAGGGATGCTCATCAAATTTACAGATGACACCAAACTGGGAGAGGTAAGCTAATGCTGCAGAAGACAGAATATGGATTCAAGATGACATTAACAGATTGGAGAATTGGGCCAGAACTATCAAAATGAATTTCAACAGGGACAAACTTAAGGTTCTGCTTTTATGCAGGAAGAACCGCATTACAAATATAAGATCTGGGACACCTGGCTTGAAAATGATCCAGGCGTGAAAATGATCCAGGGGTCTTTGTAGACCACAAGCTTACATGAGTCAACAGTCTGATGCAACAGCAAAAAAAACTGATGCTATTCTAGGCTGCATCAACAGATGTATAGTGTCCTGATCAAGGGAAGCAATAGAATTGCTCTATTCTTTTTTTCTTTAAATATGGAATGCTTCACGAATTTGCATGTCATCCTTGCACAGGGGCCATGCTAATCTTCTCTGTATCGTTCCAATTTTAGTATATGTGCTGCCGAAGCGAGCACAGAACTGCTCTATTCTGCTTTGGTCAGATGCCACCTAGAATACTGTGTCCAGTTTTGGGCACTACAATTTAAGAAGATTGACAACATAGAATGTGTGCAGATTAGGGCAACCAAGATTATCAAGGGTCTGGAAACAAAGCTTAATGAGGAATGGCTGAGGGACTTGGGTATGTTTAGCCTGGAAAAGAGTAGACAGAGAGAAGATGTGACAGCAATCTTCAAATATCTAAAGGTCTGTGTGGCGATCACACAGGGTCCCCGGTCATTTAACGGACTATTGATCCCTGTGCCACCACGGCGCTTCGCTGCCACCAACCAGGATCCCCTCCCTGGTAATCACTGTCACAGTCAGGGTGTGATTTTAAACAAAATAATAAGTGTTTATTTTAAAGCATCAACAAACTTAAGATATTGGTTACATTGGTATATATTTGTTCTTATCTCAACCCTATCCTAATCCTACGCTCACCACTCTACCTCACCACCAACCCTCACAATCACCAACCATCTGCTTCAGTCAACTGCTCTTAACCAACTCTCTAACACCAACTGACTCACTCCAACTGCCTTTGTTCAGCTGCCCCTAGCTCCTCCTCCGTCTGTTTATTGGTCCGCCTAGGGTCAGCCACTTAACCCTTTACTTACTCCTGCACGTACAGTACATATATTCTCTAGGAAGGGTAAACGCCACAGTCTGTCAAAAGGAAGATGGAGCAAGCTTGTCTGAATATCAAGAAGAATTTTCTGGTGGTAAGAGCTGTTGTACAATGGAGTGGACTCTCTTGGAAGGTGGTGGACTCTCCTTCCTTGGAGGTTTTTAAGCAGAGGTTGAATAGCTGTCTGTCATGGGTGCTTTAGTTAAGATTCTTGCATTGCATCATGTTGCACTAGATGACCCTTGGGACTCTACAATTCTGTGATTCTAAGCTCCTGAAGGTAGTTGAGTTTCTTTAATGGAGCTCTTTGAATTTCCTTGTAACTACAGGTAATAATAATAATAATTTATTATTTGTACCCCGCCCACTCCCCAGCCACTCTGGGCGGCTTCCATCAAACATTAAAATACATTTAAAATATCACAGTTTAAAAACTTCCCTAAACAGGGCTGCCTTCAGGTTTTTTCTGAATGTCAGGTAGTTGTTTATTCCCTTGACTTCTGATGGGAGGTATATTCTCTTAACTTTTTGTTGAAAGGGTTCCCTTTTTGAGATTAAATAGGACTGTGTTTGACTTCGTGAGCTCACTTTTAAACTCCATGTTATGCTGAAGTGGGTCGTATTCCGGTCGCCTTTTCAAGTTAAATGCCTTTTGGAAGATAACAAATAGCAATGGTAGTGCAGCATTAAGTGTGCCTTCAGGAAGTTTTGAGATGAGTTTAAATGGGAGGGGAAAGGATGTCACAACAGTGAAAGGTTAATAGTAATCAAGTTGCATTAGTGAACAAGAAGAGAGACTTCTTAAGAAGTATAAAATATTTATCTGCTGATGGAATTTTCAGTAGGTGAGTTCTCTTAGAATTAATCTTACTTTGATGCTAATTTCTTTATGAATATTTATAACTTCTCCAGTACAATTTGCAATTGCTATATATATATATACATATATATATTCTGGGCAGAGAGTTTACAAAGGTACTGTTTCTGCACTTATTTAAGCTTAAGGAAATAATAAGGCAGAAAGCAGAACATCATTGATATATCAGCACCTCATTATCCGGTTTGCCATTATAAACTTGATACATTTTCCCAGTGAAATACAGTCTTATTCTTTCTAATTATTATTATTTGGGGCCATAAAGTGTTCATAATGCAGATATCCAAGTCACCCTGCCCCTTATATATTATTGATTGACTGCTAAGGTATTTTTCAGTCTTAACTACATAACTTACCATTTACCATTTTAAACTGAATTAAGTCTTTTAAGATTTAATTAGTTCAGTTTTGTCTATACTGAGTGCACTTATTTGCTTTATTAAAACACAGGATGTATTTGAGCCTTGAGTTAACTAAAATTTATGTTGCAATTATGCAAATTAGTACTGCCAATACAAAATCTTTGGTCTATTGTAAGATGGAAGACTTGCATTAAGCATTAGCCAATCAAGCACTGGAAATTGGTCAGCAAAAGTATTTCTACATCTGTGCCTCCCTCATTAATTCAATGCAACCTTCTGCTATGAGAGACATATTTTCTCTTAGAGCCTTGGTATTCTAGCCATTTAGCTGAAAGCCCGGTTGAGATAAGAACCATATGGAATGCACTTTAGGTTAATAAGCATTTATTTTAAAGTGTATTTAAATTTGTTTTATGGCACTTCATTGAACAAGAGCAAGTATACTTAATGAGATAAATTTTCATAAATACTCCAGCCTTTACCTTTTGGGCTCATTTTGAAAAAGGAATGATGATTATATTCCAATTTCCATTGCCTATGTGGGGCAGTGGGAGTGTAATTCGAATCTCCATGGGGCCCTGACTGCACACTTGCCTTTAGACTACCTGTCCTGGCTGCTTCGTTGCTTCCTGACCATTGGTCTTGAAAATCTGATGCATATAAGAAACTCTGAGCTGTCTACCTCATACTGTTCAATAATTGGAGTAACTTGACATTTCATTGTGTGCACAGTCAGGCCTTCTCAGAGGTCCATAGGCACCCAGGCCATTCTCGTCTTTTGAGCCCCTCTAGCTTTAATAATAATTTTAAAATTATGACCCACACAGACAAAATAAAGCACCAAGAAAAAGAGCGAGACATATATCAGTTAACAAAAAAGGATGTCTTCTACCAAATGACACCTCTTTTTTCCTTAATTTTGCAGCTCTAAGCTTAGTGTGTGTCACATTTCATCTGATGTGCATAAGGACTAATTGCAAAACTTATCAAACGCCAAAGTATTAATAATTGTCTAAATCTGAGCCTCCTTTGACCTTGAGATCCAAGACAAATGGCCCTCGAGTCCTGCCCCAGTGGCCCCTTCGCAGAGCATTTCCTACTTTAAGACTGAGTGGCATAGACTAGGGTGGGGAATTGCATATGGTTAGATGCTAACTCCCTGTAGTCCCAGCCCCATGTTCATGGACAATGGAGGTCCAGCAACATATGGATTTCCACAGTTCACTACCCTTACAATAGATCCTATTTATGTTGCACTTCACCCTTTTCCAGTTATGTTCCCTTCTGCACACCAGGAAAAAAAATGGTTGGGGATGTATACATAGTTGTTGTGTTTCACAATTTGAAAGCAATATATTTTGGTGTTGCAGAATCCTGTTTGTGCTTTCAAAAGTGGTGTGGGTAGAATGAAGCATTCTTGGCACTGAAATACCTTCCTTTTGCCGCCATGATGATAGCCTATACTGAAAGCAGTGCTATTTTTCTAGAAAAAGAGGTGCCAGAACTCTCCATGAACACCTCCTTTACTCTCTTATAATGGCAATGGAACCTACCTTAGAGGTGCCAGAACTGAGTTCCAGTGAGTTCCAGCTGAAAAAAGGGCCTGACTGAAAGCACATTTTGCAATGTGGGTGATCTTTCTTGGTTGAGAGGAAGGAAGCTATGGACTGGCTTCTCTGCAGTCAGTTGTTATTTCAGGGTCTTGGTTGACACAGGAAGCTGTTTGCATGGTGGAAGGAAGGATCTTTCACTGCTCATTCACTGTGCTGTTTGATCTTTGGCCTTAGCCACAATTTTTCAGAATCTCAATAGTGAAAAGAAACATCCCATATCTCCTCAAAATGTGACTATACAGCTGATTCACATAATTGCCTAAAACATTTTTCTTTTGGAAGCTTTGTATTTGATGCCATTTCAGTCATAGTTGCTATAACTGTTTTGCAGGGTGTTCCAGGTCCTGGCCAGTATTACATAAGAAGTCAGTTTGAGAAGCCAGTTAGTGCAACACGAAGTGCTCCTTTCCTTTCTCTTGCCCAAGTAAGAAGTAATATAGCTCTTTTTTTTCTTTTTTCATTTTCCATAATATTGTTACATTTACCCCACTTATCTGAGCAGTGAAAAGTTCCAGGGATGGCATTACAGTGTTCCCTTGGTTCTCAAATGTAATCCATTCCGTAAGTCCATTCGACTTCTGAAATGTTCGAAAACCAAGGCGCAGCTTCTGATTGGTGCAGGCGCCCTGCAAACAACAGCCAACAGCTGCACCAGACATTCAGCTTCCGAAAAACCTTTGAAAACCGGAACACTTACTTCTGGTTTTTCAGCATCCGGGAGTGGAAATGTTCAAGTACCATGGTGTTCGAGAACCAAGGTACCACTATACATGAATTTATTTCCTTTGCATAGGAGAGCACAGTGGAGATTTCTGTTACCTTTGTGATAACTTTTTACCGGTATATAAACAACACCAGATATGCTTCTTTTATCCTAGTTTAAAATCTCAAGCTTCCTGTGCCTCTTTTCTTTCTATCCCCAAATTTAAATTACTCCTCCATACTCAGACAGAGGGCTGGGCCTACCATTAGGCACCAGATGTGAAGCAGTTGCCTCAGGTGGCAGATGTGGGGCAGGCAAGAAGTTGTAGAACAGAGCTGTGTGTGCCCCCTGCAAGCTGTCTTGCTGACCATTGGTATTGTGGAGGATGCTGTCCCATCAGTAAGATTCATCTGCCAATCTAGACAGCTTCTGTTCATGAAATTGGTGAGGGACCACCATCTTGCCCTTTGCCCTAGGCAGCAAAAATGTCTTGGGCCTACCCTGCTCATAGAGATTTGGCATTCCAGATTCCTGGCCATTAAGGACCACCAGCACCTTATTTAGCCTCTGATCACACACATCAGGTGACATTATGCAACGGCATAGTTATTGGCCCATGCACAACATTCAAGATAGCCATACTCATTTCTAATCCAGTAGCATAAAAGAAAATTATGAAATATAAATGTGATTGCATCAACATATTGCCCACCCTTTTAGCTGTTTTGTTGGCTCTTCAGAGTATTGAAGCTCAGGTGTTGCTCCTCTGCAGAATGTTACCTATTAAGAGCCTTGACTGTTCATTTGGTTAAATCAGCATAACCAGCTAAAGTCAAGCAACAGAAAAGATGCATCTTGTTGCTTGTTGTTCTCAATATCTGGCTTGCAAAGCTCTGACAAGTATATTAAAATATGTTTTATATTATACACCAGTGACTTTCTAGTGAGCACTACATAAGCCACTTGCAGTCAGGAAATGATTCCATCAATAAAACTCGTGATATATAAATCACAAGTTAACTTGTCAATATATAAATGCTACCTTTATTTTTAAGGATGGCCAGAATTCCCATCACAGAGTGCATGCTTTGAATGCAGAAAGGTCTCAGATTCAGGAGCAGTTAAAAAGCACTCAGTTGCAGGACTGGAAAAGAGCTCTGCTGGGATCTTTGAGTAGATACACCTTGTTTAGTTTTGAAAACAGAAAAAAAATTGATTAAAATAAAGAAGATAGACGAATGGTTTCACTCAATGTAAGGCAATAAAATATGTCCTTTTAGTTTATTGCTATTAGATTGAGAAAGCTGTTTTTAGACAAAGTTGGGATCTTTCTGCCTACATAGCTATTTGAAGGGATTGCTTGTCATTGATTTATTTTCTCTTGTGTTTCCTTAGAGATTTGCACCTGTGAAATCAACTGCCCCAGCTCCTGGCACATATAATGAAACTCGTTGCGCTCTTGAGTCCTTGAAGAAAGCGACTCAAACAAAAAACATTCCATTTGGCAATACAGCTGTTCGATTCACCCAAGACCACAGGCTGCGAAAAAGTCCAGGTTTGCAGTAATAAATGTAAACAAGTGGGGTGTGCAGCATAATATCCCCACCCTCTAAGAGAAGTGCTCCAGGCAGCCTGCAGCAGGAACCTTGAGGTGCTGTTCAGGCCTCCATTTTGTGTATGTGCTACAGCTTTTCAGGAGGGCATAAAGGGAAACTTCAGCATTTTCCTTATCTATATAGAGTATATTGTGATGTTTCTGGAGAGTGGGAAAGAGAAAAGTGTCCCTTTTCTTACTCCTGAAGCATCCCTTATTAATGTATAACTTTTTTACTTCATACATGGTTTGTATCTCCATAATGCAAATTCCCGTTCCAATATGAAACTGCCAGGGTCCTAAGCAGATCAGTTACATCTTTTTCTTTGACACCTCCAGCTTATGTCCCTGCTCTCTCCACTTAACTTCTTCCTTAGCACTTTCTGCATGCTAGGCAGGTTTGGAGTTAAGCATTTTTCTTTTATACACTTATTTAATTCAGGATACAGTACTTAGGAAATCTTCTCAGCATTTGGGTGGTCCTGTTTCACTTCCTAGCCGATAAGCAACCAACCACCTGAGTTCTCTGCTGAAAGGAATTATTTGTCTGGTTGTTAAGTTCATGTGGTTCAGGATAAATAATCAGTGAAGATAGCAATGGACCTGGATTTGAATTATGAAAGAATACATTCTGCATAGTGATTAATGTACATAATAATGATGCGGAGCTGAATTGTAAAACTGAATCTGAGTAGTAAAGCCCAGTCTCAAATAGTTGAGGATACAATAAGGTTATGCATTATTTCCCAGAGGACTTCAGGAACCATAACTTTCAAATATGGGTTGTTTACCAATACAAATAAGATGAGGTCAGGACATATATACAAAGTCATCTCATAGTGTAATGGTTGTGTAAATCATAAAAAAAGTTTTTTATGCAGAAAATGAGAACGGGCCAAAGTGGGTTGCATGTGAAAGTTTTTACTGTGCTGCTGATTCCAGCTATATTACAATGCTTGTTCAAATATCAGCATATAAGCAATGTTTGTGCCACTGATGGATTTGGAAGTCATATGTATACTTCTGATATCAGTATTGTTTGAACTAGCCTTTTGGCAGTATTTGCTAAATCATATAGTTAAATAATAGCCTTGCTTCCCTCTGCCTACCCAAATACAAGCTTAGCAGTTTTATTAGAAACACATTAATGAAAGCACATAAAGTGACTGAAAGTGGTTTTGGTTAAAACAAAATATTGCTAGGAGTTTGGATGGTTTTGATGATTGTGAATGGGCTTATTGCTATTGTTTTCCATGTGTTACCATAGGAGGTGATCAGGAACTTAACCAAAGAGCTTGATGGTCTATATTTTAGGCTGCAGTTTCTCCCATACACAGCAAGGGTTGGTTGCTAGAAACTGAAACAGCTAGAAACTGAATTGTACAATATGCATTGAGACAGAGGTAGAAAGTTTAAGTGAGCTTGTCCAAAAGTGAAGCTGTCTTTGAGTGCTGTTCCCTGGGAAGTCAAAACAGGATTAGTTGTTGTATTACCTACTGTAGCTTCAGCTGGGCTGCACTTGTATGTTTGTAAAAAGACACCATGTCTCTAATACTGTCTCTCCACCAAAGGAAACCAAACTCTGTAACACAGCCTGTTTATTTCTACAACTCAAAAATGGGAGGTGCATAACAGTATGCTAAAGCAGAACTACCACAATTCAGCTCACTGAGACATAACTTTTAAATAAGAGCACATAGTATTACAGCTGTAGAATTTTACAAATATATAATTTATGAATATTTTCTCACCATTCAAATAAGTGGGTCTTTATTGTAAATACTCACCACAGTTTCCATTGAGTTCCCCACATATTCCTTCACATCTGACAAGGTCACCCTTGTTGACAGTCAGAAAAAGCTATTTATCCTTGTGTTGCAGATCACGCTAGTTATCCTAAGATTCTAGAGGTCATCAGCACTGTAATATGACAGTCACTTCCTAAGACAAATAGTACCTATTAATGGTATTCCCAAGAGTGCTCTCTCTCTCTCTCTCTCTCTCTCTCTCTCTGCCTCTGCACTTTGAGTGAGCTGTGTATAAACAACAAGACAACTGAATGAGATACTTGCAGAAACTAGGGGAAGGGTAGAATCTAGTATGAATGAACGGTTTTCCCAATGATTTCTAAATTCATCCTTTTAAAAAACATTGTATGAAAGCAAGTGTAAATAACCTGAAATGTATCAAAGGGTATAATGTTTGGTGACCCTTTGTATATTTTTGAGCTGCCTACCATGAAAACATTCTAATGATGTATTTCTCATTCTGCCCGTTTTCCTTCTATTGCACCTCTCCTTGTTCTCTGTCCTTGAATAGAAGTCTTTGCTTTCGTCCTCTAATCTGCAAGAAATGTGGCCTACCATTTATCTTCAGCATAAGCCTCTCTTTGCTGAGTACATTTGATCGTGTCCTCAGTCTGTTAAATGTGGGCCTTCTCGCCTGGCAGAGATGTGGGTTTTCTTTTTCTTTTACAATCCAAAGTAGTTATAGTGCTGTGCTATATGTGTATATGTATATAAGTGTATTGTTTTATTTTTGTATAGCACTTTTGTCCTTTCTCCTACAATTCTCATTTTAACTTAATTGTCTGTGGTAAAGGAATTAAGTAACAGCTATTATGCTTACAGAATTTCATTGTATGCTGTGCAGGTCCTGCATTCTATAATATTCTCAACCACAGCATTGCAACAGAAAGTCTTAAAAAGGCTGACATGGAAAAAAAGAAAAAAGGAGCATTTGGTTCTTCAGTTCCTAGACTCTTATATTTAGTCAAGAGAGAAGCTTTTACTACTCCTGGACCAGCTGATTATCAGGTAGATTGGTTTTCTTTTTCATGTTAAAAATGGAGCCTAAATAATTTGTGGTACAGTCCTGTGGATCTTTACTCAGCAGTAAGTCTCTCTGGGTTCAAAAGGGGTTACTTCCTGGTAAATGTGTTTAGAATTGTAGTTAATCTACTCTGTCTATAATCCAGAGATGTCTTGTGCCAGGCAATGATCGCTCCCCACATCAAATGGGGGGCGACGTTTGCGTGGTCGTGCACAGCCCCTTGAGCTCCTGGGCGACACCTGGTGGTTGGACTGGTTTTGCCTTCCCCCAGGGGTCTCCGCCTACCCTGGCTAGGCACCCAGTCCTGCCTGGGGGAGGCGTTGCCATGGGATTGGCCAGGTAAGGGGAAGGACTACCTAGCCCACACAATAGAAGGTGTAGCTTACCAGGAAGCAGCAGTTGGGCTCCAGTGCTTCTCCCACCCTCCACTCTCTCAATTAATGCTTATTTTGCAGGTTAACCTCTTCTCCACAGGTACACAGGCGCTGCTATGTCAAAGCCGCTGTTGAAGGGCCAGAAATGAATTTCCCTGCATTGGCAGGTTTTGCCTTTCCCGTAGCAATTTGTCACAACTTTGGCGGTTTCAGGCCTTGGGCGGAATCCTTTAGTCATCTTCTTAAATGTGGGGCATGGGGCAGTGACTCCATGCCTCCAGTGTGGCAGCGATACCAGGGTTCCCATTAAAGGGGTATTGGGGGGAGGCATTGTCCATATGCTGAGAGGTTGTCATTGCTCTCCACCAGTGGCGGCAAACGGGGGGCGGGCTCTATCTGCTTGAACATATGTTCTCCAGAGCTAGCCCAATCCCTGCACATTCTGGATAACCCTGAAATTTCCCAGATCCCCGGCTGGGGGCTGGGAAGGATAAACACCCAGTGCCTGAGCCAAGGTCTCCCTACATCAGAATCTTAATAAAGTTGTGGCCAGTTTTAATCCCATAGCACATTGTCTTGTGTCATTATTCCGCTCGGGGGTCGCCTGAGGGTGGGGGACTCCGCCTGTCCACACAAAAACATTTCTCTTCTTGCAGGCCTTTGGCTAACTAAACCATCTATGGACTTTTAAACTGTGTGTGTGTAGGTTACTGTTTTTTGGTTTTTTTTTTACTACGGTATGTATTTTTATATTGTAAACTGCCCTGTGATTCTCAGATGAAGGGCGGTATAAAAACCAAACCAAACCTCACTTACTCAAATGAGAGTAAGTTCTGAATTCTTTATTTAGCAAAAGCCAGTTGTACATGAATGTAGCAGCAGCAGATAATCAGTTCTGCAAATGGAGAATAAGTCTGTCAACTGCTGTTAGCATGATAACTTAATGGAGCGCCTGTGTTCAAAGGGGTTGCAAAGCTGTGGCCAGATGATGTTGGAAAGCATTTCCCATAATCCCTGCCCATTGGTTATGTTGGCTGGGACTGATGAGAGTCCAAAACATCCGGAGGGCCACAGGTTTCCCATCATCCCTGCTTTATATCTCTGGATACCAGGTGCTGGGAATAAACAAACAGGTATCTGTTGCTTTCATGCTCTACTGATGGGCTTCCCAGAGGCTATCTGGCCATTATTGGAAATAGGATCCTGGACTTGATGGACCTGTGGTCTGATCTACCAAAGCTATATTTGTTTTCATCTGTAAAGAGGCAAGTGAACAGAAGGTGCTTGTGGATCTTTTGTGGGGGAGGTTGGTATGATAGAGTCCAGTGTAAGCAGACAAGCCAGTTTAGTGTTCCTCCCTCTGCTCCTTCACTTAGAATTGAAAGATTGATTTAATCACTTTCCAACTCAGCTGTTTCAGTCCCCTCTTTCTGTTCTCACCTGCTTTTCTGCTCTACACAGTTCAGGCTGCCCTTTTATGCATATTTACTTTGGCCTCCACAGTCACTTATGGACGCACTGTTAAGACCGTGTTCATGGAACACAAGCTTACTTGGCTATGAGTGATCTCCGAAGAAGAATATTTACTAGGGAGTTAGCCCCACTGAATTCATTGGGATCTAACTTTCCAGTAAATTTTCATAGGGTTACTAGACTTTGCATTGGGCATTACTGCCTCTGAGCACCTACTAGGAGACAGCAATGTGCAGTACACAGGAGCCAAGCTTCATCAAACAGAAACTAGGGAATTGGCTTACAGTTATATAGGAAAACAAAAAAGAATATTGTGGCACCTTAAAAACTAGCAAGTTTATTGTGGCATAAGGTTTCATAGACTTTCATGACTGCAATCCATGGGATATTACACCACAGTAAATCTGTTAGGTTTTAAGGTGCAACAGTACGCACTCTTTTTCTTTTTTGCTGTAACAAACCAAGACGGCTTTCCCTCTGGAAAGTACATGTGAATAATCCTTTCTGAATGAGAAAAATCTCTCTATAAAAGAAATAGGTTCTACTGTGGTTTAAAGAACGACATAGACCATCTTGTAAATACAGAGAAAATAAGTAACTAGTTATTAGAAAATAACTTACATTTCCACACTACAGTCAAACTAGAAGAATAGTAAACATACACTATTTCTCAAGTGGTGTCAATTAATTAGCATAGGATCTTTCTCTCACTCCATATTATCAAACATATTAAGTATGACTACCTAAGAGCCCCATTAACATTCCCTGACAGCTGATTTAACAGAATTATAATCATAAGGGGAAGAACTGAATACATATTACCAAATATGCTAGTTGTAGGGACAATTTTCCGCAGCATGTCTCAGATGCAAATACTTTCCCCCCTTAGGTCTTAATCAAGCTGAATAGCTAACATATATTATCATTAGAAGTTATTATAGATAAATTTAGAGATAGGTCTCATGATAGCGGAAGGGAGAAGGGGGTTGGATATGCTATTAACATTCGTTACTGGGGCAAAGTCATCAAATATTGTTCATCAGCTTTTAAAATGAGCTTATTAAAAATAATCCAAAACAAAATGCATAACTAAAAAGTATCTTCCATTTCCTACATAACACAATGTTTGCAAAAAGTTTTCAAAATCCAGCTCTCAGCTCTGCAAGATTATATAGTTTCTCCAGAGAGACAATTATCAGTTGACATATTTTAAGCACTTGCAATGAATTACCATAAATCACAATAATATTAAATTAATTAAATATGCCTGTTTTGCATGGCCTGGTGTGCTGTCTACCAAGGGGATTGTCAATTTTAATTTTTGCAGGGATTTTTTGTGTGTGTGTAGAATTCTGTCCAGGACAGCAGCGTAGCAATCCCCACCAGCACCTGGGGCAGACCAAAGTTGTTGCGTAGATGCATCCCCCCAAACGCCCAGCAGCCAAAGTGCCAAACTCAAGCTCCCCTGCCGTGCTGCCCTATGCCTCCATCGTCCTGGTGCGGACAGCACCCTCCCCCCCACTCCTGGCTAGCTATGCTGCTGGTCCAGGATTATCTTGCTGGCTGGGGTAAAATGAGATGGAATATCTCTATGGAAGACATGCTGAGCAAAGGAGAAAACTCCCATGACTCCTTGTGAAGTTATTCTCACAAAGGTGCCCTTAATATTTTTATTTAAACAAATATTTATATCCTAATAGGAATAAAATATAATTCTAGTAGAATTGCACACACTTAAGTGGTTTTATGATAAAGTTCTAGAAAGAGGTGAATCTTTAGTGGGATCTTTCTTGGGAGTATTGGAGACCAGGACAAGTGGAGCTGTTTTAGCACCAGTGCTGACCCAAAAATCCTGCCTTGGAGTAAGTGAAGATATACCCAAGCTGCAGGTGGGCGCAAATAACTCTCTTGCAGCTGCTTCAGTCTTTCCTTTGTCCAAGCAGGTGAACATGACAGGATTCAGCATATAAACATAGCTTGCCCTTAGGTGTTTTCAAACCATGGCTTCATGTCCTAGCCTGTTTTGAAGCAACGTGCTTGTAACAGGAAGCTATGGTTAGTTGCTGAATCCTGGCATGTTGAGTCTTTTACATGAAAGGATGAGTGAATTGGATTCAAGGGCGCTCAACTGACCTGCATACAGCTCATGTGTATATAATCACTTGTTAAGATAGGATTTTTGGCCTAGCATTGTATGTGAACAGCTTATTTGTGCAAATGGGTCTGGGGATTCTGCAAACAGAATAATATTTACTAAAATTGTAAAGCAGTAACACGTTCAAACTTCACTTTATAATGTAACCTCCCCTGCACCCAAATGTAATACTATCTACTCAAATTTCAGGTTAAAGAGACCACTGAAGAACCACAAAAGAAGAAGAAGGAATTGGCCATTTTTGCTTCAGTTACAGAAAGAATTCCAAGAGTAAGCTCGGTAAGCTGTCTCCAGACTGATTCCTCTACCTTTATGCTGCATGCTCCCAAATTATAGAATAGTACAGGTAATCCACAGATTCATATTCTGTGCAAGTATATAACTCCATTGAAGAAAATAGTTGCCCTAATAGACTTCAGCATATTCTTTCATTCTGTGGAAACAGCATAAAAGTTGGTATAGTGCAGTAGAAAATTGAGTACTTTAAAAATACATCAATAGAGAATAATTCAGTGCTTATTTCCAGTGAAGTTTAGGATGTAAGCAGTTGTGAACTTAACAAACATATGAATAGTCAAATTATTCTGACACACACACATACCATATTTCTTCGGCTAAGAGCTGTGGTGTTAATTAGATAAGCATCTGCCTTCCCTATGGTGTGTAACTGAGAGGCAGGTGTTTAATTGAGGCTATTTAAGAGCTGTGTTAATTACACTTTGCATCTTAGTCCTCATACAAACTCGGATTGAATGGCAACAATTTCTCTCTTGTGTAACCAGTCAAATTTAGAATGATAAGCTGTTACATTGGAGACTGAATCTGTGGGAGCAAATGTCAGATAATTCAAGAGCAAGTGGCAATTCATTAACTTGAAATATTGTTTCAGAATTTTGTGGCTATGTTGTAACCAGTGGAGACAGAGGTCTATAATGGTGATGTGGAATTCTCTAGGGAACAAACCAGCAGTGTAAAATGCGGACCTTTAGGAGCCAATACCAAAGTGCTTAAGTTCTTCTGGATTCTCCATTAGACCAAAAAAACAAAACAAAAAAGAGAGGCTCAAATACTTATTTTCTCTGATGGGAGTATCCAGCAAGACTTAAGCACTTTGTTATTGGCTCCTTAAGGTCACATCCACAACATACATTTAAAGCACTCTTATACCATTTAAATGGCTGAGAGTCCTGTAGCTTGTTAATGGTTCTAGGAACTGTAGCTTATTGGGTTAAATGATTGCTTATGGGAGTTGCTATCTTTGTCAACCTTGTCAATGCAAGATAGAGACTTGAAAGTTAGAGATCTGATAGTTGAAGGTCAGGCCTGTGCAGAGCTTGTCTGAGGCCCAGGGTGGGAACCTTGTCTGGGCTGGAAAGTGAAGAAGAAGAAGAAGAAGAAGAAGAAGAAGAAGAAGAAGAAGAAGAGTTTGGATTTGATATCCTGCTTTATCACTACCTGAAGGAGTCTCAAAGTGGCTAACATTCTCCTTTCCCTTCCTCCCCCCACAACAAACACTCTGTGAGGTGAGTGGGGCTGAGAGACTTCAGAGAAGTGTGACTAGCCCAAGGTCACCCAGCAGCTGCATGTGGAGGAGCGGAGATGTGAACCCGGTTCTCCAGATTACGAGTCCACCGCTCTTAACCACTACACCACACTGGCTCAGTGTAAGTCCGGCAGGTCCTTGGCACCCCACCCCCAGCTGACTTATCCCTCTGAGGCCCAGGGCAAGTGTACCTGGCTGCCCCCCACCTCTGCATGGGCCTGTTGAAGGGGCCTTGTCAACAGAAGGATGCTTGGAAAAAACATTAATAGGTAGACTTGGTACCACTCACTGTGGAATATAGCTATAATGGAGAAAATCACACATATTTTGAAATTTCAGCAAGCACTAGACTCTCCAGACACTTTTTGTATTGTTTGCCACTTATTTGTGACATATAAAGCAAAACCATCTTTTTTCAAAGCAAGACTTGTAACAAACCTGGCAAATCTGGAACTATGTTTGATAATCTGATAATGTTGATAGCCTTTTCTTGGACTTTGTTATTTTAACCCATGGTCAACCTTTCCCATTCTATGGCCCAATTTTATAGTTTTGTTTTTCATCTTTTAATTTTCATCTGTTGTTATAATTGTTCTCTCTGTTTTATATGCATTATAAAATGAAATAAGAAAGCTTAAAAAACCCCAAACATTAAAAGGTAGCAGCCACCGAAGCACATGCCATTTTCTTCTGAGGGGGTGGGAACTTCCTCTGGCCTCCAAGCATTACCATCAAAGGATTAAGTATAGTTCAGCCTTTTCCTCTCTGTTTTGAACTCCAGGTCCCATTATCCTCGGCCTGCATGATCAGTGGTCAGGGTTGATGGGAATTGTTGTGCAATAATATTTAAGGGGGGGAATAGTTTGGGGAAGGTTACAATAAATATTTGGCCACCTCATGAGAAGAGAAGTCTCCCTAGAAAAGACCCTGATGTTGGGAAAGATGGAGGGCACAAGGAGAAGGGGACGACAGAGGATGAGATGGTTGGACAGTGTTCTCGAAGCGACTAGCATGAGTTTGGCCAAACTGCGAGAGGCAGTGAAAGATAGGCGTGCCTGGCGTGCTCTGGTTCATGGGGTCCCGAAGAGTTGGACACGACTGAATGACTGAACAACAACAACAACAATAAATATTAATTTATTGAGCAGAGAATATCCATATTGTTTTCCTTTTCTACACACAACTCTTTAGTGATTCTTACTTAATTTATTGTGGTCATGGAGCACCCCCTGATACATTTGCATTCTTCGGCTTGGATTTCTGCAATTTGTAATGACTGCTCCCTTTATGACATTGCCTTCCAAACCACAGACTATAAGATCTAGCCCCACAGTATATTCCATTCTCTCCCCAAACTCTTATTTTTTCTGTCTTATATTAAATTTAATCTATGTGATCCTCTGCTTATTTATTTATTATAACCACCATTTATTTGGAGACATTTGGAGTAAAGGAACATGACAAGTTTTGTAGGCAGCAGGGAAGTAAATCAGAGAAACCTATGTTAAAATTATATTATGAATGTCTTAAACCATTGCTCTGCAGCTCCATGTCTGATGAAAAGGAGGCTTTTTTCAGTGACAGCAGACCCAAAAAGAAAGATAGGAAATATCTCTTGTACAAGACAGAAGATGCTTAGAATGGGAAATTTTATTTAAATTATTTATGTCTTTCCTTTCTCAGTAGAGTATTTAAGACACATTACAATGTGTGTAAAAACAAAACAGATGCAGTACAGTGAAATGATATTCTGTACATTTGCAGTTCTGTGTTTTGATGTAAATCTGAGCTCAATCCTGTATCCCAGGTAAGTAGTTACAGGATAGCTGCCTAAATTATGAAAAAGTGTAGCAGAAAAAAATCTATATGACTAATGCTACAATGTATGCAAATACTCAATGTATTGTATAGCGAGATTAAATTCTCCTTCCAAGTTTTCCTTGCTAGACATATTCCTCCTACTACCTGCTTCCTTCAGTATTCCATAAATCCCATATAATAAGCTTTTTTGTTATCCTGAGGTGGCTAGATCTCTTATCCCTGGGAGATTCTAGTATGGCACCTGTGATGGCACCTGTGTCTTCAGGCCTTCCCTGGTATCCATAGTGTGGAAGTTGCCCCTCATCCTACCGGGATTAGGTTTGGACGAAGCAATAGGTTGCAGTGTGTGATAGAGAGTCTGGAAGTCGAGCCTTATGAGGAATTATTGAGGGAATTACGTTTGTTTAGCTTGGTAAAGAGGAGACTGTGAGAGGATATATGATAGCCATCTTCAAATATCTAAAGGGCTGTCACATGGAGGATGGAGCAAGCTTGTTTTCTCCTGCTCCAGAGGGTTGGACTCGAACCAACGGATTCAAGTTACAAGAAAGGAGATTCTGATTAAACATCAGGAAGTACTTTCTGACAGTAAGCACTATTTAACAGTGGAATGGACTCCCACGAGAGGTGGGAGACTCTGCTTCCTTGGAGGTTTTTAAGCAAAGGTTTCATGACCATCTGTCATGTATGATCTAGTTGAGATTCTTGCATTGCAGGGGGGTGGACTAGATGACTCTTGGGATCCCTTCCAACCCTACAATTCTATGATTATATGGATTCACCAAGCCACTCCTTTGTGGTGTGGTTATGTCCTGTATGAATGGCTTCCATCTCCACTGTCTTTTGGTACATGTGGAGATGTATGTTCTGAATACTGGAACCCTCTTAGAACACTTACATGGAGTCATCTGCAAAGCATTGGTTTCCCCACTATATACCATAGAATGTCTTTATCTGAAAAAAGGGGATCTATAATAATATGTTTTTCCATTTGTGTGCTTCCTGTGGGGAAGGATGTGCTTTCTGCCAATTAATGGCTTTACAATATCCTTAACAGACAGCCCATTAGTATATAATGAAGACCAGATGCTCAGAAATTTAGTCTTGTCCCGTGAAATGAGCTCCATGTTGACTATGCCAGTAACAAAAATTTATTACAAACTTAAGAAAAGAGATGTGAATATCTGTGAAATACTCTACTAAATAGTGATGTTCAGTAGGAAAGATATATATGGAAAATTAGATAGAAACTGTGGTTTGAAAAGAGAATAAATATTGATATATGCCACTGACAACTTGTATTGGACTCTGCAGTTTTATAGCACTTTATATTTTTAGTATACATACATGAAAATATTTTACTGTGAATGAAAGTCAAATAATATTCTGATTGTTTCAGAGTAAACTTGATTTAAAAAATAAATTATATCCCAGGATTTTATAACTCAGTCCTTCATAAAGGCTTTTGATTGTAATGGATTTGGATATTTATGCTTTAATATATTTTAATCATATATTAAGCTGTTTTAATTGTACTGTTGAACAACTGGTTATGGTCTTTAAGTAATTAAAATTTGAATTTGTACCAAAAATCTTGGATCTCCATTCCCCCTGGCAATCATCAGGAGGTTCATGAACTGAGACCCCCTTGACATATACTTGCAATGGCATGGTGTTTTGGCTGTGCTGAGGGCAGCAAGCACTTTGAGGTGAGTCTGGAACTGGGAACCAGGAGCCACTAGGCGGGCAAATATTTGGAACTGATGAGCAACGCAGGACTGAAGGACAAATTACATTGCAGGATCAAGGAAAAAGCTGGGAGTTGTGACCAAAGAATAAGCAGGACCAGAGGACAAACAAGGAATTGGGGCCAAGAGGCATGCCAGAGGACAGAAAGAACTTGTTAAAGCAAGCTTAGCCAAAAAAGGAAGTAATTTGTTCTCTCATTCATGCAAAGAAACATTCAGTGAGTAGGCAAAATTGGTCTAGAAGGTTGTTCGCTAAAGTGGTGGCCACCTACTGTTTAAATCTGAGTTTTCTAAACTTGGGACTACAGCTGCTGTTGGCCTACAACTACCATCATCCTTTGCTAGCAGAACCAATGGTCAGGGATGATGGGAATTGTAGTCTAAAATCAGCTGGAGACCCAAGTTTGGGAAACGCTGGTTTAAAAGGTTTACGACATGAGGTAGGCACACACAGACGCCAGCAGCTTCTGACACATGGTTTCTGCCTTACTCATTTTGTGAGGTTCCCTGAAGGCCCCTCTTGCCTCAAAACGTCATTGGGCAAAAATCTGGTGCAGTTCTAGTTACCATGTAGTGCAGAGCAGCGGCTCATGAAAGAAAAGGATTATAGGCCCTTATTACTTTTTATTTATTCATTTTCAGTTTTTTTTCCAGTTTCCAAGGATTACAGTATGGATTTCCTTGCTTAAAGCAGGATCCATAGTAATGAGGAAACCAGCAACTGTGGTTGGTTTGTGGGTTTAAAAAATATGTATATGTGCGGAACGGCTAGTAAGGTCTTAAAAAAAACCAAATTATTCCCCAAAGTATATGAAGGGCACGTTTGCTTCACAATGCTATTATGTGATTAAAAACAAATTATAAAGTTCTGTAGTGAAAATGGTTCCTATTAAATTTGACGAGGAAGCTATCAGATGTAATCCACTATTATTATGTTGCTATAATGAGAACTGGTCGTAGGCTGCCATTAGACTGTTAATAGTGCATTGTACCACAGAGAGATACAGAGCATCATTTAAATAAAGAAGTGTTTATCACAACTAAATAGCATTAGTCAGTTATGGGGAGAGAGTGCTTGCAAATCATTCTGTAAGCCTGCCCATCTCAATATTGTCCTTCCGTAATCCACTTAATGCCACACAGATCACAAAGGAATTTGTTTCCTTCTTCCAAAATAGCTTTTGCGTTTTTGATACTGTACTGCCAACGTTCGGTTAAACAGAAGCTGTGCACTTAAAATAAAAACAAAAACAAAAACAGGCTCAATTCACCTGTTCTAATTCTTTAGTAGGCATTGATTTCAAGCTCCTTAACACTCTTAAATCCAGTTTGGGATCCAAGCTAGGCACGGGGGAAGACAGATTCATGTGCTAAGCACGTCTGTCTAAGCTGCATAGAAAGAGGTCTGAAACAGGTTATCTGTTCGCAATAGTAGAAGTGGCGGAACAGCCCCCTCCTCTACAGTAGCTGAGTGGTAGAGAATCTGCTTTGCATGCATCTCCAGAAATGCTGGGAAGCTGCTGCCAGTCAGTGTAGACAATATTGAGCTAGATGGACAAATAAATGGTCTGTTCCTTCCTGACAGTTTACTTCCCTTAAGTCTGGTCTCCCAGTGCTTTTCTACTCAGCTGTGTACCAGTTCCAGAAGTGTTCTTGGCTGAGAGAAGGGGGCTGTGACTAAAAAAACCTCAAAGGGTTCTGTTCTCTTCACCTATGCACACTTCTGCTGATTAAAAAACTAACCCAGGGCTGGTCTCAGCATCTAGGAGTTATTTTTTTGTCTTTTGTGTTCAGTTCTGGCTTGAACCTCTATCCCAGCAAACCTGGTCTCCTGTTTGGATATTTGCTTAGCTGTCTTCTCTCCAATCACCCAACATGCACATGCATAGTTGTGAGATAGTCAAGCAATAATTTTTGTTGAAATTAAACAGCAGCAGCAATAAATTTGCAACATAGAGAAAATACAAAGATTTATAGTTCAAAATTTGGTTAAAGGTTAATGGTCTTTGTCTTCTACCTTTTCTCTCTCTTAACCCTAAGATGCAAACTGTTAATTGGTGTTGTTTGTTTTTCTGAAAATAAAAAATGGGTTTAAAATATTCCAGCAGAATATTCCAGCAAAAAAGACTCCTGTGGTTCCATTTTGAACGCTATAGCTTTGTCACTATCAACAGCAGATCAGAAACACAAGTAGTAGAAACCAGCCATTTGTGATTCTATCCAATAGGAATTGCAAAGCAAGATCCAAACTGCTGGTTAATAATTTCTTACTGTGTGTGTGTGTGTGTGTGTGTGTGTGTGTGCACGCACATATAAATCAGCATATGCAAACTTTTATGCAAATATGTATAGTATTTTGCCCTCTTGCTTTGGTGATGGCCACCCTACTAAGGGTGGTGGTGGGGCCACTTACACATGGTTGGAAAAGAGAAAATTCAGTGCAGCACCAACAAAAGATGGTACAGATTTGCATAAAATTAGAACATGCAGATTTACATGCATAAATGGGGAAAAAATAGTTTAAATAGAAATACAAAACATTGCACTATAGTGGGAGAAACTGAGTAGGTGACAAGGGTGCCTGCCTGCTCATTCTGTTGTCTAGGTGCAGTTGACAGGCAATTTTAAGGCCCCCCCTCTCCTATCCGACACATTTTAATTTTTAAACTGGACTTGGGCAAGACAGCAGTTCATAAAGAAGACTGCTTCCTGTAATGTTGGGCGCATGGCTATCCTACTTCTTGGTAGTGATTTCAGCCATGGAAATTGAGCCCATCTAATTAGATGCTTGCCGATCAGAAGGTCGGCGGTCTGAATCCCCATGACAGGGTGAGCTCCCGTTGCTCTGTCCCAGCTGCTGCCAACCTAGCAGTTCGAAAGCACATCAGAGTGCAAGTAGATAAATAGGTACCACTCCGGTGGGAAGGTAAACGGCGTTTTTGTGCGCTGCTCTGACTCGCCAAAAGCGGCTTAGTCATGCTGGCCACATGACCCGGAAACTGTATGCCAGCTCCCACAGCCAGTAAAGTGAGATGAGCGACGCAACCCCAGAGTTGTCTGTGACTGGACCTAACAGTCAGGGGTCCCTTTACCTTTACCTTAATTGTGATTAGATGAAGAAACAACTTCACTGTGCCAAGGCAATCATGTGAACATACCCTTCCTATATCAGTCAGTTTATTCCCCTTCTATCCACTCCAATTGCCACTGGCTCTTAAAAGTGTCAGGATGAAGTCTTTCCTACCCTGCTACCTGATATACTTTGAAGTAGATACACTGGGGATTGAACAGGAGACTTTCCTGCATTAAACCCATGTGCTTTGCCGCTGTGCTGTGTCTCTATTCCTCTTAGAAGTTGAGCAGTCTTGGCCCAAGCAAAACAAGATAGAATTCAGCTAATCATTAACATGCTAATCAAGCCCTGCATGGTTTGAGAAAATTCTAATTGTAACAAATTGTTATAAAATGAAACAATCCCTGATGCATTCCTGTAAGTTTCTTCCTCATTTGCTGTGCTAATGGAGGAATAAGATTTATATACTTGTCAGAGTAAAAAATAAAGCTTATAGGCTTCGTCTGGTTATTTTTCAAATTTCAGAAACATTATGTCACTCATGCTGTGCTTTCAGTTTTCACTTAAAAGGCATCATTGCAGACCCTGCTGTGTGATTGTTCTTAGTCTATCCCTGAGACCCTCAAAACTTGTAAGTTTCACCTATTTCACTTCATTACCCATCCTGCATCTGTTGCCTTGAATTAAAATCATTTTTACCTATCAAAGAAAGCAATTGCATTAAAATTTCATTTAACCAAATCGTTTGGGTCCTAGGATTTGGTTAGGAATAAATGAAATTCAGTTGTAGGGCAATTGTAATCCTGGCTTTACTTGCTTGACAAAGACAGTGTGAATATAAAAGGGCCATCACTGAGCCAAAGGACTTGGTAGTTACTGCTGACTGAGGTGTTTATCTACTGAAAACTTTTGCATGATTTCACATGTGAGAATTTAATATTCATTTTATGAAATAAATTACCCTATTAGCTGTACAGTAGTTTAATTGTATTTTATGTTCATCTTATGCTGTGATGCCATATGGCAGTGTAGAGCTGAGACTCTCTAATCATTTACACATTTCTTTCTTTTCTTACAGTAAATTATCCTTCCAGGAATTTGTAAAGTGTCTGTGTTTTATATATTATTCATCTTTAAAAGCTGTTACCAAGGCTTTGAGACAGAAGTAGCTAAACTTGTTTCTGCATGTTATATGGACTAGATAATGGATTTATATGCAAAGTATATGGTTTCTTTGTTTTTCTGGGGCATAAACAAACCAGGACGCCATGGCTTTGCATTACATCTGAACTGGGATTATGACTTATTTCTCCCTTACAAGCCATGATAGCTAGCCAACTTGAAGCCATGGTTTCTCGTTGGTTTGTTTGTCCTGCTTGTACCAGGGGAGGAGCAAAGTGAGAGTGATCAGGCACTGTGCACCAGCATGCCTCTAAATTCTCATTAAACCACAATAAGGAAGAAAGTTTGATTTATCATGATGTGTGAACGTGGACCCTCACTGCATCTTTACTCCAGCTTCTTCTCTTTTTCATTAGCCTTGATCCTTTCTCATCCCCGTATCTCTTATTTCTCACCTGTGCCAGTCTCAGAGCTCTTTAACACCAGAAAGATGGTGCTACTATGATGGTTCATTTTCTCATGTATTTCTTGCATAGTTGTAGTGATCACTGTATCTGAAATAATTCTGCTTTTTGGTTGATCAAGCCAACTTTCTTTCATATCCTCCCCCCCAAGTTTTTATTGACATATAAATATCCACACAATGTTTAAACTGTTAATTCCTGATTAATTTTGTTCTAGATTCCCTTAATCATGCACAGTCCAGTGTGGTGTAGTGGTTAAGAGCGGTAGACTCGTTATCTGGGGAACCGGGTTCACGTCTCCACTCCTCCACATGCATCTGCTGGGTGACCTTGGGCTAGTCACACTTCTCTGAAGTCTCTCAGCCCCACTCACCTCACAGAGTGTTTGTTGTGGGGGAGGAAGGGAAAGGAGAATGTTAGCCGCTTTGAGACTCCTTCGGGTAGTGAAAAGCGGGATATCAAATCCAAACTCCTCCCCTTCTTCCTCTTCTTCTTCTTCTTCTTCTTCTTCTTCTTCTTCTTCTTCTTCTTCTTTAGCTTTTCCCTCTCCTCTTAGTCTCTGTTCCCTGGGATTATATTCTATGTGCACTCTTGGTTTTATTGATTTTTGCAAAGCACACACACTTATCTGAAGAAGTGTGCATGCACACGAAAGCTCATACCAAGAACAAACTTAGTTGGTCTCTAAGGTGCTACTGGAAAGAATTTTTTATTTTATTTTGTTTTGACTATGGCAGACCAACACGGCTACCCACCTGTAACACATATCGTGATTCACGATATATTACCAGGTCAAAATTATGAAATTGATATCACGATATGCGCTTCAAAATGGTTTTGGATGATATATCAGTATATCGTCCAGCCCTAGTCATAACCTGTGCTAAGAATGCCGCGTGACTCTTTTCTCATTTTAAAAATATAGGCAGGTGTCTTAGCCCTGGCCAGATCATTGGTCTGTCTAGCCCAGTATTCTCTGTTCTGGCTTACAACAGTTCTCCTTGGTTACAGGTATTGATTTTGAGATCCTTTTAACTGGAAATGCTGGGGATTGTGCTATACCACTGAATGATGGCCCTTCTCTGTACTGCCCCTAATTATGTATTTGCACAATATGTTGCTCAGTGATTGAATCTTTCTCCCTTGGCTGCCCACTCCTTATGAATCAGATGAGTTTGCACTGGTCATCTGGATATTTGAACTGCCTGTAGTGAGGATACTTCCTGACAGCAGCCTAACTTTGTAGGCGTCAACCAGACTGTCAGCTTTGAAAGCTGTAACTGCTTCTTCCTCCCTTGAAGGAAGTCTTTTTCACCTTTTGATCTCGATGCCAAAATGTGAACAGAATTTATCTATTTTGGTCCCATGTTTTATGCAAAAATCTACAGCAACATTTACGGCAAGGAAAATATGACATATGCCTCTAGCAGCCAGCTGCTTAAGTTCTTTGCATCTTGCTGTTTAGAAAGTCAATTTATTTTTGCACAACTTATACACTCATATAAATAAATTTGAAACTATTGCAAAATGAGACACAGTAATCAGTTCAAACTCAGCAGTTGGCAGCTATTAATTGCCATTTACACACATTTAAATGCAAGACTTGTGATTGCTTTGATTCATAAAATGTTGAAGATGGGGATTTAAAAAAATCCTTCACTTATTTGGAAGTAGAGAATTATATTCATGTTGGTTTTCTTTAAAGAAGGCTAATTGCTAACATTCAGTAGGTCAAAGAGTAGTGTGGTCATAAATATAAGGTGATCAGTGTCTTTCTGCTCTTATGAGTTGCACAAAATGCAAGTTTGATCAAAATGGTGATGTGATACTGTATTTTGAAACAACTATTTATGAGAAAAAATGTTTTGCAGATGACTTCTCTAAATCCTGTACATACTAATTATACATGGTACCATGAAGAATTAGGACTCTGGCCAAAGTATTGTCAGCTGTCTAACTGTTGACCCAGGAATTTGCAGAACAGATGATGAGCTATGAATTAACTGCATGCTCAGCCTCCCCATTACGCCTTGGCCCTCTCCCATAGTTGCCTTCAACATGTCCCAGCTCAGTGTGGTTCAGGTCCCACTGCTACCACCTTCTAGTCCATGGCCAGCAGTGTTGCCTCTGCTGCATTATGGAAAGCACCCACCTGTGCTAAGCCCACCTCACTTGCTTTCCCCCTCCCCAATTGACTCCTGCATTAGCTGTCAGTATTACCACTGGGACCATAACCAACAATGAGAGACCAACTGACCCCAGGCACTAGCCCAACATGAAAGAGGTACCTGCTTTTTTTCTTCTTCTCTCCCTTGACCAGCATCCTGGGGTTAGATGGTTTCATTGCTCCCTTTTCAGTCCTGCTGGGATCTGCTTCCCCAGCCTCTTCCCTGGACATAGCACGGTGGCAAAGCAGACCCTGTCAAACACAATACTGGGTATGTGTTTTGTTTCCACAGAGTGGGAAGTGGGAAGTGACGTAGACAGGATATTTTGTCTTACTGTTTCTCCTACTTAAAAATTAGGATTGTACCATCTTCTCATCAGCTGGTTGTTATGCTGTCACATGATTGGGGCTTTCCACCTGTCAAATGCATGGCTTTGTGAGTCTCCTGCCCCCTCTTCTTTTAAGCTCTCAGCCTCAGAATTTCATTTCTTATTTATTTATTTCATTAAACACCACTGGATTGTAGCCTCCCTCAAACAGTTTTGGGGAAAAACCCATAAAACAAGAAAAGAATCAAAAGGAAAAAATTACAACAATAATTCAAGACTTTCAAAAAGTTAAGATAACAATAAACCAAAAATTAGATCAAAATAGAATTTACCTGAAAAACTACCTTCCACTCCATTGCTTGATAAAGGCATTATGATCAGCAAATGGAAACTGGTTAGTTTTGCCATGACCTGATGATTATCGGCCTGTGGTAACACCACAATTTGATTTTTCACTGATGACACTAGTGTTGTGGAATATTGAGAAGCCCCATCAGTATTGGCATTCCGACAATGGACATTTTGAAAATTCCTCCGGCTCCTGAAGTCACATGTATTTAGGTGGCCATTCCCCTGAACTTGAATTTCTGATCTTACTGTTTTAACTATTTTTAAAACTGTTTTGATAGTGGTGAATTTTAATTGACTTATTTGTTGTGGATTTTAATTAAGACTATTTTAATGCTCTGATAAGTTGTTTTTGTGAATTTTAATTTTTGCATGAACATTATAATTGATCTTATACAGTAGTTGTAAACTGCTTGCACCCACAAATGCCACCCAGTCAAGTTAAGCAGGGGCTTTGTAAATCTGCAAGGTTATGTGACATTTTTATGATGGACATTATGGTAGAGTAGTGGAGGAGGCCTAGTTCCTAGGCAATGCCTTGTTCCAGTACTGAATACAATAATTTCAAAATTCAGGTAGGTAGACGTGTTGGTCTGATGCAGTCAAAATATACTGTATATTCTGGCGTATAAGACTACTTTTTAATCCAGGGAAATGTTCTCAAAAGTCGGGGGTCGTCTTATACGCCGGGTGGAGAATCTGCGGTCGAGTATATCTCAAACTCTATATTTTAACTGGAAAAGTTGGGGGTCGTCTTATACGCCCAGTCATCTTATACGCCAGAAAATACGGTATATAAAAAATTGTCCAGTAGCACCTTAGAGACCAACTAAGTTTGTTCTTGGTATAAGCTTTCATCTGAAGAAGTGTGCATGCACACCAAAACTTATACCAAGAACAAACTTAGTTGGTCTCTAAGGTGCTACTGGACAATTTATTATTATTATTTTTATATATTTCAGTAATTTCACAGTGATGCTTACAATATCCAGAAACAGCTATCCAGAATGTGACTGTCTTATAGTTCTAATGCATTTTTATTGCCTAATTTCAATTAGGTATTGTTGGGTTTTCATTACTGGAACCTTAAAAATGTGAGTGGCTTATAAATGCTGACAAGACTTTTAACTAGGAGGCGTCACTGTTAAAAAATAATAATGATTGAGCATGTTGGCTATAAATAGATGAGACATTTTACTCATTTACCACTGAAAGTCATTTAATAATTCCACGCTGAGTCCCCTTTCAACAAATTTAATGAAAACCAGCATGATATTGTGGCAGCTTCTATTGGATTTTTCTGCCATTTTCGTATGCTCCGTGGTGTGAGTGATTAAAATAGCATCTAATAAACTAGTATTAAAGGCCCTCCATCTTCCATGTGTCTCACAAACTGACATAGACCTTTATAGACTTTTCCTCCTCCTCTCCTGAAGGGTGCCCTTGTGTTTTTTTTCATTACCTGGGAAGTAAAAATGGTTAAACAGGAGTTTTAGGGCACTCTTCCCTCCTCATTCCAAGAACCAGTGTGAAGCTATTTTGAGGCAATCCTAGCAGGAAGTAATGAGCTGATTTTCAGCCTACTGTGCAACTTTATTAATCTGAAGAGACCATTCTGAAATCCACTTGATGAGCTCTGGAGTAACAGAGCCCCGTGGCCATGCCATTATTTATTGGTCTTCTTGGATGCTTTAAGCTATGAAATGCCACTTTCACTTCTTAGATATGCTTTTACTGTTTTGCTTTCATCCTTTTATGTCTTATAGAGATATTAATAAGGTTGCATTGCACCCAGGATAAAAGGCGAAAGATTTGCTTTCACTTCTTGAATATATCTTTTCCGGCATTTGGAGATATCATAGCTACATCAAAAGCATTGATTGAATATGAAACAGCTTTACATTGAGTTGCTTACAAAAGTTGTGTCCAATATGTCTACATAACCATCCCACAAATGCAAGAATTTATGTTTGCGCTATGGGACTTCCCTCCTCCCCCCTGCCCCCACATCCATGCACACTGCACCTTCACTAAAACTGGGAACCCCCAGAGCATTTTTAGGGGATGTGGGAGGAGGAGAGGGGGAGAAGCCCTGTTGTGCTATAAATCTTTATGCTTTATGCTACTTAGCCTTGCATTGGATACAAACCAAAATCACTACATCCTGTTTTTTAAAAATTGTTTCCACTTTTCCAACCTAGTGCCCTCCAGATGATGTTGGACTACAACTTCCATTAGCTCTGTATAGGCAGTCTATGCATAGTGTTGCAGCCAGAGAAGAAACTCAATCCATCAAGGGCTCTCTCCTTTACAAAAATGCTTTATCCCATATGAAAGCTGACAATACTATGCCAGTAGATGTTTCAGCTTCATCAAGTATTTTTCCCTTTTAGCAGATGGGACTGT
This sequence comes from Lacerta agilis, assembly GCF_009819535.1. NCBI lineage: Eukaryota > Metazoa > Chordata > Lepidosauria > Squamata > Lacertidae > Lacerta > Lacerta agilis. The sequence goes on from NC_046320.1 coordinate 54,995,017, forward strand.
ACTGTGCATCCTTAGAGAGTTATACCTCAATAGAGATGTCCTTTGGGTGAAATAAATGCTAACTTGTCCATTAATAAGCCGTTGATCCCGCAGTTGTTTATATTGATAGATGTGTTGCACCGGCCTCTGATTGCTGATTTAGGCAGCCCTGGCTGTCATCAGGGGAAATCCCTGGTTTGTTCCAGATTTTAGGCAACATAAATCAAATCAGTCAGATGTCATTAAATGCCCACAACACAAATAAGTTTTAACTGTAGGTGACAATAAATGGTTCTACAGAGACGGCTGTTATATATTCCAAGGAGTTGTCACCTGACAGCTTTTACTACTTGTGCCTTGGTTTTTGATAAACGATTCAGCCTTGATAAAAACTAATTTTCAGATACTTCATGACAGGGCTCTGCCCAGCATCTTCCCCAGCAGCAGCTCTCAGCTAGCTCAGTCATGCGAGCTCAGTAGCAGAACGCTGCTGTTAAAATATATGTGGCTGTCTGTATGCTGCAGCCTTTGATGAGTTCTTCTGTGGATAGGAAAGTGACTCATCTGAGGACTTGGGGCAGCTGATGGAAGGATCCCAAGTGCTCCCTGCAACAAGAGCTAAAGAGTAACACAGAAGTGGTAGACTCTTGTAATGCACAATCCTAGAATTCATCCCCGCAAAAGTATCTCAACTTGGAGGAAAGACATATTGTGTATGAATGTAAGACTGGATTGAAGGAAGGAGAGGTCAGGTCCTATGTAACTACCTAATCTGGAAAACAAGTCTGCCCAGCTTGTAATGCTTGAGTGTGAATACAATGCTTTTTAATTATGAATACAATACTTTTTAACCTTTGCAATTAAAACATTTTCATCTTGGATTCAAACATCAAGAGCTTTCTATCAGGTAATGCTGATTTGCCAGCTGTGATCCTATCTAGAAAGGACAGCCCTTGCCTTTGTGACTCTATTGCAGGGGTGGATAAACTTCTTTTGTTCAAGGGCCATGTTAACTCTTGGCCAGCCTGCCACAGGCTGCAAGCAAATGGGGAATGTGGCCAAAAGTGAGTTTGGTCACCCCACACTTTCCTGTGCACACACACACAGAGGCACACAATCTGCCTCCCCACAGCTGATCCATGTCCATGCTGTTGGGGATAAGATGGTCAGAGCATATGATACTAAATGGATTGCACTGGCTCTCATTTCCAGACCTAATTTAGTAAGTAGCTGGTGTTAACCTATAAAACAGAGATGAGGGACCTGTGGCCCTCCACATGTAGTGGGACTCCAGCTCCCATCAGTCCTACTCAAGATAGCCAGTGGTCAAGGATGAAGGGGGGTTGGACTCCAGTAACATTTGGAGGGACAGAGATCCCCCATTCCACTATAGAGCTAATAAATGGTTTGGAACTAGGTTATCCAAAGGTTTGCCTTCACCTGCACCAGCCTGGGTGTACTTTAAGATAAGCCTCAGCGACTTTTCTCAAATGCTTGCTGGTATGGTCTGTTAGGTTGTTGTTAGAAAAACCCTGGGGCCTAATTTGAACAGTAGAATGTCTGGCATCTGCTGGGCGGGGCTTTTGTGTTCTGCTCCGGAATTGGCCCCTCCCTTCATGTGTTCAGTTAAATTCAGTTTGAGAGACCAACTGTCAATCTTGCCTCATGACGTTTTAGTTTTTGTCGGGCAGTACGTTATTGTGTTACAATTTGCTTTTATCATTAAAGCTTTGTTTGACATGTACGTGAGCCACTTACTTTGCTGAAAGAAAAGAAACTCTGCTGAAGAATAGTGGAATGTCCTAAACTTGGGTGAGTGAGGGGATATTGCCAGTCTGACAGGAGGATCGATTTTTTTAATCACCCTACCCTCCACAACAGTTGTTAGGTATAATTAAGAGGGCCCTTATAAGCGTGACCCCACGATTGTGTGTAGATGGCAGCTTCTTTTCCAGCTTTTAAACAGGCACTGGAGATTCAATGTTAGTCTTACTCAGAGTAGACCCACTGAAGTTAATTGAAGTGGCTAACTTAGGTCTTCTCTGAGTAGCACTTAAATTAGTTTATGTTTTGTGTATTTTAACATTTAATAGAAGCTGCTTTAGGAAGGCAGTACCCCAAAAAAGAAGGTAAATAAACACACATTTGAAGCATAGGTTAAAAATAGAATAGGTTTTTATATTTTATTGGTTGTATCCTCAGAGTAGGCAAGCCTATTAATTTCACTAGTTGTACTTTGAATACGGCTAGTATTGGATATAACCCTTTGTGAGCATTTTTGCAAAGTTTTCAGCACCCAGATAATTTGCTTACCCAGCTGGAACTTCAGCCTAATGTGGATTCTGTTGTCCTCTGGCAGAGCAAAATATTAAAGGAAGATACTCATTTATTTTAAAAAAAGACAAGATCATTTGATATAGTTACCTTTTGCTTTCATGACTCTGGAAGTCATGGCCTAGAGAGAATATTGTTAAAGTTCTTCTGCAGTAATTACATTCCGAAAGTTACCTCTGTGGATTTATTTTCTTTTTACCGGGAGAGACAGTTTTAGGAAAATCAGAACAATACTTAATTTCTTTCCTGGTGCTGTTTCATTAGAATTTGTCCTAATTGCAAGTGAAGGCTCCCTGAGCATCAGTGTCCGTCGTAGTCCTGTGTTGCTCAGCCACGGGAGAGGCCCGCCAACCAGCCGGGTCTCAGGGAGGTACTTGCCTGGAAGCAGAATCCACATGCAACGTACAGTCCAGTCTTAAGATCAGGAGTATCTCAGTTCACGTAGTCAGACGGTCCATGGGTCCTGAGAAGCAAGAAGCAGCAAGGTCTGGCCAGGAACGACAAATGTGTTTTATTTACAGCAACTGACTGAGGCTGGAAACCCTGCTTAAGAAAACTGGAGCCAGCTGGTTCACATCAGGAGCAAGAAGGCTGATCAGTAGCAGGTAGAGTCACTGCCTTCTGTTCCTTCAGGTTGCTGCTTGGCAGGTGAAACTGATTCCTGGCCCATGACAGTGTCCTTTCCTTCCCCATAAAATATCACAAATTATTTTTATGTCTCCCGTAAGTTTGGGTATTGCATTACTTCGGCTTTTCCTTATAGAAGAGAGGTAAAGACCTGGTGCATGAATAGATCTTACTACCTTCATTCTCTGGAGACTCTCCAAATTTGCTGTGGCATAAGGGGATGCAGCCAGAAAGGAAACCTTTTACATGTGGAGAAGTATTTTGTCCATTGGCCTCTCTTGGATCCTGAACATGACTTTCAAAATGCAAGGCAGGTTTCAATAAAATAAAATAGCACACACAGTTAAGTACTAGTCTTGTTAATACCTCTCAGTCAAGTTTTCGTTGAAGGAATACCAACTTGCTCACATGCATGACTGAATGCAAAGTTGGCAGCTGAGTTCTCCACTTCCCATATTATTGGTGTGCTTCTTGTTGTTGTTTAGCTGTTCAGTCGTGCCCGACTCTTCATGGCCCCATGGACCAGAACAAGCTAGGCACACCTGTCTTCCACTGCCTCCCGCAGTTTGGTCAAACTCATGTTGGTAGCTTCGAGAACACTGTCCAACCATCTTGTCCTCTGTCGTCCCCTTCTCCTTGTGCCCTCCATCTTTCCCAACATCAGGGTCTTTTCCAGGGAGTCTTCTCTTCTCATGAGGTGGCCAAAGTATTAGAGCCTCAGCTTTAGGATTTGTCCTTCCAGTGAGCACTCAGGGCCGATTTCTTAAGAATGGATAGGTTTGATCTTCTTGCAGTCCATGGGACTTTCAAGAATCTCATCCAGCACCATAATTCAAAAGCATCAATTCTTCTGCGATCAGCCTTCTTTATGGTCCAGCTCTCACTTCTGTTCATCACTACTGGGAAAACCATAGCTTTAACTATATGGACCTTTGTCGGCAAGGTGATGTCTCTGCTTTTTAAGATGCTGTCTAGGTTTGTCATTGCTTTTCTCCCAAGAAGCAGGTGTCTTTTAATTTCGTGACTGCTGTCACCATCTGCAGTGATCATGGAGCCCAAGAAAGTAAAATCTCTCACTGCCTCCATTTCTTCCCCTTCTATTTGCCAGGGGGTGATGGGACCAGTGGCCATGATCTTAGTTTTTTTGATGTTGAGCTTCAGACCATATTTTGCGTTCCCCTCTTTCACCCTCATTAAAAGGTTATTTAATCCTCCTCACTTTCTACTATCAAAGTTGTGTCATCTGCATATCTGTGGTTGTTAATATTTCTTCCGGCAATCTTAATTCTGGCTTGGGATTCATCCAGTCCAGCCTTTTGCATATAAGTTAAATAAGCAGGGAGACAATATACAGCCTTCTCAATTTTGAACCAATCAGTTGTTCCATATCCAGTTCTAACTGTAGCTTCTTGTCCCACATAGAGATTTCTCAGGAGACAGATGAGGTTATCAGACACTCCCATTTCTTTTAAGAACTTGCCATAGTTTGCTGTGCTTAGTGACTTCAATATTTGAGAGGAGCATAAAAATTCTGTGGTTCTCATTTTATACTAATACATAAAACAAGGTTGTGCACCTTTTTATATTACAAATATAAAGTGCAGTAAGATGTCCACGAGGAGCTAGATACCTTTTCCTAGGGGAGGTAGATACCACTTCTTTTTTGATCCTAGTTCAGTTCTTTGTCTAGGAAGATAACACAACCTGCCAGTAAAGTGGACATATTTGTGCATCTGTCACTTGCCAGCTGTCAGGGATAGGCAGGGGGGGGGGGGTGGTCCAGGGGAAGGAGCCAGTAATTTTGGGGGTTCTGTGCCACGCATGTGGCAGGAGGAGGAGGGTGGGGAGTCAGATGGAGGAAAAGTTACAGGAAGGCACAGAGGTCGAAGAGAGAATCCTAGAGAGTGTCCGGTCATTTTGAATCTACTCCGTTGCCTCCCCCACTGTCTCCAAGAATGAGGAGGGGCTTAAAGGGATAGGACCTGCTGGAGCTGACACACCGGAAAAATAGCTGGTTGCTTGTATGCATCAGTTGAGGGGGTTTAAATGTGCTGATGGAGGCATGGTTGTGTTGTTGCTCCAGCTGTTTGAGTCACAGCACAGGTTTGGAGCAGATGCCTAGGTAGCTGTTTAGCAGGAGCCAATAAATAATTAAACTTCCAATCGTGCGTCCTCATTGTGGGGCCGAGGGTACTTGGGACACTGTGTTGACTTGACACGTCAGCACAGCATATAGAATTCCTTCTGTGGAAATAAAATTTATTAAATGTGTTAATATGAATGGAAGTCAAGAACTCTGTAGCTGTTGATATGAGACTAAGAACAGTACTGTATGTAATTGGATTAATCAAGATTTCGGAAACAGGAATAAATAAGAACTTTGCACCCTGAAACCCAGCACATGGGAAGTCACGCAAATTGAACAATTGACTTTATAACTGATATATATTTGGATGTGAATTGTAATTTGACATTGATAAAATGTGGCTGTTATTGGACTTCAGTATTGAATTTTAATAAAAATAACAACAAAAAAGACTTGACATTTCAGCAGAGGATCAGGGCTCATAATTATTTTTGTGTATGATTACCTCCTTAAGGACTGTAAAACATGCTGTGTGACCCACTCTAGAGTCTAGCTGTGGTGTCCAGCAAATGTTTTATTTTTATAATACTAGGGGATATGAAGTATTTTTCCTTGTTTTTGAAGTACTCACAATAGCAAGTTACAAAAGTTGTATAACAGACCAACTTTCAAAACATATAGTACGTAGGTGTATCATTTTCATTTATATTTGTAAAACTGAAGTAGATGGACTAGTACTCTAAAGTGCTCAATAATTTTGTTTTTGAATACAGAGGCATGTGTGTGTTTAATATATTAAAAAAATAAGACTGCCATTCCTAAATTTGGATGTAAGCAACCTTGACTGTAAAATTTCAAAACTTGATGATAATAATATTTAATAATAAAATTATCATCAGAATTTTATATTTACTTTTGATATATGAAGCTGTAGATTCACAATGACTGTGATCCAGACATTTAAAAATTATTCAATGAATAATGCAAAACACAATTTAGTGTAATCCTATAAAGTATATGAAAAAATTAAAAATAACTTCTGATCATGACAGTTCTTCAATAGTATTAATGAATGATAGACTCCTTTATAAAGTGTCTCATCTTTTTATGTCTGATATAGATATTAGTAAGATTACATTGCAGCCAGAATAAAATTGAATTACAATTACATGTCAGTCTTTGTGCATTTCAGTATCTGAAACAGAGTTTAAAACCTACAAGGAGTATGATTGGATTTTTAAAGAACTGTATGGGAGATTTTTTTAAACATTTTAATACAAAGCACTTGTCATCTGAACAGTTAGCTGGTCTCAGATGCACATCTGACTTGAAATATGCCAAGTTCCTGGATGTTGGTGAAGTATCATTTCTGTATGGTTATGTGAAATATAAGGTGATATGAGACTTGGGACCTATGAAAGTGGGGATGTGATGATGGAAATAGTTAGTATTAACCCAAAGCAAGGTTCCTAGTTGCTCAGACCAGAGAGTAAGCCTGATCTATAACTTTTTACAAGGGCTATGAAATATCACCTGACCTTCTCCAGCCTACTTGTGCAAGAAGGCTTGTGTGGTTGATGTGGCTGACTCCCCTGTACTCAGAGCCATAGCTAGGTGATCTTGCGCCCCTGGCAGAACTGTCCAGATTGCACACCCTAGACATGGACAAATTGGTTCTTCTTTCTGCCTCTCCTCCAACCCCACCCCCTTGAACCCAATCAATTCCTCACGCACTTCAGCTTGTAATGAATTCTTTTTTGTAATGAATTCTGATTGAAGGAGGCCAAAACAGAAATAGGATACCAAGATGGGGAAGGCTGACCTAGATAGGCGTCTCCCCACTTACACGCGGGTTATGTTCTGGGCCCCTGCGTGCATAAGTGAAGTCACATAAAATGGGGAGCACCCCACTTTAATAGGGAAGAGGGCATGGGAGCCAACTCTTTGGGGCCAAGGTTCCCCTAAAATATTTGAGGAGGCCGTGCCCCCCCGTTAATGGGCATTGCCATTCAGATAGTGTCCGTGCGCTCCATCTTGATTATACAGGGGGTTGCTTACCTGCTCCCCCATATATTTTATTCAAGTTGGCACCCTTGAAGGAGGGTGTGCAAGAGGAGAGAGAGAGAGAAGTGACTCCGGAGTAGGCAGGCTTTGAAGTTGGCGACTCTCCCCCCGGGCATGTGCAGTGAGGTGGACCTTCCCACCCCGACCCCAAGTGAGGTCCAGGAGAAGCAGAGCCTGTGGCTCATGGCCAAATGGGATGGGGCGCTGGGGCACGCGCAGGTTCCCACGCCAGGCTGCCCAGCCAGCCCAGCCGTGGCGCCTGGCTGCCAGGAGTGCCAAGGGGCGAGGGGTGCAGCCAGGAGCAGCTGCTGCCCAGCACCATGCCTGAGCTGTGGGCAGGGAGCGCTGGCTGGACAGGGTGCCTGGCGGAGGGTCTCGGCAGCTGATTTTGCGACCCCCCCCTTGCCTGTGCCTCTGGTGGGGGCCCACCTCACCACCCCCTAGCTACAGCCCTGCCTGTACTTCTTTACTTTGGCCAAAACTGGTGGGAGGTGCACAGCTTAAATCTCTACCTTTTACCCTTTAGATCAGTTCAGGTTGTCCTAACAGCTGGTTGGAAATGAGCCATTGTCAAAGACTGTGACCTACAATCCAAAGTACAGTATTCAGACTAAGCATCATAGGGAAAGGGGAAATGAAGAGGGAGGGAGACAGAAAGCTATAGTCACACCCTGACTTTAGGTTGCAAACAACAGCAAATGATGGCCTTTGGGCAGCCAAGAAGAATTTTGACTCTGAGAATAAATGAACGTATTTGCAATTTTCCAGTAAAGTGTCGTTCATTTCAGAGTCAAAACAAAACGAACAGGGATTTTGTGTTCCGGCCTCTGTTTTTGGGCTCCTTAAATAGTAGAAGTGAGCTTGTGGAATGCTTCGCTGCAATCCAAGATGAAGGCCGCTGGTCTCACCTGGCAATCTCATGTGGGAGAAAATTCCTTTAATATTCCAATTATGTTGATTAATTAAAGCTTCCAAATGAAGCTAAACTTGTTCATTAAACATCCCTAAGGTGTATAGAAAAAATATTCACACTGCTGTAATAGAGTGGCTCTCACATAATGCCCCAGTGTGCTTCCATAAATCAGGAAAACAGCTGTCCAAATAATGTCAATTGTCAGTAAAAAGCTGAAGTAGAATGGGCCCACAAATACAGCGACAGAAAATTGGGGGATGGATAAGTGAAAGGGACAAAAGAGCAGCAAAGCAAAGCAAGAAGCAAAACTTGGACCCCTTTTGACTAGCAGGTGTTCTCTTTTTTTCCTTGTTGTTTATCACAATGTGATAACAAGAAGGGGGTGGAATGAAAGCTGCATAATCTTCGGATGCTTTTTTAGTCACTGGATAAGGTACTCCAGAGAAGTGAACATGAAAAACATGAACATGAAAAATTGTGTGCAATGCTGTCTCTTCAATTTTGGTTCCCATTGTGCTGTCCACAGTTTCCATTTTGCCCATAATTCCCCATTCTTAATGTTCTTGAAGTCCTTGAGCTGAAGCTTATGTAACTGAGCACAGGATTATAGATCAAATTTATATTCAAGTAGGAGATCTGACATCGAGGAAATCGAGGTGTGACTGAGAAGATTAATTGACAGGTTGCATTTGCGTCTTTGGTTGCCCTGTTTGATGGAAGGGAAGTTATATAATCAAGCTCTTAGAAAATGGGCTCTCGGAAAATGTTAAAACTATGCTACATAGAATCTTTACACATATGACTTGTTTCTGGCTTCTTGTTTACATTCTGTAAGACAGGGTAGCTAACCATTTTTGGCCTGTTGTCTGCATTCTAGTTATGCAACGCTCTAAGGCAGTGGTGGCGAACCTATGACACGTGTACCAGACTTGGCACGCAGAGCCCTCACTGCTGGCATGCGCACCATCTTGTCCCCCCCCCCCCCATTTGTTCTCCCGCTCCCCCTCACGCTACAGCTTGCCTCCGCTGTTAAAACCTGGAACCATTTTTTTTTGCCGGTAGCCAGAGATTGTGTTCTGCGACTGGTCTGTTTTTCAGTTTGCTGTGTCAGTGGCTGTTTCTGATTGGGTGTAACAGCGTTTGTTTGTTAACCCTTTCTGTGCTGGGTTTTTTTTTTTGGCGCTTTGGCAGACGATGATGTTGGTGCTGCGTGTTGGTTGCAGCGAAGGTATTATTCATCATTTATTTCTGTTCTCTCTCCCCTCCAAAAAGCTCAGCAGCTTTGAGGTGTTTCCCCCCCAAAAAGCAAAGCAACTTTTGCAACCCCCCCAAAAAAGCTCCAAAACTTTGGTCAGCACCTCCCCCCAAAAAGCTCAACAACTCTGGGCACTTTGCGGTAAATAAGTGGGTTTGGGTTTGCAGTTTGGGCACTCGATTTCTAAAAGGTTTCGCCACCACTGCTCTAAGGTGCTCTATCATGCCCCATACCTAAATCCACATGTGCAGACTACAAACCCACATGCAGATCCAGTGCTGGATCCTCCTCCACTTTCCAGATGGGTGATGGATGGAAAGGTTTAAATCTCTCCTCTGCTTAGGGCTGGGTTTGGGATAAAGATGTGGAGAGCTCCCTCCCCTCCCCTGATGATTAATCTCATGAGCATGGGGAGGGAGAAATTTGTATCCCACCCCTGCCACTGGCTTGAGTGTCAAAATTGAGATACAGGTTGATCGCTCCTCCTGCAAAAGCTGTACACCAGTGAGATCCATCTTCCTTCCTTCCCATGGTGAGGCTCATGCAGCCATCATGTTACGAGAGGATGATAATGACAGGAGTTAGGGCAACCTGTCTGGAAAGCTGCTATGGCCTCTGGTTGGTCCACATCCACTATTTGGTATCAAATGACCTAAAGTAGTAGTGGGGTCCACCAAATGTGTTGACCTTACATCATCCTTGATCATTGGTAATGCTGCCTGGGCTCTTGAAAGGCGGAGCCCAACAATATCTGAAGGTCCCTTATCTAAGCAAAGCCTAGTTTGCTAATTTACAGCTTTTTAACGGTAGATTATTTCTTTGTTGACTACGGGGATCATCATGTGAAGTGTCCAGGATATTGGTCTGAGCTTTTAACATATTTTCTCCCAAGCCCATCTTTTCTCCTTTTATTATGTCACATCAGTGATTATGTTCTGCTGCTCAACAGAAGATCTGAGATTGTGATTTCACAAAGAACAGGACCTTATCAGAATGCAGGCATCTGGAAATAAAAATATAATTATGCATCAGTATCCAAGTAAAAACATTCTCAAAGCAGTGTAAAATGAAACTGAATGGTTGGATGGAATGGTTGGATGGAAGCCTTTGCTGCATTTACAATTTTAAATCCTTTTGCTTGCGACATTTGATACTTAACCAAGAATTATTGTCATCATTATTAATACTAATGTTTCTTTGATGTTGATTAAAAATATTAATATAGCAACTTAGCAGAAAGGGTTTATACATGATGGAAGAGTAAATGTTTTAGCTTAATTGGAAACTATTAAATTTGAAGTAAACAGGTTCATCTTGGATAATAAATTAGCACTCTTCAATTGGAATGAAGCAAGAACTGTTAAGAATTGCTGAATAAGGAAATACATTATCACTTCACACTCAGTATATAAATGTAAATAATCATCTGGCTGCACATTTTTTATAAGCACAATTCCTAATGTTAGATTGAGGCTCTTGCTTGCTGTGCTATTGCATTTGTTACAGAAAGAAATGGGTACTTGCTGGTGTTTGGTGGATTTTTCCTTCCCCCATTGTATTTCATGTATCCACCTTTTTTTGTAGCAATTATGCTAGTTGTATTTAAGACTTTTAAAATGTAGAATGGGCACCATGATCAAGGTTGTACCTAGAAATTCCATTGATGGTGCTAGGTAAATACTTTAATTAATAAAGACAACACACACACACTAGCACCAGAGCACTGAGCTATCATTTTTGGTAGATTTCATAACTGAGTGGTGCTGAGGCTTGGGAAGACTTGGCCTTTGAGAAATTTCTCTTCCAGATCTACCCTTCAGTTACTTCTCAGTAGGTAGACCTGTGGTCTGTCTACAGGTAGACATGGCTTCCAGACAGAAAGAAAATAACCAAAATATATATACAAAAATACAAAGCCAACAAGTTCTGCATTTGAAAATTACTGGAAACACAGAAATCCTAGAACACCTCCTGCCACACACATTAATGTACCCCAGATGGATGGGGTATAAATATTATTATTATTATTATTATTATTATTATTATTATTATTATTAAACCAATAGAGTTAAAACACTAAAGGAAATATCAGTTTGCAGTCAAACAAGACAAATGCAGAGAAAAATCTAAATGAAAAGAGGGCAACTCTCAGTAACCATTTACTAAGAGGGAAAATGCTCCAAGCAAAAAGGACAACTCCAAAATAGAGTTGTACAATTATAAAATTAAGCATTTCATTTTTGTATGTGTAATGTAACGGTGGGTGTTGATTACTGTTTTCATTGTTAACATAAGCAAAAAAGGAAGGAATGTCTTGCTGAAATAAATTTGCCTCACTTAGAGATTCCATGTAATACCCTCATTTTCTGCAGCAACTTACTCATGAAAGCAATATTTCACAGCTTGTGATACTGGTATATCAAGGTGGTGCCACACAGATTGCTCCAGTATTTAGTCATGGCCAACCTGGCCACCACCAGCAGGTGAACAATCAGGTGTTGGTCTTCAGGGTCTGCACCACATATGGAAATATGTATCCAGATTTTTGTTATGCAGCACTGAAGCCCTCAACTATTTCTCTGGCTCCTTGCAGCCCTTAATTAATTAATTTACTGCTGGAGTCACCTTCACAGCCTCTCTGAATTTCCTTAAACATACTCCCAACACACCAGGATAACAATACTGGACTATATTTCAGAGTTGTCATATATAACTCTGACTCATCCTTCCCACCAGCAAAATGACCAAAGCAACACTGAGATACTTAGCAGGGCTTATGTAATTGATGCGCTCTGTCACAGTCTTAATAATAATGGACTTTATCTGCATTGGCATGGTAATTTTTAAAATGTTTATAACCTCGGGCGAGGTGGGGGGAATCCACCCTCCATGAATAAAGCATGGAAATATGTTTTGTTGCCAGCATTTGTTTTTGGATGGACACACTACTGTCTAGTCACAGCGACACTAAATCCTAGATATCTGAATTTTGTTTGGGCAGCAACCACTTCTCTGCCAGGGAAGATCAACATTAAAAAAGCTTTAAAATGAGCCAGGAAGCTTGTGGGTGTGCCACTGTAAACTTTTTTGTGTGTGTAATTAGCTAGAGCAGTTCTCTTAAATATTAAGTCATAGCTGTGACTCGATCCATTGACTAAATCACTGAAGCTAATTTCTCACAAAACAAATGAGCAGATCAGTACCTGCACATTTCGTTTCTTAACTTGAGTTGAAGGAGGGCTGGCATATATAGCAGAAAACACTGTTTCCTAAGAGTGGCAAGAATTATATAATCCCTGTTACTTGCAGTTCGTGTCCTCAATGCTTATTGCTAATTATGCAGTATGAATGTTGCATGTATAACTAGTCTGAAGTATTCAAAAGGCAGTAGATGAGCAATTCGTAGGTAAATTGTTGATAAAAATGCAGAGATGCCTGTAAAATGTGCACGAAGTGCTAATGTGCTTCAACTGCCCTGGGATCTTTGGATAAAGGGCGGTATATAACTCAAATGAATAAATAAAACAAATAACTGATGATTTCTTCAATATTACAGGAAGCTCCACCACCAGGCTCCTATGATGTACAAAAATCATTTGAGAAATCACAGTGTAAAAGTGAATACATGGCTCCCCGAACTGCCACGGCTAAAAGGAAGCATACTTCTTTTCTCAGTGGCTCAATTAGGCACGGTATATGTGAGGCCAAGAAGGATATGCCAGGTAGGTCAATTGCATGCTTTCCACATATTTTTCAAAACTATAACTGCAAAATATTGCAAGAGCAGGGATATTGTGCATATCACTGCTTTTTTAGGCCTTGTGAGATCTCTGTATTACCACTGGTCACTTTGATTTAATAAGGAGGCATCTTTCATCCACACAAGGATTAATCTGAATATTTGTGGTTGTTGTACACTTCTTCAAGTGTCTGCAAACTTATTCTCCATGTCCGGAGAATAAGACTTTCCAGAATGGAATCTTTTGAGCAAAGATGGGAGCTGAAAAAAGGGAGATGAACTGGTGCTTTCTGGCAATTCAGCAGATAACTTTGTCAACTGTTAATGATATGAAAGGTATATGCTACTTTGTAAAGCAAGCTAGCCAAAAATATTAATCGATATTTACTTATTTTGTTACATTTTTATCCCATGTTTTAGCCAAAAGTTGGCTACTGAATATTGAAGCCACATTACAATATAACAATGAAAATTCAATACAGCAGTGAAAATAAAATTCAAGAAAACTCTCAGTATATACAACATTTGAAACCAATGCAAAATTAAGTTGCCAGGTCTACAAAGGAAAATACATTATAGGAAAAAAAATCCTTTAAAGTCAATAGATACAGTGGAAAGTTTGGGCAATGCTGATGTTGCTGAATGGAATTAAATGTTCTGTGTAGTATCTTATTAATCTTGTAAAAGTGTACTCTTAGCTTGACACTCTTCCCTTCACAAATACCTATTATAGTGTGTTACATTTCCCCCCCTAACACAGGCTGTAGTACAATAGCCTTATATTTCTTGATTAAAACCTAATTTGCAGGGACAAACTCAGTACTAGTAAGTCTGTCCTTGTTAATTTCATGTTGGCAGTTTTAGAAAACCATGAAACAATATTTTAAAGATGGTTTAAATCCTGCCTTACATTTGTGGCATATAAAACAAGAGCTCTTGTAATTTGACACATCTTGTCAAGGGCTGGGGTGGGAGGATTGAATCTGAATCTGATTCTAGGCTACCCTCCCTCCCAACAAGTACAGTGGAGATCTTGTGTATGGGAGTGTACACGCAGCTGATGGCGTCTGGATCAGGGCAGATTTATTCTTGGTGCTGTGAGACAACTGCATTACATAAAATTAAGTACGGCAATTGTATCAGCAGATGTTCATTTGTGTTTCATTAAAATTATAGTAGCCTAATACAAAAAAAATCACTTGTGCTAACTTAATGAAAGTATTATCAAATGATGTGGCTCTCATTATAAAGCAATATCTTCTCATAATTAAGTTTTCCTCTACAGTTTTGCAAATGGTTTTATGAGTTACTCCCACATGAAATGGAGAACCAGTTGTTAACACAGGAAGCCGCAATTGGCCAGAATCCAAGCGCTTGTTTGTTCTTATATGGCGGTTTGCGCCAGGGCAATTTTGGATTTCCTTCCCCATGGCAATTCTGTATTGCAAAGCAAAATGCCCTTGGTTTCAGAAGCAGTTTGCTTCGTGGCACAAGGGGCTGCTGATAAAGAAAAGAGTTTCAAGGCACAATCCTGTATGCACCTACTGAGATTAAGTCCCTCTGAATTTAGCATGGTTTACTCCTAGATTCATTGGACAAGAGATACTTGAGCATCATCATTTTTGTTAGCGCTTGGAATGCTCATTCACTCATTAGTTTAAAAAATACAGCCATGAAAAATATGTATTAATGTAAAAGCAGTGGAGGCAATCCTGCATTCAGAATTAGCACAGCTTGCTTCCCTGAACTCATCCATCACTATCTCTTGTACTGTATTTGGTAGGTGATATGAGACTTGTGCGCCACAGACTACTTCTCATGTGTTTGATGTTTAACAAATAATTAGTAATAATGTGAAGCAGTGCACTTCACCATAATTCATTCATTGCGTTAGTTACAAAAGCTACTGTTTGAATCACTGTCCCAAACTCATTATGTTTCTTGGCACATTCTCACAGGAAATTACTTTAGGTAACAAATAGAATTTATCTTCAAAATTAATTGGACAGATCACATAAAGGTAGTTGTGTCCACTTTTTCTATGACTTTGCCCAGTACCTTTTTGTATAAAAGTTATTGTAGTGTGAAAACTAATTATTTCTTCTATTTGCTTGTTGGCTTGTAGTATTACATTCCAAAATAGTTGGAAGTCTTTAAATCAAGACTGAGTTCTCAGGCTGAAAAAGTAAGAGTAAGCAGGTCAAATCCTACAGTCTTTGTGTACTTTCCCCCTTTTTCTTCTCCTTGTTACAGATGTATTCTCAGAAAATGTAGGACCAAAAGCTGGGGGTTTCTGCTATTCATAAAAACATATGGCATAATGAAAGTCATGTTAAGCAAAATTAAGTTGCTCTTAAAATGGAAAATTGTAAACATGGCCAAAGTTCTGAGTTATGGGGTTATTGATTGACACTAATTCTTACTGTGTGGTAGTCATATAATTTAATGTTGTAGTAATATATGCAGATATTGTTTAGATTTAAGCTGTTATCTTACAATTTTCTGTACTCATCTGCAGGTTAAATTAACTAAATCAGACACAGTTCTTGGTTTTCTGCTTCTTCTATGAGTAGTAGAATTATTATGAAAGGCATTAGCACATAGTGACTTAGCATAACTATCTGATAGTAGCTGATATAAAATAATAAAATTGAACTTTTTTTACCATACGCTGTGACTGTAGGCTTACTGAATATATTATATTTATCACCAAACCACAGCATTTTTCTGTTCCATATATTCATTTGAGAAAGAAATT
The DNA here is from genome assembly GCF_009819535.1 of Lacerta agilis. NCBI lineage: Eukaryota > Metazoa > Chordata > Lepidosauria > Squamata > Lacertidae > Lacerta > Lacerta agilis. The sequence goes on from NC_046320.1 coordinate 55,010,772, forward strand.
ATTGAGATACCAACATTTAAATTTGAATGTACCAGCTAGATGTTTTAAAATTTAAATCCAATTAGGGAGCTGCCAGGTTTACTGTAAGGGGGAGAAGGAAATGAAATATGGAGAGTCCAAAGAATCAATGCAACTCACATTTTAATCATAGAAGAAAGATGTCTGACACCCATGGCCTACAAACAAGGTTGTTAGATTTCTTTTCCTTGCCAGACTTTGTTATTGCTTTCATCCAGTCAAGATTCCGTTGTCCCTTATGTCCTCTTAAACTTCCATTGATTACATTTTATTTCAGTGTTGCTTATTTAAACATTATTTCCTATGGAAACATGTAACACATTCTACAGAAAATGTAAAATCAAAACATAAACATAGGAACTGCAGGTTACAATACCTAAATGGCACACAAATTATGTTGCTTCATGACGAAATGTCACAACTTGTGTTTGAGAAGGATCTATATTAATTCTGGGAAAAGGCAGTGCTATTTTTTGAGAAAAAGATGGTGCCAGAACTCACCATGCAACCTCCCTTGTTCTCTTATAATGGCAATGGCACCCACCTAGGAGGTGCCCAAACTGAGTTCCTGTGAGTTCCAGCTGAAAAAAGTCCAGGCAAAGTAGTTTAATTCTCTCTTTTTGTCACTGAAAAAAATGAGTAAATGAGATTACAGCATTGTAATTTAAATATATTTATATCATCAGATTGAAATTAAGTTGTGAATGTGTAGGTAATAACTTTCTGTTGTAGCAGAGAATTTCCAGTTTATAATAAATATATTGTCTCTTATTGCAAATAGAAAACATGAGCATTTCCCAGTGTGCTGGTATAACAGTAGACTTTCAAATAAAGACCAGCCTCTTTCCTTTAATTTCTAAAGAATTTATACCTAGCCTGAAGTGGTAGTAGGAAGTCTGCCATGGGATTTCTTTGAACTTACAGATCAGCCAGTTTATATAGCTGTCTTGAAGTAGCAGTTAAAGTGAGATAGAAACTTGACTTATTGGTAGATTGAGCGAAACTACTATCTAAGCCTGCTGTAGCTGCATTCATTCAGGGAGGCTGCAATTAACCCTGTGCTGAATAGCATTGTCTTCTGAAAAACAAGTTGGTATTGTGAGGATCCTTTCAGATCTCATCTGACCTATGGCAGCTACATTTTTTAAAAATCCCAAGAAACATTGTTGAGATACAAAATGCAGTCAGGATTCTTCTGGTAGGGAATTTGGTAGTGAACAGGCCAGAGCTAGAGTCCTACCTAGAGTAAGGTTACCAGATTTTTTTCACTGAATCTGGGGACACTTTTCAACTTCAATGGATTTTGTCAGGGAGCTGATTTGTAAATCCAGGGACTGCCCCCGGGAATTGGGGACATCTGGTAACCTTAATCCCTGTGGCATCCTTTCCCTGCATGCCCCACTCTCTCCTGCAATCCCACCCCCTAGGACAATTGATGTAGATGGCCCTATTAATCTAGCATTGCCCACCTGTCCCTCTCTGTCTCAAAACAAAACCCTTTGCATGGTTACCATGAATTTATGGAGAAATTTATGGGTAAAGCAAGTTAACAGTAAGTTCAGCAAGTGTATGGAACAGTGCCCTAATTCGAGATAGATAAAATTTGAGTAAGTATATATGAACATTTTATTGGACTTTTCTTTCTAGTTTGAAAGGTGAATGGAAGTAGTGTTGGTCTTACACAGGCTCCCTCAAACTCGGCCCTCCAGATGTTTGAGACTACAGTTCCCATCATCCCTGACCACTGGTCCTGCTAGCTAGGGATCATGGGAGTTGTAGGCCAAAACATCTGGAGGGCCAAGTTTGAGGAAGCCTGGTCTTACATGACCTTGTTTTGTTATTTTGTGCTGTGATGTAGGACTTTGTGAACTTACTAATTTATATTTTGCAAAGGTTGATTGGAGCACTGTGTGCAAGTATCTGTTGCATTTGTAGTACTGTACAGTTCTTTAAAAAGAATGCGCTTTAGGTTTCCCCCCCCCTTTCAAATTAAACGTAATGAGGCACATCAGCTATTAAAAGGATACTCTCCAGCTCCAGTGAGTTAAAAAATTAGCTGTTCTCTCAACATATTGCAAGGTGCATATAAAAACAGGCTAGTTTAGGAGAGCATATTAAAATCAGCCAGAGAGAAAAGCTTTGTTTTCCTTCACTTACTTGCTGTTGAGAGTTTGAAAGGTTCTATTACTGAAATGCTGGGAAGAAGGGTATAATTAAATTTGGGTTGGTACATAACATAAGAAGCTTCAGGCAAGTAAACTTCTGTCATCTGTGTTCTGCAGGCTGCGCCCTAATTCTGATATTATTAGTTCTCAAGCATCAGCTTCCTGGAGCAAAGTTTTTCACTGAGATTGCCTCCAACGTAATGGACTGGCTTTCATAAAAGGGTTTTCATCCCCTAGCATTTTAGAAGGGATACAAAAACATATTTGCAAATATAAATAATAATGATAATAATTTTGAACAGTCTTAGGATCAAGGCCAACACAGCAACTGCAGCAGCAAAAGTAAAGGCATTCGATTTGGGCTTGTAGCTATGGCTTCTGCTTTAGGTTTTTTAAAAAATCAATTTGTTGTCTCTTAATTAATTAACTTGTTGCTGTGCTTACAATTGATCCTGAGATGTAGAAAGGCAGGATGCAAATGTTGCAAATAATGTAATAAAAACAATATATTTAGTATGTTCCAATAGTGTTATTGAGATCTACCTACCAAGAAAAGGAATGATTCACTGTGTATTTAAATTCTAGCCCAGCCACACCTTATAGATAGATCAGTGGTTTGTTATAGTGTGTCAAGGGAAACCCTGGGATTCCCCATAAACTGAGTGTTGGTGGATAAGCTCCCTTGAAAAAACACAGCTGTCCATTAGCATCACTAATGTGATACTAATGCAGAATGTGCAGCTACAGACAACATTAGGCAAGGTCTAGGGCACACTCAGTGGAGATCTAACAGGTCAGCACTCTGTGACCTGGTTCACAAGTATGTTGGACTAGAAAAGTTTATCAGCCACATATCGATTTCTGTCCTCCTTTTTCTACACTTTCATCCTTGCACGTTCAGTTTCAGCACTTTTATCTTGTTAAACCATAGCTTCCCTTGCTGTCCTGGGCACTGCAATTAATTGCTGCTTATAAACCAGGATATAAAACCAGGATCTGGTGCCATCCTACAGTACAATTCTGTGGCATGTTTACTCAGAAGTTATACCTCATTTCACTTCTATAGGACTTAGTCCCAGGAATAGCACAGCTGACTTAGTCACTAAACCACAGCAGCTGTGGTTTGTATGGAACTACTTTTCTTTATCATTCACCTTTGAAACTTATTGTTAATGTAGGAGAGTTTACGTTCAGTTATGTTACAGGAGAAACTGAGTCATTGATTTTCATCTACGCAAATCTCTGCTTCTGCTCCCTGGTCAACTGGTATTTTGATTGCAGTGATACTGAAATGGGGAAATAGCAGCAGCAGCAGCAGCAGCAGCGAGAATTTCTCTTATTCCTCTTGCATTGCTTTATATGTGAAACAAACACCTTTGTTAGAGCAACAGAGATTATTCCAAACACAGCTGTCTTTTCTGCACATCGAAATAAATGTTAAGAAATTACTATTTCTCAGTGGTGGAGCAACTTCCCTTTGCTGCAGCAGTCTGAGCTAGTAAAAATGATGGAGCGTTGAAATTGAAGGTTAAGAAAATTTATGTACTAATATTGTGCACACAAAATGTTTAGATCCTGCATGCTGTTCTGTTTATTGTAGTGATTTCTTTTTATTGTAAAAATTCTTTTATTCCACTACCTACCCCATTTGGTCATCCCTGTGTCTTGTACTATTTCTCTTTTACTTCCAAGCACCATTTCCCATCAACCTATATGAGAATAGTTGAGGATACTCGTGGAGAAAGTTAGTGCTCTTTGTGAGAAACGACTGAGTGGAATTTGGCCCTAAACCATCCTGTTTTTAACTTGAGCTTCAAGGCTTCTTTTATTTGTTGCTGTGCCTCAATGCTCAGTTTAGCCAGTCTGATTTCAGAGTTACCACCAAGTGCAAACAAACCAACCAGCAAACAAAATTTGTCTGCATATTACTTTAATCCTTTGAACAAGGCCTTCATCTTAGTTTAATTGATTTTCCTTTCAGACAGCATTTCTCTGATGTCTGTCACTGTAACAACTACAGTCCTGTCTTTTTCACTGTGTTTTGTTTGGGAGTGGAACATTAGTCTTCCGGGACCTCTGCAATGGGTCCCAGTGCTTCCCTTTGACTACTGGTAAAGTAACTCTTAATATCAGAAGTGCATTTCTGCAGAAGCTTTTGGAGGCTTGAAGATCTCCAGACACTTGTTAGTAGGAATAGCAGGATCTGTAGGCCTCAAAGTAATTCAAATTGGCATGAGTAGAAACAACTGCCGGAGAAAGCAATTAGGGCTTGATCCTAGAGAACATTTTAAAACTCTGGCATGGTATTCCGTGCAGTGTTTTGTTTCTTTGAGGTCTTTTTTCTTAGCACGGAAGTAGTCTGGTGAAGTAATTTTAAAATGAGTGCTTTAATCTCTTGGGCCTGTTGGAGAACAAACTGCTCCATTTTTGGACTGCAGAAGTGTTAATTAAGTTCTGTCTTGCTACTATGATTTCAGCTGCCCCATCTGAACGACACATACGCACCATCACTGATGGCCAGTCCTCTCCTCTTTCTCTTAAGATTGTATTCAATCATCATGCCAGTGCAAAGAAAGCTGGAAGCACACACACTTTGTGCTTCTTGAGCCTCCATGTCCTCAAAACATGTAAAATAATTTTTGACAATTTGCACATTTTCATTTGATTTTTGATTTTAATTTCTTTAATCTGGTCAACTTGATGGTAAGGTAACAGTGTCTGGTTAGATGCTTCTGGGAAGGACATATTTGTCCCCTAGCAAATGGTATTCAGAGATACATAGCTTCTGAATGTGGAAGATCTGCTTAGCTATCATAGCTAATAACTATTGATAGGCTTGTCCTTTGCAATCTTGATTAATTCCCACACCTTCTAACAGTGCTGTAAGCTGTGCCAAGCCACATAACATTTAATTAGAAGAACAGAAAAGGTATATGCTGCATTCACTTTTCCAATTATATTTAACAAACATCATAATAAATGAATAGAATTGCTACTATTGATATTCTGGAAAGCTTTCTTCTGCTTGCTTCTGCCTCGTTGAAAAAGAAACCAATAGGAGCGCTGTAGCAGGGTGTAAACTATTTGCCAAGGAGATTATATGTATTTCAAGTTCCATCCAATACATTTTTGACAGCTCTAAAATTGTATTCACTACCAGCTATGGAAATGGTAGCATATAAAATCATAACCCCAGCTGTGCACGTGGAGAGATTACAGTGGTATAGCGAATCATTTTACTTTATTTATTATAAATGAAATTCAGTGTACAATATAGCCCCCTGAACTGCGTTTTCCAGTCAAGTTATTTTTTTAAGGATTAAATTAAATTCATTGCAGTGTACATGGATTCACAGATTGTGCCAGTTCCTAACTGTTTGAAATATATATCAGGACCTTTTTCTTAGTGCAGGAAAACAAAAAATGTTTATAAGACAGCTTTCCACCTCATTGCCTCTTTTCATAACAGTTCTCATATTTTAATGGCAAGACTTTATTGAAAACAAATGGAAGTAAATATATTTCATCAAATAAATAACACATTTTACAGAGAGGAACCAGCTCTGTGTAGGTGTGTGGGTGGTGTTGCAGCACTGTAATGAGATAACAAGCAGAACAGCTGTGTGGCTTATTGTTTTGCAAAAGGCTAGGAATGCATCACGACTTATCTTTTGTTAAGATTTATTTTGGCAGGAAAGTTAAGATGTTTGTGCAGGTGTGTGTGTGTGGAAGTGTGTATCTATATACTATGGTGTTGCATAATGCTAAGTCAAACTATGGTTTAGCGTGAATGCACTGTGAAGGAGATCACAGCCACTTTATTCCTCTCCAGCCCTTTTAGCTCAGTGCATTGCAGCAGCTAAGCCAAGGTTTGATTCTGTGTGTTGTTTCAACCAGGTTCATAGTTAAGTTCTCTCTTCCTTTACCGCAATCTGAAATGAAGAACAAATATTGGACTATATTGAAGGAAGACAGCATTAAGAGGGCTAGAACATGGGTCAGCAAACGAAGGCCTGCGGGCCGGATCAGGCCCAATTGCCTTCTAGATCTAGCCCGCGGATGGTCCGGGAATCCAGGCAGACGGCATAGTGTGTTCATGCATGATGGTTTTTGTGACTCAGCCCAGCTTGGGGGTCAAAAGTGAGGTGGGCTGCTGCTTGAGACAAGCCCCTTTATCGTCCGCCACTTGCGCATGTGCAGCAATGTTGGGGTTGGTCCCAATAAGGGTTTTTGCCAAAAATGTGGGTCATAATCATGGCAACATATAGTCCGCCCCCCCCCCAAAGTTCAGAGGGACAGTGGACTGGCCCCCTGCTGAAAAAGTTTGCTGACCCCTGGGCTAGAATCATAGTGTAGAGTTGGAAGGGAGGGTTGTATAGTTTAGCCCCCTGCAATGCAAGAATCTCAGCTAAAGCATCCGTGGCAGATGGCCATCCAACCTCTGCTTAAAAACCTCCAAGTGTTTGTGGGATTGCTTGGGATTAGAGACACTGCTTGGTGTGGAGCTGGCTTCAGACACCAGGCCCATTGGCAGACCCTCTGTGTTACAAATATGTCTGCAAACAAGACATGAAGGCTGGCAACATCACCCCCACCATGCGACAATTGGTTGCAGGCGGTCACAGTGCCTGAATACAGACAGTCAGGTCATGTATCCACAGTAGTGACCAGAAAAGGGATGGCCGCTGGGAGAAGTGCAGGGAGAAGAAACGCCATGGTGCATCTGCAGCAGCACAACTGGATGCCTTCATCGGCTCCAGCTGCAAGAAAACATGTCTCTACTGTATTGGTCTCTACAGCCACAGCTGCCAGACAATCCTTCCCACCCCACCATTTTAGCTTTTTAAAAACATTCTCTGGTCCCACCTTGTAATTTGAAGAATGGTGAAATCAAATGCTTTGAATGGTGCCCAGAGACACACTGGAGAACTTTGACCATCTAGTAGTAACCCTCACGAATTCACTCTTCTCTTATTCTCTGATGAGTCAATAGATATGCCTTAAACATTTCCCTAGTAGCATACAACTGTTTAAACACTATTAAAATCTTCCTTTTCAAGCAGTCAGTTTTAAATCCATGACATGACTTTGTCCTTGCTCACTCATTTATTTTTAACTTATTTTTTCTGAATTCCCCAGAAATCAGGAAAATAAATATGCAAGAATATACTGATTTATCTCTAGGAACTCTTAGAAAAGTCTTCCTACTTGTTGTGCCCCCCCACCCCCGTTCTTTTGGCTGGAAATGGATTATGTTTTGTTCCAGGCAAATATTTTGTTGCCTGCTGCAGTATCTTTGCAATGTTCATTTATTTCTCCTTCTGCAAAAGCATGTTTTAATCTAAGATCAGGAAGCTCAGTGCAGACTCTGAACACTTGAAACGCATGATTTATGTTATATAAAACATATTTTACAGAAGATTATCCTTTTTTGAGGGGAACAAAAAAGTGAAAAATTAGAATAAAAATTCTCAAAACTTGCAGGCAGTAAGTATACAATACTTCTGATACATTTTCTTTTTTGTTGTGTAGCATTGCTGTTTACAGCAATAAAGAATAAAAAGATTATTTATCTCAAAGGTTATTTTTACTTGTTTGGCAGCCTATTTGGAACTGATTGCATGAATTGAGAAATTGAAAAGCATAGTTTCTGTCCTATGAAGCATAGTGCTGTCTCTTGCATATGATCAAGGATAAAACATCAGTTGAATAATATTAGTTCTTTCTGATATCTATAGTAAACGACAAAACAAGTTTTAGGGAAAACAACTTTATTTCTATGGTGCCATCAGTGTGTGCACTGTGGTGTATGGCAGAGGACAGCTTGCTGTTCCATGGGGTTTATAATCTAAAATTTGACATAGGGAAGATAAGGAAACGAAAAAGAGGTAACTATTTCAGTTACACATATTCAGGCTTAGTTATAGTAGGGGATTGGGCCAAATATTTCACAGAAAATATGGATTTTGAGGAGGGACTTAAACCAAGTAGCATCACAGGGATGTTCCATGAGACAGAAGGGGCAGGAAGGGAGAACAGTGGAGTTGTTTAAAGGGCAGAGGCCCTTTGAGTGACTGATGTCATGGACATGTGGGGGTATGCATACCCCTAAACATTTTGTCTAAGTTTGGCCTCATTGAGGGGCAATATGAGTAGGAAAATGAGAGTACCCCTAAACATTTTTTAAAAGAAAAATAGCACTGCTTAATACCCAGAGGCCATGCAAACAACCCAAAATGTCAGCCTTTTTCTTTCTATTTCTTCTGCTCCTTTGTGATTTGTCTGTGAAGTAAAATACCCTTTGCATCTCATCACCAGAAGAATTGAAGACACGTAACTTTAAATGTTGAGGGTCAGTTCCATCATGACTAATTTTCCTATGCGCATATTGCTCCATGAATGAAATGGCAAGTAAACCATTTAAAACTTGTGCAATAAACACAGTAATCTAAATGGGATGTTAAGTAAGAGAGCCAGTGTGGTGTAGACTTGTTATCTGGGGAACCGGGTTCGCGTCTCCGCTCCTCCACATGCAGCTGCTGGGTGACCTTGGGCTAGTCACACTTCTCTGAAGTCTCTCAGCCCCACTCACCTCACAGAGTGTTTGTTGTGAGGGAGGAAGGGAAAGGAGAATGTTAGCCGCTTTGAGACTCCTTCGGGTAGTGAAAAGCGGGATATCAAATCCAAACTCTTCTTCTCTTCTTCTTCTTCTTCTTCTTCATCTTCATGTGTCACTGCAGCCACATCAGACATCTCGTAACAATGGGCCCCGTTGGTGCATGAGCTTTAACTGTGCAGATGCCCTTCTGACCACTGCAGAAGCCTGGGCATCCAGGCTCAGAGCTGAATCCAGGATCACACCAAAATTGGGAACCTATGTCTTCAGGGAGAGCCTTACCTCATCCAGCACAGGCGCAATCCTTATCTCCTGTTCTGCCTTCCAACTGACCAAGAGCACCTCTGTCTTGTCTGAATTAAGTTTCAGTTTGTTCACACTCAAGTTGTAGGCTACCTTCTCAAACATTGTACTAGTTTCACAAATGTTGTGGGGCAGGGCCAGTGATGCTTGTGATGTTGAATGTAAAGCTGGTGGGGCAGCCCTCCTTCCTACTTTGGGTGTGCTCATTGGAGGGGCATTCATTGTTCAAAACTTCCCATGTGCAAAATTGCATGAACATTAATGTTATATACAAGAATATGTTCACAGTTCCAGCATGTCCGCCTTCTTTGAGACCCCATTCCATTCCCTTCTATCTCCTGGTTTCACATCTCTTATTCCCCGCAACCCCACATCACAATAGATACACCACTAAGCATGTTCAGTCCTCATTTACCTGTTTTGGATTTTAATTTTTTTATTTTGCTCCCTTTGATTTTTTTCTATCCCTAAAGAATTTTTGTACTTGTGCAAACCTCAGAGTTTCCCCACACTTGTATATCAGTAGCTCAGTTTGGGTTGCATAGCCATCTTAACTCGGCAATCGAGTTTGCTATATCTTATTATTATATTTTGGTAAGAAGAATTTAGTGCATGCTAGTTGTTCATTTTGCAGAAATCACTTTTCTTCCTCCCTGCAAAGCTTGCTTGCTAGCTTGCATATCAAGATTTATCTGATACCCTCTGAAAAAAAGGAAGTACCGGTATTTATTTATTTTAGTGATATGCTAATTGCAAGGTTTCTTTAGAAGTTTTTTGCCTCAGAATTGATTTGTTGGCACAGGAAGATAAGACCCCCATTTTTCTGTGTATTTGTCTACTGGCTGCTCTTATGCAGTCTTAGAATAAATATGAAATCATTTCAAAGTCATTGTTAGAAATAACATCAGAATACATTTGCATTGTCAGATCAAATGAAGACCACAGTGGAAAGTGCAGCTGCACTTATAATCAAATGATTACTGCAGCAGGGTTCAATATTGTCTGCAGCAGAGAAAACTAAGAGGGCATTATTTCTAAGAATTTAAATGTGACATCAAAGCCAGTGAAACAAAGATCGTGAGGGGGGTGTGCATATTCTGGAAATGGAAAAAATGTCTTTTCAAAGAAAGAAACACTGAAGTTATTGGTTGTATTGAAAAGAAAATGGGTAGGCAGAGTTATTAAAATATACTTTTAATAAGTTAAACTGAAAAAGAGAAAGAACTGAAAAAGTCTTGCTGTGAAAACTTACAGATACATATTTTATGCAGTCTAAGAAGTTTTAGCTGCTTGCAATTTTCTGATAACTTGTGACAATTTTTACAGTTTCATGAATCTATTTTAAGCATTAAAACAATGCACAAAATTCAGCTCTATTTAGCTTCACTCCTATCAGTGGTAAGAAGTACCATATAAATATATATTACTCTGCTTTATATCATCAGTCCCAAATTCTGCAAAGATCTGCATATTTTAAACACAGTGCATTGAAAACAGCCCAACTTTTCCTAGCAGTGGATTTTTTTTTGCTCCTAACCATTTTCTGCTCCTAACCACTATGTGTCATCTGACCTTAGTAACGGAGATAGCAAGCTGCATCTAGTCACAAAGGTTTATACTTAATGTAGTATATTAACACTAAATGCCACTGAAAATTTCAGAAATATTTTTGCATATGTAAGCATAGAGACAATGAAAATGCTTCTAAATGTAGATGCTGGCATGTGTATCTATTCTATAGATTTGGAGAGGATAAAGGAGTACTGAGATTATGCCAAACTCCATATAGAACTGCTGGAGTTTGCCCTAAAGAAAGCTGCTCTCTCTTGTGATGTATTTGTACAAGCTTGTCCAAAGGCGTATAAAGCACTTTGGATATTTGATTACCTTGCATCCATTCTGATAGCAGATAGTCAAGCCATCTCCATCAGCTCTAGAAAGTCAGTCATGCTTTTGCCAACATAATTCTACAGCAGAAATGGATGCTATAACCAGCCATTTGCAATGCAGTAACTAATCAGCCGTTTATTTATAAATGCTGCAACATAAAAGCATAGAGTTTTCAAATCTGAAGGGGAGCCTTTGGGGGGCAAATTTTGGATGGTATTCCTGGTCATTAGCTTCATCTAATCCAGCAGTTCTGACTGCCAGGCAAATTATCCAACCTTTCTGTGCAAGTTCCATTGCCTTGAGAAATAGAATTTTTATTACAATGATAGCCTGTTTGTTCTTGAACATCACAAATTGCTGGTATGCTTTCTGTATGCTGGATGAGCAGGCTAGTGTTCTAAGGTGTCACAGTCTGAGTTTGAGTTAAGAATTAACATTGTGAAGATCAAGATAATGCTTCTCTGTTGACATACAGTAGAAGTGAGCAAAGAGAACTATGACAAGGTGGTAGTGGTACGTAGATACTTGAGTCAGCATAGGGTTAACAGTAAAAATAAGCAACATTAATGAAGAGCACTTGTCCATTGTGTAGAGCAGCCTTTCCCAATCTGGCGCCCTTCATATGTTTTGGGCTACAGTTCCCAACAACAGAACAGAACAGAACAGTTGTGTTGGTTATAGCTGATGGGTGCGGTGGTACAAAATATATAGATGGTGTGAGGTGGAGAAAGCTAATAGAGATATTGGTGGTTGAGGTTTCTTTGAATTTATGTGCGATCCATGGCCACTCATTTGATGAGGTATTCACATCATGTAGGTCTTCTCATAGTTTCTCATGTATTTGGGACAAAACGACTATTTTATGAGCAGTGAAAGATATACTGTGCTTCATTGAGGATAACTGGACCATTGTATGATTCCTGATGCCATTTGGCCATACATCAGGCCATGACAATAATTTATCAGCTATATCAATAGCCACAGAACATTAATTTTTTTTGACAGTCTGCTCTTCTACAGTTTTACCATTAGAGGTGTGGTTCCTGTAACTTACTTTGGTAACAAAGACACATAGCCAGTCAGTGGCTAGAGAAGAATCAGCATTGGTTGTAATGCTGTACAACACAGTCACACAAAATCTGTTCTCCAAAGCTTACAGTAAAACTCTAAACAATAATTGAATGTGTCTAATTGAATATCCCAGTCAATAACTTCTGTGAGGAGTCAGTATCAATAGTAGAACAGATGACTAATCAAAAACATTTTCCTATGCTACATCTGTGCCTACTGTCAAAGAATTGCTGAAGCATTTCAGTGATCAGTGCTAAAATTTCATACTTCAGATGCTAGACTATACTCTGCTGTTAAGGAAAATTGCCAGCTAAAAATTAAGGTATATTCAGTTGATATCAGATGAGAGACTGCAAAAATGGAATAACTAGGAATGGAGTAATAGCTTCAAAATGAGTAGTAGTGTGGGAATCAATAATGTTTTCAATTTTCAAATTAAAAAAGAGAAGCAGGTTTTCAATTTTTTTTTCTTAAATCTGGATAATTGTTCAATCATTTTGAGCTTTGCTTATAAGTATTAAACAGTATTACAGAATACCACTTTAGGATGCCTCCTCTACTATTTAAACCTGTCTGATGCCCTACCATGATTTCTTTCCTTTAGCAATTCTTATAAATCCAGGAAAACTAATGAAGCAAGGTAAAGTGGAAAAGTATCAGTTCATTAAAAAATCAATGCACGTGTCCTTGATGTCCCACCTGCAACAGTTTGGTCACATCCACATCATAATTTCTCTAAAGAATCTTGAAAACTGTAGCTGGTTAAGGGTGCTGGGAATCGTAGTTCTGTGAGGGGACAACTGTCTATAGCAGGCTTCCTCAACCTCAGCCCTCCAGATGTTTTGAGACTACAATTCCCATCATCCCTGACCCAGAGTTATCTAGTGATGCCGAGTGTATAACATTGGACCTTCTGTATGCAGTGCAGGTTCTCCACCATTGAGCTCTGGAGCTTTGTAAGGTTCTTTTCTTGTCTTCTGTGCTCCAATTATTTAACGGTGTACAAAATGCATACATTTGTCATGATTTCCTTCCTTGTTTGGATTGATGCTTACATTGCATACTGTAAATTTCCCTCTGTTACTGCCCAGTTTGCTCAGGGCATGTGGTTCAGTTAACTGGGGTGTAGGACAAAATCTAGCCCTGAACTCTGTGACTGGCAAACAATACCTGTGTTTGCATTCCTGCTTGTTTGCATTATGAGGACAATCTTCAGTGAGCCTTAGGTGTATGCATTCCCTCCTCCCCTGCCAGCAAGGCCACCAGGAGGAGACCAGAAGCTTCCTCTTCTATTTTAGGTATACCACAGTTTAGCATCACATCCAAACCTTAATCTGTGGTTAGTTTTTATATTTTATTGAAGGAAGCCAACTTAATGTTCAGGTTGGCGTGCCACAACAATTCGTGGTTAATATAAAGTGGAAATGAATATATTCTCATGGCTGTGCTGGAGGGGGAGCTACAACCCCCACTCTGGCTGCAGCATGGTTGTTTTTTGTTTTTGTTTTAAACCTAAACCATAGTTGAGTGTCAAGTGCAAACAGCCTGTAAAAAAATCTATGTTGGGTCATTTCAGATATTAGCCTAGTCTTCTGCCCTTGTTTCGTAGAGCAGTAACTTCTGCCTTCTGCACATCAAGTTGTATCTCCAACCCTAACTGTGGCTCAAGCACCCAGCTATAGTAGATGGCCTCCACAATACACCCCAGGCCTAGATTCAGCCTTAAATCTGTTATACATCTCAGCCTGACAACATAACATCTCATGTATGACACAAGTACTCTATGCTTACTACTGGAGCCAAGTAAGGCCAATTTGTGTAAGTCTTTTCAGATTTAAAAATCAAAAATGTTTTGGGAGATTGTGCAAATCAATATATGACCTTAGGTATGAAGTATCTGATTTGCTTGGTTGGGCAGGCAGCTGTTTCTTCAACAGAGTTTCCATAGAAGGCAGGATATAGGTGCAATAAATAAGGGGTGCTGAACGTTAGGTCTGGGGACCAAATATGGTCTTCCATACCTCTCTGAGACCCTTGGGACTCTCCCCATGTCATAGAATCATAGAATCATAGAGTTGGAAGAGACCACAAGGGCCATCCAGTCCAACCCCCTGCCAAGCAGGAAACACCATCAAAGCATTCCTGACAGATGGCTGTCAAGCCTCTGCTTAAAGACCTCCAAAGAGGTCCCTTTGACCATACTGATTTTTTCCCTCTGTCTTGGATAGCTGTGCATTTATCAATTCTTACATCTCTTTACCAGATTTATTCAAGAAATCCAAAGCAGACATCTGAATTAGTTTAAAACACGTGAGACCTTACGGGATGTGCATGCAGGGTGGCGGCCTTAAACCAGTTTGTGATGTGAATGTAAAACCTACATTGCTCAGAAGAATGTGCTCTTGAATTACAAATACCTCTCTTGGTTTTCTGTTCTGTATTAACAGTGGTCACACAAAGGGCACAAGAAAGACTTGGGGGGGGGTTAAGCTTTGTCTATGAAAATGCACTTAGTGTTGACAAGTGCCCTTATGGTTGGGTGGGATGTGAGTTCATTTGATCTTAGTTCAAGGGGAGACATCGGAGAAACACATTTGTGGGTGTGTTAAGGATAAAAGATCAGCCTTTCCCTACAAAGCATCCCTTTCTAGCAGAAGTATAAATGGGTTAGTTGGCTCAGTTCTGCCGCGAGATGTAGCTGTACTCTCTAATAGTGCCAATAAAGTCAAAAGGTTTTTAGGGAATATGGGAGAATGTGATCAATGCAAAGGACATGGAAGGGGTGCATTCCCTTTAGGGTTTTACAATATATTGCTTGAACTAAAAATAACCCATAATTGTATAGGTTGCTTAGTATGAACTTAAATGTGCTGTAATTGCTTTTTACTGATATGATTTTGATTTATTATACCCATTAGAGACACTTTCCTGTTCCCTTGTTTCATGTTTTTGCAAATTAGGCGCTGAAAGTAGAGTCACCGGCAGTTCAAATTTTGGCTGAGAGCAGTTTTGGCAAAAGCCCCACTTTTGGAGTGTCCAGATGATTTCATAATTCATGTAGGCAGACAGTGAAGCTATGTTTTTAAAGGTCCCTTTCATCCTATCCTGGCTACTGATATGATTGTCCTTTGTAAGACTTAATCTATAATTTCTTACAGAGCAGTTCTTCAAGTGCTCCTTCAGAATGATCCAGGAGGGGAGACACTTGGCAATTCTTCCTTTAAGAAATTGTCCCTTTAAAAAAAAATGCAATGCCAATGTTGCACGTGTGTGGGAATTACAGCATCTTGGCCTAGATGTCTTACAGGCTGTATCCAAAAGCAGAACATTCCTTAACTATCATAAGTGCCAGAGATGTTTTCATACTGTCTAAAAACCAACAGCCCCACTTTGAAGTGGGCATTGGCATCCAAAGCTGTTGTATTAGCAAAGTTGTTATGTGCTCATTATGATCCATTTTGGAACAGCTCCAATTTCTGGACTGTCTTCAAAGGAAGCCTGATATAGATTTATTTACAATATTTGATCTACGCAGATATAAAAGGATTTATTCACAGCCGCAATCTCCTTGTCCTTAAGGATGATGTTGTTAAAACAAAATAAAATAATAAAATAAATCCTTCCAGTAGCAGCTTAGAGACCAACTAAGTTTGTTCTTGGTATGAGCTTTCGTGTGCTTGCACACTTCTTCTTTTTCTTTTTCTTCTTCTTCTTCTTGTTGTTGATAATATAATAATAATAATAATAATAATAATAAATAAGCCTCCCATCTGACTGGGTTGCCTCTGGGTGGCTTCCAACAAAATATTAAAAGCTTCCCTGTACAGGGCTGCTTTCAGATTTTTTATAAAAGTCAGATAGATGTTTATTTCCTTCACTTTTGATGGGAGGGCATTCCACTACCGAGAAGGCCCTCTGCACAGTTCCCTGTAACCTCACAATGAGAGAACCACCAGAAGGCCATCGGAGCTGATCCTTAGTGTTAGGGCTGAATGCTGTGGGTGGAGACGCTCCTTTGGGTATACAGGGCCAAAGCCATATTGAGAGTCAATGTAGATCTTACAGAACTGGTGTTATGTGGTCCTGGCGGCTACTCTCAGTCACCAGTCTGGCAACCACATTCTGAATTAATTGTAGTTTCAGAGTCATCTTCAAAGGTAGCCAGCCCCATGTAGAGTGCATTGCAATAGTCTAAATGAGAGATAACAGGAGCATGCACCACTCTGGTGAGGCAGTACACAAGCAGACAGGATCTCAGCTGACGTACCGGATGGAGCTAGTAGACAGCTGCCCAGGACACAGAATTGACCTGCGCCTCCATTGATTGACTCCCAGCTGCACACCTCGTTCTTTAGAGCACATTTACCCCATTCAGGAGCAGGGAATTCCCCATACTTTCCCGTTAATCAAATGGGTGAATTGAATGTAGCTGAAAAGGTACACCCAGCCAAAACAGCCTTGAAGCAGTAAAACCAGTTTCTTGTAGTAAGCAAGGTGGTGTGTCTGCTCTGCCAAAAGAAGCATGACACTCATTTCAAAGTGGAAGAGTTGCCTTCCTGGGAAGAATGAATCATCAGTTGCCATTACACACTTTTTAACAGGGCGTCACCTTATTAACTCTCATTCTGTCCATTGCAGTATTCAGAGCTGATTCTGAACTGAGACCACTGTGTTTGGTTCAGCTGAGAATGACAAATAGAGCTGGTTGGTATCAGCATGTTGCTGACACTGGACGATCTAGCTTGCAGACAATCTCGCCCAGCGGTGTCGTATCAAGATTTCAAAAAGGAAAAAAAAAAGTCTTCTGAAACGTTAAATGCTAACAAATTCAGGGGCTTAAACCACAGTACACCTCATGAGGCGCATGAAGTATAACCCTGAATTGGCAAGCACATGTGACACAAGAGCGATGTGTGTAGAGGGGTGAAATCAGAGAGAAATGCAATGCAAAAAGAACAGACTGACGATTACATGGAAGCACAACTGTCTTTTGTTTTCATCATTTCATCTCTCACCACATTCCTCCATATACCATCCTTACCATGTAGATTACAGTTTATGCGTCTGATGAAGTGGACTGTGGCCCACAAAACCTTATGCCATAACAAATTTGTTAGATTCTAAGCTTCCATAAGAGTCTTCATTTTTGCTGCAACAAACAAACACGGCCATCCTTCTGGATAAAAATAGGTAATAGTATTAGGAACAGAACATCCTGCTGGATTAAAAAAAACCACGTATTGTATTTTTGAAACTTCCAGCCTTGCTTTCCCCCCCCCAGCTGGCCAGAACATGAATAGCAGTAACAGTTGAGAGTCCAGAAAGGACAGAGTAGAAAGGAAGTGCAGGATTGAGGGGAACACAGAGCCCTGGTCTAGTTCTATGTGAAAGAGATAGAACTGTGACATTGGTGACTGGGAGACAATTAGCCAACAAATTTCCCAGTTGTCTATCATTGGTTTAAAACAGATATGTTCCATCTCTCAGCTCAGCAATGCCTGAGGTGACAAAGTAGAAAAGTTCCATAAAATAAATAAAATATGAAGACATTGCAAAATTATGATTTAAACCAAATTAATTCTCTGCTGAAACTCAAACAGTTAAAACACTACCTGTTGCTATTTAAATGTTTATCACACTTCTGCCCCCAGAGGAGGCTACATTTTCAAAAGGCACTTAATTGGCCTTATTTGCATGTAACACAAAGCCAAACTGTGGCTTAGTATGAACACAAGTGCTCTCAGAAAGGGCTTGCACCCTTTCTGCACTTCTCCAAGTTCTTTAGCTCAAGACAGCAGTGAAGCTAGTGAGTTGTCTGAATTCTGGATTGTAGTTAACCTCCTTAAGCATGAACCTGCAATCACAGGGCAGACCTTTACTACTGATCATGGTTAAGAAAAGAGACTTTAATTATCTTGGGTTTGGATGACACAATAAGCAAAACGATGGCCTAGCTGCTGTGCCACGTTGAGCTAAAAAGTCTGGGGAGCAGCAAAGCAGGTGTGAGTCGCTCTCTGCAACCAGCATATTTGTGCAGTCCTGCTAAGCCATTGCTTAGGTCATGCAATCTACATCACTGTCGTCAAGCAGTCTTCTCAGCAACATGGGGAGCACTTTCCTTGAAATGTGTAACCCTGTCTTTGCATAATGTAATAGCCCACACTGGCAGTGATTATTCTAGGTCAGGGGTCAGCGACCTTTTTCAGCTGTGGGCCGGTCCACTGTCCCTCAGTGAGCTGGACTATATTTTGAAGGAAAAAAAAAATGAATGAATTCCTATGCCCCACAAATAACCCAGAGATGCATTTTAAATAAAAACACACATTCTACTCATGTAAAAACACCAGGCAGGACCCACAAATAACCCAGAGATGCATTTTAAATAAAATGACACATTCTGCTCATGTAAAAACACACTGATTCCCAGACCGTCCGCAGGCCGGATTGAGAAGGTGATTGGGCCACATCCAGCCCATGGGCCTTAGGTTGCTTACCCCTGTTCTAGGTTGTCCACTATTGAGCTCCCTTACTGGTGGTGTGATGTTGCATCTTTAGTATTATCACAGGCCTAGAGAGGGTTGCTGGCTGCTGGCATTTCCAACCCAGAGTGGCTTGCTAGACTAATGTCTCCTATAAGGAACTGGAAGACTTGGATTCAAGATCTCTGTCCCTAACACAATACAACAAAGGAGGGGAACCTGTTGTTCTCTGAGTTGCTAGGTTTATAAAAGGGTGTGACTGGGTAAACAAAATACTGAGGAACTTTAATAGAGGTTTAGGGCCAGATTTTTAAAGATAATGCAGAAGGCTCTTGTTTTGAAAAATGATTTTTTTCACCATTTCTTTCCAGTCTATTTAAGGTTGTATAACTGCATTGCAAAACCACTCCCATGTCAACACCTCTGTACAAATGCTGTAGTCTTTAATTGGCTGTCAAAATTGGGATGTTCTGGAAATTGAGAGCATGCTGAGAGAAACAGAGTCTTTAATAACTCTAGTTATGTGTTCCTCAAGTTTGGTCAGCTCTACTTTTGTACTCTTTCAACCCCAATCTTTCATTTGAAATTTTTATTAGTAAGACTGATGCTAATCTCTATTTGTCATTTATAAACATATTTCTGTATGCACGCGCACACACACAATTAGGTAAGTAGAATGTATTTGTAAGGATGAGTTATATAGGTAGGAAAAGGGTAGATCATAATTCTATGGGAATAATGCAAACATTTTAGAAAACACATTGGCATTGGAAATAATGCAGTTGTAGTGCATCTTAAATGTCTAACTTACCAATTCCATTTTAGAAGAGAACAAATATTATATCAATGAGGACTCATGAAATACTGTGTTTTGAAATAGATTTCATTAATGTTCCCCACTGATAATTTATTCCTCCCTTTATGCTTCTACTCTCATACTTATAATGGATGGGGTATTTGCATATAAATAGATTTCAGTATTTGCTGAAGCAAAGACCTAATATGTTTCTTTTTTTCCATGGACATTGTTAAATAAGTGGAGATATTGCCATGATCAGCAGTTATGAATTGTAACAATTTTCTTGGTCAAAATTCTTTAGAGTGCATCAACAGTCTTTGACATTTTTGAGTGGTGTAAAGGGTTTAGATCTCAATTAAAATAATAGAACCATGAAAACATCTCTTTCAGTTCCTGTAGAGATGCTTTTGATATCACTCTTGGTTAAAAAAAATCACTAAAACTTAATATAAGCTATTGAAAATGCTGATTGTGACCCTCAGGGATTCTGTTCTTAATTAGTTTTTGTTCTTTTCCCTCCTGTGCTGCATGCCTTCTAAAAAGCATGCTAAGATTTTCAGAATATAAATGTCAATAATACTGTGAACATATATTTAATTAAATAAAATTTTGTAGTGTGAGAGCTGAGCTCCAGTCAGGGCTTCTGACTCCATTGTTTCACAGACCACTGTGCCCCCTGGAAGAAAGACTGTACAGAGATGAGTAACTTTTTGTAGAAGTGTGGGATAAGGCACGTAAAAGGCAAAGGACCCCTGGATGGTTAAGTTCAGTCAAAGGCAACTATGAGGTTGCGACGCTCATCTCACTTTCAGGCCGAGGGAGCTGGCATTTGTCCACAGACAGCTTTCCAGGTCGTGTGACCAGCATGACTAAACCGCTTCTGGTGCAATGGGACATCATGATGGAAACCAGAGCTCATGGAAACACCATTTACCTTCCCGCCGCAGCAGTACCTATTTGTCTACTTGCACTGGCGTGCTTTTGAACTGCTAGGTTGGCAGGAGCAGGGACCGAGCAATGGGAGCTCATCCCGTTGTGTGGATTCGAACTGTTGACCTTCTGATTGGCAAGCCCAAGAGGCTCAGTGGTTTAGACCACAGCGCCACCTGTGTCCCTATGTGTGGGGTATAATGTGGATGACAGCAGCTTGAGAAGGCAATTGGGAGAAATCAGGGGCCCCTTTTTGCTGAACTGGGAAGTGTTCTGCATGTTCTGCCTAGTGGAACAGATCTTCAGTTCCCTTTAATATGTTGGCAGGCTCATTTTTTCCCTTAGCATCCCCATCAAATCAAGCTGCAGAGGGGAAATGTTCCTTTGCAGGTGTGGTTTGAATCCATCCTGAGCCTGCAGTGGAACTTGTCCTAAATTCAAGCTGGGCTGCAAAGGAAAAGTTCCTTTGTAGGCATGGGTTAAATAAAAACTGTGCAAAGGAACTCAGTAGTGACTTTAAGCCCCATTTCCAGGAAGAATCAACTGCCCTTTGCAATTTCCAATCCCAGTAAAGCATGAAGTCATTGCCAATCAGCTGATTAAGAGTTACTTCAAGCCCCACTTTGAGCACGGATCACCCACAACTCTGGAGTGTGGCTTGTATTTGGTGCCAATTTTAAAATGTGGTGAAGCCAAGCTCAGCCTGCACAGGAAGAACTGCAAATGCAGTTTAAGGTTCCCAGTTGTTTCTTGACAACTCTGTCATTATCTGCCTTATATCTGATGTTGTATATAAGACATCAGGTGTGGGGCAGGCAGGCATGGCTTGAGGAAACCGTTTCCTTGGTCAGATTGGGACCCCTGTCAGGCCTGATTAACCCACACTGGAGGCTCCTCTTGAAAATGCTTTGAGCATCTTTCTTTTCAACTGCCATCAACATTCTGCAAGTCTAGAACCCCCCAAAAAATTGCCAGGCAATTTTGAG
Source organism: Lacerta agilis (assembly GCF_009819535.1). NCBI lineage: Eukaryota > Metazoa > Chordata > Lepidosauria > Squamata > Lacertidae > Lacerta > Lacerta agilis. Next base: position 55,032,029 of record NC_046320.1, read on the forward strand.
TGTGGTTTTATTTAAATGTGTTCTCCCTTCCACTTTCAAACTTCTGTGTACCTAGAAAGTCCCCTGAATATCTAAAATCCTTTCATTTATAGCCAAACTAACCCATGCAGGCAAATATGAACAAGCACATGCCTGGTTTGGCCCTTAACGACTTAGGTTTCAGTATTAGAGGAAATAATTTAGAACTGGTGGATTTATAACGAGATCATAGTATTATAACAATAATTCAACTCAGAGTAGACCCTAAACCATTTAAGTTCAGTATTGGAGGAAATAATTTAGAACTGATGAATTTATAATGAGAACATAGTATTATAACAATAATCCAACTCAGAGCAGACCCTAGTAATGGACTTGGGTTCATTATTTTCAGTGGGGTTGCTCTGAGTAGGACTTAGCTGAATACCACACATAGAACATCGCAATCTTGCACAATGTTATTTTGGAAGTTTTTCCTATTAATTTTCGTGAGATTTCATAGCAATAAATACATGCAGATCAGGCTTTTTGCTTGATTTCAGTGTGCTTACCCTTCAGCATTCCTGTCGGAGGCTCTTAGAGTGCTTTTAAAACTAGGTGCTTTAAAAAGGCTGTGAGTAGTAGTAGTAGGGGATGTTATCCTCTTGGGAATTGCTCCATTTTTGCATAATAAGCATATGTTTCAATCTTGCACCGCTGGGGGGAACCAAAACAACAGAGAACTTTCTTAGTGATATACTGGGCTCATTATCTTTCTGCTAATAATAGATGATGATAGAGCAGATAAATAAATTGGCATACTTTCAAAATATAAGTGGTAAATCATTTTCTATCTGGGAGAAGAATGATTATACCTAACTGGTGTGTATGCTTCCTTCCCTCTAACCAGCAGAGGTCACTCAGTGTAAAGTGAATGATTAGCTTCCAGGTTCTAAGGGAAGCTGTAAATATTGCTAGCCTACGGAAGCCATGTGAAGAAAACTCTTTGAAGGTATATGGTAAAAACAATTAAACAAATCTTATGGCATCTTAGAGCTAGCAAATCTTATTATTACATAAGCTTTTATGGCGTATGGGCCATCTGATGCATAAAGCATAATCCTCAGTTGCAGATTTATGCACATGGTTGCAAGGAAGGTACATGTGGAATTGGATGCATTGGGTCTTGGTCAGAAAGGAATTCAATACAAGAAGTTCAGATAATAACAATTCAGTTAGAGCTGGAATGTATGCAAAATAACGGAAGTCTTTATTCATTTCACAATTGGGGAATTAAACAGTGCTTGAATCCAAAGAGACTTTAGTTGCAACAGAAAGCAACGAGCCCCCATCTGTAATTTCCCCTTCCAGTTGTGTCTCTCCTCCTCCACCGCATGATATTCACGAGGGTTCGCCTTATACGTATTTGGTAAGTGTATGGTGGGAGCAGGGAAGTTCTGTGTAAGTGAAATTCTGCTCATGGTTCTTTCAACAAAAACCATTACAATGAGAAATCAGGATTGTATATGGTTTCTGAATTGTCTGGGTTTTCTCTTCTTATGTCAATAGTAGAAATTATAGGAGAATGAAGTTTTAAGACAGAACAGGGAGTTTATCGAATATATTAGCACCAAACATTTTTATGAGTTGGCTCAATCCAGAAAAAGTAACAGCCCAAGCCAATGCATCTTTAATCAGAAGGAAGTTCTGTTTTGTGCTACTGGTCTTAGCCCCTTGTAAAAGCAATGAAGAGTTTTGTAGTACCTTAAAAGATAAGCACATTTATTATGTTAGATCCTCTCTCGTAAGTGTGTTTAGAATTGCTGCCTTAGTTGTACTTCAAACTTTTTGAACCAATGACAGAAGTTAGTCATTGTTAATTCAAGTACTGTTAATTTTAGTGGCATTTTTGCATGAATATTTTTCTCTAATGTTCTAGATCAGCCAGGAAAGAAATGAACTAGAGTATATTCTCACAGAATTAGGAGACAGTGAGCAAATATGGATTTATCATTATGCTAAATTCATTGCTCATTAGCAGCCTATCTTCTCATTAATAGCAAGCATTCTACAGAAATTTCAGAATGCACAAAAAGTATATATTTCATTAAAAAGAGGTGTGATCCCAAAGGCTTATATCGCCTAATAGACTTTTATAAAAATAACAAACCTTTGTCAACACAAGAAATACAGGACAATCTAGAAGACACCCAAATGCCCTGGTTAGCACAACACCAATTACATGCCCTCTTAAACAACCCAGCAGTAAAATCAGCAGCAACTAGGCCCCTGACAACCTTCGAAAACCTCCTCCTAATGACAAAGGGACACAGCAGAGGGATGGTATCCGCAGTATACAAAATACTACTCCAAAACCCCATGGACTCCCTAGACACAATAAAAAAAATGGGAGGATGACATAGGATATGAGATCAACCCCACCCAATAGACCAGAATGTGGTCTAAACACCCCTTTAAATCCTTATCAATGAAAAGAAAATAACTCACTCTGAAACTCACCTACAGGTGGTACCTAACGCCAAGAAAATTAGCGCTAAAACACCCAGGAACCTTACCAAAATGCTGGAGAGGGTGCACCTCCACGCAGAGCGAAAAGGCGGCTCGTGGGGCTGCTATGCGCGATCGGCGGGGAGCCGCTGATTGCGCTCGGCAGCCCCATGAGCTGCCTTTTCGCTCTGCAGCTTAAAAGGGGGCTGCGGAAGCTGCGGTGGCCTGCTGATGGAGTGCGCCTGCGCGACATTTTGCGCAGGCACACTCCATCATGACGTCACAATGTGACGTCACAATGCCCCCCCCCCATGGGTGTCTCCTTTCACCGCCCCGGGTGGAACAGAAAACTGGAGGTTTTCAAGTTCAGAATTGCCCATGAATTTCCATGTAAAACTGCCCTTGCTATTGTGCAAAGTGTACTAAGCTATCTCTCAGATTCTGTGTTGAGTTTTTAAGGCAGTACTGAAGTAACATTCTGGTAAAAGAAAAAAAATATGACTGTAAATATTTTTGAGAAACAATGATTACAAAACACTTTTTATCATTTCTAAAAACAGTACTGCCCTATGTATAGCATTATTGAAAGTTATCCGAAAATATGAGTGTAGAACTGGAGCAATCCTTTACTTTTTAACACCACTAGATGTCCATATTTAATAAGGTTTGCATTTTGAGTGCATTATTAAGGAAAGGCATGTTCAGCTTTATGCTAAGTAATCCTGATTTCAGGTGCAGGAGCAATCATACGTTGGTACATAAGAGTATTAATAGGGTGCAATGGGCCTGAGATGGTGAATCGTAAGGAGTCTGATAAGAATTATCCAGATAGTCAAGGTCCAATAAAACACTTTTTTATCTCAGAAGAAATAATTAAGAGAGTTTGCATTTGAGATATTATTTCCTACTTTACTGTAAACTCATTGCCACAGTCCGGAGTTCCGTGTATTTTGCGGCTTCCCATTCTCAATGAAGAGATGTACTTGCTTCTTACATGGACCATTCCCACTTCTTCAACAAATGAAGAGTGGGTGATGAAATCAGGGAGGGATTTCTCTCTTATTTCAAAGTTGGCAAGCAGTAAATCCTTCTGTTTAGTTCTAATTTGTACCTCTGGTTCGCTGCTAGACTGAATTGTGTAACTCTCAACCACGACCTCCTACAGCTTGGAGTCTCCATTACTTGTGATTCACTCCAGGCCATCACAGAATATTTTCCTCTTCTCACAGCAGGCATTCACTACCATGCACCTCTCTTTTAGTTTTCTCTGTTTTCCAAATTGGAGACAGGATACAGAAGAAACAGGAGTGCAAAGAAATATGTATACTGTACATATCTCTAGATTACACTGGTACATGTTTTATCCCAGATGGCTCAAAGTAGCATGTATCTATCTGTCTATCTATCTATCTATCTATCTATCTATCTATCTATCTACCTATCTTCACATTGTGTATAAAATATTATGAAAGCAAGGAAGTGGAACAGTTTTGTGTATTTTTTAGAGGTTGCCTGACTACTATTTAACTATTTGACAGCCAGAATTATAGTTTATGAATTCTGGCTGTCAAATGTGCACAGTCTACATTACTTCCATTTAGTTGTTGGTGGACCACTTCATTCATTCTGATATCAAGATGTGTGCCATCACATATAGAAATTTAAATATGCAAGCATGGGAATTAGGATTTTGTTTTAAACAAGATCTAGAAATGTCAAGATTTTAAACCTGTAGCTTGCATAATGAAATATTGGAGATTATATAGCTTTTGGGACACACATTGTCCTTTCCAACCTATTACACATGAATATTAGGGTGCAAATAGGTACACGCTGTTGCAGTGCTGGACCCACTGTAGAAGCACTCTCTGCATTTGTGATGCTTGTATGCTGCTCCTACATAAATTGGGCTCATTCTGTATGAAGAAGTTGGTTTGCACACAACTGAATGGCTGCCTCTCATTTTAATCATGCCACTGACTTCCTCATTCCCAAAGCAAAATTGTGCAGAGCACTGCTTGGCTGGTCCCTGTATCAATCAGAAAGTCTCTTCTCCTGTCCCTTCATGAGAGCACATTTCAAAGTGGTTTATAAAAAGGAGAGACTACTTCAGCAGATAAAGCACCAAACAAAATTTTAATCAGCATGTTCTTTGAAAATAAAGCATAAAACAAAGTGGTGAGCTTGTCTAAAATCTGTGGGAATGGTTGAGCAACCAGGAAGAGGCAACCAGAACTCACTCTATATAGTTGTATATGTTGCTGCAGGAGTAAAGGCAGGGGAGACAAAGTTGGACCTGCAGTGCCTCCCACCACCACTCGCCCCCTCCCAGGCATAGAAGCCAACTCCTAGGGGCTGAGGTCCCTTTGGCCCCTCCAATAAAATATTGGAGGGGCTGCTCCCCCAAATTAATGGGCATTGCCATTCAAATGATGTGCGTGCACCATTTGTGATCAATTATGCTGGGTGAGGCTTACTTGTCCCCCTTCTCCCAGTATTTTATTCAAGTTGGCACCCCTGCTCCCAGGTACACCTGTAGTCAACCTTATATACATACATAGTGTCAGTAAGAGCTAGGTAGTATAGAGATAAGAAACCTTTGCATGGCAGCATAGCATTATAATGTCAGATACAGGTTTAGATTTATGTTAATGTTTGCCATTAGAAAAGTCTGTTTTAGTTGACTGTAACTTCTGACAAATTAATTGCATGGGCTGCTATTTTCCATGCCTGGGGTTTGCCTCAGGCTGTTTTTTTTTTTTTTAAAGCATCCACAACTGAAAGCATCCTCTAGTGTTTAAACATTTGGAGTAGCCTACGTTAAAAATGTGATGTAATATTTTCTAGTCTGTTCTTTGGGCCAACCAGGATGGCCTGGGGGGGGGGATAAATCCATGAAGTTATTCTCTACAAAAAAACCAAAACATTTTGCACATGATCAGGTTGATGTTCCATTATAAGCCTGTATATCCAAAGGAGGGTACAGTGAATTTGCCCTTAGCACGTTTTCTCATATGCCAAGGGTCCAGTATAACATAGGTGCAGAAATAGGAATCTCAGAAATTACCAGTATGCTCTTATTGCTTTCTTGTTTAATGAGAAATCTACTGAGACAAACTCAGCTAATCAGGAGTGAGAACTGATGAAAAAGAAGCTAGACCAAGAAAGAGTGGAGTGTTGGAGATACTAGTTGAAACAAAGGCCTCTCTTCAAGAACCTCAGATGTGATGTAGCTGTGTGATGTTCACCCATCTTTGTCAACCTCCATCTCTGCTGCTGCCATTTGGCCCAGCAGTGGCAAGTTGAGTTGTCGAAAGACTGAGTCTTCAAGAGCTGCCTCACCACTTGGTGGTGGTGATGGATGGTGTGGTGTAGGGATAGCACACAGACAGATCATAAAAGGCCACTAGAGAGCCAGCTTGGGGGCATTGACCAGAAAGGTGAAGCATCTCCCTGGCTGGTTAGAGGGGAGAAGGAAGGAGACCAAGGAGAGGTGTTGCAATAGCCGTCTCCCTCTGGGACTGGAGTGGTTCCAACATAGGCAGAATCCTGAATAATGAACTTATGCCTTGTTTGCTCACAAAGAAGCTGAAGGTCCAAGAGAGGAAAAGAGGAGCCACATCCTCTCTTTTGGTCTGTATCCAAGAGAGGGGATGGCAGCCAGGTGCCTTCCCTCCAACCCAACCCTCCAACTAGGGGAAACCTGGAAAGGTAGTTATAGTTAGGTTACTATAGACGTTCTATTAATAAAAAAGTTCAATATTTCAAACTCTTTGAGTTCAGCTGAGTTCTGGGAAGTTGCAACAATTGTGTGCAGTGTCCCATTTATGACTGTGAGGTGGAAAGATGATTCTCTTAAAACAAATTCAGGACTCTTGTGTAGCTGATGGAAGCATTACTTGCACTGTGAGAAAGGCAGGATATAAATGAAACAAAGAAAGTAAACAAAACAGCACGAATTATTATTTATTAGCTTGACCAGACCTGCCACAATATATGTGCATTGCCTGTTTCCGGGTCCTGTTGTCACTGCTGCACTGAAACAAAGCCCACACAATCCATGTGTGCAGCTCTATTGCTCCTAGGGAAAGCAGTTGCCAAAGGTGTCTGCTATCTGGAAGTCATGGTTTCACGTACAATGAATTTTTTAAAAGCCCCCAAACACGTAATTCCTCCCTTCTACTTAGTCCACAAATCTTTCCTGCCCTCTCAGTTTTCTTGAGAATCCTAGATTAAGCACTGAAATCTTTCACCACTTTTGATTTATCATAATCATAGCTATCTGCGTCAAAAATGTGTCCTGGTGTCTAGTGGTAGAGGAATATTTGTAGCTCTGCCCATTTCAGTTGTGCATTCTAGAAGCCTAAAAGAAAATTTGCATCCAATATTGTGTGGCAGGTTTCTGGTGTCTGACACTAAGTGACTGTGAATCAAAATAATGAATGGTTGCTCAGGATGTCTTCAGTATGACTGACAAACTTCAGTAGCAAATTAGAATCTTAGTAGCCATTTTAGTTCCTCAGAGCAGCAGGGGGGGGGGAATCAAGAAAAATTGTACTTTTTATTAGCTGAACTGATCTGTACAAGCCACTGGACTCATGCAAATCCCTTATCCATGTAAGCTGCCCATGCATGTCCAGTCATGTTTTGAGTGTGCTTACTTAATGTCCTGGACTGTTTTATATTAGCATGCTAGCCACATTCATGTAAGCCATAGATCACTGGCATGCGAAACTAATGTGTGAATGGGCTAACATGTATGGTAAGTACCCTTAAATATCACAGGGCATAAGTGGAAAATATACACAAGGGTTCCATCCTGTAGAAATCAGGTTATTCAAAATAACTGATGATACCGCTTTTTAAAAAAGAACTAAATATACTTTTTTCAGTTAAACCAAGCTCTTTAGTTGTTCACGCTTCAGAATTATATTTAGGTTTGAGTACCTTAATTTTCTTTTAACACAGGGAAAGGGATTTGCATACATTCAGAGGGAGAGAGTGAAGTGGGAATGGTGCAGCAGACATTAAAATTTTGTCCTTCATCTTTAATGTAGCATCATCGTTTCCTCCACCCCCACTATCATTCATATTTAGTGTAAGGGCTACCTGGAGATTACCTGCAGAATATCACTTCCACAAGGCCAGCACTGCTCTCTACATAAAATGTCTCCAAGCGTTCTTTTATGGAGTTAACCTAGAGTGACTTAGAGCCAAACATGATTTCAGAGCAGCTCTGCGGCAAGCGCTTCTTTCTTGAAAACTCAGCATGTTAGATCTTACCTTCCTTTCACAGATTGTCGTGAATACTCCACCGAGTCCTATTAACCTAAATGTTTTACTTATCCAGCATTTATGGAGTAGTGTTCTAGAAAGCAAGCTTTTAACTCCACTTTGTTGATTTTGCCTCCCAAATTAATGACACAAATAGTCTCACAATGTTCTTCATCCTTTTGGAGAGTTGTTTTTTTATTGCCTTGGAAGTCTTTTGGAATGTATGAGGTTAATATTTACATATAAGGTTAATATTTCACTGATATTTATGAATAGCCCTTCTTTGCTAATGATAAACTATAGAAAATGTTTTAACCAGTGGTGCTTATCAGCATCTACTAAGGATATTTGCTATTTGGAAGTGACAGCTAAATAAACATTTGGGGCACAATATAGAGTGAACTGCTGTCATGGTGACAGCAGTCACGAAATTAGAAGACGCCTGCTTCTTGGGAGAAAAGCAATGACAAACCTAGACAGCATCTTAAAAAGCAGAGACATCACCTTGCCGACAAAGGTCCGTATAGTTAAAGCTATGGTTTCCCAGTAGTAATGTACGGAAGTGAGAGCTGGACCATCAAGAAGGCTGATCGCCGAAGAATTGATGCTTTTGAATTATGGTGCTGGAGGAGACTCTTGAGAGTCCCATGGACTGCAAGAAGATCAAACCTATCCATTCTCAAAGAAATCAGCCCTGAGTGCTCACTAGAAGGACAGATCCTGAAGTTGAGGCTCCAGTACTTTGGCCACCTCATGAGAAGAGAAGACTCCCTGGAAAAGACCCTGATGTTGGGAAAGATGGAGGGCACAAGGAGAAGGGGACGACAGAGGATGAGATGGCTGGACAGTGTTCTTGAAGCTACTAACATGAGTTTGGCCAAACTGCGGGAGGCAGTGAAGGATAGGCGTGCCTGGCGTGCTCTGGTCCATGGGGTCACGAAGAGTCGGACACGACTGAACGACTGAACAACAACAACAACAAATAGAGTGAACTTCTGTTACACAAACCCCACAGAACGTTCTGCGCATGAGTTTTCCATAGACTCTAGTTAGCTACAATGAAAAAAAAATGTTGGTCTGGTGGGACTGATTCAGCAGAATTGTTCTTATGTTCTTATGAATGGGCCTTCACAAAGCCATGGCATTAGTTGCATTAGTCCCATTATTTTTAGTGTGGATCGAACTTTGAGCAAATATTTCCATGGGTTTGGAAAATACACAGGCAGTAAATACTGAAAACCTACTGGAATTCCTTCTACTTAACTTCCATAATATTCAGCATTTGAGCTCTACATGCTGGAAAAAAAGAACTGTTCCATATTCAGCTTACATTTTAAACTGCCTGAAGCAAAAACAAAACTGAGGAAAGTAAATGTACTCTTGGCAGGCCAACAGCCAATTTCGTCCTACAGCTTTTTCTCCTTGTTTTTTTCAAGAAATTGTGTGTGTGTGTGTGTGTGAGAGAGAGAGAGAGAGAGAGGTGGTGGTGGTGGTGTGTGTGTGTGTGTGTGAGAGAGAGAGAGAGAGAGAGAGAGAGAGATACAGAGATACAGTACATAGTTTTAAAATAGCTTGAGTATTCTGGTTTCATTTATTTTTGTGGGTGAATGCATGCACCTGTCTTTCTTTCCTTATCCATGAAGAGTTCAAAGCATCCAGCAGTAGCAGCATACACAGAAGGGGATGTGCATATGACATGAGAGATGATCTCATCCAACTGCAGCAAAAACAAAGAAGTGTATTGTGGCATGACTCCGCCTTTTAAAATGGTGCAAGCCTCTGCTGCACCTGATGAAGTAGACCTTCCTCAGATTGGTGCCCACCAGATATTGTTGGACTCCTAAGTCCTACCAGCTCCAGCCCATATAACTAATGCTCTTGGGAGTGGTTAGCCAACAACTTTTTGAGGGCACTGGGTTGGGGAAGACTAGAGGAGACTGTTCACAAAAGCTTGTGTCATAATAAATTGGTTGCAAACCTCTTAATTATCTCTTTACCTCATGTAAGTTCAGAATGGCAGATGTGTAAATCAGAATTTTCTCAGGAAAATAACTGGAAGAAGCAATCGGGAAAAGCTATGCCCATATTTCTCTTTATTTTGCAGGGGGGAAGTCTAAATATAAACGTGTGTCTCATTCAGAGCCAATGAGAAGCACATATATTTTGTATTCAGGTTCTGGCATGCTGCATAGGAACTGGTCTTCTGTCTTGAGCTGAACACTTGAAATGTGGAGATACAGCCATTTACTGTAATGATGTTAGAATTGTACCTGGTAACAGGTGCAATTGTTGGACACAGCTTTTAATTTAAGTTGCATTTATATAATGTCACAAATCACTTCATGAAAAGGCTTGTGTATTTTTGTTACACCTTTTTGCATGTTTCTCATGTTGAAGCCTTTATGCACACATGTGTACATCATTTTCCAAGCCCTATGGCTAGTTGGCTTGTGTATGACCCTAATCTGAAAGGTCATTTATATCAAAATGAGTTGAAGGCAGAGTGCAAGAGGATAATTGCAACACAGACACACTACAAACACCCTTCTTGACTGCCTCATTGCTCCCTTGTTACTTCAGAGTAGAATACCATGTGACTACATTACTCAAGAGCCACTTGACACTTGCTGTGGAATAAATAAGGTCACTTTAACATCACCTTGTAAACGTCCATTATTGTTAACTGGTTCTTATATATTACAATAATAGCTTCATGTGTGTGGCGCATGCACAACCCTCACCACACACACACACCCCAGGCCAATGACACTTGTGCACATTAAAATTAGCTAATTTTATGGAGCACAATCTTTTGTTGGCAAGATGCCACTTTTATCCAAGAGTGATTGACATATAAAGGAAAAGCATAGGACCCAGTGAGATGACTTTAACTACAAGGGGAGATTGCTCTCATCCACTTTCATGCAGTTTCATTTCTCCTCAGTACACCAGTCATAGAGTCACCTCAGCCATCATTATGTGGTAGTAATAATATAATAATAATAATAATAATAATAATAATAATATAATAATAATAATAATAATAATAATAATATAATAATAATAATAATAATAATAATAATTTATTTGTACCCCACCCATCTGGCTGGGTCTCCCCGGCCACTCTGGGCGGCTTCCAACAAATATTTCTTCCTTTCCTTCTATCTTCAGCTTCCTCCCCCATTGCTCCTCTCTCTGCCTCCTTAAAATGAACCAGATTAACCATGCATGCATAGTACACCAGAACCCCCAAGATCCATCTCACTGTATGATCTACCCCTCCGGCCTTAACAGTGAATGGCTGCTGATATGGCAAAGCCCTGTGATGTCCTGGTGTCAGGATTCTTCTGGACCTGATGACCTAGCAACTCTCTTGCAGCTGATGAGGTCAGCCCTTGACTATGGAATCTCACACTACAATAAATTATCGCTCAGGTGCCAAAAGTATCTTTATTTTTCTCGGCTCCTTAAAAAAAGAAAATCAAATCCAAACGGAAACAGCTTGTTATTAGTTGTTATTGGCCTTTATTGGCTAGAGCGAAACACCTAACTGCTTAGAACAGCACCTTTTGTTTCATAAGTTACAGATTCGTGCTATGCCCTTTACACCTTCAATTCCGGACTCAGTTTTAAACACCCACTTTTATAAGCTCATAACAGGAGCCTGCAGTAAAGTGGGTAGCAACTGACGCACAGGACCCACAAATGTGCCTTCTACTGCAAAGAAAACGTGTGTTTGATTTTTAAAGCTCCATTTTGTGGATGCAATCATTTTCCAGCCTTCCTTGACCTGTACTGAAAATGTTCCCACCGAGGGCCAGCAGCATAGATTTTCACTTTAAATTACCCATTGCTCTTGTTCTGTGCTGCCTTTGCCCTGTAGCATTGGTTGACATTTCATAGAGAGTGAACCCGCATAGGGCCAGAAAGTATATAATTATAAGAATCACCTTCTCTTGATTTTCCCATTACGTAGCAATCACAACAGAGGCAGCTTTTCGTAGGTGCTTGCTGTGGAATGAAAAAGTTTTATTCTTTGTTGACCTGTGATTAAAATGTGGCATTTTGGTAAATAAATAGCAGATAGCTTTTGCATAATTCAGTTCTCAACTGGTGCTAAAAGAGCTGGTAATGCAAGTCTTTGACCTGTATCACATAAGCAGCAGCATAGGTATAATGGAAACTATGTCCTAGGATGGTGTTACAAAATGAATGTTTCCAGTGTTAAATGTACAGAAGCAGATTTTCTTAAGGAATGTAACAAGATGATGGCATCAGATTGCCCTGTATGTGAATGTTTGTTTTATCCTACACAATCTAAATGATTTATATTATAAAAATATTAAAGCACAAGGCAGGGTTAGCTTAGGCTTTCTTGTCTTCCTCACCTGTCCCTTTTAATTTAAACTCCATGTCACATTTTAACCCATCTTGGTTTGGGTATAGGGTGCCCAATAATTGTGATATTTTGTGTTTGTCCTGGCTGTGGGCTAAACTCAAACAGGAAGTTTTGTGCAAGGAATCTCCATGATGTACTTTAGCTAGGAAATGGACCGTGTTGCAGCTGGAGCCTGAAATGAGACGGCTTAAGGAGGAAGTAGGGTGACAGCTCACCCACAAAGAATTCTACCTATTATATTCTGCAAGCGTTTCCTGGCTTTGTAATGGGTTCAAAATTGGGATTCCCAAGAAGGAAAACTTCCTGGCAGTTGCACATGATGAATACTCTTGTTGCCGAGACAAAGTCTCAGCATGAACTGGAAGACTTAGAGGGAACTGAGAAGTAGTCTCTGTGGACCAGGGATGGAGAAATTTCCCCCTCCAGGTGTTGTTGGTATCCAACTCCCATCAGCCCCAACTAGCAAAGCCAGAGATGATGGGAATTGCAGTTAAGCTGGATCTGGAGTGCCATAGGTCCCCATCCCTGATGTAGACACAGTCACTTCAGAGCCTTATAACCCTTTCTTGTTCAGACAACACTCTGCTCTGCTTCTCCAGCTGCTTACCACAAAGGACAAAACAGCATGTGGATCTATGGGATCATGGTTATAGCTGCAGCAGGTCCTGATATCCCTTCTATGAATGAAGGAACCATCCAAAGCCACCAACAAATAGAGGGCAAAGTGTAGAAGGATGGGGAATATTTCTGTTCAGTCTTAGCTTGGCACAATAGCCAGGACTGAAACGAGACACTTTTCTGATTTTGTATATAAACCTAAAGTGGAGATACTTGAGGAATTTGGTCTTTATGGATTCTGATGCAAATTAACCCCATCTGTATCTCTTGGATTAATGTGCAGATTGGAACATGATGTTTGAGTTTTCAGACCAAAAAAGTGTAAAATGCATCTTTGGAGATAAAATACACTTCAATATGTGTGCCTTTGAGTGAAGCATTTGTGTGGTTTTTTTTTTTTTAATGAGATCAGTATGGAAATGGAACAGATTTATGAGTGAATTCATATGAAAGTCGTATGAACCAGAGAGCGACTGATTTGTCTTATCCTTCACATAAAGTACTTTGCTGAGATTTTGTTGCCTTACCCCACCCCAGTGTGGAGTTTTGAGGCTAAACTACTATGAGTTCCCTGTAGGAAAGGTGGAATATACATTTAATAAGTACAAGTTGGTGAGGCACAATTTCCTGAAGTCATGGCACGTTTTTGTCATTGTTAAGTGTTGACACATTATGCACTTTGCTGCATTATTTGTGCCCCATCATATAGTTTTGAAAAATGGAAAAGCTACTTGCTCAGAAAAGTACTTTTTCTTCTTTTTGTGCAAGAGATTTTTACAAACACCTGCCACATAAAAGAGCAATTTATTCTTATCCCACAAGTACTACTTGACCTGCATAGAGGTTTTTTTCTAGCAGTGCCTAAGAATTTCCTGAAGGCACGTGATGTTGTTGCGTTGTTAAACCCAAACATGTCTCAGATTGGCCATGCCCTGGGTAGGAGAGTCCTGGGATCCACTGTGTAATTTGTTTGGAGCTTTCCCAGAGGAAGTGTCAGCTATAAGTGTAAAAAGCAAATAAATACATTATCATTCTGCAAACAAATAATCTGGGACACTAGTAATATTTTCATTCACCAAACATAGGATATATTATGTTAATAACATGATAGACTGTGGTAATGATGTGATTTATTTTATTTTATTGGTACATTTTTATGGAACTCTGAGATTCTGATGGTAATCTCTCACTTTTCTGTCATGACCTGTGGTTTTGACAGTAAAGCTGCCTTCAACGCAAATGCAAACAAGCTTCTACAAAAAAAAAATCATAAAAATTAATTCATCTCATTCTCTTTCCCTCAATTCTCATTGTAGGACCAGGGGCATACAGCCCAGAAACATCCAGCTTAAGGGTGAAATCACCTTCCTATGTTGCGGTATATGTTTCCCAGGTGGAACGTTTTAAAGAAGCAAAAGATGACACTCCTGGACCCGGGACGTACGAGGTATGTTAATTGGGCCTTCGCCAGTGATCTTTTATCAGAAACATGTAGGTACATAACAACCTGCTATGATGCTGTTGTAGTTGAGACATTTAAACAGTGGGAAAGCAAAAGACTGGTGCTTTCAGTTGACAGTAAGACAGGGAAAATACAAACACGACTTTGGTTCCTGGCTGCAGCATATGTGGGGGCAGAATTCGATTTGATGGAACTGCCATAACTGTTTTGTGATTGACATAAATGGGACAGTTCATATGACTTAATCTGGTTTTGTGCAAGTTTTGAACAAGTAATCCATTTTATGGATTTATAGAATTCTCTGCACAAAGAAACTAGCTTGGCAAATTCAGCTTTTGTATGATGTCAGGTTCTTTTCCAGAAGGCACTTACCGTATTTTTCGCTCCGTGGGACGCACTTTTTTCCTCCTAAAAAGCAAGGGGAAATGTCTGTGCGTCCCATGGAGCGAAGGCACTGGACGGCAGCGGAATCCCTCGGCTGCTGCTGCAGTCGTGAGCAGAGGGATGCCTCTGCCGCCGGAGCCAGCGCCTCTCCCAACTGCAGGCTCCTATCCCAGCTCTTGCGGCGGCGGGGAGGGGCAGCGGCAGGGGCAGACGGACAAGTGACTGAAAGGAGCTGCTCCTCCGTCTGTCCCCACTTCTGCCGCTGCCCCACCCCTGACGCAAGAGCTGGGATCGGAGCCTGCGAAAGAGGCTGTAACACCATTGCCACCTCAGGGAGGAGGGTGTTGCACCCGTCAGCTGCGCGGCACCCTCCGTGTCATGAACTGTCTCCTTCGCCCTCCCCCCCATCCTCGGGCACTTTCCAGTTTTACGTTATCCAGGTGGTGTCAGGTGATTATAACAGATGAATAGGGTGTCGTTTTTGTGTTTAGATACAAAAGATGTTTTTCCCCAGTGTTGTCGCCTTACATGATTTTGGTTGGGTGGGGGAACTTAACATTTGCACGTACATTTGCCATTCTATCGACTTCTATAGCTTTATTTGTTCATCAATAAAATCCCTTTTCCTGTATCAGATGTATCTGTGAGTTCTTATGTAAACAAATTGGGGTGGCCAGTGGGTTGGTATACAGAGTTAAAGGGAACAGCAACACATTACTCTGGGAGAGAAAGAGTGGAATGAAGGGATACATTTCAGAGATATATTGTCAAAGTTTATAACCCAAGCGTAACAGGTTTTCCTTGAGGTACAGAGTTTTATTACATTTGTATCCCCTTTTAGGCAAGATTTCACAGCTCACCCTTTACCCTATTGTTGTGTTTATCAGTTGTTAATGAGGCATTAGGAGTTCTGTTGGCGATTGTGAGCAGCTGAGCTTCCTAAATTCTGACTCTAGCACTGATGAGTTCTTGGGGTTCACAGAAGACTAGAAGAGTACTCTAGTCTTAAAGTCTCTTTTCAGTTGTTAATGACAGTGATGATGGTTCTTAATGACTGCTGTTCACTTTACATGGTTGAAATATTATGCTGATATACCGGTTGTTTATTAAATACCAGTTTAGTACAACATTTGATTCAGAATATTTTTTTTCTTGTTTTCCTCCTCTAAAAACTAAGTGCGTCTCATGATCCAGTGCGTCTCATGGAGCAAAAAATATGGTACTTTTCTAGAGTTGAACTGTGATGACTGAAGTGTCATCTTCTGAGCCCTGAAGTTGTATGGTTTTTGCTTTGAGTGTGTTTGGTTTGATGGCTGTTAGCAATTAATTGTTGTATTGGTTATGGCAGGCATGGGGAACCTGTGGTCCTCCAGATATTGTTAGACCACAACTCCCAGCCATCATGGCCAGTGGTCAGGGAAGATGGGACTTGTAGTTCAACAACCTATGTAGGGCCACGGGTTTCCCATTCAAGGTATATAGTAACATTGGGGGGGGGTAGGCCATTTTATGGACTTTGACCAAGAAGCAGGATAGACATCTAAGTAATAAATAATAGTTTTATTTAAAATTAAGGCAGACGTAGCAGTCCTTGCACCAGAGAGGGAACTGTGTAGCCAAATTTATAATGACAACATAGGAAAATGCAGAAAATCTTGAGCTTTGAGGCGGTGAACTGAAATCTCACTGCCCCGTGACTTGACAAACAATTCATACAACCTAAAGCACATGTGCAAATTGCCAGGTGTTGGCTTTTCTACATCACCTGCTGCTTGTCATTTGAATCTGCACACAAAAGCATTAGTCGGCTGCACTTGAAATGGCCTTTTATTGGGGCTTGTCGTACTTAGATTGCTCTTTTATATAAAAATTCTGCCCTTTTCCAGAATCTGCAAATATAAGAATATAATGAAATGTCCCTGAGGGTTCATTTTCCTTTGAGTTCATGAATTTCACCTGCATAATTGAAACACATACATATGAAGCAGGTTGTTCTTGCCCAGTGCTCTCTTTTCTGACTGGCAGCAGCTTTCCTAGTTCTCAGCCAGGGGAAGATCATCCCCAGCCCTGTTGTCTAATATCCTTTAATTGGAGACACATAAAACAAATTGGGGACCTTCTGTATGCAAATCTCATGATGTACCACCTGAGTGGTGTCTCTTTCCTGTTGAGGATCAGTGATCAATTAATAATATAAATAAAGACCACCTCTAACAACTCAGGCAGGGAGGTTGCTAGGCCATGGAGTGGGCAGCACAAGATCCCTGTTCTGTCTCTCTGGCTCAACACCAGGTAGAATCCCTCACACAAATCCCTAAACAGATCTATGAGTGAAAGCAAACTGACCCTTCCTTGGTGCTGCACCACTGCTAGCTTTGGCAGTACGTATACTAAAATTGGAATGATACAGAGATTAGCATGGTTTCTTGGTGCTGCATCAAGAGCCCAGGCAGACTCAGCTAGGTTATGTTTGCCCACAAGTTGTGAAACAGAGATGAAACCTGGGCAAGTGAGCTAAGTGAACCAAACTTAACGCAGTTGAGTCTGCTCGGGTACTTCGTACATCCTAGAAGGGAGGAAGATCTCTAGAGCACAGACATTTTCATAGGGATTATGAAATTTATTATTATTTTTCTATTTCACAACTGTATCATAAGCTCACTTCATATCTAAAGGGCACATTATCAGGACTGTCATCCAAAAAGAGTGTGCAACAAGGCTAAGGAATCCTCTTCTCAGAGCAAGCAAACTCCATTAATCATCTCAAAACACAAAGGACCTTAATGTGCTAGTGGCTGTAGAAAAAATGAGGAAAACAGTGCATGCACAGAAATGCTTTTTTTCTTTTTCTTTTCTTGTGCCCTGGTTCAGGTCTGTATGCTGTACTATGTAAAACATATTTCTTGAATGGGAACAAAGGTGCCTTTTAGAATAAGCACTTAACAAAATTGTATTGTACAACCTATTGTACTCTGTGCTTCTGGATTGCTCTCTCCCTGTCAAGTTTACAGGGCTAGATTGCAGATGATCTCTTGGAGGTAGGTCAAGACTGTCATGTTCCAGCAGGGTTTGGGAAGATAACACTGATTGGCTCATTTTTTTCTGACTGTGAATGCAGGCTAGCAGAAGTTTTTCTCTATATAGCTTTCTGTTTCAATTATATTTTGCATGCTTTCATCATTACAGCCCACACTAGGCCAAATAGTAGGTTAACAATTCATTTTCAGAAGGCAGCAGAAAGTGTATTTATGCATTCTGTTGTTCAGAAAATGTTTTTTGGGGGGGTTAAATTGTAATGGTTTTCGATTTTGAAATTTTATTGTTGCTACTGTGAGCTACCTTGAGGGCCCCTTGCGGATGGAATGGCGTTCCCAGCCCCCCCCTCTCTCCGTGTGTGTGTGTGTGTGTGTGTGTGTGAGAGAGAGAGAGAGAGAGAGAGAGAGAGAGAGAGATTGCCAAGCATGTAAAGCTGAACACGTACAAGTTAAATGTGTGTAAGTTTACTGTACACAAAATTACAATTATTCATGTGATATTATATACAAAGGTTGTGCACTCACTCCTAAGACATCCATGAAGTTTTAGGCTTGTTAAATTGCCTGTTCTTTCATCTTTCAAATTCAGCTCTGGAGGAAGTCATTTCAAACGCGCAGGTAGCAAGAAGCAGCCAAGTCATCTGCTGACTGCTGTTCATTCACCAAATTGACAGGACAACCTTGCCTTCTGAATTAGCAAACTGCATGCCTGGATAAAAGTTTTCCTGAATGAATTGTGCCAGAATTTTATCGGAGGGCAGAGAGTCCTGATTTCACATGTATGGTGGTGGGATCTGCACTGGTGGTAACTGAGTGAGCCCTTGGGGTTGTGGTGGATGGGAATGTTGACCCAGTGTCTGGCAGTTGTGAGGAGGATGAGTTCCATGCTGGAGATCATTGGAAAAGGTGATTGAAGAATAAAATTGCCAATATTGTGATGCCTTTATACTAATCTATGGTGTGAACGCACTTGGAATACAGTATACAGTTTTGGTTGCCTCAACTCTAAAAAGGATATTGTGGGACAGGAAATGGTTCAGAAAAAGGCAGCAAAAATGATTGAGGGGCTGGAACAACTCTCCTGTGAGGAAAGGTTACAGCATTTAAACTTTTTCATTTAGATAAAGGGCAAATAAAGGAGAAGGGTATTATAGAGGTGTATAAGGTTATTGTGAATGGTGTAGAGAAAGTGGATCCCCTTAGAGCAGGCACCCCCAAACTCGGCCCTCCAGATGTTTTAGGACTACAATTCCCATAATCTCTAGCTAACAGGACCAGTGGTCAGGAATGATGGGAATTGTAGTCCCAAAACATCTGGAGGGCCGAGTTTGGGGGTGCCTGCCTTAGAGTAACAATTAGACATACCTTTTTAAATGCACTTGTAAGAAACACATTTCCTTACCTTGAGCTTGTACCTTATATAAGCACCAAAACTTCAGTATCTTTTCATTGTGTCTGATATCTTGAAAATGCATTCTTAAGAGAACTTTGTTAGCTTTTATGTTCACAAAAGTGGCTCTTAACAGCTCTTGTGGTCATTGCAATATACAGCAGATGGTATGGGCATTGTACTGCATATAATACCTCTTTGTGAAAAAGTTTTTGGTACAGTACTGTGTACTGTTAGTAGAGTTGAGGAAGGTCTTGATCTTGCTGCAGTTTGAACAGGCACTGCAATTCCCACGCAAGAACTGGCTTCCACTTTTCCCCATCTACAGTACTGCCAGGGCATTGTGATTTCCCCCTCAACATATCTTTCAGAGCTTGTTGATATTTACATGCAAATATGGGACCATTCTTGCCTCTGGGAATATTTTCTAACAAATACCAATGCTTGTAATTGATACCCTTCACTTGACTGGTGTTCGCATCAAATGGTAGCAAGGTTTGTATTGTTAAGAGCAGTAAATTGTTTTGTGTATGATTGTATTTTAAAAGTTATGTCTGCTTGTTGCATTAAGGGAATAAACCCTTAGGTGATAAGTCCTGACATGAATTGTTGCCTTTTAAAACCCCTTAGAATTGCTTGTTTAAAATAAATACCGGTACTTATATGTTCGCATGTGGTAGCAAAGCACTTTGTATGTTTTTCATCCCTCTCCTGACTGTTATATTGTTTCCACAGATTTCTTTGGGCCAGAGATTGTTTCTCACTCTCTGTATCATATGGCTACCTCATATGGCTTAGCGCAAGAGTAGGCAACCTAATGCCCGTGGGCCGGATGCGGCCCAATCGCCTTCTCAATCCGGCCCACGGACAGTCTAGGAATCAGCGTGTTTTTACATGAGTAGAATGTGTCCTTTTATTTAAAATGCATTTCTGGGTTATTTGTGGGGCAAAGGAATTTGTTCATTCCCCCCCCCCCCCAAAAAAATATAGTCTGGCCCACCACATGGTCTGAGGGATGGTGGACTGAAAAAGGTTGCTGACCCCTGGGCCTTAGCCAATAATTGGGGTGGCTGGGCCCAGTGGAGCTGAGTAGCATTCATTTTTGGTGCCCATTCTTAATTTGGCTACAGGAGGAAAGGCTTTTTCATCTACTTTGCCCTGTTGTTGTTGTTGTTCAGTCATTAGTTGCAGTTGGTTTTAAGGCTTTCAGCGGGTCAGTGCATACCATGGGAAGATTCAGTGTGGCTTGGAGGGAAGGAAAGATTTAGGAATGCAGGCAATTGCCTTACTTTGAGTCATACTATTAGTCTATCTAGTTCAATATTTTCTATGCTGACTGGCAGTGACTCTCCAGAGTTTTGGGCAGGGGTCTCTCCCAGTCTTACCTGGAGATGCCTGAGTTTGAACCTGAGACCTTTGGCATGTAAAGCAGATTCTCCTCTACTGAGTTATGGTCCTTTCCCAAGGGGAAAAGACAATTTCAGGTACTCTGAAGTGATGGGATGGTGGCTCAGTCAAACCAATTAGTATAGCAATGTCCTCATTGCCCTTGGATTCATGGATGAAGGTGTTGATTTTATACAGATAGGGAGGGCCTCCTTGGCCCACCTTCAAAGTGTGTGGGCAGAGCTGGGCTGGGTTGCTTGTACAAAGTGAGTAGCAAGAGATAGTGTTTCCTAGTTCTCATCTTGGTAGCATGTGTACGAGACAACATAGACAGCACAGTTAAGAACATTGGAAACCCACTATGCAAATTAATACAGTTGTAGCCCATACTTGTATTCATTTATGGTGGAGGGACAAGCAAGATAAAAATATTTTAAATAAATAAATATTCTGTATTTAATAGTTAGATGTCCATATTCATAAGCATGGAAAACATGTTTCGTAAGCATACATGCACATGTACACACACACACACATGGTTGTAGAAAAGAATCCTTTCCATTTTGATGTGATATTTCAATTATAGCACTGCTTGTGAGAAACCCAGTGGCGTAATAGATACTTTATTTTACTAAATATATTCAGATATGTTAACACAGGCAGCAACGGTCAATTTATATACAGTGCATGCAAATTAATCCATCATTTTGAAACAATTTCTACCTGTTAGGCAACTTTATGACATTTCTGTCGTGTTGAATGATAGACACTTCAGTAATTTGACAGTGGGAAAGTTGGTGGTATGTCAAATCTTTTTTAGTATTCGAGAAGATCTACATGAAAGCTTTAGAATGCAAAATTTCCTTTTATTTTTCATATGTAGAACATTTTGCTGCCTTTAGAAAATGTATTATTAAACTGATCTTTGGCCTAGTGTAGGCTGTAATATGAGAGCTTTCAAAATATGATTCAAAATAGAACAGACATATTGAGAAATATTTCTGCTAGACTGTTAAGTGTTGCTTAGTAACTTATTATGAACGGTATATTTGTTTTAATTGTTATTTCTCTGACACAACAGTTGTGCCTGGCATTCATAGCTTAAAATGGTGCATAAGTAGTCCATGTCTCAATAAACCTACAGCGTAATATTCTAATGTTGCTACTTCGTTAGACATTATTATGCATCATACATAATATTTATTTAAAGCTTCTTCCTTACACTGAAAGCCTAGTACATACAAGAACTTAAGATAGGGATGTAGAATCATAAGCAGTGGCCAACCTTCTGCTAGCTGGGGCCTTACTCTTTTCATGAGAATTACCAATATGTTGCAGTAAGTTTCAAATTTCCGTTTGTACAAATGACTAAAAGTGTTGTGAACTGGCAGGATAATGGGGAGGAGGAAGAGGATCCTGGTAATGAGTGGTAGCCATGACTGGGACACACCGGGTCAAGCTGGGGATGGGAAGGGAGAGTTTGGTGTAGAAAATACAGGGCAACAGAGGATGGTGAGGGGATGGGGGTCAGTGCACAGGAGCCAGAGCCAGGCTTCCCATACACGGCTGACTTCCAGGTATTCGGACCCCTGGATTGGCTGCAGAGGCGGGAACTTGGCCTGACTGGACTTTGGACCTGTTAGCTTCCCAGACTGCCAGACTACATGCTAGCATCTGCCATGGAATCATGCACAGCAGCAAGACTTGCCACGGTACCCCGTGGTTCAGGACAGAAAGATAAAATGAAGTTACTCTTCCTGTTTACTTTAGTTCTATGTTCTGGTAGGTTCTAGGTTAGATTACTGCAAAAAGCAGACTGCTTTTTAAAGGATGGTTTGGAAACAGCAGCTAAGGTAGAACCAGCCAACCAGATTTTTTATCGGGACCAGGTGGTTTGAGCATATAACACCAATGCTGGTCTAATTGCATGGGCAGCCAATTTGTGCCTGAGCCCAATTCCAAGGGCTTATCTTTGACCTATAAAGCCTTAGATGGCTTGGCATCCTGATATCTAAAAGGCTGTCTTTCCCCATATGAACCTACATGCATGTCCAGAGCATGGTCTTTTCGATAGTGGCCACATGTTTTTGGATCACTCTCCCCAGGGAAATTTTCCTGGCACCAGCATTGTCATCTTTCTGATGTGAGGTGAATATATTTTTAATAATAGTAATATAATAATAACTTTATTATTTATACCCTGCCCATCTGGCTCGGTTTCTCCAGCTACAGCATATATCGAAACATAATACAGTGGTGCCCCGCTAGACGAATGCCTCGCTAGACGAAAAACTCGCTAGACGAATGCCCCGCTAGATGAAAAAGTCTATGGGGCTGCCTCGCAAGACGAAAAATTTTCGTCTTTTTTTTTCCTTTCGTTTTGCGGAGCGCGGCTGTCATTGCCGTTCCGCAAGACGAAAAACCTGCTAGACGAAAATTTTCGCAGGACGAATTATTTCCGTCTAGTGGGGCACCAATGTAAAAAACCAAACATTAAGAACTTCCCGATACAGGGCTGCCTTCAGATGTCTTCTAAAAATTATGTAATTCTTTATCTCCTTGACATCTGAAGGGAGGGTGTTCCACAGCCACTGCCAAGAAGGCCCTGTGCCTGGTTCCCTGTAACTTTGCTTCTTGCAGTGAGGGAACCACCAGAAGACCCTCAGAGGAGGACCTCAGAGGATGAATGATGGGGGTGGAGACATTCCTTCAGGTTTACTGGGCCAAGGCCATTTAGGGCTTCAAAGGTCAGCACCAACACTTTGAATTGTGCTCGGAAACACACTGGGAGCCAGGCATTTCCCCAGGTATTTGGGCAATAACACTGTTCTGATTGGAGGGCTGGTTTAGGTGTTTATTGTGGGTGAACACTTTTAGTGTGTAGCATTGTTTTGATGGAGATGTTCACTATGTAATGTATATTACTTTTGTTGTAAGCCACTTTGAGACTTCCTTGGTTGTGGAATGTGACAACCAAATTAATTCATTTATCCTTAGGGCTTTCATAAGTTTATGAAAATCAGATGAGTTTTTAATAATTTGATTCATATTTTCCTGCCTTGAACCTGAGACGTTTAAAATCAGTTACTACTACTAATAGTAAAAACTGCTTGCTTCAGCTGTTAAATACACAGAAATATTTGGTGCAACTGTTTTATTTATTTGGTGAAACTGTTTTATTTTCTTGGAGAAGGTTAAGAGCCTTAAATGGATTAAAATTGTAATAATAGAAACAGGGCATTATGATTACCATGGTTTGATGCTGTGTGTTTCGGTGAACTTGGGTTCCTCAGAAATTTAACAGGGGTTCCTCAGTGAGATTAGTAGTGGGAAGGGACTGTTCCCTGAAATATAGCTTCTAGCCATTGTTAATATTCCACAATGTGCAGGCACAGTGAGGTGTCTTCTAGCTCTTTCTCTCTCTCAGGGCAACATTGAGGCCCAAAAGCCTTATTTGGGTACACATGAGCTGAATAAGTATTTTTCGCTGAATGCATGTCAAATCCTTTGAGACTTGGACCAGAATACAAAGTTTCCTCAGCAGATAACTCAATGTAGAAGGCTGAAAGTCAAAATATAATGTTATACTGGAACACACAGAGCTCTCTGTAGCATCTAAACTGCATATGTTGGTGAGATGTTAGCTTCTGCTTTCCTGTGAGAGTAAATTATTCATTTGGTTCCAGCACACATCCCTAATAGCATTCTTCAGCTGGCTGCGGTATACCAAAACATTATGGATTCAAATTAATTGCAATTGGAGCTTTGAAAATAGGCCCATCATGATGCTGTAAGGGCCGAAACGATGAGTTAGTGAAATGTTGAAGCACTGGAAGAAAGAGCAGCTGAGGCTCCAAATCTCTACTGCCATGTGTTGCAGCCACCACTCCAGCTTAATGCTTAGAAGATGACTTTATTATACAAATAAAGAATCTGACCACCTCCACACAGCATGAATCAAAAAGCTATGCTTCTACAGTGAACAGCTGTGCTATTGGCCAGGAGCCTCTGTGTTAATATCTACATCAGCCGCTTCTCGTCTTGGCATGGGTATGTGTGCACAGAGCTTTGCAAGGAGAATGAAGGATGGCATCTCTGTAGCTGAGGCTTTCTTAACATTGTTTGGGTTCTCTTAAATGTTGTGATTCAAATATGGAGGCTATCGTTTGCAAGATATATTGTTTATAGAGATGTGCTACAAAAAGATAATTTGCACTGTCTGTAAAAGGGAGCAGTTTTTGTCTAGGCAACAATCTAGCATGTTGAAGAGTTTTTGGAAGACATTAGAAGGACTCTCGAGAGCATAGCATATTATACAAATTGGTTGGACTGCCATCAGTTCCTCCCCCTACATAATAATACTCGGAGGGACTAGAAGTATTGAGTAATTTCTTGAGTGTGTGATACTCTTGTTGGAGTAAGAACGTCAAACATTTACCGGTAGTTCAGTTTCCAGATTTGTTTTAGATAATGTGCATGAGCATTAAATAGTAGCTCTGGGGATAGATGCAGACGCAAACAATATTCTCTTCAAGCTATATTACATCCTAGGAGAACAGTTTGCCAAAACTTGTTTTTGGATACACTTTTGCTGGTACACTTTTGCTGGTACAATTCTCTGAAGTTCTGTTGTGAATTTCAGAGTGCTAATAGTTGGACTATTTCCTCTTCAGTTCACAGTAATGTGATCATCTCTGCATCTGTGTGCCACCCACAGAAAATGACTGATACAGTACTTCTGAAAGCAGCTTAATAACTGGAGTGTTACTCACTATTGGAAGTCAGCAAAGTCTCTTTACCACTACATTTTGTTTTTCTTGAATGCTCAGCACCCTCACTCTCTTTGCTTGCCCTTGGAGCCTGGAATAGATGAGGGTTGTTTGGAATTTCTTATCTTGAATGGGCGAAAAGCTGAAATGAAGGAGTGGTTGAGCACTTCCAGAGGGAAGATTATGCAGTAGGGGTGATGGATGCTTTGGGGAGGCCAAATGAGTGGTCATTTACGTTGCTAATCAGCTTGGACCTCCCTTACCATGACACAAAGAGAGACAGATGCCTCAGGTGATAAAGACTAAGGAGTGAAGAACAGACAGAGCTGTGTGCCACGCATTTGTTGCATTTGAGTGCAGTGAATGACTATATCCTGTCTCCACTATTGAAGTAAGATTCAATACTATTTAGGCATGTATCCAGTTTAGGCATGGAATGGGGTGTGTGTGTACCATCTTGTCTTTCACCAGTGGTAGTTAGTGTACACTGGATTTGGTAGGGCAGCTGGGGGTGGAGGTCACCAGGGATAGGCCCCATTTGTTATGGTTTTCTACCCATTCTCCTCCTCTTGCAAAGATACCATGGACTCTTAGCAATGTAGTAGTACCATTACTTACATTAAAAAGGTAAAGGTAAAAGACCCCTGACAGTTAAGTCCAGTCGTAGATGGCTCTGGGGTTGCGGCGCTCATCTCGCTTTACAGGCTGAGGGAGCCGGCGTTTGCCCGCAGACAGTTTTTCCGGATCATGTGGCCAGCATGACTAAGCCGCTTCTGGTGCAATGGAACATTGGAACCAGAGCAGCGCACGGAAATGCCATTTACCTTCCCGCTGGAGCGGTACCTATTTATCTACTTGCACTTTGGGGTGTGCTTTTGAACTGCTAGGTTGGCAGGAGCTGGGACTGTGCAACAGGAGCTCACCCCGTCGTGGGGATTTGAACTGCCGACCTGATCAGCAAGTCCAAGAGGCTCAGTGGTTTAGACCACAGTGCCACCCACGTCCATTACTTATATCACTTAGCATCAAACTGAGATCAACCCTGTGTATGGTTATTACTAGGGAAGGGACATCACAAAATTCCTGGGCTACAGCTTTGGATTTTCAGGTGCAGAAAAAAAGACTTGGGCGGGGGGACCTGCACTTCCTTGCCCTAGGGACCAGTCTCGCCATCACCTCGCTACAGTGCACTATGTTTGGGAAGGCAAAACTCGAGGTTTCCCTGAGTACAATCATACCTCCATTTTGTTTCCCAATAGTTCAAAATTAGAGAATATGCCACTGCTCCTTCAAATATGAAGGAGTGCCAACAGAACAAAAAGTATTTGTTTTATTATACTGATGTTCTTATAATGTTGTTAAGGCTCATTGAATGCCAAATATGGCAGAAAGTCACTATGAAAATTTTAAAAAGCCAAGTAAATACCAGTAAATACATACAATATGAATGTGGTGTTCTTGTCTGCATCCTCTGTTGCCCCTGTAGCAGGCGACTGCATTAGTCTCACAATGTGGACATTTCTGGTTTCCATTGTGCTAGCATTCTATGTTAACAAATCTAACTCTCCAGCTTGCAGATCATATACATCTTGTCCCCCTTCTGCATTATCCAATAAGGGAAGTTTAAATTTTATTTCTAAAATATTATGATTATGTATCATTAATTTGTGTTCTCACTGGTTAGATAACAAATCCAGGTTAGCTGGCTAATGAGAAATGCCACGAACAAATATTAAAATTAAACTGTAACACAAAAGTGAGAAAATTTGACCACGTTAGAAATAAATCCAATCATCTTTTGTAATTGTTCATGATTAAATTGGTCTATTAGCCATAAATCATTCTGTATCATCTGCTAAGAAAATGGTAGAGTTATTAAAAGATAGTAAGTTCTTTGTCATTCCATTGAACAGTTTAGTGCATTAACTATTTTTAGGCCTCATTGAAATAATTTTAGTTGGGATTCAGTCTTAATTTGTAAAATGCATTTGCTGGGCCATGGCTGTATACAAAGACTTTAAATTGTTCAAGTGTTAGTTGTTTGTTCCGAAGAAAGAGAAACTTTGCAGGTCCTCCATAGAGTCATAATGACAGATTCCATATCCATAGTTTACCAGTGTGCTATTAGGCATTTCTTTTATTACTTCATTCTATCCAGACTGCTTATTAAGAATAGTTTGCTAGTACTATGAGTGAATAGTTGACAATAAAATACAGGACCGTTGACAATCCAGCACTATAATCAGTCCATTTGTCTGCTAATGTTATCAGACCACATATGAAGATATTTATGTGCTGCCTACCATATTATAAATGGTCAGAAACCTTTTGACTTTAGAAATCGTGGTTGATTTTCCCCAAATGTCAGTTTCTTTTCGCTATGCGAGAACTTCTGATGGTGTTGTGATTGATGAGAAAAGTTGCACAAGCTTCAGGCCAGGAACTGCAAATCCAGCCAGATCATCTGGTTCCAGGCCAGCTGCCACTGAAAGCAGCAACACAAGTTGTTTCACAAGCTGGGTTGTGGAGGATTGTCTGGGTATTCTTTTGTGGGACCTGATTGTGCCACAGCCACTCAGGGGAGTGTTGGGTTGGGCTCTAAATCTCCAATCCCAAACATATCTATTTGGATCTATAACTTTTTTGGGGGTGTGTGTGTGGAAACTTTTGACTGTAACCTGAACTCTGATTCTAAACCTATTAGTTAGAATCACAGGAAAGTTATGCATGGCTTGTGGTAGCATTATGCCTCCATGCTGATGGATGCACCCCACACTACTGGGTCTAAAAGGAGTGCAAATATATCTCTCTGGCACATTTTCATTTGGGAAACTAAACATTCCATAGAGACCACTACAGATGTGCAAAGGCTTTCAGGGATACCTGCTATTTTCTAATGGGAGGGGTATCTGGAGGCAGAGGATGGACCAGAGCCTGATTCTCTTGAGTGCAGATTATTCTACTGGTATCAGGCAATTTTCCTGTTAGAAAACGGGGGATGCCTCAGCAGATGCTCAACCAAACCAACCTCTCATTTCAGGCCTGACAACAAGGTGTCCTTTGAAAACCTGTATGTGTTTCTGCTTATGGATGACATTGGAAACTTTGCTGTTGCTATCTTGTTCCACTATGTTTATACTTTACTTGTTCTCGGAGGTGTATCTAGGGTCTTTTGCGCCCTTGGAAGGAGCTGAATTGGCAGCTCCCCACCCAAAATATCAATTTATAGCAGTAGCCACATTAGAAATGACTACATTTTACGCAACTGAAGTACTTGCATCTGGAGTGAGGGTGAGGCGAGGAAGAAGGGTAAAAAAAATGCACAGCTTTCTGTCTTGGTGCAAGAAGAATGAGAAGCTTCTCCCATGTTTGATTTCATTGCAAAAGCACATTGCCACACACATATAAGCCACACACTCCAGTTGGATTCACCAATCCCTAGGTGTGCCTCTGCTTGTTTTTATTTTCTGTATTATGCTAATGCTTTAAGAATGGAAGGGAAACCATTAACTTTCCTGGACTGTTTGCCTATATTGAGCAAATAACACTGTACCAAGTTGCTAAATTAACTGCTTAACCCAAGCTGCCCTCTTAAGTCACATCTTCACAAATCCCATTTTAGTTTTAAATGGACCCTGTAGGAACTAAAACACAGACAGACACAAATACGTGACTTAATTAAAACCCATCTTTAGCCACTCACAAATACCATTAAATTAGTACCAAACAGATGGGGCCAATCATTATTATCATTATGAGGGAAATGCTCTCATGGAAATCAGGGTTCTCCCCTGTCTCATCTACATTTGTGATATCCTGTGCCTGTAGAGATCTCTTGAGCTAAGCTTTCTAATATGTACCATATGAAATCAAAAGTTTACGGTGTTAAAGCACAACAGCAAAACAAAACAAAACAAAACAAACAACCTACTAATGCTTTGAGCAGCCAAAACTTCAGGAAGCCTGCATTTTCCATACTGTCATACGTTTGACTGATCTTTCTTTGTGTTACAAGAGATCATGTCTCAGATGCACAAGACAAATTGGCTGGAGTGTTTGAAGGCGTTTCAGCTGGAAGGGCCATTATATCTAATCACTTGAACTTCCCATAGGTGTGGCAGTCTCCTGTGCTCTCTGATTAGCTAAAAACCAGTCCTTATTGTTCAAAATAAAGGAAGCCAGTCACTCAACTCCTTGGCATCTTTTTGTGTTCCAATTTTGTTATGCTTATATTTGCATGTTGCACACCGTTCCATAACAATGCCAGTGCATTGAGAGCAGCAGTCAAGATGCTGTGGAAATAAATGGGAAATTGACTGATTTTCCTGTGGCTATTAACCTTTGATGCCCTTTTACTGGCCTCATGGTGAGACCTTTTCCTTATTGAAGGAATGGTGTTTATTTCTGCTGTCTTTCCATCTTGTACTTTCCCCTTTTGTCCCATAATCATACAAAATGTTGACGGGGGGGGGGGGGACACAAGCGAGAGAGACCAAAAGGTTATCACTTAGGCTTAGCTGCTTTCTGGCATATTAACCTGTACCCTGCACAGACCCTAAGTGATGTCTCCACACATCCTTCTAAATAAGAACCTTTCTATGTAAATTCAAGACAGAATAACCTGTCGGAGATTGTACCTAATCTAGGTGCTCCCTGAATTGTTAACAGCATTGCAACTAGTAGAGTACTTTGTTTCCTGTCTCCTCCCCCCACATTTCGAATATTTCAGGGTTAAAATTATAGTTATATTACAGTTGTAATTATTATATTTATTTATATTAGACTATTTCATGCATATAGCAACAACATACATATGCATAATAAAATAACCCACCCTAACCCAGAAGCTGGTGCTTCAACAATATACAGTATACAAAATGTATTTTGTATGCAATCAAATAAACACAATGTTATATAATGTTATGTTAAATGTTAGGAGTAATAATACTTTAGAACACCTTGAGTTTTGGCCTGGATCCACAGATGTGTTGCATGAGCAGAAAGGTACTTTTGCTTGGTGGGGCAGCCCCCACTGAATGCTCCTGAATTCCTTGTCCTGCTGCAGCCTTTGGTGCTCCATCACCCAGGGTTCCAGAGGGTACTTTGACACTATGTCTTTTTATAGGGTTATACTGGTAGATAGGAGTACGGCAAGCCCCACTGTGCAAATTCATCTATTTCAGGCTTGAGCCCATTAGGTTGAATCCTCAGAGCTCTCACTGAATATCGGTTTTTTCCGAATGTATACAAATCTCAGTAATCCCTTTTTGAAGTTTCATATTGTTCATTGTGATTGTGTGCATAGTTTCAAACATTATCTTATTTTAATAAAAATCTATTTATTCAACTTTTCCATTTTGTAACATATAAAGCATAAACACGAATTTTCTTTATCATTGTTTGGAGTTAAACTGATTTTGCAAGAGATTATTATTTCCCTGCTTTTTAATCCCATGTCTGTGCCTTGGTACTTCACCACCAATATCCATAATGTTTTTTTATGCTTTGTAAATATATTGCCCACTATTTTCTGCTATGAAAATTCACAGCACTGAAAAAAATAAAAGCCTGTGGGCTATATCCACCTACGGTAAAGATAGCTATTAGAAAATATTTACAACCAGCATCCATGCATCTGGAATTGAGGAATGATTTTTGAGGTAGGCTTGATTCCTTCATGTAGAAATTAAGTACTTGTATGGCTATGATTGTTGTATTTATTTCACCCATAGTATTTTAGGTACCTAATAAATAATTAATACAGTATGAAATCTCATAAAATAATCATGGTGGCAAACACATCATCAGTCAGGGCCAAACCAACAATGCTTTGGTGTGTATGGAGTGTTGTTGTCGTTCAGTCGTTCAGTCGTGTCCGACTCTTCGTGACCCCATGGACCAGAGCACGCCAGGCACGCCTATCCTTCACTGCCTCTCACAGTTTGGCCAAACTCATGTTAGTAGCTTCGAGAACACTGTCCAACCATCTCATCCTCTGTCGTCCCCTTCTCCTTGTGCCCTCCATCTTTCCCAACATCAGGGTCTTTTCTAGGGAGTCCTCCAGCACCATAATTCAAAAGCATCAATTCTTCGGCGATCAGCCTTCTTGATGGTCCAGCTCTCACTTCCATACATTACTACTGGGAAAACCATAGCTTTAACTATACAGACCTTTGTCGGCAAGGTGATGTCTTTGCTTTTTAAGATGCTGTCTAGGTTTGTCATTGCTTTTCTCCCAAGAAGCAGGCGTCTTCTAATTTCATGACTGCTGTTACCATCTGCAGTGATCATGGAACCCAAGAAAGTGAAATCTCTCACTGCCTCCATTTCTTCCCCTCTGACATTGCATCGGTTCTGGGGTGGTTTCTCTATCTTTGGTTCCCTCAGCGGTAGAGGAAGCTGCTCGGGCGCCTGACCTGGGGGCACGGCAAGCCACCCATAGGGGTGGGGCGCACCGTGGGGGCCTGCGGAGTATGCATGCCTCCTCCCACTCAGCTGCCCTAGAGCTGGAGGGGAGGCAGTGGGCGCACCGTTCAGGCAGCGCGGAGCTTGCGCACGCCCGAGCCACCTCATTTCTCCCAGGAGAGACACGTGGCTCAGGCGCACTGTAGGCCCCGCAGTGAGTGCCACCCAGCATTTTGTTACTCCCACCAGTGGTGACACTCGGGGTGGACTGCATCCACAGCACCTCCTTCCTCCACCCCTGGGTGTCCCCCCCAACTTAGCTCTCACCAGTGGCTCCTAAAAGCATGTGACAGCAGCCATACCCCGGTAAATTGCTTCAATTGGCTGGCTAAACTAGGCGAGAATAGTGATGCCAACAACAACAGTGATGTTTTGGTGCCAAGTTCTGGAATGGGAGATGTTGCAATATAAACCCTCCCAATTGGAAATCCATGGTCCATTACAAGCTTAGACCAAATGACTCTTAAAGTTTGGCCCTGAGTGCTGATGTGTTTGCCACCATCGGCAAGTTCTCCCTGCCAATTGCTTCCTCTCAAAGAATTAGTGAAGGGCAATATCTTGGTAGATCATGTACAAAGAATATTTTAGGTTCAGTCCCCAGCACCTCTAGGTAAGACTGGGAAAGATGCCTGTTTGAAACCTGGAGAACCTTTGCCAGATGATGTAGACAGTACTGAGTTAGATGCACCAGTGCTCTGCGTCGGATAAGGTAGCTTCTGAAGGAAATCTACCTCAGTGATGGGTGTGTGGGAGCTACTAGCAGAAAATCCCCACTGGAGGCTCGACAGGGTTAATTCCCAATACTCAGATGCCCTGATCATGTGCAAAAGACTATCCTAATTGAGGATGGGACTTGCAACACATGGAGAGATTTTCTACCACATTCACATACACTAACCACTTTTTCATATCAGGGAGATTAAAATAGTGTGAAAGTAGTAGGTGTTTTTCTCATATAATGACAGTAATGCTTATACTGTACCAAATTAATACAAAGTGTAAAAATATGATCAGGTGATCTAACTCTTATGACACCTGAATTGGAAATGCATGCTTTAAAATCCTAGCTCTATCTGAACTCCTTTGATCAGTGTAGTGTTCAAATATATATAAAAAATCAGTCCAATTAGCCATTTGAAATGCACAATCTCAGTATCCAACAACAAAGGAATACAGAGAATAAAATCTAATCAAACACAACTCTCTGTATAATAAAATGATGATCAGCAACAATAACAAACATTGTCAGAGAGTTTAAAAATTTAACTTGCTTTCTAATATGAGCTAGGTGTGGGGAACCAAAAATTTCAAATGTTGGTAATAATCTATGTGATAAGTATAGTAGCCTATTCTTTGTATTTTCTTATCCAGGGGCATTATTTATTCCTGATATTTGAGCATCATAACAAAAAAATCTGGGTTGTGTGGAAGAGGAAGCAGCTACATTTGTTCCAGTTACAGCCATTAACTATAGTCAAGGTGCCTTTCAGCTGGAAGCGATGACAGATAGGTAACATTCCCACTATCAGATGCATCGGGGGACAGCAGGAGACAAAGTGCACTGGGATACAGGTGCACCTTTTCCAGAGCACTAGCAAGATGAATGCACCTATTGTCATCGCTCCCCTGCCTCCCCATAGCCATTAATATGACAGCATTGTAATTGATGGCATGACATGGGACCTGTTCTGAAATTTCTTTCCTCTCCTTTAAAGCTACCCCGTGTAGCTTTTGGACAGAGCACGGTTATCTAATGTGTCAACAGATCCGTCTTCCAATTTCAATCCATGCCATCCTGGTAATGACAGAAAATCACACACACTTGTAACACAAAGAAGTTATTTTCTAGGCCCACTGATGTCTGTATTAGCCATGGTGCCCTGCAGTGGTCGGTTACATAGTAATGTCTAAGGTCAGAAAGATATTTATCAGGGTAGGAAGAAATGTCAGTGTAATTCAACTCATCAGTCTACCATAGCAAGATATTTTGCATTTTAATGCTCTTCATTTTACTTAAACGCTTCCCCGGATGCACTATCCAAATTGAAAAAAGAAAGAGTTCAACAGCTCTGCTTCAGACTATGCTGTGTACCATAGATCATCAGTATGCATTAAACAAATGAAATGCTCTAGAGTCCAGGGCAATCTATAAGTGAATGTGCAGATTATGAATAACACAATTTCCTTTCCATTCTAATAATTGCCAGAAAAATATGGAGCCCCTTGGAAATTAATGGAAACATTTTTGAACATAATTACAATTTTAAGCTTGGCTTTATAATTACTTACCAGCCCATCAGTATGTCACACCTGGGAATTTTACCAAATAGCCTCAAGTGTTACCATAATGCCCACAAAATTTGTTCAGGCTTTGAATCTGCAACCAGATTTGTCTGAAATATAAGGCATCGCCATGCCAAGTATCTATCTGTAAGAAAGAATTGATAGCTGTAGTGTTAAGAGAAAAAGAAAAGAATGTGGTATCTTGCACTTAACTAACAAAACACTTATTGGAAGTCTTCTAGTTTCCTCTTTGAGAAATAAATTTATAGGAGGCTGCTTCAATTTCACCACAAATAGATATATGAACTACATCTTTTCATTAGAAACATTGGCTTATTTAATTCTTAGAATGTAAAATGAAAGTTCTTTATGGAAATCATTTCAAACTTAAGTGAATTGGTTTCAAAATTACCTTTTCAGTCAGGGCTGCCATTTTATAACAGCTTTCTGCCTGATAGTGATTGACCTACTGGGTAGTTCTCAAAATGCTCTTTATGAAGCAGGTGTCAGACAAGTAAGTACATTTCACATCTTGAGGTGTGGAACCTATAGAAACACTGGACCATTAAGCACTGTGTAAATACTGGCAGAACAGCCTGGAGATGCATGTTCATATATGTTGTCTTGATAGAATGTGGATTTGGATCAGGGAGACCAAGAGTCGAATTTTATTTACTGTATATTCTGGCATATAAGGCTACTTTTTAATCCAGGAAAATCTTCTCAAAAGTCGGGGGTCGTCTTATACGCCGGGTGGAGAACCTGCGGTCGAGTATATCTCAAACTCTTTATTTTAACTGGAAAAGTTGGGGGGTTGTCTTATACGCCCAGTCGTCTTATACGCGGGAAAATATGGTATTTATTTCAAGTAGTTAAATGCCACTTTTCATGCTCACCAAGTTATTTACAAAGCTCAACACATTTTCACAGGTGTACATTGTGAGAACAAAAACCATGAGGCTAATAAAAATTGCTATATACTGTCAATTTTGGCCTTGCTCATGAAATCTTGCTTCCACCGCCTCCCTTCAAAACCTAAAATTACACCTCTGATGTTTAACACTTAGGGTTTTTCTTTTCTTTTTCTTAAAAAACACGTTCCTGATTTACAGTTTATTCTATACTTTTAATATGTCGAGGAAATAATTATAGATTCAGAAATGTCTACACTGAGTCACATGAATGTATTTAAGGAAATTCATAATCATTCAAAGCTGTAATTTTCAAGTTAGAGGAATAATCAGACTCAATAGGATGTTTCATTAAAAAGAAACACACTGAACAGCTGCATTATGGCATTATTTCAAAGAACTCCTTCCAGCCTTTTGGAAAGAGATTTAATTTAAGACGACAGCCATATTTATGGTGCTTGTTTGTCATGTGGAATTGTTTGTTTTGGCAAACCGTTAGTGTCAAACAATTATAATTTTATTGATGTAATATTTTCTTTTGCTATGGCACAGTTTGCAAGTACAATCGTACTTAGAGATACTGGAAGCCTCCCCGTGCCCCCGAAAATACACATTTCAGAATAGCAGTAATGGTATATCATAGTCTTAAAGCTAATACTTGATGTATAAAATACTTAGGAGGGCAATATAATACTTTGATGCGAAGTTTTCAAAAGTTTGGTTTGCCTGGTTTTAAATTATTGATAGGTCTGATTGATCCGGAATGGAAGATATTTACCAGAGTGACAGCGGGGGGGGGGGGTTTAACTATAAAATGTGGTTACATTTAGTGTTGTCACCAACGTTTTTATTTGCAAATACAAGCAACAGTTATGAACCTGTGAGCTTTTCTCCAGCTTAGATTTTACTCCAAGTCAAGCTAGAGAACAACTTATTCATTGATTATTTATTTATTTCATAAAAATTATACACTGCTTGATTGTAAAACAAAAACTGAGAGCAGTTTTGAAAAGATAAAATAGCAAAATCAAGAAAAAATATAGCCCTACTTTCAAACATACAAAAGTTTAAAATACCAAAGCTGCTTCAAATTACCCCAACTTTCTAAGCAGCTGGACAGGCTTGTCTAAACAGGAATATATTTAGCGAGCACCAGAAAGAATACAGTGAAGGCGTCAGCTTGATATCAATAGGCAGGGAGTTCCAAAGTATAGACGCTGCCACACTAAGTGATGAGTTTGTATAAATGTGGATTGGGTATTATGTGGCACCTGTAGTAAATCTTAAGTTTTGGTAAATCTTAAATCTTCCCTCCCACAAGTTGACCATCCAGCCCATTATTTGGAATGTGTTTTGAAGCCTGAGTTGGGGAGTTTGCCCCATCGTTAGTTAAAACTGGTTAAAGCACTTGTGGGGAACTTGCAGCCCTCCAGATGCTTGTGTTAGAATTTCCCTGTTGGAGTCCAAACAACATGGGAAGGGGAGTGATAGGTTTCTCACAACGTGCCAAGCCAGTAAAGAGCAATGACTTGTGGCACTGTTACTCTATATTTATGTTTCTCATCCCCCTTGGCTCTCATTCTAGTGTTTTCCCTAAAAAATCAAGAACAGTTTCCCCCGAACTTGGGTCTCCAGCTGTTTTTGGACTACAATTCCCATCATTCCTGATCATTGGTCCTACTAGCTAGCGATGATGGGAGTTGTAGTCCAAAAACAGCTGGAGATCCAAGTTTGGGAAACCCTGATCTAGAATGTAGTAGTTATACCATTACTGATTTTGCTATAAGGAGAGGACCTTCTATATCCATGTCCACTTCTCTCTCTCCCTTTTAAAATCTGAACCAGGTGCAGTCCCTAGCTTGGATGTCTGGATGCATCAATTACATCTGACCCTTGATATCACAGAAGTAATGAGAATAGAGTTCAGCTTCCAATGATGTCTCTTTTCAGTCTGATTTGTAGCCTTGGTATACTTTTGGTTCTGAAACTGAACCAGTCCAGGAGTTGAATTCAGTTTTGATTAAAATATAATCTTGGATTGTTATCTGCCCTGGGCCTTTAGGATGAGGTGGGCAGGATAATGGATAGGATTGCACCAAAAGTGATTCTTCCTTGAGAGAATGGGCTATTTAATTGAATGCATATAAATCTTCCTCAATAAACAGATTTGATCTGTGGCCATAGACAGTGCTTGGTGTAAAGATGATAAGCTCTTTTTTGAGTTTGGAGACTGCTGCTTCTCCAAACCTTTCCTCACTTTCTTGGTTTAATCACCAGGCTGAGTGTTCTAAAATGATAGACCAGGCTTGTAAATAACCACTCACCCAGTTGCCTCTGGCAAATGAGAAATGCCTCTTGATAAATATATGGAATTCTGTTGCAGTAGTTTTTCCTGGTTAACACAGGTATATGTGGGCTAGTAACAATTTTTAGTAACGTTCATGGGCTTTCTTATAAGGCTGGCCTTGTCAAAAAAGCAGCCTGCAGTACCAAACTGGTTATACTGTATCTGAAGAAGTGTGCATGCACACAAAAGCTCATACCAAGAACAAACTTAGTTGGTCTCTAAGGTGCTACTGGAAGGAATTTTTTATTTTGTTTTGTTTTGACTATGGCAGACCAACATGGCTACCTACCTGTAACTGGTTATACTGTGATGACAGTATAGCTTATACAGTGGTGCCCCGCTAGACGAATGCCTCGCTAGACGAAAAACTCGCTAGATGAACGGCATTCGTCTAGCGGAAGCTGCCCCGCAAGATGAAAAGTCAATGGGGCTGCTTCGCAAGACGAAATGGTTTTTTTTTTTAGCGTGAAAACCTCCGCGCTGCATTGCCGCTTCACTAGACGAAAAATTCGCTGTACGAAGACAATCGTAGAACGAATTATTTTCATCTAGCGGGGCACCACTGTAGATTGTGATATAAGTTGGTAGCTGTGTCTTTGAATATACTGTAATATTCATAACAAAATCAAAAATTCTTCCCAGTAGCACCTTAGAGACCAACTGAGTTTGTTCCTGGTATGAGCTTTCGTGAAGAAGTGTGCATGCACACGAAAGCTCATACCAGGAACAAACTCAGTTGGTCTCTAAGGTGCTACTGGGAAGAATTTTTGATTTTGTTTTGACTATGGCAGACCAACACGGCTACCCACCTGTAACTGTAATATTCATGTTCAGTAATTTGTGAAGTGGGAACCAACCATGACCACACTGCTATAGACATGTAGAGATAAACAGAGCTGAAGGCATGCCTTAGCAGGACCCCATATCCCATACTGGGGCCATGTCCAGAAAGTGGTGTTGGGGGATGAGCATTCAGACCCCTGGGCTCTCACTTGTGGGGTGCCTCGGGGTTCTGTCCTCTCCCCCATGCTTTTTAATATCTATATGAAGCCTCTGAGAGAGATCATCGGGGAGTTTGGGCTGGGTGTTCATCAGTATGCAGATGACACCCAGCTCTACCTCTCTTTCAAATCAGAACCAGTGAAGGCGGTGAATGTCCTGTGTGAGTGCCTGGAGGCGGTTGGAGGATGGATGGCGGCTAACAGATTGAGGTTGAATCCTGACAAGACAGAAGTACTGTTTTGGGGGGACAGGGAGCAGGCGGGTGTGGGGGACTCCCTGGTCCTGAATGGGGTAACTGTACCCCTGTAGGACCAGGTGCGCAGCCTGGGAGTCATTTTGGACTCACAGCTGTCCATGGAGGCGCAGGTTAATTATGTGTCCAGGGCGGCTGTCTACCAGCTCCATCTGGTACGGAGGCTGAGACCCTACCTGCCCGCAGGCTGTCTCGCCAGAGTGGTGCATGCTCTAGTTACCTCCTGCTTGGACTACTGCAATGTGCTCTATGTGGGGCTACCTTTGAAGGTGACCCGGAAACTGCAATTAATCCAGAATGCGGCAGCTAGACTGGTAACTGGGAGTGGCCGCCGGGACCACATAACACCGGTCCTGAGAGATCTACATTGGCTCCAAGTACATTTCCGAACACAATTCAAAGTGTTGGTGCTGACCTTTAAAGCCCTAAACGGCCTCGGTCCTGTATACCTGAAGGAGCGTCTCCACCCCCATCATTCAGCCCGGACACTGAGATCCAGCGCCGAGGGCCTTCTGGCGGTTCCCTCATTGTGAGAAGTGAGGTTACAGGGAACCGAGGGCCTTCTTGGTAGTGGCGCCCACCCTGTGGAACACCCTTCCACCAGATGTCAAGGAACTAAGCAGCTATCCTATTTTTAAAAGACCCTGTTCAGGGAAGTTTTTAATATTTAATGCTGTATTGTTTTAACTGGTTGGGAGCCGCCCATAGTGGCTGGGGAAACTCAGCCAGATGGGCGGGGTACAAATA
Organism: Lacerta agilis; assembly: GCF_009819535.1. Lineage (NCBI taxonomy): Eukaryota > Metazoa > Chordata > Lepidosauria > Squamata > Lacertidae > Lacerta > Lacerta agilis. Next base: position 55,071,220 of record NC_046320.1, read on the forward strand.
AATTATTATTATTATTATTATTATTATTATTATTATTATTATTACCTCTTGCAGCAGGTGTTTCCACCTTTATGTCACCTCCAATATGGTGGTAATTTTAATGCACATGAAATGGGCAATGGTAATAGCTGGTGACATGTATACTAAAACTGGTAGCAGAGGGCTCTGAGCTGGCCTGAGAGATGATCTCTGAATTTTGGGTTAGAGAATAAAGGCACAAGTAGCTCCATTTGTGAGATTGCATTGGCAGCATATGCACTTTTCTATTGTGTTTCATTCTGAGACTTGAGTCACTTAAAAGTGCATGTATTCCTACTGGAAACAAATTGATCCAATAAGATATTGTGGTGCATTTCTGTATCTCTTTATACCTGCAGGATAGTGGGAAAGTTTCCTTGTTGTTTTGTTGCTGTCTACCATGCCTGCTGTTTGCAATGTGTAAAATGTTTATGACGAGCTTGATGTGTGCCAAAAACCAGCAGGCCCACTGGTGGGGAGATTATCATCATCCAGATATAATAAAAAGCTTCTAGAAAAGTGCCTGTAATACAGGCTTATTTTTCTGGCACTGACAAAGATTTCTATTTATTTTAGTAGTGCCCGCTAGCGCCATTGTATTTAAGGGACTCTTAGTATTTTCATTAGAAATTCATTTTCAGGACTTTTAAACTCAGCTGGAAACATTTTGCTTGGGGATGAATGTTGTATAGAGGATTTCTGCCAAGGGCAGCTTCCTCTACTTCCCCCTGATTGGAGATTTATGAAAGATCAATAATGAGTGCCTAATTGAAGCTTCTCTCACATTAACCACTGATAACTAATTTCTTTCCTGAAATAATAACACTGTTTCCGAAGTACAAGCACATGGAAGAAGTTGAGGCTGTTACCGCTTGGATGATTGCTTCAATAACAAGTAAAAGCAATCAACATCTAGGTGTGTGTGTGTGTGTGTTTATAACCCCACTCATCATTAAATATTTTCAATCCCAGAGCAGGGAATGATGAAATAAGAGTAAGTACAAAAATATACAAAAAAATACAGAATCCATAAGAACAATCAGTCCAACAAACAAATTAACAGCTCCATCATAAAACAAACGAAGATAAACTGCATTGAGGGCAATTGGAATTCCTAATTTAACCAAATAGGACATTCAACTGGATAAACAACAAAACGGGTTTAGCAACAGTTCCCACTCTAATCTGGTACATCCCACTTACTCCTCCTTGGTCTCTTGCACAAAGAGGGTCCCACTTTGTGCCAAGAGACTCTCACCCATGGCTTTTGAGCAGCTTGAACACCTTTCTCTCCCACCATTGAATGCACCTGATCGGCATGAAGAGTTGTCCACAAGCATCCACAGCGAAAGCTCCCCTCCCCCACTTCCCACAACACCAACTGAGCAAAAAATGAACACAAAAGAGAAAGAGGGTAGCCATAAGCCACAGCTGTTGTTTCTCTCCTCTTCCCACTTCCTATAATATTCAGATCTCAAAGTTGATAGGTTCTACTGTGGAAGAATGTGTAGGTAGATGACATCTCCCAAGTCTGTGCTCCTTGCTAGCTGAGACATACAGCTGTTAGCCTTTCACAGTATAAACTGAGGGGCAAGCAAAGGTCTAACTATGCTCTGGAATAGTTGGAACCAGATTATTAAGCCATCCATACACCACTCCAATCGCAGCTCATATGTTACTTCAGTTTGCTGTGACAGGACTCCAGCACCCATCAGTCCCAGACAGTGTGATTAGGGATGCTGGGAGTTGTCATCCAACAACATTTGGGGAGAACCATCTCAGCTACCTCAGCTTTTGGCCTTTGGCCCATGTAAAATGGGACTCCTGCCATGCTTACATTATTTTAGGAGCACTCCCTTGAAGATAATGTACCTATCCTATTTCTTGAACTGGATTCTTTACAAAAGCAGTTCATTCACTTCTTCTACGTAAAAAGGCATGTCCAGCTCCAATTACATTTACTGAAAATGACATTGACCTTGCTAATGCAAAGAGCAGAATGATTATACATTATTGGTACACAGTGGCCCCATTCACACATTGTGCTAATCCAAACTGTGCTTAGGCATGAATAGGCAGATATTCACAGTGAAAATCCTGGTTGCTTTTCTCATTCCCCAGTCTTACTGCTGCCAAGAGCTAAGCAATGTTATGACGAAGTGTTATATCCAAACCCGGTTTCAATAGTTTGTCACATTCCAGGAAAACCATGAGTCCAGATGTGGATGTAATGCTAAGCCCAAGAATGGATTAGCATTGGGTAGCATGGCGGCAGCAGGACTGGGGGAGAACGAAATGGCTGCAGTTTTTACTCTGGGTACCCACACAGTCATGGGTCCACACATAGCCATGGTTTGGCTTAGTGTTATATACATACAGGGTCACGATTTTGCTTGGAGTCATCTTGGTTCAGATAAATCCCCAAACAGTGTTTTAATGTGTATGACTAGCTCAACAAAAACATTTGTCTTTGGAATGAATAATTAAGGGACAAAGTCAGCAGAATTAATGTTACAATATTCAAATAAAAAACGCTTCCCATGTATTAATATGGATGATCCATTTAAAAGAATCTGACAACTCCACATAAAGATATTTCCAGGCTTTTATCCAACTTGCCTTCCGAACATTTACAGGAATATTCTTGTTACTAATGGCTTTTTTGGATTTAATAGCTATGCAAAACAATGGGTAGCCCATTGGCAGACTTGCATTTTTGATATTCCCAGAACTGCTTGTGAACATGTGTCACAGTAGTAATTACCAGCAGAATAATAAAAAAGTTTGTTGCATTATCTTTTTGTGGGGGTATAAAATTGTTAGTTTAGTAGGCATAAATCAGCAGCCTTCCTGCCTATTTGAAATACAGTATTAATTGGATATTGGCAAGCAAATCTAATAGTTTTCTGCATAAAAGGTGATAAAATAAAAACCATATCCTAAATGTGTTTGTGGAGGAGAATATTTTCACCATTTCATTCCTTTATTGTTCCTCTGATTCACTCTGCTCTCTATTTCTCTATTCCTGAATCTCAGTTTTGCTATGGAGATTCCTAAAATGAAAACTGGAATTGGACCATGCACAGTTTGCCACTATTTTTGTTCCTTCAGTTTTCATATTTCTCCCTCCTCAATTACTAATGTGCATGTGTGCACTGAAAGAACACTACAAAAAATTTTTTTTATGTGATTGCAGATACGATTGCTTCAAGAATCTTTTTGTGCAGCATTTTATTGGTGAACACATGCACTCCTATGCATTGATAAACCATAGCATAGCATATGATAATCTAGACACAGTGCACAAGCAGCTTAAACCAGCAGCTGCCCTAAACTGACATTCATCCCTATACACATCTCAGTACTAGGAGCAGGGGATACCACTAGCAGTGCCATGCCAACATCCATCTGAAACCTGCATTGCTCTGATAACCCGTCATTTAAACTACTGCTATGTTATCTGTATCTATGTTATCTGCTATGTTGTCTGTCCTGAAGACAGACTATAAACACAGATGGTGCTGAATGAGGCAGCCAGCGTACTCACTGGTGCTGCAAGGTGGAATCATGTGTCGCTGACCTTAAATATCTTCCTGCTCACTACCGGGCTCACTTTTAAGGAGTTAACTTTGGTCTGTAAAGCCCTATACAGCACAGGTCGACAAGTATTTGAAGGAGTGCCTGTCCCATTATTTGTTGACTTGTGCAGGAGATGCCCTGCTCATAGTTCTACTAACAGGGATAGTTCACAATGCAGCAGTGCACGCAGATGTGGAATTCCCTTCCACTGGAGATATGGCTGTCCCTCACACTGTCTCCCTTGTTTCAGCCTTATAGGGATGGCTGATAAAAGAATTGGTTTATTCTGCTGCTAGGTTGCCATTGTATTGTTATGAATCTGTGGGTGCAAAACACCCCAAATTCTGGATCAAGTTAATGTTAGAATTTAATTAAGGTTGGGATGTTAGAACCAGGAAAAAGCAAGACCTGTGTGCATTTAAGGTGTTTGTTAGCCACTGTTAATCCCATGGAATTAGCATATATGAAGAGTTAATTAACCGAGGCAAATTTCCTGAATTTTGTATTATCCACCCTCTTTGGTCTTAGGCAATCAGCACATGTAAAAGATATTTTCCTCTGGGGTAAAAGCCCAGGGGGTAATGATCTGTTAGCACAACAAAGCATCAAACAAACAAACAAAGAAGATGTGAGAATGCAGATGAGTGAGGACTTTTTCTGTGTTACAAAAGACCAGGACTTAAGTTAGCAAGGTTAGAACAGGTAAGATGTGACTGTTCTCAGGGAAAGGCAAGCTGCAGGGCAGGGATTCTGCTGGCCTTGGGAGAAGTTGGCACCACTTGGGATGTGATGTGCTGAATTCCTCTCCATCTAAGCTTGAGGTTGTATATATGTGTAAATAAACCATATATCATAAAGGCACCACAGGCTCCACTGTGCCTCATTCCCAAAGGAAACACAAACCCTGGGTAAGTGCCGGGAACCCCTAAAGTCTTGTGCACCACTTGACAGAGTTGGGGTGGTGTGTAACAATATTATGTTTATTGGTTTTATGGTTTTTATGTGATAGCCGTGTGTTCGCTTTAATGAATGGTTTATAAACAGGTTTACATATTTACTGAAGATGGTTAGCTCTTTGGGGCAGAAATAGTACAGCATTTGAGATATTGTTGGCACACATTAAAGTAGTAGTAACGCCAGTAGCAAACTTATGGAACTCATCAGCTGGAAGAATATATTTCATGGACTTCTTTATGACCAATAACAGGTACTCAAATTAAGGAAAATGTTTATCCTGGGAAAATCCTGGGAAATAACAGTGCTCTTGAACCACTAATTATTCATGCACAATGTTGCAAGTCCTGCTTTCTGTGCTATTGCTTTTAATAACAACATTCATGTTGCCCTCCCACTCATCATCTTCTCCATTGTCTTCCAATGGAGTTTATTTGTTTCAATTCTGTTCCATTAGAAATGGAGTCTGACATTTTAAAAAATGTTCTAAATGCTGTACTTTGTTATGCATTAGCTTTGCTTTTCAATCAGTGATAAAAGCAGTTTCATAGAAAGGATTTTTAGTAACTACTTTTCCGTGGGCACTTACTGTATTAAATTACATTTGGTTTATATGTACTGGAAAAGTTTCAATAATACAAATGGCTCCAAACTTTAGCTTTTATATAACACTTCTGTAACAGCCTCTTGAATTGTTATCCATTAAACCCTTTTAAGCATAAGAAAATAAATCACACATCATTACTTAATCATACTGAAAATATTTTTTAAAGAGTGGCTTGTGTTTAGAGATGCACAGAATAGGCATTTTATACAAGCAAAAGATTTTGTCATGAAAATGTTCATAAACTTTTAAAAATATATGTGGTTTGTGCAGAGGTTTCTCTCTCTCTCTCTCTCTCTCTCTCTCTCTCACACACACACACACACACACTGGTGTGTCCCCACCAAGCTCTGATGAAATGTCATTTTAAAAAGATTCTACATCAATCTGTTTAATGATCATGCATTATTTTTTCTGTACTATGTGTTAGTTAAGGCATTGGGATAGGATTTGGTGATTAGTTGGTGAGTGTCAAAATAGAGAGGATGAAGCATGTATTTCAAGACAGGGCCATGGAGGTGGAAGCTACTTTCAGTATAAAATTCCACACATACACATCTACAAAATCAAGCATATTTACCTTTACAAGGAGCAATTCTTTCTTTCTTTCTTTCTTTCTTTCTTTCTTTCTTTCTACCAGTGGAATACCATTGGGCTTGGATGTTGCGCTGGCAAAGAACGACGCGACGGGCAGGATGGCATCAACAGGAAGGCAAACACGAGCAGCACCTGTGGGCTCCCTTTTATTGGCAATTTCACACAGGTTAATGATTAGTTTCACAGATACAGTTTCACGAACCAAATAAGGAAACCTCTCACCCAAAGGTGGGACATCCACACCATATAAGGAAATGCTCCTGCCCTGGGTTCCTTTGGTGACACCCCCAACTTCTCCCATGACATCTCCATTGCGTACGTGCTCTTCCTCCATGCCTATCTCACATGCGCCCCTCCCGCTGCTCATCTTGTGACTTTTCAGTACTTTTCCAGGCACTCCTTTGTTCTCCTGTCCCTGCCGACACGTGCATCCCCATCCTGGCGCTCCTGTCAGCGTGGCTTGCCAGCACTGTTTTTCCAACCTTTGCAGAATTGACGTGGCTTGCCAGCGCCAATCCGACCACAGTCCCTACACTTGGAATTCCAAGAGTCTTTAGATAATCATAAGCTCTGCATTCAGAATCTAGCAAGTGGAAATACATATATACCCCTCACCTGATAGGAACTCTTCCAGTTCAAAGGGTATGTGTGTGTAGCACAGAGTCCTCTCGCATTCAGAAGTTTGTTCCAGTGAAGGATTACACTACTTTCCTCTTGTTGGATGGAAAGGTTTTAGAGATGGGGTGCAGAGTGCTTTTTGTATCTGAGAACAGAAGCTTTCCAATCCAGTAAGGAAAATATAAAAACACACACATTTTTGGATCATAAAACCTTTGGTATATAAGGCACATGTTGTCTAGCACAGCCCAAGGGATACAAAGAGCTCTGGGATATGTAGTTTCCAGGGTTCAGGTACCTTGAAGAACTATATATCATTGGATCCCTGGTCATTGAGACACTGTCAGGGCAACATCAACATCAAAGATAAGCAGAGAGACTTCTCACAGAAGGGTACAGGATGGTATCCAACAAAGTGGGAAGGAAAGGTGTAGCAACAGAGACCTGTGTTAGCACCAATGAACTTCTTATGGGCTGGGCTTGAACTCTGATGGAGGTTGGGTTCAGTTCTTAATCAATTGTAGGGGGCAACCTTGTAAATTCATTGTTATGAGCTCCCTATTTCTGGACATGGGCACCATCACTCTTCCTATAATGCCAAATCCCTTGTTGGAGAGTTTACACGTTCACACTCTCGTGGCATGTTGATGATGGCCTTTTTCCTTTTCTGTCACTAAAACACACACAAACTGCTTTACTATTTAAGATAGACCTGTACAACATGTGACCTCTGAAACTGAATGCAACGCATCACCCTACACACAGCTTGATGACCACTTGTTTTTCTTATTAGCCAGGGTTGCAGCAGACAAGGGAACTGTCAAGTTTTTGGTGGTTAGAATGTGTGTTGTTTAGTGGGGCATGCATTGTTAATACTTTAAACTACAGAGACAATGGAGTGGACATGGCTATAATAGTAGGCTTCATATATCCAGAAAATTCTGTCAGTTTGCCAGAGGCCACGTGGAAAGCATTTTGTGTGATTCAGCATGTAGAAATATATCTGGCATCAATTTGTGTCATATTTCCTTTCGCCATGCAAGAATACATCTTGCATTCATCATCTTCTCTTTAGTTTTTCAAGAACATTATCAAGGAGCACACAATCAAAGGCAAGGTTAAGAGGGAACTTGAACAGACAGAAAAGTCAAGGTTTTTTGAGTCACGTAGGTATGACCTGAATGATAAGTTTTGAGTGAGAGTTACAATTTGACAATGAGTATTGTGTAAAACCTTCTGCTCCTTTTTAACAAGAAGAGAGGGGAGAGGAAACACTTAAGAAAATATCCTTTAATTTTCCTGATCTCATATGAACTTGATAGTATGTTCTTCCATAAACAAAACAAATCCATAGCAATCTAGAAGAGGAGGAGAACAAATTTAATTCTAAGAAGCTCACAGTTTGATGCATTGGAACATTTATCTTTAAAATACACCTCACACCATTGTATTCATGTGCCTTGGGGGAGATAAAGTTGTCCAAAATGAAAGATGCATCCTGCAGTAAACAGGAAATACACTAGTTTCTAAGGTACTTACACATGTATTCTCAAGAAAACCTCAGATCGTTTTCTTCTTTAATGAAATGATAGGGTTTTGCCACTCTCTGTAACACAAAAACACTTTTAATTATAGATGTATTCAAGCAGCTGCTCTAGTACAGCAGCTTTGCCAGTTTTCACGGCCACAGATGTCCTACAGAAGCAGCTGTGTTTGTTTAGTTTGAATTCGAGTTGTGTGTCATTACTTATAATTGTGGTTATTTTAGCCACCAACCTCTTTTGTTACTTAACATCAAGGTTTTTCTTGCTTCTGTGGAGAGATGTAAAAATATCTTTGTCACCCTTTCGACATATCCTTTTTGCTTTAAGCACTGTGGCAATATTAAGCAAGCAAATTAATTTTCACATGTGAGTAAGATCTCAAATATTACACACAACTGATGGGGAAGAGTATGAATGAAGGCAAAAGCATGGGGCTTGTCCCAAATAGGATTTGTTTTATTTGCTTTCCCCATTTTTGTGTATCATTGGTCCATCCTTTTGGGCAGTGGCCATCATTTCTTTCTTTTTGCTTTCAACTTAATTCCAACTTACACGAATTTTCATTGTTATTTATTAAATTTCTATGCTGTCCTTCATCCAAGGATTACAGGGCAGTTTACAATGTTTAAAACACTAAAACACATAACAGAGTAACAAATGAAAACAGTAACCCCACCCTCTAGACTGCTTGTGTGGGAGGAACATGAAGAAGGGCCTTAGATGAACCTATATGAACCAACCATCTGGGTTGTTTCATATAGGGAGAGGTGGTCCTTGGGGTATTGGTGGACACAACAAAAATGGACCACTTTGATCCATTGCTGTCGCTTGAGGCAGGTGACCTCAGTAGCGTTGAGTGCTTTCCATCAGGTTCGTCTGGTGGCCCAGCTGTGCCCTTATCTGGACAGGGGAAGGCTAACTTCTCTTTTCTAGGTGCTGATAACCTCTAGGTTTGATTACTGCAAAATGTTATATGTTGGGTGTTACTCTGAAGACAGTTTGGAAACTTCAGCTGGTGCAGAATTCAGTGGCCAGGTTGCTCACTGGGACAAGTGAATAGGTAACACCATGCTTACGAAAACCTATACCCAGAACAAACTTAGTTGATCTCTAATGTGCTACTGGACAATTTTTTAATGTTTTAATTTATTTCGATTGCGTCAGACCAACACGGCTACCTACCTGAATCTAGGTAGCACCAATCCTGGCTTGCCTGCACTGACTGCCAGTCACTTTCTGGGCCCAATTCAAAGTGCTGGTTTTCACCTATAAAGAGGACTGCAATACCTCAAGGATCCCTTCTCCCCATATGAACCGACCCAGGCTCTGCAATCATCATCTGAGACCTTTCTTTGTGTGCCTCCTCGGCAAGAGGTCTGGGATGTGTGTCTTTTGCAGATAAATACTGTTCTGTATGAAGGCATTGCGAGTGGTCATTGGGAGGCATTGGGAGTGGCTTGGAGCAAGGCTTGGTCAGTACACTGATTATGACATGCAACTCTGTTTTTGAATCAGGAGTGGCTACGCAAGCTCTGAACTGGAGTCTGAATGCAGTGGTGGATTGGATGAAGGCCAGTAAACTGTCTGAATCCCGGGGGGCTGAGGCTCTTTGGGTGGGTGGTTCCCATGTATGAGAGACAGACAATTTATCTGTTCTAGATGGAGTCAAGCGCTCTTTGAAGAAGCAGGTACATAGCTTGAGGGTATTCCTGGATACATATGTTGCTTAGAGCCCAAGTGTCCTCTTTGGCCAGGAGGGCAACTGTGTTTGGTTTGCTGCAGCCATTCCTGGGTAGCCTGATCACTGTAGTCCATGCATTGGTAACCTCAAGGCTGGATTACTGAAATGTGCTGTATGTAGTTTTTAATATGTATGTATAATTGTAAACTGTGTTAATTTTTTTTGTTATGCGAGTATTCGTAAATAAATAAATACCAATACAAGCTCCCACTTGAAATTTATGAGATGTACCAAATCCTCTTGTACTTGGACAGGGCTTTTCTCTCTCGCTTATTACAGCAAAATTTCAAAGAATTTAATATGCCCCTATTGGTCTAAATCCAAGAGCTCGTATTGTGCACTCAAATATCAAATTAGGTATTTAATTGCCATCACAGCTCATGTTCTACTCTTGGCATACCACTGTAAACATACCCCCTTTGTTCTACTGTAAACTCAATGTCAAATTTATTATACAGCAAATCAAAAAGTGACAACGTACAGTTCAAATCAATTATTTCTGACTTCCCTCTCATAGTGTTGACAAGCAGCTACACATGCGGTTGGTGGGAGAGAAACAGGTGGAGGGTCACTGCAATTTGGCAAAGTTTCAATGCTTCTATTACAGAATTGCTACACTTCTGCATTCTAAGAACAAACAGGTTTTCTAGCCTGAAACACCTAAAAGGTAAAGTTTTTAAGTGCATAGCCTAGGGTAGAATTACTATATAATGAGGTATATTTCTATGGTTCAGGGTTTTCTTTAAATGAGACCTGTTAATCAGTATTTAATCTACTGTTCAAAATAGGTACATACTCCAGTGTTAGCCCTCCTATTAGGCAGACTGAGACAGCCAGCTTTGGGTGTCATGAAAGGGAATGAGTTGCTTAATTTATTATAATTGTCATTTTACTTTCTCCAACGGGATCTGTGGTGACTCAGGTCACTGGCAGTGTCTAATGGAAACCCCACCATGAGCTCTTCACACTACTGCTGCTGGGGAACAGAGGCTAGGAACAGCCAAGGCCCAGTGGTTTCAACCTAGAGGTCTTTTAAATCTGTGACATTTTAATGTATTTTAACATTTGTTGGAAGCCGCCCAGGGTGGCTGGGGAAGCCCAGCCAGATGGGTGGGGTACAAATAAATTATTATTATTATTATTATTATTATTATTATTATTATTATTATTATTATTTTATGAAGAAAAAATTAGCAGATTATGCTTGAGGGATGTTGTGAGATTTGCTGGACCCATTCAGAAACGACAATTTTAGAACAAAACAAGCAATATTCTGAATAGTGAACTGCTGCCTCAGGCCCCACTTGAGAATAGAGATGGAGATTGTGCACTTTTATAGGAAGTAATCTGAGAGACCAAAAGAAGAGTGCCACCTTATGTGACACACTTTCTCAAGAACTACAAAGTCAGTGTTCTTTGCATTTACTTGGTTTGTGGCATTTACTATGCATAGGGTTGTTCTATCCCACCTGATTCTCGTATTCTATTTACAACAACAATCTTTATTATGGTCCAGAGACCCAACAATTCATTATAAAACAGTACACAGTTTTGACAGCCCGCCTTCAGGTTACATAAGCATTATGTACAGACTTAGGAATAGAGATCATTGGTTCTTGCCACCACCGATAGAAACTTCGCCACTGCTAATGTTCTATCATTTGTCCGGTCTTCCAATAGGAACCTGACATAGTAAGCCTCTGATTTTCCCGGGAAAGGTCTTAACAGGGGTAATATCAGTTCAGCCCTGGATTTCTCGAATTTCACGCAATACAGCAAAATATGCTTTACAGAGTCAATGTCTTGGGCACACGAGCACAGTCTATCCTAATAAGGAACTCCTCTCAATCTGCCATCCAACACTGCAGAAGGGAAGACGTTAAGTCTGGCTCCCTAAACAGGCTGCCTTCAGATGTCTTCTAAAGGTCTGGTAGTTGTTTTTTTACTTGACATCTGGCGGGAGGGCATTCCACAGGGCGGGTGCCACTACTGAGAAGGCCCTCTGCCTGGTTCCCTGTAACTTGGCTTCTCGTAGTGATGGAACCGCCAGAAGGCCCTCGGCACTGGACCTCAGTGTCCGGGCAGAATGGGCACACCTTTGCTCTGTAGGATGGCTTGATTTTACTGTGCCAGTACATTCAAAGGTGATATCATAGCAGCATCAAAGAAACATTTCACTGTAGTGGCCCTAAATAGCACAGATTACACTACATATATTAGGTCTGCTCATCTTTTGACCATCATGAAACACACTCCACCACCTATATATGGTAGCCCACAGGAAACTTGATAAGCCTGTTTTCAGGCAGGTCTACAGAATTGGGGGTTGATGGGTGTGTTGCCAAATACCTCTGTGTGCCTGGCCCCAACATCCCCATCAACTCTACTCCCATCCTTTGTACGTTAAGTGGGCTGGTCTGGAGGGAAATTATTTACATATTTGGCTAAGCACATTTAGAACAAATTGGGAAGCCTGATTGTGCAGGGTTTCTGATCGCAGGGAGGATGCAGGGTATGAGATGAATCCTTCTCCATAAAGGTTGGGAAGGAACTGACAGGTTTATTGAATTTGTGGATGGTTCATGTGCCTCTTGAACCCCCTTCCCCCTTTCCCCCAACGTGTTCCAAGCACACATGCAAAACCACATCATAAGAAGTATTAGTAAATTTATTTCATTGCAGTTTTCTTTGCCCCATAAAACTAGAACACACAGTAAATTACTTTTAAGTGTTTAGATCCTTCAGCCTAATATATGGCCAGAAAAATGCTGGTGATATATTGGTTGGAACCAAGGAACCCAGTAAACTTAATCATTTCTTATAAAGAAATAAGCTTGTAACTTCTCTGTTCTCTATCAGCCTCAATGGTGAATGAATAAAGGCATAAAGGAGGAGAGTTGCTCAGTATGCATGACTTGGTCTTAAGCAAATGTCTTTTATCTGTTAGAAAAGTAAGAAAAAAGGCAATTGGCTGGCAGTTTGAAAAGCTTCTTTGACACAACACTGTATCATGTTTGTGAAGTATTCAAGAAAGTGTCATCTTCTTTTGTATTTCGTTTTAGGACCTGTTTTTGAAGCATAGGCCATCTCTCCCCTCCCTTTTGGGGGGAAATCTGACTTTCATCTGCTTATGATATTACTCTGCTGTCTTTCCCTCCCTGATCAGTTACATCCAAAAAAGTAAAAGGTCATAGCATCACAGAGTCATATAGTCAAAGAAATAATGAAGTGGAAAATTACAAAATTGCTTTTAATCTCACTCTTTTAAGAGCAAACTGAAAACATGTTATACAAGAAGAGCAATTCCAATGTAAACAGAGCTGGATAGAAATACAAATGTTCCTACAGATAAACAGCCAGAGCCTCTGTCCATTTGGAGTTGGCAGCACTTCATTTTTTTGTGGTCAAGATGCCCCATGAAATTTGTCCAGTCTCCTCTAACTCAAAGTCAGTTTGGATGCTTATAGGGCAGTAAATTTTTAGTTATTTAATTAACTCGAGATTTTAATTAAAGTTTATACTTTTGCTAGATAGTGAGGGGGTGCCATTTGGATATTCTATCAGACAGCAGAATATCTTGGGCCATCACCCTTGTTGACTCTCAGCCAGGCAGTACTTCTATTTTCTATCATGGGTGTTGTAAGTGCACACTGATGGCACAAGATTGCTAGTGTTATTGAGCTCGACCACAACATTTGGCCTTATGGTCAACTGGGATACTAATTTTTCAAGCAATGATGAAGAAAGCACAGGCTTTCTTCAGGCTAAGTGAGAATTTAGCAATACCACTTACTCTCTGAGTACCTGATGCTATTCTCTCCCCCCCCCCCCATGCCACAGTAGTATTGTGAAATCGCCTTGTCTAAGCAATTTATCAGGAGTATCCTTCCACTTTATTTTGTTTTGACAAAATAATGAACATCCTTAGACTTATTTTGACGTCATTTTGTTTACTGTTGATACTTTTATCTTGTCATCGACTGACATTGTTAATGTAGTGAGATTTATATAAAAGCACTGACTCCTTGTAGGTAGGTAGGTAGGTAGGTAGGTAGATGTATTTAATTTAAGGACATTTCTAAACCCCTTAATATTTAAAAATTTCTATGAGTAGATGAAGCTCCTACCCTTATTATAAATAATGGCAAAATACTGATAGTTAGGACTACTCCTCTCTTTTTTCCTTGGCACAAATTCAACATGTTAGTATTTTCTCACTTAAAAATTCCTGCACAGAAATAAATGGCTATATCACGCACCTGCCAATAAATGCAGCGAAGATTAAGTGTTTGGATTTAAACAATAATAGCTATATTCATTTGCATCTCATTTCATCTTGAAGGCTTACATGTTAGTTACTTGTTTGTAATTTGTTTATGGGACTTGCTTCAGTCTTGGAGAAGGATGCTCTGTCCCAGTCTGAAGCTGCTGCACCGATGGCTGAGGAACTGGACTGATCTCCTTACACTGAATCTGGTGATTGGAAGCTCCCTGGGTTTGAAGTTGATAGGCAGAAGCCCCAGAGCCAGTAGAACCAGAGTCAGACCATCACAAGAGCTTTCTCCTGAGCCCAAGGAATTGAGTCTCTCCCATATTAACATGCCTACCTGATAGAGCATAGCAGCCAAATTGTATAGTAGTAGTAGTAGTAGTAGTAGTAGTAGTATACATTTGTACATCACCATTCTTCTGAAGTTCACAGGGTGGTTAACAACATAATAATTTAAAATGGGAATATAAAATAGAGATAGAAAACAAACCAATAACCCCCTCTGACAAACACATTTTAAAGGCCATAGAATGTTAACTAGCCAGAGGCCTGGTTACAGAAAAAGGATTTTGCTTGGCACCTGAATATATGTAATGAAGGAGCCAGGTGAGCTTCCCTGGGGAGAGCTTTCCAAAAAAGGAGGAGCCACTGCAGAAAAGGCTGCTTCTCATGTTGCCACTCTCCAGACCTCTGCTGGAGGAGGCACATGAAAAAGGGCATCAGAGGATGATTTCAGGGTCCAGACTGGTTCATATGGGGAAGGGCGGTCCTTGAGATACTGTGTTCCTGAGGCATTTAAGGCTTTATAGGTAAAACCCAGCACTTTGAATTGGATTATGGATGAGGGAGGTCTTACTCAAAGCTGAGCTGGCATTCAGCAACAGCAGCTGCAGATCCGAGGAGGGGCTGGCACACTGGGATCTGTCCATGGTGCTATAACCACCAGTTTGCCTTGCCAGAACAACTGTTTTGCACAAAGAGGACCCCAGAGTCAACCCCCAGCACTTCCTGGTAGGGCTGGGGAAGACTCCTGCCTGGAATCCTGTAGAGCCACTGCCATTATATACAGTACTGAGCTAAATGGACCAGTGGTCTCACATAGGCAGCTTCCTATGCTACTAACTTTGCCTATGTAAAAAACAATAATTTTTAAAACCTTGCCAACTCTACTAATACAGAACTCTACTAATACATGTTCTGGGAACAGTACACTCCTGCACCTTTCTCAAAAACAGGAGTAGGATTTATTTTATAGATCAGGGGTCCCCAAACTAAGGCCTGGGGGCCGGATGCGGCCCAATCACCTTCTAAATCCAGCCTGCGGATGGTCCGGGAATCAGCGTCTTTTTACATGAGTAGAATGTGTCCTTTTATTTAAAATGCATCTCTGGGTTATTTGTGAGGCCTGCCTGGTGTTTTTACATGAGTAGAATGTACGTTTTTATTTAAAATGGATCTCTGGGTTATTTGTGGGGCATAGGAATTCGTTCATATCCCCCCCAAAAAAAATATAGTCCGGCCCCCCACAAGGTCTGAGGGACAGTGGACCGGCCCCCTGCTGAAAAAGTTTGCTGACTCCTGTTATAGATAATGGGATGAGAATATTATATTCTTTATGAAAAATAATAGCAAGAGAGATGAATGACTCATGATGAAAGTGATTTGAAGTGTACAGCTTCCATTTCCCTAAACCTCATTTCTCCCCCCCCCCCCAAGCTGTCCATTCCAAATGACATAGCTCCCTCTCCTGGCATTCTCTCCCATCTCCCAGGTAACCAGCCACACTCATTCCCATTCTGTTCTCTCTCGAGTGACCAGTCCCACATCAGGCCCACTTATGTGGGAGCATTTCTTTCTTACCATAGCTTGTCTGCTCCCATGCCTCTTGGGAATCAGCCAGAAGCAGATCAGAACAGGATTCGGCTGTTCATAGTGCTGGGAGCCAATGTGGTATAATGTATAAGTGAGCTGCTTTTGGAGCTGAGAGGCATAGATTGAAATCCATGAATCGCACTGGGATAACTTTGGATCAGTCACACACTCCCACCCTAATCTGTCTGAGGATGAAATGGGATAACCCTGTGTACTCTGCCTTGAGCCCCTTGGAAGGATGGATGGATATAAATATTCTATATAAGATGATGGACGTCCCAAGTAATGAATGTGGGAGGGAAAGAGAGATCTGTGAATGTACAATGTCTTTTCTCTACCCAGCTCTTCACATGGCCTCTGTGCTTTAGAATGCCCTTCCCTCTGCCATCAGTGAAGCATCATCCATCAGTTGCTTCAGATGGCTTATAAAGACATATTTTTTTGCCAGGTTCTCCCTGACCCGTAAGATTGGACACTTAACTACTGAATTTCTTTTTATCTCTTTTCATAACATTGTTTTATTGTTCCGATATCTTCTTTTTTGTTTACTGCTTCGAGATTTAAATAAGCAGGATAGAAATGCTTTTAAATAAAAAAAAGCGTCTGACTATATGTTCCTGGCTGTATTCTGGGTTATGACGATAAAACAAAAAAGTATATGTTCGGGGGGGGGGAGTTTAAACATGTGGAGATCCAGAAAGCAACAAAACCTAAGATGAGTTTTCATGCCTCATCTGGGAACCACAAATAATTCATATTTATTTAAAGGTGTCTTGTGCAGATGCCTGAGTTATGTGTAGACACTGATAGGCAAAAAAGATTTTGCAAGCACAATATTTGCCACCTTTGCCCTCTGCAAGGAACCTAAGATTGCAAGGTGACCAGTTGCCAGGAAACAAACATTGCACAATGCATGATTGTGGGATTGGCCAACTATGCTGCATGCATAGTTGAACAAAGCTGGCTTATTTTACAGCAAGAAGAGATTACTGCTATGTCTCTTATTGCTGTAAAATAAGCCAGCTTTGTTCAACTATGCATGCAGCATAGTTTAACCCCTCAACCTAGCCACTTTGAACTAGACCTGCATTATAGAAAGCTGCATTGTACTGAGTCAGACCATTGGCCCCTCTGGCTCAGTTTTGCCTACCCAGTACTGCCCCACTCAGAGATGTTGGGATTCGAACCTGGGACCTTCTAAAGGCAAGGCGGATGCACTACCGCTAAGCTTCCCACACCCTCATGCTAGTTGGCATCCTTAAGAGATGATGCACGTGTGGGTTTGAGCTTTTGCAATAGGGTTAAAAAGGAAGTGAAGTAACTTCACCATGCATGTCCCAGAACTTCTTGCATCTAATATTTCTAAATTGACATCCAATGTATTGAAATGCCCCAAGCCTCTTGTCACAGAATAACTGGTAGTCGAAAACGAAAACACGGATTTCACGCCCACTTTTCAGCTTCCCATTCTATTGCAGCCTATACTCTGATAGTCAATCAGTGTACAGAAGCATGATAATGGATGGAATAGTCCCCATCTGGGTTCCAGTGCTTTTGCAGTAACAAGGTTCCTCCTCAAGCACCACATCTCTGCTGGCTCCAGCTGGGTGTCTTTGGAATACCTGCTTCCCAGCACAATGATCAGCAGACTTCTAGAGGAATATATTCTGCAAACTGGCAAAGTGTGCAGAAACAGAATCAGTCACAGCTTGTGTTTGGCGACAGCTTCCGTCAAAGTGTCAGGTTTTGCATGCCAGGCAATGATTGCTTGAGACATTATCCACTGTGACTTTTGCTGCAACGCAAATCGTGTATTGACCATCAATAATTTGCTTTGAAAAATAAAGCATCTCATAATGGTCCCATATGCTTGTTATATAAATGTTATCCTCGTGAAGGTTCAACCATTGAAAACTGAAGCCCAGAAATAAAAATGCATCAAATATAAAAGCAACAATAATAATTATATAATGGTTTGTTCTGCTTCTTGCTCGTTTCTTAAAGCTAACCTGTCAAGGGGAAAAAAATTAAATTGTCAATTGTGGGAATTGTAATTTTAGTTTTTGAAATGTCCAGATTTTTGACAGTTGAATTAGGCACTTTTTCATAGTGTTTGGTGGGGGGCTTGGTACTAAATTTCACTACAATTTACTGTCTGCAGGCTTCTTTTTGCATGTAATAATGGAAAATGTCTATCTTGATAAGTTTTGAGTTGGATGCACCCATCTCTTCTTTGTCTTTCATCTATTCTGTCTATCTTTCCTATGTACTATTTCAAAATGCGCGAGAGCAAAGTCAAGGAATAAATATTCTACTTTTCTCACAGTACATAGTCTTGCACTGTCAGAAATGTCACAGGTTAATGGTACAACTGAGCTTCATTTATCTTACTCTGACAGCTCAACCACCCTAACGTGATCCAACAGCAACATCCCTCCTCAGCCAGGTGACATTCCTAGCCTTTGTTCTCTTTAATTTGAAGCTTCTTAGAGCATTTGTAGAGATTTTTTAAGGGAGTTTCTTGGGTGTTTTTTTTTAATCCTTTCTTGTTATGTGTAATTATGCTCAGATGGGATGGAGGGAACAGGAATAGACCCGTGGGAGGGGAAGAATTGCTCTGTGCTCAAAATAGTTCAGCATGAGCCACCATCATTTTTAAAACGGGAGGTTTGTTAACCAGAAATTACAGGGATACCATGAAAAATGACAGTTATGTATTTTTAATTTTCAGACCTTTCTATTATGCTTGTTTAATTATTCATTAAAGCTAAAAGGCTAATATGTGGTGGAGCTCAAGCCAATTTTATCTTGCAGACTGATAGGATTTCTAATCAGAACTGTCTCGGTCAGATGGTAAATGAGTTGCAAAGGACTGTGGTGCTGAATTTTTGGGGCATAATTTGACTGGGACCCTGAATAAGCTGTGGTATTTGCCGCATTCTAAGGCACCTGATGCTCAGTATCTCACTATCCTTTTCAGACCATTTATAACAGCAAGAGCCTTGTTCCTAGTCCGGAACTATTTCCCCAAAATGCTTCAACTAGCAAGAAAGGCCATGCTCTATTGTTTATTTTTTTTCAGTATTTAGATGCTACCTTTCAGTGCAAACCCTCCCAAGGTAGCTCATAACAACTTATTAAAAATGCAAAATTCGTTATAATCAGCTAAAAACTGAAATTTACTAAACAAAAGACCTATAAATATTTTAACCAGCAACTTTAGATGCTCCTAAAAGGCTCTGGTATGCCCAATGGCAGAACCCTATGCACCTCTTCTTTCAAAGAGATTTGTGATATAGCCATTTGCCAAACATGGGCATGTGAAACTAGCCACAGAAGTATAATTGCTGTAACCTTGCTATTGAGCCATCAGATCAAAGTTCCATATAGTTATACATCCTGCTTTCCAAGTACAGCATCCCTCAAATGGAACACACTGGTCCCCAGAGAGGCAGAGAACAGAAGTGGACAGAAAGCTAATTTTAAGTGTTCAGTGGCTGGTTGCCTCAAGAACTAGTTCACTTTCATTTCCCATCCTCCATGAGCCATTATTTCTGTTGGGCACAGTTTTTTCTTTGTAGACATAACAGCTGTATTTCATGTTTGCATTTCACTCCTTCATCTCACCACTCAACAGGAAGTATTTATCCATGACAAGTCATGTGTCCGTCTGTCCATCCCCTGACCCCCACAACTTGAAAGGTTCAGATTGATGTTGAAATTAGGAGGAGTGAGTAGACATGGTAGTGAGATAAATGTAAGCATAAATAAAACCAAAACATATGGGTGAATTTTATCCCTTATATAATTAATTATGAAGGATGGGAGGAGTATAACACTAAGCTTCAATGTGGTGTCATGTTTTCAATATATTTTAAAGTAATTTATGTTGTTTGCTAAAAATTGAACACATTTTCTCTGCTGAATTGTAGCTAATATAGTCCTAGCATAATGGAAGTTTTACGACAATGGCTCAAGTAGCTTAAGGTATAATGCTTTAGCAGATTGACACACAGTAATAATAGCCGTAATCATTTTATTCCACCATTAATACTGGATCTAAAAGATTAATAAATCAGCCCAAACAGGCCCTTTATTTTCCATAAAGATACCCACTATAAAGTCGCACAGTTGTGAAGTTAGTATAGGCAGAGATAAAGTTATGTATTTTTTTCTGTTATATTTATTCATTGATTTAATAGAGATTCTGTTGTCCAGAGGTAAGAAAAGAAAAATACCTGATTCGATCTTAAATTATTGACAGTGTTTGTGAGTAGTGGCATTTCCTTTTTTAAAGGAAATAATAATCTGGCAGCTATTTGAGGAGAATGTTTTACTTTGCGTTCTCCTTACGTTTTAAAATTTAATTATTTGCATTGGTATCCCATAGCCTCTCAGGCAAACAGAGCAAGTTGATCCCAGACAGAGGCACTATATATAGTTCAGTGTCCTCGTTCCCTCTGCTACCTTACTGAAACCGCAGAGTTTCCCCTATCTGTCTATCCTCTCCTGTAACTCTTAGTTTTTCAACTTGTCTTATGAGACCTTGTTTATTTCATAACTAGTCTTTTGGGTCCTTGAAATGATCTGCTGTTTATGGATCTGCATTGGAGCAGCTTTTCAATGAGCAGCTCTTTCATGGCCAGAATAACTTTTAAATGACCCAAACATGTGGGTGGAGGCAGTGGCTGATCACTCAGGCTTCATTCACAAAATCCCCCACCCCTCCATGGTATATAGCTCACTGATCAACCTACCTATGTGGTTATGCCATTTGAACATTAACTGTAGCCTTGTGGAAACAAGATTAGATGGTCCTCAGGGTCCCTTGCAAATCTACAATTCTATTACTCTAAGTCAGAATTGTCCAACCAGCTGGCTGAGATCGACAGGTAGATTGCTGTGGTTCTCCAGGCCAATCGTGTGATTAAAAAAAGAGGTCTCCTGTGTGCTTCTTATCGTTTGCACCGCGCCCTGCTTTTGTCCTCGAAAAAAGCTCAACATTTCTGGGCACTCCTTCCCAAGAAAAGCTCAAAAACTCTTGGCAATGATAATGGGTAGATCACTGCCAGTTCTATTATACTTGGAGTAGATCGCAGTCTCTATAGAGTTGGATGTGCCTGCTCTTAAGTCATGTGAAAATGTCTCCTATGACTCTAGTAACCTTTAAAAGGTCTATATGACACGATCCAACTCCTATAGATGCATGCCTGTTTTGCCATTATGTACACACAACAAGAAGCCGCAAGTGGCTAAGTCATACCTGTTGCATTAACTTCGTCATTTGCAAAGTGGACCTCAAACCACAGTTCTAGAAGGTGTAGCCTTTTTGTTGCATCTTCTCATGTTAAGACAAGGGAGATAACAATAGCTGTTGTGTTATTGTTACAGGTAGGTAGCCGTGTTGGTCTGCCATAGTCGAAACAAAATAAAAAAATTCCTTCCAGTAGTACCTTAGAGACCAACTAAGTTTGTTATTGGTATGAGCTTTCATGTGCATGCACACTTCTTGTTGTGTTATTATTGGTTTCTTTCTGTTGGACAGCAACTTTGGCACATAAAATCTTGCCTATGGCAGGGAGCATTTTCTTTTGGTTGACTGCCATACCTTTTAAAATGATGAATTATAAATAGGTACAGGAACAGGAAGCTTCTAGTCTCATTAGTTACAAAACACTATCCATCCTCTATGTGAATGTTGTTGTTGTTGTTTACTCGTTTAGTCGTTTCCGACTCTTCGTCACCCCATGGACCAGAGCATGCCAGGCACTCCTGTCTTCCACTGCCTCCCGCAGTTTGGTCAGACTCATGTTGGTAGCTTCGAGTACACTGTCCAACCATCTTGTCCCTTCTCCTTGTGCCCTCAATCTTTCCCAACATTCAGGGTCTTTTCCAGGGAGTCTTCTCTTCTCATGAGGTGGCCAAAGTATTGGAGCCTCAGCTTCAGATTCAGTGAGCTCTATGTGAATAGTATGCAGCAAATATATAGGGACTGCCATCATGATTTTGGCCTATATTATGTAACTGAAAAAATGCCTTTCCTAGAAATTTATATCTGAAATATTTTGCAGCAACCTAAATAGTAAAGGCCAGAACAGAGAGGTGGATGGCTAGTCTTTTATAACACGTTATCTAATGTACCAATAACATTTTTTTAAAATGTGCTGGGCTGTGGTTACTCATGACTTTAGAAATAATCTTCACAAAACCTGAGATAAAACCTTTATTGAATGCTTTGAAAGTACATTATTGTTTGTTATGTGACTTTCTCCTATTCATCCATAAAATAAGAGAACCATATTGGTAGCTCCCTGTTTTTGCAGATTTGACCTGCATTCATGCTTCACTGTCAATAAGCATTTTATATAAACTGCAAGAACAGATAAAGAGAACACAGGGTAGAATGAGGCCAGCACCACCATAAATATATTTACTTAACTCGCCCCCCTCAAAGAATACAGTCCTTTTTTTTAAATTGCTTGCATTAATTGTGGCTTCTTGTCAAAATCCAAATATATCCTAGCTTAATCCACTTCTCACTGATTGGCAAGCCATTGATTGGGAATTAACCCTATGCTTGCATGCTTCCTTTTCTCTCTATATTCTGGGTTTAATTACTAGCTTCTTGGTTACATATGAATAAGAAAACTGATTTGTGCAGTCCCTTCAAACCAGGATTGCAAACCTGTTTTGCCACCCTGGTTTTGAGGGCGCATGCAAATTGTAGTTTCTCTGATGTATCTTTAGCCAAGTGCAGGGGAAGGGGGAGGAAGGAGCATGCAAGTACCGACCTTGTTCCCAATTTGATGCATTGCAGAATCAGTGACATTGTGTTTGAACCAAGTTTTTAACAACACTATGGAACATGATTAACTTAAAGCATCCTTGGGATGATTAATTTACATAAAGGTGGGAATCTTCCATGCTCTCTAGTGATTTAATGCTGAAGTGCTTTAAAAAGTGAGAGTCTTACAGTTAAGATAATTTTCTTTAATCTAACTTCTGAAGCACATTAAAATACGATTGACATAATTAACTTACTTAATTTACTGTACAATAATGCTGGCAGTTATTATTATGCATTTTACTAAGTTGGTGTGGTTTTGCAGCCTTCATAAACTTTCACAACTGGATGAAATTAAAATATTAGCAAGTATAATTATAACTGTAATAAGTAAAGAGGATGCAATAGCTACAAGGTTCAAAAAATGAAGAGCAGCAATTACAGTGATGCTTTAGTTGTAATGTAGTTTCTAGAGATAACACTTAGGGAATGAACATACTGGACTGCAATATTATTATTATCTTTTAAATTTATATAACACCCTTCATCCAAATATCATATTTGTTCAATAAAGTTATAAACTTGACAAAGTGGGAAGCACAGCATACCATTAAGGACAGTTAAACTGGTAATGTTATATAGTTGACTAATGCATTAATATGTATTCAAAAAGAATCACAGCCTCAAAACGTTAAACTTTTAATTTACAAAGGGTATGAATTGGATAAATCACCCAATTATCAGACTTTGGTTATGTGATTCATGGGCAAAAGTGTCCAGCCTGTAATCAGGACAAGACAAGAAAATGGAAGTGTATTGCTTACTATTTTTTTAAATACTTATAACTTAATATTTTGTCACCAGAAATCCCACATCTCTTCTGTTGTATTGTAAGACTCCTGAAGTGCAAAAGGCATAGGGAGTTCCTGGCCATGCTGTTTTAAGACTAGCTTTTGGAGCACAGCTTTACAGGAAGTGCTGTGGCCGTATTATTGTAAACTACATAGAAGCTGACATGTTGGGATTGCAGTGCTGTTTGCTTGGTTAAGCTTTTATGTAGTGTTTTCGATGAGAGTTATAACCTCAACAGCAAAAGGCATTTGGGCAAATTGTGCTTGGAGCATGCACAATTGTATTTTTTGCTTTCCTTACAGTGTTTTTATTTATTTAGATTTGTAGTTTCCCTTCTCCCAAAGGGCTCAAAGCAGGTAACAGTATTATACAGATATATAGAAAGGCAGTTCCCTGTTGAGTCACAATCTATAAAAGTGAGCTGAATGGAGAGAGAAGTAGAGGGGAATAAAATGAAACTCAGGTACATAGTTATGGAGGAAAAATACAGCAACCTCCATCTACAGCTATGTTTTTCAGTTCCGTTAAAAAAGGATACCGGTAAGTTACACTCAATTTCAAACAGCCTTATCATTATCAGTATTATTAATAAGATATAATCATTAAAGCAGCTAGCTCTGTCTTTATTTTCAAACATAGTGCATCCAGTCTTGTTTCTCTGTTACTTATTAAATCTGATCAACGTTTGGTTCAGCATTTGTACTGGCCTTGTGTCCTGTACATCTAGCCCTGGTTTCTGAATTCTCCATTTTTTATCTCAGCCTTCTGTTGAGGAACTTTCATCAGTTAATGATTCCAGCATAAAAAGATAAAACAACACAGCCCCGGTCAAGTAAACAACAAAACCAGATAATTAAACCATTGCATACAACTCTTAAGCAGTTGCGAAACAGCTACAAGCTAGACTCAGTTTAACAGTTAGACTCAGCTCCATCAAACTCTTACAAAGGAGGTACATTTTCAATTGGTGCCAAAAGATAAATAGGCCTACGCCATCTGTACTCCATGTGTTGAATTTTGGCATGTGTTGAATTTTGAATTGTAGTCAAAGGACTCTTTAGGCATCTTGGCTACCTGCTCAGTTTGCCAGTGTTTTTACTCAGTGGTGGGAGTAAGCTGCTGAAATTGAGAATATTATTAATCAATTAAATTAATACCCCCCTTTCTCTCCAAAGGGTGCTCAGGGCAGTTAGCAACATAAATAAAATCAAATAAAACATTATCCAGTACACGATAATAGTCAGGAAACTCCAGCTGCTACCCAAAAGCCATTTGTAGCACCTAAGAACTAGAATGGCAGCACTGCATTACCAGTTCTTTTTATCAGTGAATGGCTCTGGAAGTGGAGTGGTGAATGTGAGCACTTTCTTCCTTAGAAATCTTCAACTTATCTCTGTACAGCCCTGAGCAAAATAAAGCATCCCTCTATTTCCCCATTCCTAGATACTCCCCAAAGATCCTTATGGAAAAACCTCTTGGCATTCTTGATGAAATATGCCAGTGCAATTTTTCTAGAAAAAGAAGTGCTGGAACTCACCATAAGCACCTTTCGTGTTGTGTTATAGTGACAATGGTGTCCACCTGAGAGGTGCCAGAACTAAGTTCTGGTGAGTTTTGGCTGGAAAAAAAAAGCCCCGGAAATACCCTTTAGTGTTTTTTCCAGTGTTTGATACATGAATGTCCTGCAGAAGCAACGCTTGGAGAAACAATAAAGACAAAATAGGGGAGGGGAGGGGGAATTGTTTTCATCTCATCAGGAGGCATTACTGTATTCATTGGAGATCTACATCATCAAAGAGGATTATTTAAATCAAACTGTTATAGCTGAAAGAGATGAGATCTAAATAATTTCTCAAGTGTACAAATCACTTTTAGACCCTGGAGACAGTATGCCTACTGAGGTTTGTTTAAGTGTGTGTGTTTTACATGTCACCAGTGTTTGTAATTAGAAACCAAGAGCACTAGCTCTGGGAGGGACTTCAGGTCTTTTGGTAGCAGCAGCAAGATTTTGACTACCTTTCCATGTATTCCTTTTTCATGTTTGAGACAATTTCTGTACTTATACTGTGAATTGCTGATCGCTGCATAACATTATGAAGGTGACTGGTAGCAAAATTGAGTATGATATGCTTTGTTGTGTACTGTATACAGTTTTGAGGCAAGACAGAAATCTCAGTGCGAGTGGATTATGGGAAGAAACTGGAAGGAATTGTTTAAGTTTTGCAACAGAATCCTGTTTGAGTAGTTGGGCCTGCATAATCTGCTCAAGTGCATCATAGATCCTACCTAGATAGACCGGGGTCAGTTATCAAGTTGCACTTCCTTCCTCAACTGGCAACCCACCGTTGAGGGTCTTCTACCCTGGTTTTTGCAGTGAGTTATAATAATAAATAGTTACATCTCTGGAGAAAACACTGCTGTTTTCAACATGTACAATACTGTGGCACTGAGGATTGCTTAACGTTGAAAGCTGCAGATTAGGTGATCATGGAAGTTCCCATCCAGCATATCACCAGATTTAGTAAGGCAATGGAAACCAGCTACATAATCTACTATACTTTGACTGGCTTGCTGATCATGTGCAAAGAAAAGTAAGACTATGTAGCATAACAGTTGGCCTTGGACAGAAATTTGCCTTTAAGAGAGTAAATGGTTTAGCATATATATTAGTGCTTGCTGAAACAGATGCTGCAATGGAGTGGACAATAGTCAATCCTTTTGTCTCAGACAGGATCGCATGCTTCTGTTTTGCACTTTCAATTTTCTTAGCTTCCAGGTAATAGGATTGTCTTTCTTCATAAGAGTTCTAAGTTCCTTTTTGACTTGCATCAGGTTCTTCAGTATGTTCCAATTTAGCCATTTTAACCACAGCAGCATTATGGAGAGGAAGCTTGTTCTTACAGTTTCAGAGTGTCTCAGGAACAGATGATTCTACCCTTGTTTCCACAATTTTATGTGTGAACATCAGTAGGTACCATACCGCCAAAACCTCAACTATGAATGAGCATGGCGTTATTGGGAATCTTAATGCAATAGCCTGGAGACAAAATACATGAACCTGCCTGGACAGGTACCAGAGGATAAGTAGTTGTACTTGAGTTGATGAAGGTAACATGAGATTTCCAACTGCTGGACCTGCAGTGTCCAGTTGCTGACTCCTACTTAACAGGTAGGTGGCAGGTAGCTTATGAATGTTAGTTAAAAGTTAAACTTTGTGATTTTCATTGCTGGAGTTGTCCTTCAAATTTTGGGGGAAATTATTTGTTGTTTCAATTTTCCACCAACATGAGGAAAAGATGGGTTGCCTGCTTTGCTGTTTTCTTCTTCTTCTTCTTCTTCTTCTTCTTCTTCTTCTTCTTCTTCTTCTTCTTCTTCTTCTTCCTTTACTTCTCAGATTTAACCAGAAAGCTTAAGGGAGGAAGGAATACAATCGTATATATTTACATTTGAAGGTTTTATAGCAGGTTGTTTGCTATAATTGCTATCGACATTATTAAGTGATAAAAGTTAGAGCATGTTTTATTGATTACCATGTTTCCTGAAATACCTATAAAAGATATCTAGTTAAGATTTATAAGCTCTAACAGCCTGTTTCTTTTTGAATAATTATCACTGACTTTACACATGCCGCTGCTCTACATCACTGAAATGGTGGTCCCTTTTATTTACACATACAAAGCCCAGTCATCAAGTCTTTACATTCTAGGGTAAAAGCCTAGCTCTCTCACTGAGATGGTAAACCTGTGTCTGGCCTATCCCACTTCCGACTGCACATTATCCACATGGATGAGCATTTCTCCATAAAAATAAAAATTGTTCTTACATAGATAAGTGGCATGTCAGTTAGAAGGCGTAGGTTTATCACCTCTATAAGAGCCATACTCAAGAAACAAAACCTAGGATAGGAATAGGCTAATTTCAAAGTGGTAAAGACTACAAAGGAAAGGGAACAAGTACAGCCTACATCCTACTGGTATTCCAATGTACACCCCCTTGCTATATAAGTGAATGGTTGCCATTCACCCATATAGAGAGAAAAAATTGCTTGCTGTGGGGACCATCCACCCAGCAATGAGGCACAATTCACAGTGGTTCTTTCAGGATGGAAGTCAATTCTTCATAAACACAGTCCTCCTGTTATAATGGCCAGCAATTTGCTAATTAATATATGCAGAGGATCAACTGCCTAGCAAATTTGTGAACCAGAACTAGCGGAAGCCAAACACCTATTATAAATGTAAAGCAAGTTCTAGCTCAGATATTTTAATTGTAATGCAATTGTAGTATGTATGGAAGGCAAGACAATAAGCAAAGGAGAAGATGACTAGAGTGTGTGTTAGGGATGCCAATGAAGTTTGAGAGGTGAGCATCCTCTTCTCAAGAAGAATTTCAGCTCATACAAATTTGAGCCTCAATAGGGCCAATAGCTACAGGTCATGGTTATTGAGATGAGAGCTTAACCACAAGCTCATGCAAAACCTTGACTTCACTCAGCAATGTGGAAAGAGTCAGCATTCCACAGGTGTAGAGAGAGAGAGAGAGAGAGAGAGAGAGAGAGAGAGACTATTGAAAAGCAAAATGTGCAAGAGCTTCACTCTGGGAGACTGCACATCTGTGCGGTCCCGGTAAGCCATAGCTTGACTTACTGTGTCGGGCAAACCAGGCCTGTGTGAGACAGAGGGGTGGTGGTGGAGGGCAAGTATGAGAGACTCTAGCTAGTGCATTATCTATTATCTAAATGCTTCTATAGTGCAAATGGGAAACGTTAAGGAATAACTTTGGGGAGCAGTTATGTGTGGTTAATCGCTAGGGTGGCCTACTTGACAGGGGATAATGCTCTGCTTGAAGGGCTGTAAGAGGACTGCCCTGTATCTGAGTCCTCTGTCTGAAGGGTTGGCTGGTCAAAATCTGGTTTAAAGATAAAGAAGGTGGAGCGGTAGCCTTGAATGTGCCAGTCAGCAGTTAGCACCTGGATGGCAGACTGAACAGACACACAGGTCACTTGGTCACAACCTTCTCCGCTACTGTGAGATGATTTTAATAATTTCTGAATTTGCATCTATGTATATAAATGAGCACATACAGATTGCATGCAAAACTATGTCCTCTTTTGCCCTCTTTTTCAGCAATGTGTTTCCTATTTATTGGTGTTGTGTGAATCACCACACTATATGTCACCCAATGAAATGCTTCAGGCTATCTCACAGTAATGCCCAAATCTTTGAAAAAGGAAGACACAAAGTTAAGAGGCAGGATTCCAAGTTCCATTGAAAGCTGTTATTCACAAGTGGCCCCAGTGGAGGAAATAAGACTATCTGCCATATGATACAAAACTGACAATATGAGATTATTCCCCAAATGATTTAAAGTAAAAAGCAATTTAAAGGTACTCGAAACCTTATAGTTATAGTTGGTACCTTCCTCAGCTAATTTATGCACTCTCAGTTGTTCTTAATATAATAGTTTTAATATGCTTGTTATGTTTCCATTAGCATTACATTTAAAGCCCTCCAAGTACATTGCTTCCTGTGTATTGGTTGCACAACATTCTGTCATAAAAACAGAAAAATATGCAAAAGGAATGAAAAGTGTTAAATCAGAAAATAATAGTGTAATAAACTGAAAGCTGGTTAGCTTGAATATTATTATGCTCCTAAAGCATTTTGGAAGTCGGCATTCTGCTTCTTTTTGAATAATGCAGCAATTAAATAACCCTAAAATCTTTTCTGCCCTGAAGGAATGGAAAATTATGTTTCATAGGGCCATGTGAATTAGGGACTGTGACTCTTTGGCTCTCATGTCAAAAGACAAATTATATGCTTGCTGGCGTTGCCATTTGTTGACCTTAATGGCAAAGGTTGACTGTTTTGCTTTTTCTAACATCTTAAAAATTGCTTAGTTAGTATAAAATATTGCAAGTTCGTTTTATACTACTATTAGTCATTTACTTTGGAATTAAACAAGCACCTGTCTAGAAAATTGTTACTGCTAGCTGCTTAGGTGACCCCTTACATCTTTAAAAGTGGCTTGTTGGCACAATTTTTATTTTTTATTTTTTTTTACAGCCTGTTTGTCAAGGAGGGGTTAGTATTTGTAAATGCCACTCCAATTATTCTTTGCTGTGTAATTCTCAGCAAACTGATAGTGCTAAGCATTGTTTTTAACTGTTGTACAATGAATCTCATACAGTGGATTGTGGTGGGGAGTATCCATCCATTTCCTCTTCTGCTGATCAGGGCTTTCCAACCTCTCCTTTACTACACCCCCAATCTAGTCCTGAGATTTAGGGGACCTTCCTTCCTTCCTTCCTTCCTTCCTTCCTTCCTTCCTTCTTACCTACCTACCTTATCTCTATCTATCTATCTATCTATCTATCTATCTATCTATCTATCTACAGTATTTTAAAAATAATTACAACCAACAATAAGCGATAGAAGATTGCAGAACGGCAATGCTAATCTTGCATCAAGCAACCTAAAACCTTGTGCAGTGTGGAAAAGGAAGCAGGAGACTAAGCAGAGTCCTCATGCTCAAAGCAAATTGCTTGGACTGATAAGGTGATTTGGTTTGAAGAGTCAGCTGACAATAGTCAATCCGGCTCTTTAGAGTGGAACTGTAACCTAGAGAACACCCTTTCCACATAAACCTAGTCTGCCTGGCCTCCTGGGGACCCAGTCTAGTGGCACAGGAAGTAAGGAATTAGACAGTGACTACTCAAGCTTGATTCAAAGACCTGGCCTTAGTTTCTTACACACTGATTTTGACTCTGTATGAAACATTTTATATCACACCTACAACCCAGTTATCACAACCAGTTGTGATGTCATTTTCTGAATGACATTTGAGTGCTGTTTCATACACTTCATACCATGCTAAAGTATATTCGAAAGAGCAGTTTCTGCAATTGACATAGCAATACAATTTACGATGTCAAGAGATTCCACTGAAACTCAGACTCACGCTTGCATTTCACATAATTTTTGGTTCTTTTGCTTACTGCTTGTTTGGCTACCATGTCAAGTTCTCATTTCCTTTTCTCCATATCCACCTGCATTGGGTTGATTTGGCAACTTGGGCTGTTCCTTGTGATGCCTGGGTACAGTTTATCACTCTGCTAGACTGAACTTTAAAAATATCTTTTTTCCAGAGCTGAGCTGTTGAACTTTTGAAGCCTTGTGTGACACTACAGTTGCATGATCATGTAACAATCACCCAAAAGGCAAAAAGATACAAACCAAGCAGGAAAGAAAAATGGGAACGTATACAGACCACAATGGCAGACTCTAGTGCTGTAGCAAGATTTCTCCCATGTATATCCTTTTGCTTTGTGAACTGAGGTTTCATAACCTGAATCTCATTGCTTTCACATTTTAAGCATGGTATGAGTGCTGCCTAGGTATGCAACAGAATAAGCTGCCAGTTAAATTCAGCTAAAGATGTAGGAAAGGATAGTTGAGTATCTCAGCAAGCATAACTCTGCTGTTATTGCCACTCTTCAGTGCAGAATCATTCCTTTTTGCACTAATCAATTTTGGGGTGTACATAGCTACTTATGTAGCAAAAATGCTAATGAAGCCACATTTTGTTGTCTATATATTGACTTTACTTCAACAGAGTCCCGTTATTTGGTTTTATTGATTCTGACCATTTAAAACAACATCAGAAATTGATCTTGTTTCTCAGCTATTTTCCCTTTCTCCAAAGGAAGTCACCTAAGGACAAGAAGAAACTTCATTTTAAAGCTGAGGCTAAACTGAAAAGTGATCGTCATTATTTTTCTGCAGTTATAATTTCTTAACAGTGCATGGAAGGGCAGAGGATGAAAGAAGAGACTGTTGACCCAGTGTGCTGTTGCTTATGCTCTAGATAGTTGTTTCTGTTGCTAAAATATTCTCCTTTATTACTGGAAGAGCACAATGCATTGTGTGAGGTGAGTGACTGCGTTCAGGCAACACAGTAAGACATGGTTTACTGTGAACAAGCAGTACGACTAGTGCATCCTGCTGAATCACTCCTGTCCAGTGTGTTCCTCCTCTAACACAAGGTTTGTTTATGGCTACCTGGTCATGGTTTGTTTGAGAGAAACAAACTACAACCACTGAATGGATTATAAAAGTAAGCATGGGTTGTTCACACTAAGATGGGAGTTCAGCAGGAACATTTTAGCTGTGTGTTTTAGCATGCTGTTCATTCACAG
The DNA here is from genome assembly GCF_009819535.1 of Lacerta agilis. Taxonomy (NCBI): domain Eukaryota; kingdom Metazoa; phylum Chordata; class Lepidosauria; order Squamata; family Lacertidae; genus Lacerta; species Lacerta agilis. The sequence continues at coordinate 55,102,850 of NC_046320.1, forward strand.
CCATGATTTATGGCATACTGTGTTGTCCAAAAATGGCCACTCTTTTCAGACACTTAAGATCACAGAATGACCTCCCCTACTACTCCTCTTGTACTGCTAAGTTCATGGTACAAAATGGCTTACAGTTTTTACCAGGTGGTTTTCTCAAGAACTTTGATGTAAAGTTTCACTAATGTCGTGAAATGCATTTGTTTAATCCACTCTTTGTTAGATAAAAGTCTGATGGAGTCTGAAGATATTCTGAAAATATATAGTGTCAGTATGGATGGAATGCCAAACTATAGTGTTACTGGAGCCAGCCACAGGCTCACAAGCTCCATCTTCTTCCCCATGCAGTCCTTTACTTTCTCTTTTGTGGCAAACCATTATTTGCTAGTGCAGCTGAACCAAGGGGGGAAAATGTGCGGAAGTCATAATTAGCAAACCACAACTGTGATGAAAACCTGGCTTCCAATTCACATTTGCAAGTTAGGCTAGAGTTTCTACTGCTTGAATGTCATGGCAAACTCTGCCTTGTTGTGAAAGAGGAATGGAATTATAACATGCAGTGGAAGGAGGAACATAATCTTTAGGCAATTTCACATATTACACAGAGGGGAAACCTGAGTTGTTTAGCTGGCATATCCTTTACAGGAGCTGCAGCCAGTCATGGCTCCCTGTCTTATTTGTTGCATTAAAATAACCTAGGCACATTTCTAAGAAAGGTAATTCATAAAATTACCCTTACACATATTACTGGTGTTCCCAATGCCTACTTTTTTGCCATTAAAACTACGAAATGTGCACTTCTCTCTTGGGTGTATGGATCCCCGTTCACTAAAAAATAGTGCATGTGCAATAAGGATATTTCCAGGAGCATGAATACATTAGCATTTGAACATTGCTAATGTCTGATGATGTGACATGATCTGAGCAATGTGGGGAATTCAGAAGGCAAATAAGGATTTCTTGTGAATGGCCCTGAGGCAATAATTGAAAAAAGGGCACTCTTCCTCCCCACCACTTTCAACACCTCTGTAATGGGTTCAGCCAGACTGTCAGTTTGTTCAATTACATACTGTGAAAATATTTTTAATAACTAGTCCAATCTTTGAAGTCAAAGCACTGGAACAATTTGAATGGAGCTTTCAGTACTCCAGTATGTTTGACAGCCTTGAGCAAATGGCAAGTTGGGTCATACAGGTTTGATTCTTCAGGAACTTTTTCTGCATCTCATATATGGTTGTTGAGGACAGGTTTCCAACAGATGATCAATTCAGCTGTCGGGGAGTGGAAACTTGCAATGTCAACTAAATATACAAATTTCCCCCTACACATTTTTAATGTACTCTCTGTCTTCTTCAGAGATGCACTTGTCACTATATCTATCAACATGTGTACTAATAAGTCTGCGAACATTCTTTTGTCTTTTTACATGGTAATTCTGAGAGATTTTGATATCAGTTCTGCAATTATTTCTCTCTCTTTTTGCATAACCTTAGTTTGAAATTGAACAGTAATGAAAATAGTCTGGTAGACTCATGGGTGTTTTGAAATCTCTAACATGAAAATCTTGTTTAATACATGCAAATTATATTAAAATAGGAAATTATAATTTCTCAGGAACATGTTCAGATGTGCAGATATTTTTTCTCATCAGGAAACTTAAATCCGTGCAATATTCTGCATGCAGCTTGAGATGGTACAGTCCAATTTTGGTACAGTCCACTTCCACGACTTCATCTGCTGTTTATGTACACTACGCTTAGACCCAAGAGTCCTATTTGATATTACCTGTAGTGGCATAGCTGTGGTATTACTCATTCCCCCACAACTTAGTAAAATCCAGTCATGTCGGAGGTGCCCATTCCACAACTTCTTCCCATGCCAATATTGCACAGCTGCCCGGGATGGGAAATGATAATGTCATGGCCTCCTCTTGCAGAACCAGAGGCATCTTATATTATCAAGTGAAGGACCACACTGCAGATGCTCCCCTGCAGCTAAAAATAAAAAGGACCCTGTGTCAAGATCTGTGGGACTAGATTGCAATACATAATCAAATGTGGACACCAAAAACTGTCAGACCAATACAATATTAGCATTATTGCTTTACTAAAATCTACAGTTGTTCCTAAGTATATTTAGCGAGATGTAAGTCCCATTGCTTTCACTGTCATAGGACCGCATTCTTTTCAAATCTTTGACAAGAATTCAAGAATATGGAGGATTGTGTATATGCATGAAGGTTCTTAAACAGGTTAAAAGGCTACTAAGAAAGCTGTATCTGACACAGAATGGTTTAATAAAAAGCTACTCAAATGCAAGCAATGTAGTTAGGTAACATTATTTGGAGTATAGTCATATCACTTGAAAATATGAATGGCTTCTGGAATGTGCCAGAATATTGACTCTGAAGCTCTATTTTTGATTTACTGTATAATGAACAGTATGAAATGCAAATAGTCTTCATTTGAAATAATTTCTACCCTAGCACTTGCATGATCTTTGAAATTAAGTATGGCTGTAGAAGGCAGCTGAGCAAACTAAAGCATGTTACCAAAGCAGCACCATGATAGCTAATCACAGTCCCAATAATGAATACTAAATGTCTGTTTTTTCAGTCTCTAAGAAAGAAAGAAAGAAAGAAAGGGCAGCCTTCTGTAATTGGGCTGAAAAGAACTGCTAGAGAAAGATGTAGCCAGGCATTAGCAATGATTGCAGTTTCATCTCTATGGGCCACTGTTTCAATAATTACTTCAGAAGCTGATTTTAACCAAAAATAATTTCAGATATGGAATTTATGGCTTATTATTTGAGAGAGAGAGACGAACCCCTTCCAGTCCATGTACCAACCAAAAAATGGTCATTTGTTCTTAGATTTTGTCTTGTTCATCTACATAAAACTAAGTTTTACATAAACTTTTAGAGCATTATTTATGCCATTGAATCTCAAATTATGGTGTTTTTCCATCTCTGAGCAAACAGCATTTAATGAATTGCCAAAATAAAACAGAGTACTATGGCTTTAAAGATAAGTATAATATGCTTTCTTTATTGGTAAGAATAATGCTGACACATGAAAACCTGTTAGAAACCCAAAGCCATTTAGAACAAGAAGACAGACTTCTGCATGAACAGAACTCAACATTTAATTTGCTTGACTACAACCCCTTTCCTACTTCTTAATGAAGTTATTGCAGACTGTGGCATAAACATCCTTTGAATCCATCCCTGAGACTGCAGGGTTTGGGTCTGTTGAAGATAGAACCACTGGTCAGACTACTTGTCCGCTTAGTCTTGTACCATCTGCCCTGATTGGAAGCAGTTATCCAGGATCTAGGCAGAAATCTATTCCATCACCTGCTATTTGATGCCAGAGACTGAACCTTGGGATCCTCCACTTGCACAACTTATGATCTACCACTGAGCTATGGCCTCTCCCCTTTTTGCTGGTTGAAGGACTAAAGTTGTGTGAGAAACAGGAATTATAAGCCCAGTCTTCCTAGGCACCTTTCATATACAGTCGTACCTCGTGTTACGAACGCTGCATGTTGCGTTCGTCACGGGTTACGAACCTGCCGAACCCAGAAGTACCGGAACGGGTTACTTCCAGGTTCGGCAGTTCACGTATGCACAGATGCGTCAAATGACATCACGCGCATGCGCAGAAGCGCCAAATCACGCAACGAGCATGCGCAAACGCGGCGGTTGGGATGCGGACTGCTCATGATGCGAACGGGGCTCCAGAACGGATCCCATTCGCATCCAGAGGTACCACTGTATTCATTGAAGGATAAAAAGGTAAAGGTAAAGGACCCCTGACAGTTAAGTCCAGTCGCGGACGACTCTGGGGTTGCACGCTCATCTCGCTTTACTGGCCGAGGGAGCCAGCATTTCTCCGCAGACAGCTTCCGGGTCATGTGGCCAGCATGACTAAGCCACTTCTGGGGAACCAGAGCAGTGCACAGAAACGCCGTTTACCTTCCCGCTGGAGCGGTACCTATTTATCTACTTGCACTTTGACGTGCTTTCGAACTGCTAGGTTGGCAGGAGCTGGGACAGAGCAACGGGAGCTCACCCCATCACGGGGATTCGAACCGCTGACCTTCCGATCAGCAAGCCCTGGGCTCAGTGGTTTAGACCACAGTGCCACCCGTGACCCTCATTGATGGATCCCCTACCACATAGCTACATGGGCCCTTAGGGCAGCTAAAAACCAAGGATTATAGGATCAGGCTTCATTAAAACAACTGCAGAAAAGCCTTTTCCAGAAGAAGTGGGGAGTAAGGCTGTGCTAAGCTCCCACCTTTGCATGTATTCCTGGATATGCAAATGCTTCTACACCATCTACAATTGTGCTCTTGTAGGGTTTCTGATTAGACATGGATTATTCAATAGGCAGATTAAGCACGTGCCTTGGGCACTGGCAAAGCAGGAACAGGGGCTAGTGCTGTCCTCTGCCAGAGGAGTGTGTGTGTGTGTGTGTGCGCGCGCAGTAAGGATGCATAGCTAGAAAGGCATAATTAAAACCAGTCCTCCTACATAATTTGATGCACACTTAAATATCCCAAAACTGTATGAGACATAACCTAGGTAGGAAAGGAAACTAATTTAGCCTGCTGAATTAGTAATCAAAGTTCTGTTAGCTAACTGTTCATGAGGAAATCATGTGGCCTTTGATATCTTCACCCCAGTGAATCAGGTAAGTTACTGGTGCTTGGGTGGCCTGGAGGTAGATTAAGTAGTCTGAGATCAAGTGAGATTTAACCCGTATACCCTCAATGGGTGCATTGCAGTCAAGTTTCTTAGCCACTGGGAGACAAATGTGTTTTGAAATGTTAGAACTCAGCAGGGCAGTTAGTGACTGCAGGATTCCTTTCTGTTCCTGGTTTTTGCTTTTAAGTTTGAAAATTTGAATTTTAAACTCTATATAGCCTATGTTTTAAACACATCAAAGAGAGCGATGAGACATTTCCATTATTATTTTATTATCCTTGAATACTGGGGTGGCTAACCTTTTTTGGTCAGAGGGCCACAATAACCCTTCTCTAACTTTCCAGGGGCTGCATGCAAGCAGTGCATGTGGCTACGCCACACCCTTCCACCTGATCCAGGGGAATTTAGTGCTTTCTTACTACTCACTGAATGGTCAATCTAATGAATGGGGAGAGAGCATTCTAGAGTGCTGGGCTGGGCAGAAAGCTTAAAAACCCAATGACCCTACCTGCCCGCAGATTGTCTTGCCAGAGTGGTGCATGCTCTGGTTATATCCCGCTTGGACTACTGCAATCCGCTCTACGTGGTGCTACCTTTGAAGGTGACCCGGAAATTGCAATTAATCCAAAATGCGGCAGCTAGACTAGTGACTGGGAGTGGCCGCTGGGACCACATAACACTGGTCCTGAGAGATCTACATTGGCTTCCAGTACGTTTCCGAGCACAATTCAAAGTGTTGGTGCTGACCTTTAAAGCCCTAAACCGCCTCGGTCCTGTATACCTGAAGGAGCGTCTACACCCCCATTGTTCAGCCCGGACACTGAGATCCAACGCTGAGGGCCTTCTGGCGGTTCCCTCACTGCGAGAAGCAAAGATACAGGGAACCAGGCAGAGGGCCTTCTCGGTAGTGGCACCCGCTCTGTGGAATGCCCTCCCATCAGAGGTCAAAGAGATAAGCAACTACTTGACATTCAGAAAATACCTGAAGGCAGCCCTGTTTAGGGAAGTTTTTAATCTGTGACACTTTAATGTATTTAATATTTGTTGGAAGCCGCCCAGAGTGGCTGGGGGGACCCAGCCAGATGGGATGGGTATTAATAATAATAATAATAATAATAATAATAATAATAATAATAATAATAACAACAACAACAACAACAACAACAACCACCACCACCACCACCACCACCCTAGGACTGTGTCTTCCATATCATGATTTTTCTTCTTTCTGCCACACCCATGGTATATCATTCTAGTGTCCGAGAGGGAAAGAAAAAGTTGCTTGAAGAATAGCATCGCCCCCTGACTTGCCCCCCCCCCCCCGATCTGGGTTATGCACTGCGCTATGACATTATTATTATATACATTATTGGCAGAGTTGTGCCATTAGTTGACTGTTTGTCTATAAGTATCTCCAGGCTTTGACATGCACGTTGCACCTTAGTGTGTTTAATCAAGTAAAATTGTTCTTTATATTTGTAAGCTGTGTTGGTGTTTCATCCCTGATTTGGGTTAGGCACCCATGCTTTACATAAAACGACTGCCCTGCCCCTGCAAGCATACCTTTTCACAATAGCCTTATAGCAGAGATCTGTGCCTGTTCCCAGGTATGTGGGCTTGGTAGCCCAGGTTTGTGCTGAAGTGAAAGAATGGACAAGTGGCGAGCTTTTTTTGCTGTTGCAGTTGATGCTACACAAGAGGCTTTGGGGATGGAGCTGGTGGCAAGCCAACTTGTGGCTCTTGGTACTATGTCCAGGTCTATACAGTGGTACCTTGGTTCTCAAATGCCTTGGTACTCAAACAAGTTGGAACCCAAACACTGCAAACTCAGAAGTAAGTCAAAACAAAATCGAAAATTCTTTCTAGTAGCACCTTAGAGACCAACTGAGTTTGTTCCTGGTATGAGCTTTCTGAAGAAGTGTGCATGCACACGAAAGCTCATACCAGGAACAAACTCAGTTGGTCTCTAAGGTGCTACTAGAAAGAATTTTCGATTTTGTTTTGACTATGGCAGACCAACACGGCTACCCACCTGTAACTGCAATCAGAAGTAAGTGTTCTGGTTTGCGAACTTTTTTCAGAAGCTGAATGTGCTCCGCTTTGAGTGTTACACTGAGGTCTGTCTTTGCTACTTATTTTTCGTTTTCGTTTTTGAGACTCCTTTTTGTGTGTGACAGTGTGGAACTTACCAAGAACAAACTTAGTTGGTCTCTAAGGTGCTACCGGAAGGAATTTTTTATTTTATTTTGTTTTGAGTGTGGAACTTAGTTCAGCTACCGAATGATTGATTGTGTGACTGCAGTACATTGTTTATTGCTTTCATTTTATGGATCAATGGTCTTGTTAGATAATTCATGTTAAATTGCTGTTTTAGGGGTTGTTTTTAAAAGTCTGGGATGGATTAATCTATTTTGCATTGCTTTCTATTGGAAAGTGCGCCTTGGTATTGGAATGCTTTGGTTTTGGAATGGACTTCCAGAACGGATTAAGTTTGAGAACCAAGGTACCACTGTACTTTAAAGCTGTCCTATTCCCCACTCCAATACCAAGGTGCTAATCCAGACTTGGGGGTCCACACTTGCAATTTGCAGAGCAATGTGGGGAAGAAGAGGGAGAGAGGTGAGTGGGGTGGTGTGGACCAAAACAGGGAGAGGCCATATGGGCTAAATTGAAGTGTTTTGTGGGCCTCATATGGGCTATTGGTTTCTCATTCCTCATTGGTGGGAGCAGCTACTACCCTGTAGTACCAGTAATGAACTATTGCAGCAAGTGAACTGAAGGCTTTTGCACCTAGTTTGGGCACAGCTGCAGTGCTTTATCCCTTTATCTCTTTATGATGCTAATTTAGGACGAAGCTAGATGTGCAATATCCCTTGAAAATGAGTATTTAGTTGAATGAAGAACATGCCGTGTTAACAAGTTGTACTTTTAAAGATAGAATAGCTGTTTCAGCAAGCATTTTTCTTCTCCTACCTTATTGTAAAACATCCATTAAAACATTAATCACTTTTTTGTAAAATAAAATAACTACCATTACATTAATAAGTTTTATTTTGAACTATAGAAGGACATTCAAGAAAGTAGATGGTGTTTATATTGTTGCTGGGAGTATTCAAGTTTATTCTTTCTTTAATAAAGGTTGCTTCTTCCTGTGGGGTTTCAGTAATATAACACTAGTTCCACATTTTCTCATAAAGCAACAAGTTTATGTTTTGCTTTTTTTTGAAATACCTAATTTTGCTTTGGATTATGCTTTCTGTCACCTCTTAAATAGTTTATTTTAAAATAGCATTTTAAAGATAAGATCATAGAATGCATTGCATCCCATTTCCCTGGCTTTTTTTTATCAGATTTGATCTTACCATTGTAACACATAATACTGGTGGTGCTGATGTGATTAGCTCTTTACAAATAATATAGAGGACTCCTTTGATTTGTATAGATAGCCAACTAATAAAGTTTTTCAATATCTAGAAAATATGAAATAGCTTTATCCCATACAACACAGAGCATCTCATTCTATTTACAAAAGTGTCCAGAAAATACAGAGTAAACTTTATAGAGCTTCTTCTTCTTCTTCTTCTTCTTCTTCTTCTTCTTCTTCTTCTTATTATTATTATTATTATTATCACTCGTAGCTGAATAAGATTGTCTTCCATAAACACGGTTTTAACAATGAGTCCGTAAGTGACTGTGGAGGCCAATTCTGGATCCACACGTCCTTCCACAGTGGGGACATTGGTTTCCAGGCGGGAGTTCATCACGGTGTGCATTTGCCAAGCGTGCCTTCCTCTTGGCACATTTCTCCCTTGCGTCCTGAGTTCGAGTGTCGTCAAAGCCCATGACACCTTTGGTAAAGGCTGTTCTCCAACTGGAGCGCTCGCAGGCCAGTGTTTCCCAGTTGTCGGTGTTTTTACTACATTTTTAAATATTTGCCTTGAGACAGTCTTTAAATCTCTTTTGTTGACCACCAGCATTACACTTTCCATTTTTAAGTTCGGAATAGAGTAGTTGCTTTGGGAGATGATCATCAGGCATCCGCACAACATGACCAGTCCAATGAAGTTGATGTTGAAGAATCATTGCTTCAACACTGGTGATCTTTGCTTCTTCCAGTACACTGATATTAGTTTGCCTGTCTTCCCGAGTGATGTGTAAAATTTTTGGAGACACTGTTGATGGAATTGTTCGAGGAGTTGGAGATGGCATTTATAAGTGGTCCATGTTTCACAATCTTCCCCATCCTTGAGATAACTGTTAAAATTATCTATGGTAATGAATACTACTGGAACAAATTATGGGTATTCATTTCAGCTACAGCATCTCTGTGGGATGGGCAGTTCATAAGGTATGAGCCACATATGGTGCCCATACCATTCTTTCCCCCCTCTAACCCCCCTTCTTAAAAAAGTATAATGCAGGTACCGTGAACCTTTTTGTACCTGTAGGCACATTTGGAATTTTTGAGAAAATGCTGTGGGTGCCCATCACAAAATGGCTGCCATGGGAGCATGGTGTCACACAAAATGGCTGCCATGCCTGAAAGAGTGACAGGACCTCAAAATCATATGGGCATGCCCTCCCTATCAGTTGCCCAATCAATGTTGAAAAATGTATCTGCATCGGCCAGTGCTTCACTTGCTCACAGAGAGCTCTTTGCACCTCTCTTCTGTTCAGAGTGCATGAAAGGATGGGACTCCAGTCCTGGCATCCAGAGACATGGAGTCATGTTTAAGGGTGTGTATTGTAGGAAGGGCTGAACAAACACAAACATAACAGAAAGAGCAAAAGCCTCTCATGCATGTTGGACTTTCACAGCTGCCATGGGAATAACTGGTGGGCATACTGGCACCTGTGTGTGCCACACTGGCAGACCCTGGTAAAAGGTTCTTGTGACAACCCTGAGGATATCTGACCCATATGTTTGGGAAGATGTATGTGTTGGCAGACAGGTCAGAAAAATCAAGAGACATATAAACAATATTCAGAGGCACTTCTGAACTGTCAAGATTTCTAAATACATTGCATGGATTTGAGATTATGTTTATTGATTGGTTTATTTGGGTGTAACCATGAAAGGACTCTGGATTTTCAGAGATGATAAGAAGAATGAACTGGTAGAGAAGGACTTGATTCACACAACTGCAGATCAGCATTGCACTCACACAATGAGACTTCTTCCTCTCCCCTCCCGGCCCCATCAAACCTGCTCCATAGAGTCCCCTAACCCCTGTGAGCAGATTTTTAGAGTGCATGGTGAGAGGGGGGGGGGTTGTCGGCTGCAGGGGAGAGGAGGGGAAAGTTGCACTGTGTGAGTCTGTTGTGTGAGTGCAGTGGCAGCACTGGATATAACATGCAGAACCAAGGAAAGCAGTTGTTTGTAGTCTGCAATGTCCATGATTGTGGGAGGACTTTTTTGTGTGATCATAAAAAATTGCTGTCAGCAAGTATTTGCAATTGTGTACTGTTTTATGGATGGGGGTCACTTTGTCAGTACTTCATGGGATTTCTAAAAGCCATGGCATCAACCGTGTTTTGATCAAATGCGAACTTTACAATGTGTATAGAAAATAGGAATATTGGTTGTAGTCTTCAGTCTTTACAGAAGTTGTACTTGACAATGAAGATGATGCTTGCTTCTGTTCTATACTATATCACACCATATTGATTGATAATAACTTAGCATTAATAGATCTTTTCCAGAAGTATAATTGCTGCTAAAAGGGACCATGTGTAATTCTAAAAACCAACTACTGGTAGCTGGAAAGGTTTTTGCTTGTCTTTTGTTGTTGGGTTTCTTTTAAAAACAACAGCAACAACAACCACATTATAGAATAATGTACTAATATTATAATCGTAATCATAATTCAACCAGCCAACTAAGTCAATTCACGCCACTATTACTCTGCTATGCATATTTGAGTGGGCATTATTAGATCAGCATGCTTTCCCTATGAGACTTTTAAAAAAAGTGATTCACAATATGCCCAATTCATAAATTATTCCCTTTTTATTCTATAAAATGAGTTTGTTCCTAGTGGAGAGAGACAGGAACAAACAAAGATGGGGACACTCTGGATGTTGTATGTATTTTCACAAAAGGTGGATAACAGAAATTATTGTACTAAATCTCCCAGTCTTTCATCAGTGCACTTGCTATGCACAGTGTCAAATCTGACAGCAGTTGGCAATAGCAAATACTTTTGCTTATATCATCCACAACTTGCAGAAGAAGAAAAATTAGCCAGTGCTGATGGGGAGTGACAACAGGTATAACCATCACCACTATGATCTGCTGGTGAATTTCAGCAGGCACTACTGGAATCTAGATTAGATTGAATTTCATCTGAGTCACATGTTTATATTCTTAATGTTTACTACTACATGTAATGTTTACTACTACATGTAATGTTGACTACTACGTGTACTACATGCAGATTATGTTCAATGCAGTCCTATACATGTATATTCAGAAGTAATTTCTACAGTGGTACCTCAGGTTACATGCGCTTCAGGTTACAGGCGCTTCAGGTTACAGACTCTGCTAACCCAGAAATAACGCTTCAGGTTAAGAACTTTGCTTCAGGATAAGAACAGAAATCGTGCTCTGGTGGCGCAGCGGCAGCGGGAGGTCACATTAGCTAAAGTGGTGCTTCAGGTTAAGAACAGTTTCAGGTTAAGAACGGACCTCCGGAACGAATTAAGTTCTTAACCTGAGGTACCACTGTATTGAGTTCAATGGGACTTACTCCCAGATAGGGATGTAAGGTGAAGGCAGTTGATTTTCCAGCCTGTATTTATCACAACCAATGCTGTATCTCTTTTTCTGCAATTTGGTTTCCACCAAATACTACATTATTCATTTCACTGCCTGCTATAGTTATGTAACCATTTGTATATGTTACATAGCTTACATTCATTGCAGTGTAAAAGAAAGGTCAAAACAGTGTAAAAAAAAACCCCTCATTAACTACATATCATTTGCAGCCTTGAAAAACAACGATGTGAATAAATAGTGATATTTGCCTTTCTTTTTTGTTTTTGTTGGAATTCACTAACATTCCTACTCACAGGTAGCTTTGGTATGTCTTTAAATAGTCCAAGATGTTTTATGCATTCTCTTTTATACCCTAAGTCTTAGGAAAAGGAAGGCAGATTTGGAGAAATGTAAACACAGCTATTAAGTAGAAGCAGGAATCTCCTTACCCAGTGTTGTTCTACAGATTTCTGTGCCACCTACACTCTGCTAGCAGAGCACATGTACCGGTATATACAACTACTTAGAATGCCAAATGGTCTTTTTTGTTATATTTAACTTTTGCTCTGGTTCGTCATAAAATTCTTTTGGTCATGAAAGTTAGCATGTCCTCCATTGCATTATGCATCAGACGTATTTCCTTATATACTAAAATATGATCATTAACTAATGGATATTCACCATCTGACATCGTTTCCATAATAACTGTCTGTGGCATTTTTGCCTCTGACATCTTTCCCCCTAAAATTCAAATCATGCCCCATCATCGTGTCAGGAAGGATAATGTAGTGAAAGACTTGATGAAATTTTAATTGTCAATGCATCGACCTTAATTGAATTTTTAAATGTTTGGGATCATTTGTGTAAGTAATGATGTTCTCAGTTGTTGGTCTAGGATGCTTTTCCACATTCATCTGACTCTAGAAGCCTTAGGGTGCCACATTAAATCTAAAGCAGAACAATGAAGACAATACAGGGTTGGCTTCCCTTTCTCCTTTATGTTTTATGACTGAACTATAATATACCAAACCAGATTAATTCTCTGATCCTGAAACTCAGTTTTGCATCTAAAAGAGCCACGGGGTCTCATGCAGCAGCTGTCATGAATAGTGGCATTGTACTGGGAGCACAACCGAAAGCCCATTCAGATATTCCAGTGTTAAACAGAGGCAATTCCCAATATTGGTGATCTGCACTATGCATCATATTTCTGGGGTGAGTGGACTAAAAAGAAAGCGTGTTAAAATCCACCCTAGATAGGTTTTCTGGCAATATAGGATTTCATTCCTATCAATACTAAACTATTTAAGCACAAAAAGGGACCAAGCTTTCACTGCAAATGGCCAAGGTTATTATTGTGCCATGGGCTGTCCCTGTGAGCAGGGCTGGATCTAGACACGTCAAAGAAGCACTTCAGAAAAATGTGTTGTAACCTTTATACTGTAATGAGAAATCATGTTGGCCATCTGGTGTCACAGTGTTATATCACATATAAAACACATATAAAATGCTTTTTCTTTACCAAGTCAATGGAATATTGGTGACTCAACCTCAGATACAAGGAAAGCATTAAATCCTAGAAATTGAAGATACTGAAGAAGTAAAGTCCTCCCTCCCCTTCCTTGATACTCCAGTGGTGCTAATGGCCGCTTACCTTCTCTCCTCTGTGGCATGGCGGTTGTGGCCTGCCGTGGCACCTCCATTGCTGCCCATACTGCCACAGTATGTCCCCCTTGGAGGCTCACGGGTCCCCACCAGACATCGATTCAAATTGGGACAGTCCATGGTGGCCTTAGGGATGTGTGGCTTGGTGAGTGGACCTGGAAAAGGCAGGCTTCACTCAGGTTCGCCTGCCAGCAGTATATCCCATCCGTGCCTGTGTTCCTCACCCAGTCAGCTAGGAGCATCACACACCTATTCCCTACATTATAGTTGCTTGCTGATTAGCCAATTCCTTTTCAGCTTGGAAGGCTTTGCTGTGGTCTGTTGTATTTGGGGCCGAGAAGGAATTTCCCCTTTGCTACAGGTTTCGCCTTCCCCATAGCACTAGTTACAAATTTGGCAGTTTAGGCCTTGGGTGGAATCCTATAGTCTTTCATCCAATTGGGGTGTGGTGAAGTGGTGACTCACCCACCCCCTGTTCTCTGTGGTGGTGACCCCTGTTAGAGGGGTCCGGAGGGAAGTCTCTGTCCAAAATGCCAGTTGTGCAGGGCTAGTGGGCCATAGGAGCTTCCGTTGGCGTTTGGGGCCATCTGCATAAACCTGTGTTTTGCAATGGACCCGTCCCTGAATTGACCCTGTCGTGCCTCAGTTCTCCGGCAGGGGGATGAGAGGGATACACACCCAATGCCTATCCCAAGGCTTCCTACATCTGAAATCAATAAAGTTGTGGCCATTTCAAATCCCAGATGGTTGTCTTGACCTTTCATTTACCTCCTTTTATAGTCAGGCATGCTGGGCAGGGGATGGCACGCAAGCTGATGGAGGAAAAAGAGAGTGGGGGAAATATGGGGGGGCAAAACTCTCTTGATGGCAAAACTCTCTTGATGTTTCTTTATGGCTTCTGAAACCTTTTGTTCTGCCTTGTTGATCATTAAAGTCCTGCACACACATTAAAAAGGCACATCAAGAGATTGAGCCTGAGAAACTTTATTGCTTTGGCCCATAACAGCTAACTGCCAATATCCTCTTATTTATTAAGGTTGCTTCCTAAGATATGAGAATCAAGCAAGGCTCTTCTTCCCTTTCCAGTAGGATACCTTCATAACTGCCATGAAATATGATTTTGCTCTTTACAGGTGATTGACGCCAGAATCCCATGAGATTGGGTTGTATGACTTGATCAGAGGCCAGTCTATTAGGCCCTGTCATTCCCTTCCTTGCAGCTCTGCACTTGCAGTTAACACTGTTGGTTCCATAGAACTGGCTTTCTCCTAAGTAATTAAACATATTTAATATGGTGCCTTTCACAAGTCAAGAAATTCCTTACGTAGTTCTATGTGGCTATTTTCTTTCTGCATCACAATTATATCTTCAATTTGTATCCTAAAGCCATGCCAATCTGAGAATATAAAGTTTGGTTCCAAGTTGATGAAAGCTATGCTTGCAACAAATATTTCACAAGAAAATCAGTAGGTAAAGGTATTTCTTCTTCAGTATATCCAAAAACAGTACACCTTGCGTTTGAGAGTTCTTGCAGTCAATTTTTGAAGCAGAAATTTTCATTATTTGCTTTGCTAACTGAATACTTAATCAGTACAGTTTAGCAGGGGTGTCCTGCTTGCAGCAGTAAGTGTAGACACTAATTTGTATCTGACTGTCATGTTCAGATAGGACTCACTGATGGAGATGGATGTTGTATCTTCATTAAGGGATGCTACTTGTACACAACTAGAAAGCTACTGATTTGTATATGACATTATAAAAAAACTTCAGTGTATCCACACTTGGAATGCTATATATAGTTCTCTTTCTCTCACCTCAAAAAGCATTTTGTAGAACTGAAAATGTTTCAGACAATAGCAACTAAAATCAAGGGGATGGAGCAACTCCCCTGTGAGGAGAGGTCACAACATACCGGTAGATCAGTCAGTAGAGCCTGATCCTCTTAACCTCAGAATTGTGGGTTTCAACCCCATGTTGGGGGTCCTGCATTGCAGGGGGTTGGTCAGATGACTCTCGCGGTCCCTCCTAACTCTACAATTCTTTGATTCTAACATCTGGGGATTTTTAGTTTAGAGAAAATGTGAGTAAGAGGTGATGTGACAAAAGTGTATAAAACTATGCATGGTCTGGAGAAAGTGGATACAGAAACGTTTTATTCTGAGTCTCATAATACTAGCATTCAGGGACATCCAGTGAAGATAAAGGACAGACAAAATAAAATTCTTCTTCACAGTTAAACTGTGGAATTTTCTCTCATAAGGTAGTGATGGCTGCTAATTTGAATGACTTTAAAGGAGGGTTGGACAGATTCATGGAGAATAAGGCTGCCAATGGCTACTAGCCAGAATGACTAGGATTCTAACTCCACTATCGGAAACAGTATGCCTAGCAATTGCTGGGAGTAGCAGTTGGGTGGAGCACTTCTGCATTCAGGTCCTGCTTGTTATCTGGCCATAAGCATTTGATTGGCCAATTGATTGGTCAGAATGCTGAACTAAATGGGCCTTTGGCAGGTTCTTCTTATGTTCTTACATTTATGTACCAAACCCTGTGGTTAAATGAATGAAATGTTTGGTTTAGCATTCTTTGAGCTATTCCATGAGCAGCTAAGTCTTAAGATACCGTGAAATATATTAAAATAATGTACAAATAATAAGTTGTTGGCAAAAATGTTTTGGATAATCTTTTATAGGTCCACAGTCAAACTTCTTCATGTGCAAAGCAATATGACTTAAATAATCTTAAGTTCCAGAGGGATGCTTTATTCTACATACATATTCAGTATGTGAATAAGAATTGTAATGCTACATTTCCTGTGGGATAGCAGTTGGAAACACAAACAGATCCTAGTCCCCGTGAAATGTGACTGAGTAATATTTAGAATAATTATCATTGCAGATCTTGCATATGGAAATACAAGCAAATTTGAAGATCAGCATTTTATGAGCACTTTTACTTCATAAAACCAGGTGGTGTACTTTACTTCATTTTTGTGTTAGATGCATTTATTTATTTATAAAAATATTTACATACCACTTTGTAAGAAAAAAAGTCAAAGTGGTTTACAGCAATAAAGCATAAAACTGGACAATAAAACCCTATAAATGGACACCAATTAACCACTGTGGAAAGATGTATTCTTAATTGCCTGGATAGGCCTGCTGAAATAGAAAAAAAAATCAGCAGGCATTTAAAAGCTGGCACAGAAGGTGCCTACTGAATGCCGGCATGTGCATTATGCTACACTGTATGCTACTTTTTATTATAGATGCATGTCAAAAAATAAAAGTTTCTACCAAGTTAATTATATTTCTGGGAGAACCCAGCTGTACCCATTCTTTTCCATCCTTACAAAATTGCAGGGGAGAGAGGGTACATCTGGGAGTATGGGGATATCTGAGGGCTGTTTCTGAAGGAACACATTGTCCCACAAGGATGATCTTCTGCAAGGACCTGCCCCTGTGAGCATCCCCCATTCATGAGCATCCCTTCCCTGTCTTCAGAAGTGAGACAGTTTGTGACCAGGAACAGGGCCTTTTCAGTTGTGACATCTAAGAGGCTCATCAGACACCACAGATTATTTCTTCTTTTAATTTGCCTGGGACTTTTGAGATGCTTAACTCTTCTTACATGGAAATCCCCCTGACTACCACTGAACTCAAAGAGCTAAGTTACACTTTTATGCTGCAGTGTTAGTCATAGAAGAGAAGTTTGTCTCCACTGATGGGTACTGAGATCATGTGACAATCTTCTT